>NC_092764.1:20122815-21322815 GCF_047496795.1 Chiloscyllium punctatum
CCAGCAGTTATAACAGACCCATGGCTATGAACCCCTTTTATCATCTGTTGGGCGGGGATTTTTAATTCATAGAGAGAGCTCTCCATTTATATGGCGCCTGCCTCAGAGGGGGTTTCACATACATTGAAACTGAGTCGAATTAAACGGGGTATGGTTTTAGTTGCTGCATTCAGTGAATTGAGCATTTAGATGATACAATTCTCATTAACTGACGAGTAAACGTCTCGCTTGCTTAAGCCAGCACATCCTGATATCAACCATTCTATGAGATAGACCCCAGCTGTATTAATGTATATCTGGGCCGAAGCATTGTCTTTATTCCGCACAATCAAGTTTAGTTTTACTTCCCTACTATCACGCACGCTAAATAACGCTTCATTTCTTGCAGAGAACTTTTGACGTCTAGTATAACTTGCGTTTACTACACCGTTCCGCTGATATGTAATATGGAATAAAATATCGATTGAACTATTTCGATTGAATAACGTATCACTTGTTATTTCAATTCAGTATATTGTTTGTGTTATCTGTGTCACTTTGTTTGGTTTTCAACCTTCTCCCAGCCAAACCGAAATGTTTCATCGACATGTTGAGTAAGGGGAATGGAACATTGAACCTGGACCCCATTCATACCAGGTGAAACCACACCTCGAGCCGAACCCGGTGATATCATTAAACTTTTGGAAGTGCTGTCACATATGCGCGACTTAGTGGCTGCCGACTTTTCTGTAGCTTTGTAACAGAATGAGGAAAAGTGCAGGCTCAACTGTAATCCCGTTCTCGCGGTTATATCGTCCAAATGTCACGCCGGACAAAACATTCTCTGATTCTTCAGCAACAGTTGCAGAAATCTTGAGAAAGCGTTTCTAATTATTCCATGTCATAACTTGAGAGATTATACCCATCGTCAGAAAGGACTCAGTCGCGTTAAATCTCATTGTACCGAGGTGGGGGGGTACTGCAATGTTAAGGCGACAATCGTTCTACAATCTAAACTACTTGTGTTCAAAGATAGTGACGCTATAGTATTATTGCTAAGGTTAATTCAAGCACCGGGTCTTATGGAAGACCGATAGCTGTTTATTTTGACAGGCGGAATTCCCTTCTAATAGTTAATTAAATTACCCAATTTATTTTTTTTAACAAATATTACGGGGCTGTTCGATGTAAGCATTGAAAACACACATCGAAATTATTTTCCCTCCTCAAAGCGACATCCTTTCTTTTAATGTTAAGAAAGCAGTGGGCAGCGGGTGTGTTGGAGAGCCAGTCCCGGAGTGGAGAACGTACAAGCGGAACGGGAGTAGCAACAGGGACCAACACTTGGGTCCCACGTCTGAACAGAGCTCCCTTTCAAAACAGCGGCGAGTTCCCATAACTCGTGAGAGTTCGGAGGTTTTCTGTGGAGCTGCTGCTCTCTGCACATTGGAATCTGCAATCTTTCCACTCCCGGGTTACTTTTATAACCCAGGTTATACAGGGAGGTGCTTGTCCTTTTCACCTTTTGTTTTAACTTAAAGGTGCGGAGACAGGAAAACCTGCCTGAAGAAGGGGATTTCAAACACCCGGCGTTGGTTTGAAAGAGATAAAAAAAAGATTTAGGAAAAGCGCCAATCACTTTCCATGATATCATACTTTATCATTTCTAACGCGAATGGCTATGAGGTAAACAGGGTAGGAAAAATAAGAATATCGGCATCTAACTGAATCTTTTATTCACATTTACAATAAACAATGAGTGCCACATGCATGCCATAAATTAAAACGATTAATCTTTTCTTTATTGAAGTAGTTTAAAGAATGACCCCGAATACAGTTTCACATCGAAGTAATTCTTCAATTCATAGCGATTGTAAAGTCTGAATTGTAAATCGGTATTATATCAGGCTATTTGGGGGTTCAATTTCAAGAGAAAAACAGCGATGAACATACACTACCGATGGGCCGAGACAATCAGAGCCACGCGTTGTATTATTTACACATTTTAGATAGAAGTGAAAGCAGATTGAGGTTAAAGTTACTTTAATAAAGCCAAGGTCCCCCTTCTGAGAGATGAAGGGAGACCTCGCGTTGCAGCCCTCAAAGAAACATTTTCAGGTATCAAGAGACTGACCTGTAAACAAAAGCACTGATAACGGCGAGATCAGACATTGTCAAAGTAAACTTCAAACTAACTCCGAGGTATCAGCTTGTTGGAAGTTCAGGAATAATACCACTGTCCCCACTGAGCCTGTGTGAAAATGGTTTGTTTTAACGTAACATAAGATGAAATAAATAAACCTCTTGGTTTTGAGTCCCCCTCCCAGGATTCTTGTTTTAAAATGTATGTGGGGTGCATATGAGGAATGTGCATAAAAGTAAATAAACTTCATCAGATTGCTGCAAAGAACCAAGACATTTGCAAGTATTTCCTGTTTAGGAAATTTTAAAAATCAAATGCTCTCATGCACAGAACAGTTCCTTTCCAAATAGTTCTATACAGTGTACTTCAAAGTACACGTTACCCAGTAAGTCTCAAGAAGACTATACAATGAACATAAATATATATAGCACTGGCTGTGACCTTTGTGAGTCGCACAGGCCTCGTGTTTCATTGCTCTTCGAAATCTGTTGGCTATTTGTACTGTGAATACATTTAGCCACCTCTCCGCCTGCATTGATGTGCATGAGTCAGATTAAAACTACTATTCTTAAAAAGATTAATTACCTAGACATACTGATTTCAAATCAAATTATTTGACTGATTCATCGCCAGAGCATATATAGCTATCTGGATTTGTTGATCGACAGACAATACCTACCATAACAATTACATATCTCTTTGAATGCGAACGGCAACTAAATAAAAGGTGCTGCTACCTTTATATTGGCAAATAACCTGGCTCACATGTAAAAAAATGTTTTCCTTGGCGGCTTGTCCCTGATTTCCAGGGGCAATAACCTTCATTGAATTGGCATTGGGAACAAGAGAACAAAAGCCATTGACCAATGGCCTCACAGCGTTCCACCTCAGTCTGCTAGGTAAAACAACTTGCCACTGAAAATGACGCCGCAGATTTTGGATTACGAGCTGCGTTGTTCTATAAAATGATTAGCAAGGGAACCACATTGTGAAAAAAAGTAGTCTGAGGCAAGCCTTTAATTAACCTTATCCACCCAGTGAGTGATTCCAGTGGTGAAAGGAATAGGCATTATATTCCACTGGCATTGGATAAAGGGACACCATTGTAAATTAAGCATGACAAAAGGATAAGCTATCATTTTGTGCTGGATCTTGCAGAATTAATTTTAATGCTTAAAATTGATGCTTTTGACATTTCAGCTTTTTTGTTAAGAATTTCAGAGTTGTGGGACATAACATCTATCCAGTGTCAACAATAGACATTTCCAAATCAGGTGCAGCAAAGATTGAATCATTTCATATTAAAATTCAAATAACTTGAAATGTCTTTTGTTGATACTATTATCATCAAAGTTGGCATGAAAGCACAATAAAATTTCTAACTTGCAATTAGCTTTTCCCCAAAGTTATTGCCAGGAGCAATTTCATCCCATCCTATTTTAAATTCTGCGTGGGTGAGTAAGGGGTTACTGTACCAGGAATTTAGATTTCATATATGCATCATCCATGTGACTGCATTCATTCTCTAGTTATTTTGTAAACTGAAAACCAAAATGCTGTGAATTTTAAGTATAGTAGAAAAATAGCATTTTCAATTAATTGCAAAGGTCAGTGAGATGGCCAACAGTGATATAAATAGATAGAAACTCTATTATCATCATAGTGGCCTGTTAATAGCAACTGCAGGAACTGACAAGAGAGAGTAAAAAAAAACTCCTAAGTAATTAAATTATCAGTGTGATTAAAGAAATGTGTTGGTGCATAGGATTAAGAGGTGACCCTTCAGCTCATCAATATTCTACCATTCAATTAATCATGGCTTATTTTTATATTTCAGTTCCACCGAAACACCTTGACTTCATTTTCCTTAATATCCTTTGCTAGTAAACGTCAATTGATATGGGATTTTAAAATATTGATTGAGTTGGATCAACTATTTTTCACATTTTCCCACAGTTTACTCCAAGGATGTTGCCGAATGCATCTCGTAAATGGCCTGGCTCTGACTTGTAAGATATTTTCCGTTTTCCTTTACCAGCAGAAAGATTTCCAATCAATTCTTTCAAAACCCAAAATTATTCAATCAAATTTTTCCATGGCATGCAACATTCCAGGGAATATAATTCAATTTTTGAAGATTTCTAATTTTGTAGAATCTCTTCCAGATTTAATCTTTGGTGCTTTGGTAACATTCCAGTGAATCAGTGCTGCACTTCTTCCAAGACCAAGAAATCTTTTCTCAGGTGCCTTTCCTAGAATTGGACACAGATCTTCAGATGTGATCCAACCAGAGCTTTGACTAGATGTCGCAAAGTATCCACCTTTATATCCTCACTTTCTAGTTATGAAAATTTGCATCCAATGGTCCTTTTCATTTTTTTTGATCTGTACAGCCTGGACCTCTTTGGACTGCCACTGTTTCTAGATTTTCATCATGTTAAGAATATCCAGCTTTTTTTTTAGCAGAAAGTGGATGCTCTCACATTTATCTGCATTGAAAATGCGCACATTAAATTAATAAATGTCCCTTTGCAATTTTATGCTCCCATCTACACTACTAAGTATGTCACCAAACTTTGTATTAACAACAAATTCTTCTTTACTGTCAAAGTCATTAATAAAAATAATGAATTATTACTGCCTGAGCACAGAAACTTGTGCAACAATGCTAGCCAATTCCTTCTAATCTGTGTACATGCTCATTACACTTAAACTCTGTCATCTACATAACCAATCTTCCAACTAGGTCAATAATAAACTCAGTGGTTCAGTGGTTAGCACTGCTGCCTCACAGCACCAAGGATCTGGGCTCGATTCCCGCCTTGGGCGACTGTCTGTGTGGAGTTTGCGCATTCTCCATGTCACTGCATGGGTTTCCTCCGGGTGTTCCGGTTTCCTCACAGTCCAAAGGTGTGTAGGTCAGGTGAATTGGCCATGCTAAATTGCCATAGAGTTAGGTACAGTAGTCAGGGGTAAATATAGGGTAGGGGAATGGGTCTGGTTGGGTTACTCTTCTAGGGCAGCACAGTGGCTCAGAGGTTAGCACTGCAGCCTCACAGCACCAGGGTCCTGGATTCAACTCCTGCCTGTCTATGTGGTGTTTGCACATTCTCCCTGTGTCTGCAAGGGCTTTGTCTGGGTGCTCCGGTTTCCTCCCACAATCCAAAGATGTGCAGGTCAGGTGAATTGGCCACGCTAAATTGCCCATTGGGTTAGGTGCGTTAGTCAGGGGTAAATATAGGGTTTGGTTGGGTTTCTCTTTGGAGGGGCGGTGTGGACTTGTTGGGCCGAAGGACCTGTTTCAATTGCAATTGTAGAGAATCTAATCTAATTCCTTGAGCATTCATTTTGGCTGACAATATCTTAACGTGTAAATTTTTTGAGGACTTTCAAACTGTCCATTCAAGCTGCATCCACAGGCATTCTTCTGTGTAATACATTAGTTTCTCAGAAACAAAATAAGCATGACATATTTATTTGAATTTTACATTGGCTGCCTCTAATCTGTGCAAAGTTCTCCAACTGCTCAGTCCTCAGCACTTCAGTTTAGATTTAAAAAAAACCCGATGATTTTTATTAGAATTGCAGGTCTTTATATCAATACTTTCACACTCTCGGGATGGTCCAAATTATTTCAACCCATTAAACACTTTTGAAATGTAGTTTCTGTTGTAACATAGGAAAATGCAGTAGCCAATGTATACAAGACAATAAGATAAAGGTTCAGATAATGTATTTAAGTAATGTTGGCTGAGGGGGAGACATGGATCAGGACTCCAGGAGAATGTTTCTGTTTGGCTAGAGTCATGAGTCTACCACATCAATCTGAGGAAACACAGCCTCAGTCTAACAGCTCGTCTGAAAGATTAGATTAGATTAGATTCCCTACATTGTGGAAACAGGCCATTTGACCCAACAAGTCCACACTGACCCTCTGAAGATAATCCACCCCCCTATACGTACCCCCAACTTGACACTTCCAACAAACAGTATTGCACGTTCTGGAGCAGGGTTTGAACTCAACATGCTCTCCCTGACTCAGAGAAAACCTTGCTGTCACCAACCAAGGTTGGCATTTAAGAAACAATGTAGGCAAAGAAAGATTATTACAACATCATTACGAGTAAGAACTTGAAATAAGCTTGTTACTTATAGCTATTTAAGTGATAATAAATTACTCAACTGGTTGATGATAGTTGCAACCACAGTATATTTTCTGAATTTAAGAGAGTGCACTTATAAGTTTCATATAAATGGGTAATGAACTGTGCAAAATTATTTTGAAATAAAACAAAAATTTGAGAATAAATCATATTTTATATAACATATAATTGAAATACCTCAAAAATGTCATACAATTAATAACTTTGAAGTGCAGTGAACTATCACAGCAGCACAGATAGCACCTACTCTGTACTTGAAACATGCCATCAAGAGCCATAAAATGCACGTGAGTTAATGTGTTTTTATGGCAAAAGCACAGGAAGGAATTTTGGTCCAAATGTTATGCAAGCAACTTGTATGTTTTTAAGTAGTGTATAAAGCCTTTACCTTATTGTTGAATCATCACAATAGAGAGGTGGGACTTAAAGTTTCATATGCCATTTCAAAGAAGCATAGTCTCGCCATATTTTGCTAAGTGAAAACACACACACACTGGATAACAGTGTTACTGTGTTCTGAATTCATGCTCAGTCCCTAGAAGAAACAGTGTTAACAAATTGTACAACACTAATCTATTCTGAAGCATTCATGGGAAGCAACTTTGCTGGGGGGGAGGGTGGGGGCAGCATTTATTGCTGATTCTTAGTTCCCCTTGAGGAGGTGATGATGAGCTGCCTTGTTGAACCACTGCTGTCCATTTGGTGTAGGAAGATCCACAACACCATTAGAAAGGGAGCCTAGGATTTTGAACCAGTGATCCTGAAGGAACAGCAATATATTTTTAAGTCTGGATGGTGAATGGCTTGAATAGAACTTCACATACCAGTTTTCCAATGTAACTGCTGCCCGTGTTCTTCTAGATGGCAGTGATCGTGGATTTGGAAGGTGCTTTTGCAGGACCTTTGTTAATTTTTGCAGCGCATCTTGCAGATGGTGTATATTGCTCCCAATGGTAGTGGACAAAAACTTGTGTATGTGTGGTGATTATCAAGGGGGCTGTTTTACCCTGGATGGTATTGAGTTTCTTGAGTGTTGAAGAAGGGCTCATGCCCAAAACATCCACACTTTCCTCATTCCTGAAGGAGGGCTTATGCCCGAAACGTCGATTCTCCTGCTCCTTGGATGCTGCCTGACCTGCTGCGCTTTTCCAGCAACACATTTTCAGCTCTGATCTCCAGCATCTGCAGTCCTCACTTTCTCCTAAATGATAAGGCAGGAAAGCAGAGTTGAGGATTATCAGGTAAGCCATGATCTCTTTGAATGACAGATTGGACCCGAAGGGCCAATTAACCTACTTCAGCTTTTATGTCATATGGTCTTAGCATTCCTAACTTCTGACCTGCCCTTGTAACCACAGTATTTATATGGCATCTGTAAGTTGTTGAGTCAACAAATTCCTGTTTACTGTGACACTTTTAAAAGAGTTAATTCATGTTCTTGCATACAATAAAACATGTTGACTTCAGTTTAGGTGATCAGTTAAATGACTGTCCCTCAGGTTATAGAAATGGCACAGTACTACAGTAATAGCTTCAACACTAATATTTTTAGCTGCCTCAAAACTTTAGATCAAACAATTCTTTACTATTACTCCAGTCTTGAATTTCAGGCAATAGTTGTATATTATAGTTGCTTGAGTTAGATATACAACTGTGGCATGTGAAATTATGTCATCAAGATCCAACACTTTGGCATGAGGATCTAGGGTCGTCCTCTAATTGTTTGGAGTAGATAGTTGAATTACATGGAAAGCAGAAATAAATCTGAAATCATGAAGAATATATGTTAGATAAAAAAAAATCCCTTATGCTTTGTATACTTTATAGAGGCATAATCACTTGTGTGGGTCATTTGTTTTGTTTTTATTATTTACTGGCCCCAAAAATATCATTTAGACAGCTGCAGACTTCACTCTAGCCCTCTAAACCAGCTTAGCGAGTGCTGCATATGTATTTAAAGTGATTCTTTGGAGATGTGTTTGAATTTCTATCTCTTCAGCTTATTCCTACTGCAAAATTAAACAGATTTAGAAGCTGAATTTTGCAAATAGTTGAAACAAGGAGTATGGTACTATTACCACCATTTGTCAGGTACATGAATTGCAAAGGTTCAGACTGATATGGGCCAACGCAGGCTATTGGGACTAGTTTAGTTTGGGAAACCTGGTTGGCAACCAGGAGTTGGGCCAAAGGTCTGTTTCTGTGCCATGTGACACTATGACTGTATAACTCTATGAGCGTTAAAACCACCTATGTTTGTCTATATATTTAATATAAGAAAATTACAAAGATTTTAAACTAACTACAACTTGTAAAATCAGGATATGAACCTTTCTTTTCATGACAAATATTTCTTTCTCTTTCGAGTCAATCCAAATCAAAATCCATCAATCCTTCTGCAGGTGACAATGAACTTTAGGTGTAATCTCAGAACTGTACCTAGTGCATAAATGAGCAAGACGATTTTTTCCTCTGAGTATGCCTTCTGGCCTTTAAGTGATTGTTTATTTTCCTCCCAGTAATACAAAAATTGCAAATTTAGATCTCAGAAGAACTGAAAGAATCACTGATGGTGGGTTTCTAAGAACCAAACCAACACACAAAATCCAGCAAAATAATCTACAGGTACCACTGGAGGGAATGGATTATGGATTAGTTCCAAACTGGTTTCTGCATCCAAGTCATAGAGTCATGAAGTCATAGAGATGTACAGCACAGAAGCAGACCCTTTGGTCCAACTCGTCCATGCTGACCAGATATCGTAACTAATCGAGTCTCATTTGTCAGCTCTTGGCTCATATCCCTCTAAACTCTTCCTATTCATATACCCAACCAGATGCCTTTTAAATGTTGCTATTGTATCAGCCTTCACCACTTCCTCTGACAGCTCATTCCATACATGCACTAACCTCTGTGTGAAACAGATGCCCCTTAGGCCCCTTTCATATCTTTCCCCTGTCACCGTAAACCTATGACCTCTAGTTCTGGACTCCCCTACCCCAGGGAAAAGAGCTTGTCTATTTATTCTATCCATGCTCCTCATGATTTTATAAACCAGTATAAGGTCACCCCTCAGCCTTCGACGCTCCAGGGAAAACAGCTCCAGCCTAATCAGCCTCGCCCTATAGCTCAAATCCTCGAACCCTGGCAGCATCCTTGTAGATCTTTTCTGAACCTTTCAAGTTTCACAACATCCTTCCGAGAGGAAGGAGACCAGAATTGCATGCAATATTCCAAAAGTGGCCTAATGACTGTCATGTACAGCAGCAACATGACCAACTCCTGCACTCAAAAAAAAGGAAAGCATACCAAATACTTTCTTCACTATCCTATCTACCTGCAACTCTACTTTGAAGGAACTATGACCCTACACTCCAAGGTCTCTTTGTTCAGCAACATTCCCCAGGACCTTACCATTAAGTGTATAAGTCCTGCTCTGATTTGTTTTTCCAAAATGCAGCACTTCGCATTTATCTAAATTAAACTCCATCTGCCACTCATCAGCCCATTGGTCCATCTGACCAAGATCCCATTGTACTCTTGATGTAACCTTCTTTGCTGTCCACTGTACCTCCAATTATCGTGTTTCTGCAAACTGATTAACTATACCTCCTATGTTCACATCCAAATTGTTTATATAAATGACCCAGCACTGATCCTTGTGACACACCACTGATCACAGGCTTCCAGTTTGAAAAGTAATCATCCACCACCACCCTCTGTCTTCTACCTTCGAGCCAGTTCTGTTTCCAAATGGCTAGATCTCCCTATATTCCATGAAATCTAACCTTGCTAACCAGTGTCCCATGAGGAAACTTGTCAAATGCCTTATGGAAGTCCATATAAATCATGTCCACCACTCTGCGCTCATCAGTTCTCTTTGTTACCTCTTCAAAGAACTCAATCAAGTTGATGAGACATGATTTCCCATGCAGACAGCCACGTTGACTATCCCTAATCAGTCCTTGCCTTTCTAAATGCATGTAAATCCGGTCCATCAGGATTCATTCCAAGAACTTGCCCACCACTTGTGTCAGGCTCATTGGTCTATAGTTCCCTGGCTTCTCCTTACCTTCTTTTTAAAATAGTGGCACCACGTTAGCCAACCTCAAGTCTTCCGTAATCTTACCTGTGACCATCGATGATACAAATATCTCAAAAAGGAGCCAATCAATCACTTCCCGAGTTTTCCACAAAGATCTAGGGTACACCTCATCAGGTCCTGGGGATTTATCCACTTTTATGCATTTCAAGACACCCAGCACCTCCTCCTCTGTAATATCGGCTTTTTTCAAGCTGTCACCTTCTATTTCCCTACATTCAATATCTTTCATGTCTTTCTCCACAGTAAACACTGATGCAAAATATTCATTTACTCTCTCCCCATCTAGTCATAGCATTGTATTTTGATTGTGGGAAGTTTTGAATCATTTTAAATTTAAGTAATCGGTAAAGCTGTAGACAAAGCAACTTTGGAAACAGACACTAATCCCATCAAGAAGTGTTGGTGAATTAATTGACAACACCTAACAAACTCTAGCTCATTGTAATATTACATTGGAACATAGGAATAGCAGTTGCCCAGTCAGTCCCTCAAGGCTGTCTTCTGCTCAATGAGGTCGTGGCTGATCTGTGGACTAACTATTTAAACCTATCTTTGGCCCAGAAGCCCTTAATAACTTTGACTAACAAAACATTATCAATCTCAGCTTTGAGATCAACAACTTTCAGCATCCACTGCAGTTTGTGCAAGAGAGTTCCAAACTTGACCACCCTTTGTGTGTAACAGTGCTTCCTAACATCTCTCTTGAATGGTCTGGCCTTAAGGCTATGCCCCTCAGACTATGTTTGTTTGATGAACAAGTGGTTTGTACTGGTGTAGATCACCCAAAAAAGCAAGACACTGAAATTCTGTCTGTGTATACCCAGGAGGCCTATAATATGGAGTGAAGTAATACTGACAACAAAGTGAACTACTGCAGTAAAGTAACATGAATAAAAACACATGTGGTGCAAAGAGAAGATGCTAGTTCCCAGCATCCCTATATGGAACATCTGAATAATTTTTAATCTTGTCTAAAGTTCTGTGGCAACAAATGGCTGAGTTTTCTCATGGGTGTTCCATAAGAGAGTTCAAGCCTGAAAATATTGGCAGTGGTCTGCTGTACAACTGTTTGGAAGGCAGCCTTTTGGTTTGTCACTGTTCTGCTCAGAAGTCATGCAGAGGTGCTGGACTGATGGCCTTAATGCCAGAAAAGAGCATGACTGTTGCAGGCAGGTGAAAGAGGGGACTGCAGATACTGGAGATCAGAGTCAAGATTAGAGTGGTGCTGGAAAAGCACAGCAGGTCAGGCAGTGTCCGAAGAGCAGGAAAATTGACATTTCAGGCAGGAGCCTTTCATCAGGAATGAGGAGCCTCCGGGGTGGAGAGATAAATGGGAGGGACGTGGGGCTGGGAGAATGTAGCTAAGAGTGCAATAAGTGGATGGAGGTGGGGATGAATGTGATAGATTGGAGAGGAGGGTGAGCGGATAGGTGGGAAGGAAGATTGGCAGGTATGACAGGTCAGGAGGATGGTACTGAGCTAGCAGGTTGGATGTGGCTGTGGTAGCAAGTCTGTTTCAGGACATGGTTGAAGAGCTTCAGGGCAGAGGAGATGACCTGGGCATTGCAGTGAGAGAGAGAGAGAGAGAGAGACTCACTGAGATCTTTGTAGAGAGAGGAGGAGAACTTCTTGTAAGAGGATTTGCAGTAAGGTTAAAATCAACTAGGTGAAAGTGAGGACTGCAAATGCTGGAGATCAGACTCAAGATTAGAGTGGGGCTGGAAAAGCACAGCAGGTCAGGCAGCATCTGAGGAGCAGGAAAATTGACATTTTGGGCAGGAGCCCTTCATCGGGAGAGACGATGGGAGCAGGGACAATAGAGAATGCCTGAATGGGTCAGGCACCGACTGTGACCAATGATCAATAAAAGTCAGCCAAATTTGGCATGATTATTAAACTGGAGGGCTAAATGTTCCACAGGATTCTCAGAGAATGGAGTTGCAGTCTTTCAACTTCACTCATCATCATTTGGTCTTGGAGCTCTTGGTTTTAGTGGAACATGCCCCCTTCAATTAGGGAGCTCCCTGGACACAGCTGACAACTTTTGCATGCAGCAGTCATGTGCATATGTGTGTGTGCAGGAAGTGGAAAGAGGCTTGCTCTGATTCAGTAAAACACCAGTGCTGACCAACGGAACCTTAATTATATTCACTTACTATTTACAGAGTAGTCAGCGCAGCTAGCTGACCCGGTTCCCAGTCCACCTTGGTAAAGTTCCTTGGAGCTGGAAATATATCAAGGACCCATCTTGACATGATAGCCCCATATTTGCTCCATTGCTGGCACCATCTCCACAGGCAGAGAAAGTTCAACACAAAGACTCAAGCGGCCTCTGTAACTCAAGGGTATCCAATCCTTTTGAGCAGGGTGATCATAACACAAAGGCTGATATATTATTACACAAAACTGCAAATACAAATAAATTGATACACACATATTTATAAATGTGCACATCTGAAAAACACGAATGAAAGCCCTATTTTCATAAAAAGTTTGAGACGTATGGAGAGAAAAGAAATCTGACTCTGCACACAGGAATGCAGAGCAACCAAACTTCAAAAACAAATTCAAGCATGCAAGATATAAAGAATTAAATCTCCATAACTTTCCACAAAGGATAAAATCAAAACCTCACATACATGCAAACTGCAAAGCTTTCCATCTGCAATCTTTCAAACTCCTGTTGTAAACATTAACTGCATACCTAGAATGCAAACCAGCCTCTCGTCCATTGACTTCATCTATACTTCCTGCTGCATTGGGAAAGCAACCAACATAATTAAAGACACCCTTACCACCCTGGTTATACTCTCTCCCACCCTCTTCCTTCAGGCAGAATATATAAATGCTCGTATACAGATATGAACAGATTCAAGAACGGCTTCTTCTTTGCTGTTATCAGACTTTTGAATGAACCTCTTTAATGTTAACGTTGACCTCCCTTTGCACATTCTTGGCAGCTGTAATATTTATCATGCAGTCTGTTCTGTTACCCTGATGTACAGTATGATCTGCCCATAAAGCATGTAAGACAACATTTTTCACTGGACCTCAGTACACATGACAGTAATAAATCAAAGTAAATCAAATCACTTGCCTTTTAAACACCACCCCCCCAACCAGTAAGCAGCTTTTTAAAATCTTTCCCAGAATCTGGAAGTTGCACAGACCTGAGTCTGAAATATTGTTTTATAGGCAAATGGATAAAGAAAGGTTGAGTAAAACAAAATTGCTAGCTCAATTCAACTACAAGTATTGTGTAAATTCACTTGAATTTACTCTTTGTCCCAAAAAAAGTTTTTACACTTTTGCTCTTGAATTGGAAATTTGAGAGGTCAATTCCAATCTATGTGTTACATATGTAATCTAAATTTATGTTCCAGTTAAGTAAATTGACTATTCCAATGCTGTTGTTCTTTAAATGAGATATGAACTTGAGGTACCATCAGCTTGTCCTGAAGACTTATGCATGTATTAATGAATTCATGGTTTAATTTGAAAGACAATGAGTTTCTCTAGGTTCCTCCATTGCTGATGCCAAGTCCATTCTTTCTCTGATATTACCAAACATATACTGATTGTTTTCTTGACATTGGGTAATAACATAAGGGGATGAGTAACGTTCACACTACACAAGTGCCAGGCAGTGACTCCCTTGTATAAGAGAGAATCTAACCATTGCTGCATGACATTCAATGGCATTATCATCATTGAATCCTTCACTGTCCACATCCTAGGAATTACAATTGACCAGAAGTTTTAATTTGATTTGATTTGATTTATTATTATCATGTGTATCTAAGTACAGTGAAAAGTTTTGTTTTGCATGCAGTACAGGCAGATCATTACACAGATGGTAGATGATTGAACAGAGCAAGGAATACAAAGGCACAGCTGCAAAAAAAGTGCCCAAAAAGCAAAATAAAGTTTAGTCTGAAATTTGAGAGTCAATTCAGGAGTCTAATAATAGTGGTGAAGAAGCTGTTTTTGATCCTGTTGGTAAGTGTGTTTACACTTTTGTATCTTGTGCCTGGTCAAAGAAGTTGAAAGAGATTATAACTAGGGTGGGACAGATCTTTGATGGTGTTGGCTACCTTTCTGAGGCAGCAATAAGTGTGGAATGATGTCAATGGATGGAAGGTTGTCTTGTGTGATGGTCTGAACTGTGTTTACAACTTTCTGTCGTTTCTTACGATCCTGGGCAGAGCAGTTGCCATACCAAACTGTGATGCATCCAGATAGAGTGCTTTCTGTGGTGCATCTGCAAATGTTAGTGGGAGCTGTGTAATTGCATTTATTTATTCCTGTGAGGTTTTATAAGGGCATCTGACTGACTGGTGAGGCTGACTTGTGATGGTGCCACAGTGAATTGCTAGAATCCAACTAAGCCCAATTCAGACTTGCTCATTTATTATTATAGGCAATATAGTGGTTCATTAGTTCCTTATATCATGCATAACTTAGTTCAATGCATTGACAAATAAGTCATAATTCACTTTTACTTGTATAGCATTTGCACCGACTAACAGATTTGGTGCTGCTGTAATTTTGTAAAACAGTTAAGGGACTTATATTGAAAACAACCAATGCTGAAGATCACAGCGGGTCAGACTGCATCCGGGGAGGGATAGCAAGCTAAAGTTTTGAGTCTAGATGACTCTTCATCAGAGCTGAAGTGAAGTGTGGAGGGGACAGCATTTATGCTATAGGGGCTACTGTTAATGTATTTTTCCATCTTGGACCTTGTGATATTTTCCACTTCTACCAATGTGTGTTACTGAGTAAAGATTGTTTGAGATAGTTCACTGCTACAAATCCTCCTTTATTTTTGCTTTGCCTTGGGCCTTTCCAGTGATTATTGGTTGAGGAAACACCATTATAGAGTATTTACAGAAGAGTCATTGTTCTTAGATAAGAAGAAGATTTATTGCATGATGATAATAAGGACAAGTACATTTGGTCAGGCAATAATCACTAGGATCTCAGCAAATTAGTACAAATATATCTGCTTTTCCCAAAAGCTGGAGCAGAAATCTGTGACTTCTTGTCTTGTGTGTGACATCAGTGGAAAGGGTGGAGCCAATGTAAAATGAACAAGGATCCACTTCAGAACCATTACTTTATACAGCACACATCATAGAAGTTGCACGATCAAAGGTAAAGCAATTTATGCACATTGTAATGAATCTCAACTTCATGTTACAGCATGTGATTCATTCCAGTGCATCCCTGGATCATTTTCTGAAGACATTTCAGTTGTATTGTCACACTTGAGCCAGAGAGAGTGTAACGTGAGGTGTGGTGATAACTGATTTACGAGAAGTTAAGTGAGGATAAGGTGTTGTTTTATTGATACCCAAGTTACAAATAACAAAACTGTCATATATATCTATGTATTTTAAAAGGTGTTGGTTGGGTTTCAGTTGTAGGGGAGAAAAGAAGACAAGATCTCATGGAATAAAGAGAGAACTAGCCATTTGGATACAGTACTGGCTCAAAGGTAGAAGACAGAGGATGGTGGTGGAGGGTTGTTTTTCAAACTGGAGGCCTATGACCAGTGGAGTGCCACAAGGATCAGTGTTGGGTCCACTACTTTGCGTCATCTATACAAATGATTTGGATGTGAGCATAAGAGGTATAGTTAGTAAGTTTGCAGATGACACCAAAATTGGAGGTGAAGTGGACAGCAAATAAGGTTACCTCGGATTACAACAGGATCTTGATCAGATGGGCCAATGGGATGAGGAGTGGCAGATGACTTTCAATTTAGAGGTGCTGCATTTTGGGAAAGCAAATCTTAGCAGGACTTATACACTTACTGGTAAGGTGCTAGGGAATGTTGCTGAACAAAGAGACCTTGGAATGCAGGTTCATAGCTCCTTGAAAGTAGATTTGGGTGTAGATAGGATAGCGAAGAAGGCATTTGGTATACTTTCCTTTATTGGTCAGAGTATTGAGTACAGGAGTTGGGAGGTCATGTTGCGGCTGTATAGGACATTGGTTAGGCCACTGTTGGAATATTGTGTGCAATTCTGGTCTCCTTCCTATTGCAAAGATATTGTGAAACTTGAAAGGGTTCAGAAAAGATTTACAAGGATGTTGCCAGGGTTGGAGGATTTGAGCTATAGGGGGAGGCTGAACAGACTGGGGCTGTTTTCCCTGGAGCTTCGGAGGCTGAGGGGTGTCATTGTAGAAGTTTATAAAATCATGAGGGACATGGATAGGGTAAATAGACAAGGCCTTTTCCCTGGGGTGGGGGACTCCAGGACTAGAGGGCATAGGTTTAGGGTGAGAGGGGAATGATATGAAAGGGATCTAAGGGACAACTGTTTCACTCAGAGGGTGGTGTGTGTGGAATGGGGTGCCAGAGGAAGTGGTGGAGGCTAGCACAATTGCACCATTTAAAAGGCATCTGGATGGGTATATGAGTAGGAAGGATTCGGAAGGATATGGGCCAGGTGCTGGCAGGTGGGACTAGATTGGGTTGGGATATCTGATCGGCATGAACAAGTTGGACCGAAGGGTCTGTTTCTGTGCTGTACATCTCTATGACTGTAAACACTTACTATTATGTCAGATGTCTTAAAGTGTTGATAGTAAACACTGAGATTAGACAAAAAACTCACTGGCAATCAAAATCCAATCACTTTTTGACAATTGGTAGCTGATAGGTGAACTGTTAGTTTTCTTCAAATCCTCATTGAAACTGCTTTGAACTGGTTGTATATGGAATGCCATCAGAACAACATGTGACTGCTTTCTCACACCACTGGCTCAAATTCAATTTGACATCACAACTTAGTTACTCAATAGTCTGTATTAATGCAATGCTGAATTCACTCTGCATCAATCCACTGTGTAATGTGCAGTTATCTCATTGTTTTCACGGTCATTCTCATTACCCCAATACCTACAGCACTGTTTAAATATGGAACATGTTAGAAAAGGATCAAGTAATGATACAGAATAAACCAAAACCATCCACATAGCACTTGTTCTGATGTCTATATGAAGTTTAAGCTCAGGCTTAATGTTATCATCAGGTTTGCTTGATTTATTTGTTGTGTTAAAATGTACTTGTAATCATCTGAGCTGTGTGTCTGTGTGGATTACTGAAATGATCAACAGCACTAATTCCAGAGGCCACCAGAGCTGCTATTGTTACTTGCAGATAATTGAGTGATCTCAGGGTCTGCTACTCCAATCAGTGCTGACAACATAAACAAACACATGAACAGACACCAGGCGTTTACACAAATCACCCTTCCTGCATACACAGCATTTTAAAGGTTTAGAAATCCTTCAAAGTAAAGACTTTAACACCTCTGTCCCGAAGTACAAAAACATACGGGAAGCCTACAGAATGTCATCCAATTGCTTGCCAGATCTATCAAATCTCATTCATTCCCATTGAGTGTCAGTAATTCTGGTTGCAAAATGCAGTCCGCTTTGCTGCAGTTACGCAGTAGTATTAAACAATCAGCACTAGTTTATGCCATCACCTTGCCCACTTTGGTATAAAGAGCGCAGAAATCTTGGTGTGTTTGAATGAATAAACATAATTCTGCTTATGAATAGTGTAAAGACTATATGTCCTGACAACATGCTGGCAACACTATTAAAGATTTGTGCTTGAGAACTATTTAACCCTTGGACAAGCTATTCCACTCCAACTATAACACTTTCTGACAATGTAGAAAATTATCTGGGTATACTTGTCCACAAAACGCAGAATGGATATAGCTAAGCCATGCCAACCTAAACTGGTCTATCAGTTTACTCTTGATCATCAGCAAAGTGTTGGAAGTGGTCATCAACATTGTCATCAAAAAGCACTTGCTCAGCAATATCCGGCTCAGTTTGGGTTTTACCAGGACTATTCAGCTCCTGCCCTTATTACCGTATAGGTCCAAAAATAAGGAATGATATGGTCATAATTAAATAATTGCAATTTACCAAAGTAGTACAAGCAAAGACCAATTAAAATCTTCAATTCATAGTGAGGAAAGAGATCAATCTGTGACTGATATGGTTGGGAAAAGGAGTGAGTCAAACAGTCAGGGCAGGCAGGAACAAAGTAGAGAACAAGGTAGGACTAAGAAATTAAACTGCATTTATTTCAATGCAAGTGGCCTTCTGGGGAAGGCTGATGAACTCATGGCATGGTTTGGAGCATGGGACTAAAGTATCATAGTAATTACAGAAACATGGCTCAGGGATGGACAGGAATGCCAACTTAATGCTCCAGGATACAAATGCTATAGAAAGGATGGAAAGATGGAGGGGAAGAAGGGGAAGTGGCAGTTTTGATAAGAAGTAGCATTATTGCTGTACTTAGGGAGGATATTCCTGAGAATACATCCAGGGAAGTTATTTGCATGGAACTGAGAAATAAGAAAGGGATGATCACCTCATTGGGATTGTATTATAGACCCTCTAATAGTCAGCGAGAAACTGAGAAACAAATTTGTAAGGAGATTTCAGTTATCTGTAAGAATAATAGAATGGTTATGGTAGGGGAGTTTAACTTTCCAAACATAGACTGGGACTGCCATAGTGTTAAAGGTTTAGACGGAGAGGAATTTGTTAAGTGTGCACAAGACAATTTTCTGATTTGGTATGTGGATGTATCTACTAGAGAAGGTGCAAAACTTGACCTACTCTTGGGAAATAACACAGGGCAGGTGACTGAGGTATCAGTGAGGGAGCACTCTGGTGCCATAATTCTACGAGTTTTAAAATAGTAATGGAAAAGGATAGGCCAGATCTAATAGTTGAAGTTCAGAATTGGAGGAAGGTTAATTTTGAGGGTTTTAGGCAAAAACTTTCAAAAGCTGACTTGGGGCAGGTAAAAGGACGGCTGGAAAATGGGAAGCCTTCAGGAGTGAGATAACGAGTGTCCAGAGATAGTTATTCCTGTTAGGGTGAAAGGAAAGGCTGGTAGGTGTAGGGAAAGAGAAATTGAAGTCTTGGTTAAGAAAAAGAAGGAAGCATATGTCAGGTATAGGCAGGAAAGACCGAAGGAATCCTTAGGAGAGTATAAAGGCAGTAGGTGTATACTTAAGAGGGAAATCAGGAGGGCAAAAAGGAGACATAAGATAGCTTTGGCAAATAGGGTTAAGGAGAATCCAAAGGGATTTTATAAATACATTAAGGACAAAAGGGCTACTAAGGAGAGAATAGGGTCCCTCACAGATCAGCCATTGTGTGGAGCCACAGGAGAGGTGGGAGATGCTAAATGAGCATTTTGTATGAGTGTTTACTGTGGAGAAGGACATGGAAGATATAGAATGTGGGAAAATAAATGGTGATATCTTGAAAAATGTCCATATATCTGAGGAGGAAGTACTGGATATCTTGAAATGCATAAAATTGGATAAATCCAATGGACTTGATCAGGTGTACCCTAGAACTCTGTGGGAGGCTAGGGAAGTGATTGCTAGGCTCCTGCTGAGATAGCTGTCTCATTGTTAGGCACAGGTGAGGTGATGGAAGAAGGGAAGTTGGCTAATGTGGTGCCACTATTTAAGAAAGGTGGTAAGAAAAAGCCAGGGAATTATAAAACGGTGAGCCTGACGTTGGTGATGGGCAAGTTGTTGGAGGGAATTCTGAGGGACAGGATTTACTTGTGTTTGGAAAGGCAAGGACTGATTAGGAATAGTCAGCTTGGCTTTGTGCGTATGAAATCATGTCTCACAAACTTGACTGATTTCTTTGAAGAAGTAACAAAGAGGATTGATGAGGGCAGTGCAGTGGATGTGGTCTATATGGACATCAGTAAGGCATTCGACAAGGTTCCCCATGGGAGACTGGTTAGCAATGTTAGATCTCACTGAATACAGGGGAACTAGGCATTTGGATACAGAACTGGCTCAAAGGTAGAAGATAGAGGGTGGTGGTGGAGTGTTGCTTTGCAGGCTGGAGACCTGTGACCAGTGGTGTGCCACAGGGTTTGGCCACAGGGTTTGGTAGTGGACAGTAAAGAAGGTTACCTCAAGAGTACAATGGCATCTTGATCAGACAGGCCAGTGGGCTGAGGAGTGGTGGATGGAGTTTAATTTAGATAAATGCAGGTGCGGCATTTTGGAAAAGAAAATCAGAACAGGACTTATACACTTAATGGTAAGGTCCTGGGGAATGTTGCTGAACAAAGAGACCTTGGAGTGCAGAATTAAGGAGAATCCAAAGGGTTTTTACAAATACATTAACGACAAAAGGGTAACTGGGGAGAGAATAGGGCCCCTCAAAGATCAGCAAGGCGGCCTTTGTGTGGAGCCTCAGAAAATGGGGTGGAATATTAAACAAGTATTTTGCATCAGTATTTACTGTGGAAAAGGATGTGGAATATATAGAATGTAGGGAAATAGATGATAATACCTTGCAAAATGTCCATATTACAGAGGAAGAAGTGCTGGATGTCTTGGAACGCATAAAGGTGGATAAGTCCCCAGGACCTGATCAGGTGTACCCTAGAACTCTGTGGTAAGCTAGAGAAGAGATTGCTGATACATTTGTATCATTGATAGTCACAGGTGAGGTGCCGGAACACTGGAGGTTGGCTAACGTGGTGCCACTGTTTAAGAAGGGTGGTAAGGAGAAGCCAGGGAACTATAGACCAGAGAGCCTGACTTCGGTGGTGGGCAAGTTGTTGGAGGGAATCTTGAGGGACAGGATGTACATGTATTTGGAAAGGCAAAGACTGATTTGGAATAGTGAATACGGCTTTGTGCATGAGAAATCATGTCTCACAAACTTGAGTTTTTTGAAGAAGTAACAAAGCGGATTGATGAGGGCAGAATGGTAGATGTGATCTATATGGACTTCAGTAAGGCATTCGACAAGGTTCCCCATGGGAGACTAGTTAGCAAGGTTAGATCTCAAGGAATACAGGGAGAACTAGCCATTTGGATATAGAACTGGCTCAAAGGTAGAAGATAGAGGGTGGTGGTGGAGGGTTGCTTTGCAGACTGGAGGCCTGTGACCAGTGGTGTGCCACAGGGTTTGGCATTGGGGCCACTGCTTTTCGTCATTTATATAAATGATAGTAAGTTTGCAGATGACACTAAAATTGGAGTTGTAGTGGACAGTAAAGAAGGTTACCTCAAAAGTACAATGGCATCTTGATCAGACGGGTCAGTGGGCTGAGGAGTGGCAGATGGAGTTTAATTTAGATAAATGCAGGTGCTGCATTTTGGAAAAGCAAATCAGAACAGGACATATACACTTAATGGTAAGGTCCTGGGGAATGTTGCTGAACAAAGAGACCTTGGAGTGCAGGTCAATCATTCCTTGAAAGTGGAGTCACACATAGATATGACAGTGAAGAAGGCATTTGGTATGCCTTCCTTTATTGGTCAGAGTATTGAGTACAGGAGTTGGGAGGTCATGTTGCGGCTGTACAGGACATTGATTAGGTCACTGTTGGAATATTGTGTGCAATTCTGGTCACCTTCCTATCGGAAAGATGTTGTGAAACTTGAAAGGGTTCAGAAAAGATTTACAAGGATGTTGCCAGGGTTGCAGGATTTGAGCTATAGGGAGAGGCTGAATAGGATGGGGCTGTTTTCCCTGAAGCATCAGAGACTGAGAGGTGACCCTGTCGAGGTTTCTAAAATCATGAGGGACATAGATAGAATAAATAGACAAAGTCTTTTTCCTGGGATGGAGGTGTCCAGACTAGAAAGTGAGAGGGAAAAGATATAAAACAGACGCAAGGGGCAACTTTTTCATGCAGAAGGTGGTGTATGTATGGAATGAGCTGCCAGAGGAAGTGGTGGAGGATTGTACAATTACAGCATTTAAAAGACATCTGGATGGGTATATGAATAGGAAGGGTTTAGATGGATATGGGCCAAGTGCTGACAAATGGGACTCGATTAGTTTACGAAATCTGGTCGGCATGGACTTGTTGGACCGAAGGGTCTGTTTCTGTGCTGTACATCTCTATGACTCTGTGACTCTATGAATGAAGTTACCTGAACTCAGCAGTGTTGCAGCTTTTGAAATTGCATAGGGTAGAGCAGTTACACTTAGTGAAAGGAGAAATATTACACACTTCTACGTTAGGAAGAAAAAACTATTATCCAGCACTAGTGACATTGTATATGTGGGCATCAGTTGAAATGAAACACTGGAGAAAAATGTTAGAGTGGTGGTAATATTCCAAATCAGCACCTGCTTATCTTGTCTTTTTAGATGGAGCAAGACTGCCAAAGTAATCTTGGAAAATTCCAGTGGTGCATGTTGCAGACTGTATGCACTATTGCCCTGGTATGCACCATTGGAGAGCATGGGTGGTTTGATCTGGATTGTGTTGGGCTTCTTAAAGTGTTGCTGATGGTGTACTTTTCAAAGTAAGTAGACAGAACTCCAGCACAACCCTGAATTGTGCTTGAAGGTGATAGCAAGGCTTTGGTGAGTCCAGAGTTGAAAAATTTGCAATCAAGTATCTAGTTTGCTCTGAGAAGATCGTGGTGGGCCTACGTCCCTAATCAGTACAGCCTGCATGGTCAGTACACTCACAATGCAATCAAGCCGCTTGATATAACTAAATGGCTTGCTAGTCTGACTTGGAGACCAGTTATGAATAAACCACATTGGTATGGAACCGAAATCTCCTCTAAGCTAGGTAAGGTCAACAGGTTTCCTTACTTCAAATATATTAGAATATGTCTTTATAAAGACTTGGAGGACTATCAGCATCCAGTGAACCTAGTATTCAGATAAAAAGAACTAGCTACTGAAGAGAGACAATTGAGTGGTGATATAGAGAATTCACATTCAAATGTTGAGCTGCATTGGGTTGATTGAAGGTCTTCCAAAAGTGTTTTACCCATCTTGCTCGCTGTTTCTTGTCCATCAATAATATTCTGCTGTCCGTGCCTTGACCGTACTGTGGTTTTGCTTCTTGCAACTTATAACTTCCCGTACAATCTTGTATAGTACCTTGAAGTCATTCTGATTTGCTGTTTCTTGTGCCTCCTTGTCGTTTAACATACTCATCCCCATTTGCTACTTCTGTGGTAGTTCTTCTTTACTATCTAGTTTTCTGTACTTCTCACCTTCTTCTGTCCCATATGAAACTTCTAATCTGTTGCAGTTCCAGATGGATACCCCAAATCATTAAATGTCCCAGTGAGGAGAGATGAACTAGCTCCCATGATTATTCATTCACCTCCTTGGTTGGTTACATCAAGTTAATTTAAACAGGATCACTTTCCTTGTGGATAGCTTTCGCCCAGATCAAAAACATTTATGTTTTAAAAGGAATCAATTTAACTAGGCTTTTTTTGTGCTAACAGAAGAGTGGTTTATTAGTTATTAAATGCAAGAAGAAATAATATGCAAACATACATACAGGTTAGGGAGATGAAATAAGTCTGAAAAAAAATGTTTCTGGGTCTGTATCTGGACTTTTATGGTGAGTAGATAGTGGGATGTTGCAGCCATTACATTTACTCATAGCATTCAGATTGGGAATTGAACAACTGATTTTAAGATTCTTGCCTTTGCTGGTCGACAGAAATTCTTTTTTTCTGGTTCCTTCTGACAGTGATTAGCTATTGCAGCTCCCAGAGTGAGAGAGTTTATTTCTTTTTTTTATCGGCACTTAAGGGGTGTTAAATGGCTGTCCTCAAACCTACTACCTGCACAGCACACATTAGTCCACACGCTCAGAGCTGGAGGTCAATCTTAAACTCTTTTTTTAAACCCTTGGAAGAATAAAACACAAATTTGTCTGCAGGACATGGCTTCTTGCTGAGAGGGGGGTTAGGTGATCATCTGCTCATGTACTCTTCACATTTTGTCTTTCCATTTGAAAATTCTATGACTGTACAGGTGTGATACTTCAGTGTTCCTCTCCAAACAGCTGTGAATTTACAGGCACAGTCATCTTGGATGCAGCAGTCCTTATTTTTAAAAACATGTTAGAATTAAAAGTTTGCTATGTCATTGGTGATTGAGGGCTATCATCCTTGGTCACAATACATTACTCAACGTAACATTTGGCTACGTAAAATCATGGACATCATAAGGAATGGCAACATCATCATGGGACTGGCAAGCGATGCGAAAGTGGCATTGTGATATAGAGACCACTGAGACTGGCAGAACATCATCTGTTGCCTTTTGGTCATACACCATGTGGAATGACATTGGAATGGACACTGCCAGATAAGTAAATAACACTGAGCCAGCCAGAGAAGAACTGGTATATATGATTGCAGAGGATATTCATGAGTGGAACACCACCTTGGTTGAACAGATAAGATTGTAATGAGCCAGATCTGGGAATGGTGGCAGAGTTTTGCTGTCCATTTTCCTGTGCAGAATAGGAGGAACTATCGAAATCTAAATGGAGAAGATGAAGTTCCATGTATGGTTTGACATATAGATGTCTGTTTATTTATCAATTCTCTTTCTTTTTACAACAGAATGCAAATATTTTCTGATAATTGTTAAAACACACACCACAGAGGGAAACAGATGGTAAAGGTACACCTGCATTCTTTTATTTAACTTCATCCCTTTGTATGCATTTGCTTATTTTCAAGGTCAAATCAGCTCTAATTTGACTTTTCATTTTAAAAGAAACAAAGATCAAATCAGTATTAAGCCACAGGCACTGTTTAAATCGCCTTCCATGTCTGGCTTGTATGCAACATTTCTCTGCTTCCATTACACCAACAGCCACTGAGTACTTTTGGATCATATTGCTGCTGTGAGGTATTTATAGCAACACATTTATCAATCAAAATACTTCAAAGCGATGAATTACTTTTTTGGCAAGCCAACACAAACTCGGCTGAAGACGGTGCCTATAAGAAATGTAGCATTTTTGTGTTATTAGTCAAACTTTTCCCATTGACATATTAGGGAGAACGATGTATGAATCTAAGAACATGATGTCAAGTGCATCAGTTTGTAAGTCACAAGTCCCAGATTGTTGTCTGAATTACACACTTATCATGATCTCAGTTGGTTTCACAGAGGAAATTCCTGACACTTGTATGTGGGCGTTTTGGAAAATGTAGAAGTTATAATTTGAATGGCGCTTTTCTCTGTTTGAAGTGGAAGATCGAAGTTTTGCCTGATTTTGCGGAATGGTTAATTAAATGAATAAATTAAAACAAAAACTTGCATTTGTAGTCCAACAAGGATAAGCTTATTGATTAGAAATGTGTCTAATTAGGAGCTTTGCTTAATGTCTGGTAAATCTACATGAATCAACCAGTATTTATCCCTCTAATTGATTTGAGAGTGACGTCAACAGATCGGGTTCAATTCTGCCCATACCAGCTGAGGTCACCATGGAGGTCCCATTTCACCCCTCGCCTGAGACATGTTGACCTTTGGGTTAAACTCATCATCAGTGATCTTTCTCAAATAAGAAAGCAGCCCTATGGTCTTCTGGAACTATGGCAACTATTTATCCCTCTGGCTATTATCACATTACTTTTTGTGGGAGTTTGTTTTTCCTAAATTACAAGAGCCCATATTTGGCCATAAAGCACCTTGGAATATTGTGATGCTGTGAACAGATAAACATACAATCATTCAACTTCAGACAGGAGTAGGCCATTTGGCCCCTTGAGAGTGTCCTAACATTTAGTAATAACATAGCAGATCTTTTATTGCTTCAGCTTCACTTTCTTGCCTACCCCCAATATGCTCTGACTTCCTTGTTATCTACATCTGCCTTAAAAGTATTTAATGATACTGTTTCCACTGCTTTCTGCGAAATGGATTTTCACAGAATCACGATGCTCTGAGAGAACAAAGTCGCTTCACGTGCATCTCAAATGCAATTCACTTATTATTAATGAACAGTACCATATAAACATAAGAGTTTAAAAATAATGTTTTTAACTCTAAAGCTATTCTGTTTGCCAAATGTAACATATTCATTAATGCCTTCTTGATTTCCTATTTTAACCATGTATGCTCATGCTGATGATTATTAGTAACCAATGAGATCACTTCTGTTTTTAATAAACAGTAAGGCTGCACTTATAACTTTCTTTCTTCATTCATCGGATGTGTGCATCACTGGGAAGGCTTCCATTTATTGGCTGACCCTAATTTTCCTCGAGGAAGTGATATTGTTTTCTTGATCCGCTGCAGTCCTTAGGTCAGGAGTATCCACAGTGCTGTTTGGAAGGGAGTTCCAAGATGTTGATTGTGAAAAAATGGCAAAGAAAGGAATTTGCAAGTGATGTTCTTTTCATGCACCTGCTGCCCTTGTCCTTCTAGGTCATAGCGTTGTGGACTTTGAAGGTGCTGTTGAAGGTGTCTGGGTGAGTAACTGCAATACATCTTGGAGATGATGCACACTACTGTCAGTCTGTATCAATGATGGAGTGAATGTTGAAAATGCTGGATGTGGCTGCAATCAAGTGGTCTACTTTGTCCTGGATGTCAAGCTTCTTGAGTGTTGGATAGGTGCAGCCATCCAAGCAAGTGGAGAGACTTCCAGGACACTCCCAAGTTGTGCTAAAGACATAGATGAAGAGATTTTGGGGAGATGGAGGCTGAGTTATTTTCCACAAGATTATGGGAAAATAAGGAAATAGAGGAATTAAACAGATATTTTGCATCAGGCTTTACATTGGAAAATACCTCAAACATCTCATTAATATTAGAGAATACAGGGAAAGACTTCAGTACTATTAGCATCAATAGACAAACTAATAAGTCTGAATGATAAGCCCCCTGACCCTGATGGCTTGTAACTGAGGATCCTAAAAGAGATGGCTACAGAAACAGCAGATGCATTGCTTGTAATTTGGTTTCTAGAGAATTATTGGATGATTTGAAAATTGCCAATGTGACATCCCTATTCAAAAAGCGAGGGACACAAAAAGGAGGTAATTATAGGTCAATTAGCCTAACATCTATTGTTGGAAAACGCTGGAATCAATTATAAGGAAATTACTATAGATGGCTCAGTTTTTGTCCAGTGTGTGCAGGAGGGCTTCCTGACACAGTATGTAGACAGGCCTACAAGGGGTGAAGCCACTTTAGATTTAGTACTGGGTAACGAGCCTGGCCAGGTGTTGGATTTGGAAGTAGGTGAGCAATTCGGAGACAGCGATCACAATTCTGTCAGGTTTACTTTAGTGATGGAAAGGGATAGGTGTACTCCACTGAGCAAGAGTTACAGCTGGGGGAAGGGAAATTATGATGCAATTAGGAAAGATTTAGGAAGCGTAGAATGGGGAAGGAAACTGCAGGGGATGAGCGCATTAAAAATGTGGAGCTTATTCAAGGAAAAGCTCCTGTGTGTCCTAGATAAGTATGTACCTGTCAGGCAGGGAGGAAGATATAGAACGCGTGAGCCGTGGTTTACTAAGAAAGTGGAATCCCTGGTCAAGAAGAAGAAGGTTTATGTTAGGACAAAATGTGAAAACTCAGTTAGGGGCTTGAGGGTTACAAGGAAATCAGGAAAGACCTAAAAAGAGAGCTCAGAAGAGCCAGGAGGAGACATGAGAAGTTGTTGGTGGATAGGATCAGGATTAACCCTAAGGTTTTCCATAGGTATGTCAGGAATAAAAGAATGACGAGAGTTAAATTAGGGCCAATCAAGGATAATAGTGGGAAGTTGTGTGTGGAGTCAGAGGAGATAGGGGAAGCACTAAATAAATATTTTTCGACAGTGTTCACTATAGAAAATGAAAATGTTGGCGAGAAAGATACAGAGATTCTTGCATCTAGACTAGAAGAGATTGAGGTTCACAAGGTACAGGTATTAGAAATACTGCAGAGTGTGAAAATAGACAAGTCCCCTGGGCCGGATGGGATCTAACCTAAGATCCTCTGGGAAGCAAGACAAGAGATTGCCGAGCCTTTGGCATTGATCTTCAAATCATCATTTTCTATAGGAATAGTGCCTGAGGACTGGAGGATAGCAAATGTGGTTCCCTTGTTCAAAAAGGGTAGTAGAGACAACCCTAGTAATTACAGACCAGTGAGTCTCACTTCAGTTGTTGGTAAAGTGTTGGAAAAGGTTATAAGAGATAGGATTTATAACCATCTGGAAAAGAATAATCTGATCAGGGACACTCAGCACTGTTTTGTGAAGGGTAGGTCGTGCCTAATGAATCTTATTAACTTTTTTGACAAAGTGACCACAAAGGTAGATGAGAATAAACTGGTTGATGTGGTGTATATGGATTTCAGCAAGGCGTTCGATAAGGTTTCCCCACAGTAGGCAATTATACAAAATGCGGAGAAATGGGATTAGGGAGACATAGCAGTTTGGATCAGTAATTGGCTTGCTGAAAGAACACAGAGGGTTGTAGTTGATGGAACATGTTCATCTTGGTGTCCAGTTACTAACGGCGTACTGCAAGGGTCGGTGTTGGGTCCACTGCTGTTTGTCATTTTTATAAATGACCTGGATGAGGGCTTAGAAGGGTGGGTTAGTATATTTGCGGATGACACTAAGTTTGATGGAGTTGTGGATAGTGATGAAGGATGTAGTAGGTTGCAGAGAGACATAGATAGGATGCAGAGCTGGGCTGAGAGGTGGCAAATGGAGTTTAATGTGGACAAGTGTGAGGTGATACACTTTGGATGGAGTAATCGGAATGCAAAGTACTGGGCTAATGGTAAGATTCTTGGGAGTGCAGATGAGCAGAGAGATCTTGGTGTCCATGTACACAGATCCCTGAAAGTTGCCATCCAGATTGACAGGGTTGTTAAGAAGGCATACAGTGTTTTGGCTTTTATTAATAGAGGGATTGAGTTCCAG
Organism: Chiloscyllium punctatum; assembly: GCF_047496795.1. Classification (NCBI taxonomy): domain Eukaryota; kingdom Metazoa; phylum Chordata; class Chondrichthyes; order Orectolobiformes; family Hemiscylliidae; genus Chiloscyllium; species Chiloscyllium punctatum. The sequence goes on from NC_092764.1 coordinate 20,151,960, forward strand.
AACCAGGAGGTTATGCTGCAGCTGTACAAAGCTCTGGTATGGCCACACTTGGAGTATTGTGTACAATTCTGGTCACTGCATTATAAGAAGGATGTGGAAGCTTTGGAAAGAGTGCAGAGGAGATTTACTAGGATGTTGCCTGGTACGGAAGGAATGTCTTACAAGGAAAGGCTGAGGGCTTTGAGGCTGTTCTCATTAGAGAGAAGAAGGTTGAGAGGTGACTTAATAGAGACATACAAGATAATCAGAGGGTTAGATAGAGTGGACAGGGAGAGCCTTTTTCCAAGTATGGGAACGGCAAACACGAGGGGACACAACTTTAAAGTGGGGGAGATAGGTATAAAACAGATGTCAGAGGTAGTTTCTTTACTCAGAGAGTAATAAGGGTTTGGAATGCTTTGCCTGCAACGGTAGTAGATTCGCCAAGTTTAAGTGCATTTAAGTCGTCATTGGATAGGCATATGAATAGTGTAGGTGGGATGGGCTTCAGATTAGTATGGGGTATGACAGGGCGGCGCAGCAATGAAGGCCGAAGGGCCTGTACTGTGCTGTAATGTTCTATGTTCTATAATAGCAGCACATTTGGAAAGTCACAATCTAATCAGAGAAAGGAAAATTGTGTCTGACTAATTTATTAGAGTTTTTGTTTTGGAAGAGTTTCAACCAGAGAGGTGAGGGAAAAAAAGCGATCCAAAAGGGATTCTGTAGATTTGTTGTATTTGAACTGCCAGAAGACATTTGACAACAAACCCCACAAAAGGTTAAGTCATAAGCCAAGAGCCCAATGTGTTGGAGGGAGTATTTTGGCATGGATAGAGAAGTTTTACTGGAGAATGTTTGACAGGAAATGAATGAGCAGGGATAAGGGGCTCTTTTTCAGGTTGGTGACCTGTAACTAGTGGGGTTCCACAGGGATCAGTGCTGGACAATTGTTTGCAATATGTATTAATGACTTGGAGGAAGGAAGTGAATGTACTGGAGCCAAGTTTGCAGATGACAAATAAAAAGATGTAAAGACAAATTGCAAAGGGAATAAAAGTGGTTTACAGAATGATATTGATAGGTTAAGTAAGTGAGCAAAAAGTTGGCAAATAGAGTACAACGTGGGAAAATGTGAATGTGTTCATTTTGGGAAGGAGGGGAAAAAGAAAGATTATTATTTAAATGAAGAAAAGCTGCAGAAAGCTGCACACAAAGTGGATATTTGTGCACAAAACACAGAAAGCTAGCACATAGGTGCAAAAGATAATCAGAAAGGTTAATGAAATTTTGGCCCTTGTTTCAAGGGAATTGGAAAATAGAGTCGGGAAGTCTTACTACAACTGTACAAAGGGGAGAAGGTGAGGACTGCAGATGCTGGAGATCAGAGCTGAAAAATGTGTTGCTGGAAAAGCGCAGCAGGTCAGGCAGCATCCAAGGAGCAGGAGAATCGACATTTCGGGCATAAGCCCTTCTTCAGGAATGAGGAGGGTGTGCTAAGCAGGCTAAGATAAAAGGTAGGGAGGAGGGACTTGGGGGAGGGGCGTTGGGAATGCGATTGGTGGAAGGAGGTTAAGGTGAGGGTGATAGGCCGGAGTGGGGGTGGGGGCAGAGAGGTCGCGAAGAAGATTGCAGGTCAAGAAGGCGGTGCTGAGTCCAAGGTTGGGACTGAAATAAGGTAGGGGGATGGGAAATGAGAAAGCTGGAGAAATCTGCATTCATCCCTTGTGGTTGGAGGGTTCCGAGGTGGAAGATGAGGTGCTCTTCCTCCAGGCGTCGTGTTGCCATGGTCTGGCAATGGAGAAAGAGCACCTCATCTTCCGCCTAGGAATCCTCCAACCACAAGGGGTGAATGCAGATTTCTCCAGCTTTCTCATTTCCCTTCCCCCCACCTTATCTCAGTCCCAACCCTCGAACTCAGCACCTTCTTGACCTGCAATCTTCTTCCTGACCTCTCCGCCCCCACCCCCTCTCCGGCCTATCACCCTCACCTTAACCTCCTACTACCTATCGCATTCCCAACACCCCTCCCCCAAGTCCCTCCTCCCTACCTTTTATCTTAGCCTGCTTGGCACACTCTCCTCATTCCTGAAGAAGGGCTTATGCCTGAAACGTCGATTCTCCTGTTCCTTGGATGCTGCCTGACCTGCTGCGCTTTTCCAGCAACACATTTTTCAGCTTACAACTGTACAAAGTTTTCTGGTGAGACCACAGCTGGAGTACTCTGAGCAGTTTTGAATCCCTCAAGTAGGGAAAGATATAATTTCATTTTAGACAGTTTTCACCAGGATGATCCTTGGTAAAGAAGGATTGTCTTATGAGCAAAGGGTAAACAGATTGGGCTCCACTCACTGGAGTTTAGGAGAATGAGAGGTGATCTCACTAGAGCATATAGATTCTTAAGAAGCTTGACAGGTAAGTGCTGGGAGGATGCTTGGGAGAGTCCAGCAGCAGATGGCATAGTCTCAGAATAAAGGAGTGCCAAGTTCAAACTGGGGAAAGGAGGAATATATTCTCCAAAAGGATTTTGAGTCCTTGCCACAGACAACCATCGGGACAAAGTCATTGAGTATATTTAAGGCTGAGTTGGATAGGTTCTTGATCAATAGGGGAATCAATGGCTATGGGGAAAGGCAGGAAAGTGGATGTGAGAAATGTCAGATCAACCATGATCCTGTTGAATGGTGGAGCAGATTTGAGGCGATCAATGTCCTATTACTGTTCCGATTTCTTATAGCTATATGGTCTTATGGAATTCTGAGCCTCTGACATGCCTTCGTAGCCACAGAATTTACATGACAGGTTCAGTTTAGTTTCTGACCATTGGTAGCATCCAGATTGAGCATCAAGGGATGATAATTAGATTTTCTCTTGTTCGAGATAGTAATTTCCTGGCTTGTGTACAAATGGTACTTGCCACTTATCTGCCAAGATTAGATAATGTTTATGCCTTACTGCACTGGAACAAGAACTGCTTCAGCATTTGAATGGTGCTGAACATTAGGTAATCGGCAGCGAATATCCCCACTTCTGAGCTTATAATGAAGGGAAGATCATTGATAAAGCAACTGAAAATGATTGAGCCAAGAACACATACCAGAGGAACTCCTGCAGAGATGTCCTGGGATTAAAACAGAATCATAGAGTCATAGAGATGTATAGCATGGAAACAAACCCTTCGGTCCAACCCGTCCATGCTGACCAGATATCCCAACCCAATCTAGTCCCATCTGCAAGCACCTGGCCCATATCTCTCCAAACCCTTCCTATTCATATACCCATCCAAATTCCTTTTAAATGTTGCAATTGTACCAGCCTCCACCACTTCCTCTGGCAGCTCATTCCATACACATATCACCCTTTGTGTGAAAACGTTGCCCCTTAGTTCTCTTTTGTATCTTTCCCCTCTCACCCTAAACCTATGCCCTCTAGTTCTGGACTCCCGACCCCAGGGAAAAGACTTTGTCTATTTATCCTATCCATGCTCCTCATAATTTTGTAAACCTCTATAAGGTCACCCCTCAGCCTCTGACGCTCCAGGGGAAACAGCCCCAGTCTGTTCAGCCTCTCCCTATAGCTCAAATCCTCCAACCCTGGCAACATCCTTATAAATCTTTGCTGAACCCTTTCAAGTTTCACAACATCTTTCTGATAGGAAGGAGACCAGAATTGCACACAATATTCCAACAGTGGCCTAACCAATGTACTGTACAGCCGCAACATGACCTCTCAACTCCTGTACTCAATACTCTGACCAATAAAGGAAAGCATACCAAATGCCTTCCTCGCCATCCTATCTACCTGCGACTCCACTTTCAAGGAGCTATGAACCTGCATTCCAAGGTCTCTGTTCAGCAACACTCCCTAGGACCTTACCATTAAGTCTCTAAGTCCTGCTAACTTTCCCAAAATGCAGCACCTCACATTTATCTGAATTAAATTCCATCTGCCACTTCTCTGCCCATTGGCCGATCTGATCAAGATTCTGTTGTAATCTGAGGTAATCTTCTTAGCTGTTCACTACACCTCCAATTTTGGTGTCATCTGCAAACTTACTAACTGTACCTCTTATACTCGCATCCAAATCATTTATGTAAATGACAAAAAGTAGGGGACCCAGCACCGATCCTTGTGGCACACCACTGGTCACAGGCCTCCAGTCTGAAAATAACCCTCCACCACTCCCGTCTGTCTTCTACCTTTGAGCCAGTTCTATATCCAAATGGCTAGTTCTCCCTGTATTCCTTGAGATCGAACCTTGCTAACCAGTCTCCCATGGGGAATCTTGTTGAGTGCCTTACTGAAGTCCATATAGATCACATCTACCATTCTGCCCTCATCAATCCGCTTTGTTACTTCTTCAAAAAACTCAAGTTTGTGAGACATGGTTTCTCACGCACAAAGCCATATTGACTATTCCAAATTAGTCCTTGCCTTTCCAAATATGTGTACATCCTGTCCCTCAAAATTCTCTCCAACAACTTGCCCACCACCGGTCAGGCTCTCTGGTCTATTGGCTTGTCCTTACCACCCTTCTTAAACAGTGACAACGTCCAGTTTTCCGGCACCTCACCTGTGACTATCAATGATACAAATATATCAGCAAGAGGCCCAGCAATCACTTCTCTAGCTTCTCACAGAGCTCTAGGATACACCTGATCAGGTCCTGGGGATTTATCCACCTTTATGTGTTTCAAGACATCCAGCACTTGTTCCTCTGTAATATGGACATTTTGCAAGATATCATCATCTATTTCCCTACATTCTATATATTCCACATCCTTTTCCACAGTAAATACTGATGCAAAATACTCATTTAATATTCCACCCATTTTCTGCGGCTCCACACAAAGGCCGCCTTGCTGATCTTTGAGGGGCCCTATTCTCTCCCTAGTTACCCTTTTGTCGTTAATGTATTTGTAAAAACCCTTTGGATTCTCCTTAATTCTATTTGCCAAAGCTATCTCATGTCCCCCTTTTACCCTCCTGATTTCCCTCTTAAGTATACTCCTACTGCCTTTATACTTTTCTAAGGATTCACTCGACCTATCCTGTCTTTACCTTGCATACGCTTCCTTATTTTTCTTAACCAAACCCTCAATTTCTTTCGTCATCCAGCATTCCCTACACCTACCAGCCTTTCCTTTCACCGGAGCAGGAATATACTTTCTCTGGATTCTCGTTATCTCATTTCTGAAGGATTCCTATTTTCCAGCTGTCCCTTTACCTGCGAACATCTGCCCCTAATCAGCTTTTGAAAGTTCTTGCCTAACACCATCAAAATTGGCCTTTCTCCAATTTAGAACTTCAACTTGTAGATCTGGTCCATCCTTTTCCATCAGTATTTTATAACTTATAGAATTATAGTCGCTGGCCCCAAAGTGCTCCCCCACTGACACCTCAATCACCTGCCTTGCCTTATTTCTCATGAGCAGGTCAAGTTTTGCACATCCACATACTGAATCAGAAAATTTTCTTGTACACACTTAACAAATTCCTATCCATCTAAACCCTTCACACTATGGCAGTCTCAGTCTATATTTGGAAAGTTAAAATCCCCAACTATAACCACACTATTTGATTGACCTCTCATCATGACGACTACTTTCCTTTGTGCCAGCAATGACTCCAACCAATGTAAAACTTTCCTCCAATTCTCACTGACTCCAGTTTTGTTTGGGCTCATTTATACCATATTTAGTCAAAATCTCCCTTGATGTCAAGGGCAGTCATTCTCACTTTATCTCTGAAATTCAGTTCTATTGTTCATGTTTGGATCATGGTTGTAATGAGGTCTGAAGTTGACTGGCCCTAGTAGAACTTAAACTGAACATCAGGGAGAGGATTATTGATTTGTCAACTCTGCTGATGACCATTTTTATCACTTCTCTGACAATAGAGAACAGACTGATAGGGTAGTTATTGCCTTGGTTGGATTTGTCCTGCTTTCTGTGGACAAGACAGAATCATAGAATCCTTACAGTTGTGGAATCAGGCCATTTGGCCCAATAAGTCCACACCAACCCTCCGAAGAATAGCGCACCCAGACACACATCCCTGAACACTATAGGCAATTTAGCACGGCCAATTCACCTAATCTGCACATCTTTGGATTGTGACAGGAAACCAGAGCACCCAGAGGAAACCCATTCAGACACGGGGAGAATGTGCAAACTCCACACAGACAGTTGTCTGAAGCTGGAATTGAATCCGGGTCCCTGGTGCTGTAAAGCAGCAGTGCTAACCACTGAGACACTGTGCATAACTGTGCACTTTTCACACTGTCAGGTACTGGAACAACTTGGCTTTTGGTGCTGCTAGTTTCAGAGTACTAGTCTTCAGCACTATTACTGGAATGATGTTATCAGGCGATTCAGTGTCTTCAATCATTTCTTGATATCACAGACTGGCATCTGTGATAATGGGGACCTCAGGAAAAGGTCAAGACAGATCATCCACTTGATGCTTCAGGCTGAAGATGGATCCAAATACTTCAGCCTAGTCTTTTGCTCAGAAATGCTGGGCAAATCTTATTATTTCTGCATAGTTTAAACTTGGTCCATCGGTTGGACAATTAAATAGCCCTGTCTACTCTGTACTGCTCCCATCGGTTCATTCAAGCAGTCCCAAATGGACAACTCATATTTAGGTATGCCAGCTACTGCTTCTGGCATGTTGTCCTAGCTTGATGGTAAAAGTTGAATGCTAAAGGGGGATATGCTAAAGGTTACAGACTGTGGTTGAATAAAATTCTGCTCCTAAAGTGGCACATTGCCCCTCATGGATGACCAGTTTTGAGTTGCTAGATCTGTTCAAAATTCTTCATATTTAGCACGGTGGTAGTGCCATACAACATGGTGGAGGGTTTCCTGGATATAGAGGCAGGACTTTGCCTTAACAAGGAATCAAAAATGGTCATTCATCTGTGACAGTTCAGTGAGGAATACAACAAATAGATCTTTCCCTCTTATTGGTTTCTTCAGTACTTAATACTAACCCAGTCTGAGAGGTATACTCTTGGCATGCCAATGCTTCCTCCAAGTGGTTTGCATATGGAGGACTACTGATCATTACTCAATGAGTAGTCAGAAGAGGTTTTCATAAAACCACAGAAGGGTTACAGCACAGAAACAGCCCCTCCAGTGCTGCGTGATTCAACTACATGTCCATTCTAATTTAGTTTAACAATACTTGGTCAGTCCCTTGGAGTATACAGCAATCCCAGGTACCTGTTAAATAAGTAGAGGGCACCAGCCTCAACTACCAAGCTGGGCAGCAAATTCCAGATACTCAGACCCTCTAAGCAATGAAGGTTTTTCTTTTGTAACCAATAATTCTTCTACCAATCAGCCAAAATCTGTGCCCCCCCTTGTAAACAATCCTTCCCCATCTGCTCCACCCAGGTAGCTCATTATTTTGTACACCTTGATTAAGTCCCTCCTCAGATACCTGTGTGCTAAGGATTACAACCCTAGCATATCAAATCTTGGCACATCTATGGAATATTGAATCATCCCTGCAATTTTCAATCCCTAGCAACCCTAGCTCTGTACTCTCTCTAGAGCAATTACGACTTTCCTGTAAAGTGATCTCTAGAACAGTTGTAGCATCAGCAGTGACTTGTATTCGATTAGATTCTCTACAGTGTGGAAACAGGCTCTTCAGCCCTACCAGTCCATACCGACCCTCTGAAGAGTAACCCACCCAGACCCATTTCCCTCTGACTAATGTACCTAACACTATGGGCAATTTAGCATGGCCAATTCACCTCACCTGCACATCTTTGGACTGTGGGAAGAAACTGGCGCACCCGGAGGAAACCCACACAGACACGGGGAGAATGTGCAAACTCTACACAGACAGTTGCCCGAGGCTGGAATTGAACCTAGTATCCTGGTGCTATGAGGCAGCAGTGCTAACCACTGAGCCACTGTGCCGCCCATCTAGTTAGGAATCTAATCTGCCAGTCCCATCACCTTCAGACTCCTATGCACATGCACCCAGAGATCTTTCACTTCCTTTACCCTTCTCAATATCCTGCTGCATTCCCTTTGCTTTGTTTACCTTCCTGAAATGGTTAGCCTTGCGCTTCTACAGATTGAATTCCTTTAGCCACTTTTCTACTCACTCATGCAAATCTTTGACATTCTCCAGCAGTCAACCACCATCATTTCCACAGTCAAACTAATTGGCTAATTTTTATTTCTGAATTATGCCTCCCAAGTTTAAGTCATTATGTCATTAATACTGTGCAAACAACAAAGGACCCCACAATGTGCTGGATGGAACATCACACTTGCCCTTATTTACTTGCCTATGTTTGACCGGATGCCAAGAGATTTCATGGTTTCTGGCGTCAATGTTAAGACCTTCCTCAGAAACCCCTTCCTGACTGTACACCATTGTGCCATTAACCACGGTAGATTGCCCTGCTAGTAAGACAGAACAAACCGAGGGATGCTGATGATAATGTTGTCATATTATCCCTAAAGCCTGATTCTGTGAGAACAACTATGCCAGGCTGTTGCTTGACTAGTGGGAGGAGGCTCTTGATTTTTGGCATAGACCCCCAGATGTTGGCAAGGAGGAATTTACAGGTTGGTAAGACTGTGTTCTCCAATTTTGATTCTGTTCCTGAGGTTGATACTGGTGGTCCATCCTATTTCATTCCTTTCTTCAGATTTTGTAGCAGTTTAGTTTTACGTCGAGGCTTGCTTATGTCATCTCAGAGGGAAGTTTGGAATCAACCACATTGTTGTGGGTTTGGATTCACGTGTAGACCAGACCAAGTAAGGATGGCAGATTTCCTTGCCTCGAAGATTTTAGTGAGCCAGGTGGGTTTTTAATGACAATTGATAGTGGTTATGTCATTGTCATTAGACTAGCTTTTAATTCCAGAATTACTGAATTCAATTTCATCATCTCCCAGAACATTGGCCTGGGGTTCTGAATTTCTCACCTCATGACATCATCACTGTTAACCCCATACTTTCATATTAACGACAGGTCAAAGCAATGGTGCCAACATAATTTAGGGGGCAAGGTGCCAGTGTGAATCCCAAGATCACTAAATCTACTCTGAGGTCTCATCAAGGAAGCTGACAGCAGTTTGTTTCTAATGTGCTTCTAATGTGTTTCTAATGAAACCAGCTGTAAAAGGTCAAGCAGTGTTTTTATTGCTCTTGGACTAACAATCCAGAGGCTGAGACTAATAATCCAAGAATGTGAGTTCAAAATATAAATTAAATTTTAACATATAAAAAATTTTAAAGCACATTTGGTTCACTTGTGTCTAGCAGTAAAAGATACAAAGGATGAAAGACAGACTTGGATTAAAATGTTTTAGCCACTCACAAACATAAAAGGGGTCACAAAGCACTTTAAAGCCAATCAATACTTTTAAAGTTTAGTCACTATTGTAATATTAAGAAGAAGGCAACCAATTTCAAAATGACTAGTTCCCACAAACAACACTGTGGTAACGATCGGATTAACACTTTTAGTGATAATAAAAATAAAAAGTGCTTAAGAAACTCAGTAGATCTTCAGCATCAATTGTGCTTTTCTTTCGTCTTACCATTTTAATGATTCTGACTGAGGATTTCAGTATTGGCTAGGAGACAAGAGTGAACTTCTCCACTCATTTTTAAACACTACCGAACAATGTGGAAACTCTTTCAAATATACCCTGTCCCTAAAAGGAGAACAAATGAAACCCGGTCAATTGCTGTCCTATCAATCCACTTTCAGTCGTCAGCAAAATGATGAAAGATCTCATCAACAGTACTCTCTAGTGTGACTTGCTCTGCAAAAGTCTGCTTATTGACCACAGTTTGAGTTCTGCCAGGCCACTTCAGCTCCTGACCTCATTAGAGCCTTGATCCGAACACAGATAAGACAGCTGAATTCCAGAGGTGAAGACAGTAACTGCCATTGCCATCAAGGCAGCTTGTGACTGAGTGTGATATCAAGCAGTCTTAGCAACGATGGAGTCAATAGGAATTAGGGAGAAATTGACTCCATCTTTGTTAAGACCGCTTGATGCCACACTCAGTGGAGTAAGATCATTGCAAGAGTCCCTCAGGATTAAGTTCTAAATGCAGCCAATTCAATTGTTTGATCAATGACCTCCTGCCATCAAAAAGTTCATTAATGATTGTTTAATTTCAGCACCATTCATAATTTCTCAAATACAGGAGCTCTCTGTGTCTGTTTGTAACAAGACTTCAAAAGCAGTGTGTCTTGAGGTATAACTGGCAAGGAACATTTATGCCATGCAAGTGCTAGGCAATATCCATGCCCAACTACAGAGAATCAAACTTCAACATGTTCAATGGCATTGCCATTTCTGAAACCCCATATCAACGGCCTGGAGGGTTACTTTGACCAGAAGCCTCACTGGATCAGCCATATAAAAATGTGTTTTCAAGAGCAGGTGAGAGACCAGGAAATCTGTGGTGAGATGTGATTTCCTAAAGGCCATCAGCCATCGATAAAGCATAAGTCAGGAGTATGAAGGAATGCCCTTATTGCCTGGATTGGTGCAGCCCAACAACACCTAAAAAACTTGCCATGAAGAAGGTGGAAGTGGGTGCTGCAGATGCTGGAGATTAGAGTCAAGATTAGAGTGGTGCTGGAAAAGCACAGCAGGTCAGGCAGCATCCGAGGAGCAGGAAAATTGAATTTTGAACCCCATCCCTTCAACCACAACAAGGACAAAACCCCAGCCCCTGGTCCTCATCTTCCACTCCACTAACCACCAACCTCCGTATACATTGCATCATCCTCTGCCATTTCCGCAACCTACAAATGGATCCCACCACCAGAGATATATTTACCTCTGCCCCTATCCACTTTCTGTAAAGACCATTCCTTCCGTGACTACGTGGTCAGGTCCAAACCCCCTAACTTCCTACCTTCCCCTCTCGGCACCATCCAGAATTTCAAAATCTGCATCCACACCTCCCCCCTCACCTCCATTTAAGTCGTCAAAGGAGCCTTTCACACCCATCAAAGTTTCACCTGCACTTCCACACATCATTTACTGTATCTGTTGCTCCAGATGCGGTCTCCTCTACAGTGGGGAGACCGGCCACTTAATCGGAGACCGCTTCAGAGAACATCTCCGGGGGACCCGCACCAACCAACCTCACCGCCCTGTGGCCGAACATTTCAACTCCCTTTCCCACTCTGCTGAGGACATGCAGGTCCTGGGCATTATTCATCGCCACTCCCTCACCATCCGACGCATAGAGGAAGAATGCCTCATCTTCCACCTTGAGACACTTCAACCCCATGGCATCAATGTGTATTTCACCAGTCTCCTCATTTCCTCTCCCCCCACCTTACCCCAGTTCCAACCTTCCAGCTCAGCACTGTCCTCATGACCTGACCCATCTGTCAACTTTCCTGTCCACCTATCCGCTCCACCCTCCTCTCCGACCTAATACCTTCACTCCCACCTCCATCTAACTATTGCGCTCTCAGCTACCCTTCCCCCAGCCCCACCTCACACCCATTTATCTCTCCACCCCTGAGATTCCCAGCCTCATTCCTGATGAAGGGCTTTTGCCCGAAACGTCAATTTTCCTGCTCCTTGGATGCTGCCTGACCTGCTGTGCTTTTCCAGCACCCCTCCAGTCATCATAAAGCACTACAGCTAATACTTTTAGTTTTCACCCACTCCACCATTGATGTACAGTAGCAACATTGCATACCAACTACAATTTGTGTATTAGTAATATATGACAGCTCATTAAAAAAACCCTTTTGAAACCTAGCAGGGGAACATCACCAGATGCAAGTTTCCTTTAATCCACATACTATCCTGACTTTGAATCATATTGCTATTATTTTACGACACTCATGAACTTTCCTTTCTCTAAAAATAAAAATCATTTTTTGGAATCAGGGTATCACTCGTAAAGGCCAACATATATTATTCAATCCTGGTTGCTCTTGAGAAAGTGATGGTGAACACATACAGCTGTTATCTCTTTAGATAACCTAATCACACAGTGTTGTTGGTATGACATTTGGAATTTGGCCGAAAAATGAAATGTGCAGCATAAAATGATTTCAGCAAGGCAGGACAAAAGTTGAAAAGTCCTGAAACACCTTGATGTATCTTCTACTTTCAGGGTGTAACACAAGATGCAAGTTGTTTTAAAATTCTAAATGATTTCCCATATGGCTGCATTTCAAAGAAATAGAGATTCATGTAGAATGCAGTGTTCCTAAACTCTTGGCACTAAAAAGAGTTAAAAGTTCAAGAATAAATGCTGTAATGTTGTGGTCTTATCTCTGACTGTTGCATATTGAGATTTCTGCCTGAGCCAGCATGGAGAAATCTTGGCGTAACATTAGCGAAAAAAAAAATTCCTTTGAATTTATTCCTCCCAGAATTTTCACAGGAAAGCTGAGACTGGGAGATATAGATTAGCAGCCAGATTTGAAATTGGAATGAGTGTGCCTAAGTTGTGAAAGTTAGTTTGGACATTTTGGCCATTACTTGTAGTTCATCCAGAATAGTCAGAGACATTTCACCTCCTGAGGTCACAATGAACAAGTTGGAAGGAAAGGTGCAAGTCTAGCATCACTGTGTCCCCCAAAAAGATTGCATTGTGATGTAAAGTATATGAGGTCTGTTTTTTTCCCAGCTAGAAGTAGACCAGAAAGAAAATAAGAAGAAACCAGACTTGATCCATCCTTTATTTAAGATCGTGTTTCTCTGTCATTGCCATAAGTGTTTTTAAAAAATCTGGAATTATTCCAAATGTTCATGTTGTGTGCATTCCACAAAATACTCCAGCATCATGACTTTACAGACTTTGCCTTTCTCACCAGAGAACTTGTCGTTAAAAAATGGTCAAATATATGCTATAATATGGTGTGGTTTATGAAACGATTAGAACTTTTTAATCATTTAATCTGTTACATTTTCATCGGAGTTTTAATGTGTTTATGACTCATTAAAAGGATGGTAATACAGAAAAAATGGCAAGCACATTTATGCCTTATTTTAGCCAATGGTAAATATGCACATGATTGGAAGAAATATGCCACATGATACCAATTCTGTCCAACAATAGTAATGCCCAGCACAGGAAACTGCGATCAGCTTATTAGAGTCAGAGAGGTGTACAGCATGGAAACAGGTCCCATGGCCCAATTCATCCATGCTGATCAGATTTCCTGAATTGAACTAGTCCCCTTTACCTGCTTTTGCCCCATAACCCTCTAAACCTTGCCTATCCATATACTGATCCAAATGTCTTTTAAATGTTGTAATTGTACCTGACTCTGCCTCTACTACTTCTTCTTGCAGCTCATTCCATAAATGCACCACCCTCTATGCCCCTCAGGTCCCTTTTAAATCTTTCCCATCTCACCTTAAACCTATACCCTCTACTTTTTAACTCCCCTGCCTGAGTAAATATCTTAAATATTCACCCTATCAATGCCCCTTATGATTTTTTAAACCTCTACAAGCTCACCCCTTCGCCTCTTACGCTGCAGGGAGAAACGTCTTGGCCAATCTAGTCTCCCCTTATGATCCAAGCTTCCAGTCTCAGTAGCATCCTTGTAAATCTGTTTTGCACCCTTTCCAGTTTAATAACATCCTTCCTGTAGCAGGGTGCATTGCTGCAAATATGACCATGTCAATGTCTTGGACAGCTGTAACATGATGTCTCAATTCTTGTACTCAATGCTCCAACAAATGCTTTCTTCACCACCTTGTCTACCTCTGACGCCACTTTCAAGGAACTATGCACCTGCACCCCAAGGTGTCTCTGTTTGACCACAATCCCAAGGCCCTACCCTTAACTAGGTAAGTCCTGTTCCGGTTTGTCTTAACAAAATGCAACACCTTACATTTATCTGCATTAAACTCCATCTGCCATTCCTTGGCACACTGACCCTGTTGATCAGGATACCATTGTATCCTTTGATAACCTTATTCACTGTCCACTATGCCAACAATTTTGGTGTCATCTGCAAACTTACTAAGCGTGCCTCCTAACTTTTCATCCTGACAATCTCAAATTTTGTGGGAGCAAAATAAAACTTGACAATCAATTGATGAGTCAATTCACATTCTATTACACACAAGTATTATTATAAAGCTGGCCAGAGGTAATCAACTAAGTCAACCAAAAGAAATTCTTTTATGAATTGACCTTACAAAAATGAAGGCGTTATGAATGCTTTTGCTCCAAGCCTTTCTATATATATGTATGTTGAGTGACAAACCTGTGATGTTGGTGGTGTTCCTCTTTCTTCTTTCTCCTTTACATTTTCCTTCTTCTTTTCAGACATAATGATAGCACCTTCCTCTCGGACTCTGTTATTGATTCAGATATGATTGAATCATCTGCATAAACAGAAAAATTATGATTTATGAGCAATGAGTTTCCTACTGCACATAACCATGCCTGCTTCCTTTTCACCCATATCCCAAAGACAGCTCCACAAAACATTGATGCATATTTTGCTTAGAAAACTCTCAGGAATGCAACTGTCCTTTTGGCACAGAATCATATTACTCTACATTTTAAGTGGCTGACAAGTGTGGGGTCATCCAGTACATTCAAAAGAAAATCATGATGTGATTTATAACACAACAAAAACCTAACAAGCATTTAGAAAAGTTCATATTTTCAACTTCTCATTCACAAGTTGGAAAAGTAAGACTTATTTCCTTTCTGCTTCATGGAATATTTTGAACAGTTTCACATTTCTATCTATTCAATTCAATTCACCACCATTTTTGGGTCATAAGGGCTCTTTCTCCAGTTGGCCCAGGCAGTCTGACTCAATGTAGACAAATGATTTTCTGAGCCTGTCATTTCCACTTCTGTCGTTCAGAGTTGTTCCAATAAAATATGATGCTTGCAATGCTGAAACCAAGTGAACAACACTCAGCAAGATCAAGTGAGTAATTTCTGGTTGCACATTGATACTACATGTTCCATTATAAGGTTTCCCTTAGCACTGGCAGTATGTTGCTAAGTGAAAGAAAAGGCATCCAGTAAAGAGTTGCTTGGTCACCTTAAAGTTACTGCCTCACCAAAATACTAATGTAGTCTAGCAAACTAATTCTAACTGCATGTTTTCTTCCATGCTGCAAACAGAATACTTCTTATCTGGATAATGCATCTGTAGTTGAACATAAAAGGAGATCATTTGGCCTGTTGGTTTCTAAAGGAACAATCCACCTAATGCCACACCCCACCTACTGTCTTTACCTGAAGCACTACGAATGTTTTGTAATTCCTTTTCGAAAGCTTCAATTGATCTTACCTCCGCCACACTCTCAAGAACTGAATTTCAGACCCTAAACAGTTAGAGCATGAGCTCAGATTCTCCTAAAGTTATCCTCCTTGTTTCGCCAATCACCCTAAATCTATGTCCTATGGGTCTTGATAGAAATAGAACATAGAAAAAATACAGCGCAGTACAGGCCCTTTGGCCCTCGATGTTGCGCCGATCCAAGCCCACCTAACCTACACTAGCCCACTATCCTCTATATGCCTATCCAATGCCCGTTTAAATGCCCATAAAGAGGGAGAGTCCACCACTGCTATTGGCAGGGCATTCCATGAACTCACGACTCACTGGGTAAAGAATCTACCCCTAACATCTGTCCTATACCTACCACCCCTTAATTTAAAGCTATGGCCCTTCGTAATAGATCATCTCTCAGGATCTTAAATGTGTGATTTTTCCTGCATACTATATAATGTTCTTTATTTATTCTTAAAGTTTTACTCAAGGGGTCATTCTTGCTCAGTGAGAATATAGTGGTCCAGTATATTTTTATTATTAAAATGGTTTTACTACATTATCTGGAGTAACGATACATTAGTGAAGTAGTCCTCTCCATGTTACACAGATCTGAAAGAACCCAATTTAAAAGCAATATTGGCATTGGGTATGGGTTTGTTGACCTATACCCAATGCCAATATTGCTATCAGCAGAATTTATGCAAGAGATAATCAAAGAAAATAGAGGCTACAGTTTACCAAAGAAAAGGAGAGAAGAAAAAGATTAGCTTTAAAATATATTTCAGGTGTTCATGAAGCATTCCAATTTTTCCTTTGATCACTTTATTAGTCTATCACAATTATGTTGTAACTTTCACATCAATCTAAGGAAATTACTGTGTAACCAAAGTAAAATATCAGTATTAATGCTGGAGTGTGTTAAATTTGAGTCAGATAAACAAAACTCTTGATCTGTCTCTTGACCAAAGGATCACTAGACTCAAAACATTAACTTTTGCTCCACAGATGCTGCTAGACCTGCTGAGTTTCTCCAGCAATTTCTGTTTTGTTTCAGACCCTCAGCATCCACAGCTCATTGACTTACATTAACTATTGGTCACGCCTAAAACTGACAACTGCACCTCATAAGCTGTAGTTTCAGATCCCTGATTGAAATGTAAATATAATCTACAGCAGTTTGGATCCCAAACATTTAACTTTAACATGTGTTAGCATTGTGATATTTGGATGTTTCCTTGCATAAAATCAAGCTTAAGAAAGAGGTGAAAATCAGTAAGTTGGCTTTCCAAACCCTTATAGAACCGTTTTCTCTCAATACAAGTCATTGTTTTGATTCAACATGCTGAATTAGCAATTGTTGCTCAAATTACATGAAATACTCAGGAATCAAAACCACCAACAATAAAGAACATTTGATGATAGTTTTAAAACATTTACAAATAGTGTCATGTAGGAACAAAGACCAGGGTTTTTTTAAATGAAAAAGAAAAATACTACTTTAAAGCACATAGTAAATCAATATTTGTCATAATTAAAGGCAGGGATATAAAATCTCCTACAACAATAAGTTTGCATTTATCTAACACCTTTAAACATAGTAAAGTATTCCAGGGCACCTCACAGTTAGTCAGGCAAAACTCGACATCAAGGCACATTCAAGAATAAGATTAGGACAGGTAATCAAAAGCTCGATCAATGAGGTACGTTTTAAGGAACATTTTAAAAGAGAAGAAAACTTTAAATCTTCAGGACTTGAATGTGAATTGTTTCCTACACTCCTAGTGTAATTAGACAATATTAAAACAGTCAGGTTAAAACAAAAATCAATGCTATTGATTTTCATCAGTTATCCCCTCATGGGCACCTCCTGTAGCATGAAGTGTTGAGTGTTTCAAGTTTTAATATACTTATATAAAAGCACTGTGTTCAGAAAGACCAATTCAGCTGAATGCTTACAGCTGCACTGTTCCTTTCATAAGTAAGGGGTACACCTACCATGTGTTGAAGTAAAATTCCAGCAAGGTTACTGTATAAATATAACTGTACCATATAGACCATAGCAGACAGGAAAAAAAATGCAAATACATAAAACAGACCAGCTGTCTCATGGCAGCAATTGTTAACTGTATGAACGCAAAACTAAAACGTGTTGAGTTTTACGCCTTGGAGTGCAATAAGTATTTATAATTTTATAGACAGAAATGACCCTCAGTAAGTAGGGATCATATTTTTTGGCCTTAAAAGTAACCCTTGGAGTAAAGCCCAGCTTCTGACATTTTATGGTGCTGTTTCCTTGGAGGAAATCCTGGGTTGAAGAAAAGCATGTTTCATTTCTTTATGAACAGTGTTTTTACAAACCATCCACAGTAAACACAGCAAGGGTAATTAAACAGTCTTATGATTGAAATGCCTTCCACAAGAGATACTTAAGTCTCACAATAAAGAGTTTATTACTGCAGATTTCACATGATTTGCATTCATTCATTTTATACAAAAATCAATTCAGACACTCAAGCAGACAAACAACATTAGAATAAATCTTGGATCCAAGGGAGGATAAAATGCAATGCAAGTGCTGTTATGGAAACGACAATAGTGATCTGCACCCTTGCACTCTTGCAAAACTTCAGGTCAACTACTATTTCAATATTACATAGAGTGCACTTACTTTAATAAAAACAGCATTCCATGTAAGCGACCAACAGTGTTATCAAAACATTCCTGCACTGTGGATGGTTTTGGAATCTCAAGGAGATTACAGAGGGATTCCATACATCCTCAGTCCTAAAGAAAACCTTGGAAAATCTATTATTCATTGATAAATACTTTTAATCACATAATGGATACCATGCCAGTCATCAATGATTTGAAAGTGATCAAGAGATAATTATTCTCAGCTGAGAAAGATAACTGATACAGCCAAAAATGTTTATCCATCTCTTGTTGCTAAAGACTTCAGTCAGAAATTGAATAAAATTGTCACCTGTAACTGTGGGGAGGTTGATTATTGTAAACACTTTTGCTGTCTCTAGAAATTACATGATTCCTACATTGAATAGTGAGAAATATCCAACTTTATTGCAGTAAAATATCATTTCAATATGGAAATATATAAGGCTACAGTTGCTCTTATAAAAATTGCTCAATAAATGTTTGTTATAGCTGGAGATTGTACAATAATTACAGTGCAATCATATATTTTATATGAAAGTCATTAATTTTGAAAAGCTTTACACTTAAACAAATTTACTTAGTACACGCAATTAGTATGGGAAGTACAGAGATTCCATGAAGAAATGATCAGAACTGAACAGCTAAAGGGCAATAGAAGGGATTGACCCAGCTGACCCAGTTTATGCTGTTCAGTAGTTTTCAAGATTTTTATTATTCATTCACAGGTCGAGGGCATCGCTGGCGAGGCCAGTATTTATTGCCAATCTTTAATTGCCTAGACGGCAGTTAAGAATCAACCACATTGCTGTGGGTCTGGAGTCACATGCAGGCCAGACCAGGTAAGGATGGCAGTTTCCTTCCGTCAAAAACATGAGTGAACCAGATGGGTTTTTCTGACAACAGCAACAGTGTCATGGATGTCGTTGGACTCTTAATTCCAGATCTTTTAAATTGTATTCAAATTCCACATTTGCCGTGATGTGATTCAAACCTGGGTCCTAGAATATTCCCGGGTCTCTGAATTAACAGTCCTGCGGTAATGCCATGAGGCCATCTAAATATGCTTGTGGAATAGTTTTCAACCTGCTCATAATTATATAAATGTTAAACCTATATAGGGTAAAATTATAAAATAAAACAAAGAACTGCAGCTGCTGGAGAAAAACAGAAAATCCTGGTGAAACCCAGCAGGCCTGGTGATTTTTGTGAAAGGAAAGAGTTAATGTTTCAAGTCCAGTGATTCTTTATCAGAACACAGGTTGAACTGTATTATTTTTCAGTGATGGCATGACTTATGAAGTACAATGGAACAATTATTTTCCAGTTTGAAAGCTACATTTTAAAGAATTGCAAGGAATATTCTCCTGTCATTAGCTTAAGTGACCTCTAAAGATAGACAATAATATTTAAAAAAAACATATTAGAAAAGAACAACATCCTTTATTTCTCTTATATGCTAGCATTCCTAGAACAGCTGATATGAAGATCTTTGAAACCTATATCCGAGAACCCTGCCTGGCAGGTTATTCAAAAAAATGAAAACAGAAATTGCTGGCAGAACTCTGCAAGTCTGGCAGCATCTGTGGAAAGAAAGCACAATTAATGAGTCACATCCAGTGACCCTTCTTCAAAACAGTTCTCAGGAAGGATCACTGGATGTGAAACATTAACGACACTTTCTCTCCACAGATACTGCCAGATCTGCTGAGTTTCCCAGCAATTTCTATTTTTGTTTCTGATTTCCACATCCTTGTTTTTTTTTAGAAAGAGTATTCAAGATATATTTAACTCTTTACAGAAGGAAGTAGAGTCTTCTGAAATGTTGATGGTAAGACATATGCTAAAAAAATTCCATAGATCACAAGATCAATGGAGACGTAATGGAAATTGCAAAAGTAGAAAGAATTCTCAGTGAAATCTAGTGAAGAAAATATCCAGTGTAACTGCCATTTGGTCAGAGCTGAACAGTTATATAGTTCTCTTCTGAAGGGCAGTAGAAGGCATTGAGTCAGCTGGACGATCAGGTAGTAGTGAAGGACTGCATTGAATGTGTGGAGTTGGCAGATTACAGACGAGTACAGTGTACCATCACAGTTGATTTCCAGGCAGGAATAGAATCAAGCAGCAGCAGCAATGAAGAATTTTCATCCTGTATCTAATGCAAATTCATTATCTCATAGCTTTGAATGCGAGCTCTGATTCTCGTTATGGACCAGGCCAAACCCCCTCAAAACACTTCAAGGCAGAAGCACAGACCTTAACTTTGCTAGCTGTTTTAAGCAGGCGTAAAGTGGATATTCCAGGAGAGATGCCATTGGTCAAACCATATAGTTTTAAACAAAACAGAATTTATTTACAAGATTACCGAATGAAACTCAAACAAAAGAGAACGGAATGCAGAATAACCTAAACTACCCGAAGGCAAATTGAGTTGAAGTTTAACTTCTCATTCAAAAGACAAAACCTTCACCAATCTTTTAGTTCTGTTTTGAATCTGGCTTAGGTAAAGTAGCCATAGATTCAGAGGCTGCTCTCTCATTAGAGAGGGAAATGACTGGTAGTGGCTTAACCCCAGGGTCACCATATCTCAGGTGAGGGGTGAAGTTGAGAAGAACAGCCGTTCATGGTAACCCTGGCTGAGCCATGGCTACTAACCAAGGTAACTGAGCTAAGCAGCCCTCCCCCCTATCCCCAAGCAAGAGCTCCAAGCAGGAGCAATTCTAGTCCTGGTGCAAAGTCAAATTGCTGTAAAACTGCTGATTGTACCAAGGACATGGATCATTTCATATAGTCATACAGCACAAACACAGACCGTTTGGTCTAACTCGCCTGAGTCCCTGAGTTATTCTTCTCCCTTTCTATGAATAGTTACTGAAAACTATTTTACATTGGTGCATCTTTTGTGAAACCACTGAACATTTAGGGTTAAGAGCTCTGCCAGAACCTTTTTCATTGCTAACCAAAAGAGAAAATGCTGGAAAATCTCAGCAGGTCTGGCAGCATCTATAAGGAGAGAAAAGAGCTGATGTTTCGAGTCTAACTGACCTTTTGTCAAAGCTGTCAGTTAATCTCGAAAAGTCAGCTCTTTTCTCTCCTTGCAGATGCTGCCAGACCTGCTGAGATTTTCCAGCATTTTCTCTTTTGGTTTCAGATTCCAGCATCCGCAGTAATTTGCTTTTTCATTGCTACATAGGATCAAAGTGTTTTTCTTTATCTTCACTACAAATTTTACTACTAAACCTTCAGTGGAAAAAAAAACTAATTGTGAGTAATTTTGGCTATATAATGGTGATAGCAAGTGATAATGAATCAGCAATCCATTTTACATCTCTCCTAATTTTTATTTAAAAAAGTCAGAAGAGATTTAAACAACTCACCATTACTCATTTCACACAAAATCACAAATGACATTCATTGACTCCAGCTCACCAGACATGTTTCAATTCCATAAACTTATGTTTGTATAGCACCTTTAATATAATAAAACATTCCAAGATGCTTTACAGGGCTTTATCAAACAAAGTTGTGAAACCAATCCACATAAGGAGCTATTTGACCTGGTGAGCAAAACCTCAGTCAAAGAGTCTTAAAGAAGGAAAGCAAAGAGAGGACATGAAAGATGTAAGGGAGAAAATATAGACTCTAGACTGAAGCATGTAATAGAGCCATTGGTGGGCCAATTAAACTTAGAGATGTGCAGGGAGTGTCTGTGTAGATATCTTGGAGGATTGGGGAGACTGGAGGAAATTACAGAGATTGAAAGCTTCAAAGCAATGGGGAGATTTGAAAACAATGATGAAAATTTTAAAACCAAGACACTGATTTGGAACAATGTATGTCAGTAAGTGGGAAGTGAATGGGACTTGGTGCAAGTGAGACATGGGCAGGAGAGTTCTGAATGACCTCATGTTTACAGAGGGTAGAATGTGGAAGGCCAACCTGGACTGATTTGGAATAATCACATCTCAATATAACAAAACCCTAAATGACTACATTCCAATATGTTTTAAAAATAATTGAATGTAATTGTTCTTTCATTTTTCGTCGTAATTCAAAATATTTCACTGAAACTTATTTTAATTATTTCAATTTTTCCATTGTTATCCATGACTAAGTTATGAAAACAAACTCAATTAGATATGACCACACCTACTGCTATATAATTTTGTGGGAAAATATGAAAATTATCCTAAAGACTTTAAAAAATCTATTTCTTGCTTGTTGGCATTGTACCGACAAATTGAATGCTTCATAAATCATACTATTATGTTCAGCATAAGTGATGAATGTCCTTCTAGTAATAATACTTAAGACTGCTCTTTCATTGCTGAATATATGTCAGACTGTTTAGAACATCTGTTGGTACTTTTTTTTATTAAAGTTCTGTGCTCCTGATGTTGAGCAGTGGAAGTGCCTTTGTTTCTTCAAATATATTACAAAATTATCAGCAAAGACAACACTAATCCAACTGGGATGATAACCCAGCGAAAAGATTCCCTCACCATATTTGAACTCAGCAAGTTCTACCTGCAACTATCACCACCCGCACAGCCTCTTTGTCTGAATTAGAAACTCAGTCAATGAAAGTATTTCACATCTCTGACAACATTTGCCAATTTCTGCAACTTTAGGATGCAAGGCTTGTGTCAGACAAAAATAAGTTGCATAGCATTAAGCAGGGTTCATGGGGTAAGAGGGAAATAAACCTCCTGTCTTCAAGTGTTTTGGGAAATTAGATAAAACAGCGATTTTCAACACTTCTTGGCTGAACATTAGCATTGTAAATAATACATTTGAGAGAGCTTATTCATGGACGTCAGTTTGTAAAGAGCTGGATATGGAATTGATTCTTCTTTTCCTTTGTATTATTAATGAGGTATCCAAACAATGTGACAAATATGTCCTAATCCTTACTGTCTTCTATTTGTCTCCAGCATTTCAGATAAAACATTAATTTTAGCAGCCACTGAAAGATTGAAAATAGAGTTAATTTAGGTTGGACCCAAAAGAGATCATTTTCACTTAGAAGAGAAAATCATTAGTCTGCTTTTCTACATCTCATTTCCTCGTTAGAAAGAAATATTGGGCAAGGGTGTAACTAATGGTTGATCCACAACAACCAAGTCTCCTCTCGCATCCAAAGCGAAAATTACTCCCAATATCTGCTGGTTTTAACCAACACTTCACAGAGTGATTTGCTACTTTTAAAAATAACACCTATCGATTATTTTTAAAATAGAAATATTTGCCTAAGTATATTCAAAAGCACCTGAAGTGATATAACTTATGTGTGAAAATAATAAAAAGTCATGTAATATTATTAACACCAGACAGACAAGAATAGGAGCATTATAATGCTCACGCAGATCCATCTGTGGTGAAGACCAATCTCACCCACCCCTTCATGGAGGGACTGCCAAACAATTGCAAGGTTTTAGGATCATAACCTTGGCCCAGGGAAAAAGAAAAAAATATCTGAGCATTTGTTTCCATAAATTCTGGCACAGGCCAATGCTCCCAATAATTTCTTAACAATGCCACTGAAGCTTAAATTAGAAAATTTCTGGCATTGACATCTAAGTTGTTTCTTAGCATTCTCCCAGCTTGTGAAATGAGAAATGACCAGCAGCATAAAAACTCGACCATAAGTTTTCAATCGTGAAAAATGTTGACTAAATATGCCTTAGATAACTAGAACATTGTACAATCTAAGATTTTAAAATGAATGGTAATGATTCAAGTTTCTTTTTGTCTACCATTGCCCATCTCCATACTTACATTGTAACAATCTAATAGATTTTCACTCTTTGGACTCCTTCAAATGCATTGGCGACCACAAACTAGAATTAAACTGAAGTTGTAAAATTTGCAATCCAGATGCTTTATTTTATAGGCGTTCCCCTCCAAGGATTTCTAGTTTCCTCAGGAAGGGTATGAATAATTTCCACCCTTGCCCCTTACCTTTCAATAAGATATAGATGCTTCTGATTTTACTTCAGTGATATGAAAAACAGTTTCTGTGTATCTAGGATTATTTAGGCAAACAACATGCATCCTCAACAAATTATTGCAAATATGTTGAAAGGAGTGTTTCCATTTGCAGGTTCTCTTCTCAATTCTCAAACCTGAATTGTTCCAAATGCAGACTCACATATGTGACAAGTATTTGCTAAATATCTCCATGATGACTTGGCTTCCTGACTTGAAAATGTATTGTCATTCCTTCTCTCCGGCTGGGTCAAAATCCTGGAATTCCCTCCAAAACACCACTGTGGGTCAATCTATATGTTGTGCACTGCAGTGATTCAAGAAGTCAGCTCACCACCACCTTCATAAGAGCAACCAGTGACCGGTAATAAAGGCTGGTCAGTCAGTGCTGCCTACATCCCACAAAACAAAAAAAAACTTGATGTAAATGATTGGAAATGGGCTGAATGGGTAGTGTGGAATAAAAAGGATCTGGAGGCTCAGGGGAGTACCTGACGACCAGATGGAGCCCAATGTTGATGGTGTTGACTTGTGAGCTGTTTTCATGGTCATCATCTGCCATTCTCTAGATAGAAATGCAATTGAAAAATGGTGGGGATGATGTCTAGAATGGGTGGAGTCTGTGTTGCTTTAATGGCTAAAAGTGTGTAATCAATATTTGCTGGTTGCTAGGATACTGAAGGGGAAAATAGATGATGTAGGCATTTGTAAACTGCATTTCCAATAAGTTCTTTGGCCATTTGCATTTCATGCAGACTGAAGGTTTTTGGCTTCAAATGCAAGTCAAAAGTGAGTTGCATTAACCATTGGTGCTTGCCAATTTAACATTTGCAGAAGTTACTGAAAATGACTTAAAAGGAGGTGAATGCTAACCAGAAGCATTGATCATGTGAACCTTGCAGGGTTCTGTGGGATGAGGGAAACATTGTTTCATCATTTGTCATTTAAGTATGACAATAGACTTTATAAAATTTAATAATAAGTTGAATGGTGGATGTGAGTTTGGGAACGAAAGATTCTTTTTCCATTCATTCATGGGATAAGGGCATGGATGGCCAGCATTTATTGCCCAGAGATCAGTTAAGAGTCAACCACATTGTTGCAGATCTGGAGTCACATGTAGGCCAGACCAGGTAAATATGGCAGTTTCCCTCCCTAAAAGACATTAATGAGCCGGATGGGCATTTCTGACAATTGATTCATGGTCATCATTAGGCTCTTAATTCCAGATTTCCTGCTGTGGCAGAATTTGTACTTAAGTCCCCACAACATTACTTGGGTCTCTGGATAATACAACTAGGTCCCGCGCCTCCTTTTGAAAGTTCTTTGTTTTTGATGTAATGTGTTAGTCACTCAGCCAGCATGGCATGTTCACTAAGTTGCTGCACATGTGCTTGCCAGGACCATAGTGGAGCAGATAGTAGGGCTGCTGATGTTGTGGTTCTGCTGCTTGGATTGAATGGGGTCAAGGGACCCCTTCAGTATAGTCTGGATAAGGTGTGCCACACATCCTTGAATGCTCTGCACAACTGGAGCAGCCAACAAGACAATAAGCTGAATGCTAAGGAATTGTTGAATCATAGAAACATAGATTCATGCAGCACAGAAGGGACCGTCAAGTATGTTAACCTATATTATTACCTGCACTAGTCCTACTATCCCACACTAAGCCCATAGCCTTGAATGGTATGACTCTACAAGTGCTCATCCAAGTACTTTTTAAAGGTTGTGAGTTTTCCGTCCTCAACTACCCTCCCAGACAGTGCATTCCATACCCCCACCATCTTTTGGATGAGGTAGTTTTTCCTCATATCCCCTCCAAACTGCCTGCCTTTCACTTTAAAATTATGCTCCCTTGTTATTAATCCTTCACCTAGGGGGAACAACCTCTTGTCTGGCAGCAACTGTGGAGAGAAAGCAGAGTAGTTGAGAGGGGAAAGATTTAGGAAGGACCTGAGGCTGCACAAGAAAGTGGTTGAGGCAGTACAATAGTAACATGGAAAGAACATTTGGATAGGTGCACGGATGGGAAGAGTTCAGAGGGATATGGACCAAATATGAGCAATTGGAGTGAGCTGAGTGGGCGGCATGGTCAGCATGGACCAGTTTGGGCTGAAGGGTCTGTTTCTTTGCTGTATTACTCTATGGCTTAATGACTTAGTTTTTCAGGTCCAGTGACCCTTGTTCAAAAATTAGTGAGATGCAACCCATAATTTATTTGCTCCGTAATCATCATGGATCTTAAGCTATAAAAGGCATAAATAGATTTGTTCCCCAAGATAAGACTGAAGCATTCGCAACACTCTTAAGCATCGGAGGCTGAGGGGTAACCTTATAGAGGTTTACAAAATCATGAGGGGCATGGATAGGATAAATAGACAAAGTCTTTTCCCTGGGGTGGGGGAGTCCAGAACAGGCATAGGTTTAGGGTGAGATGGGAAAGATATAAAAGAGACCTAAAGGGCATCCTTTTCACGCAGAGGGTGGTACGTGTATGTAATGAGCTGCCAGAGGAAGTGGTGGAGACTGGTACAATTGCACCATTTAAGAGGCGTCTGGATGGGTATGTGAATAGGAAGGGTTTGGAGGGATATGGGCTGGGTGCTGACAAGTGGGACTAGATTGGGTTGGGATATCTGGTCGGCATAAATGAGTTGGACCGAAGGGTCTGTTCCATGCTGTACATCTCTATGAGTCTATGACAATGTGACTTTCCAATGATCCAGCTGATAAAGACTTATAATCCTTTTTATTGGCAACATACACTTTCAGAGACAATAGGCTTGCTTCTTACTTGCATCACATGGAAAAATGTAATGCACCATTTGGAATAACTGCTAAGGCTGGTATCCCATCACCAAGTCACCCATTGTTTACAAATGAACAGGCCCTGAGCACAGTACTGTCTCATACAGAGTCAGGCACTAGAGTGGCCATATTCATGACATTCAACCTTTTTATGTCACACACTTTTATAAGTTGGATCTTTGAAAGAGGAATAGCCACTGGAGATTTTTGAACTTTCTTGATAGTCATCCATCTATCTGACTGATATTGCTGCATTATAACTTTTCTAAATCTTCTAGTCATCTCTCTCTGTACCTTATATATGGCCTTAATAACATTAAGCCTATGAACAGGATTTTTTACAACGTTAAAATGGAAAACTATATCTATATAAAGAACAAAGAACAAAGAAAATTTACAGCCCAGGAATAGGCCCTTCAGCCCTCTAAGCCTGAGCTGATCCAAATCCACTGTCTAAACCTCTTGCCTAATTCCTAAGCATCTCTATCCCTCCGCTTCCCACCTACTCATGCATCTGTCCAGATGCATCTCAAATGGATCTATCTTTGGAACGTCTAGCCAAGAAAGACTTTGGACTGTCTTATACAGATGGCTGCATTCACTACTTTCAAATTAAAATTTAATAACTTAAAATCCAGTCTCAAACTGGAAACACTACTGAAAGCAGCACCAAGATTTAAGCAGCTAACAACGGTTTTTATTTCATTGAATCCCAATTCATCTGCTGCTTTGTAGCTTCTGTGCCGACTGTTGATATCATCCAATTAACTCATGCAGTTTTAGTGAGGAGGATAGTGTCATGCATATCTCTGCCAGCAAGCTTTCATTCAGTGAGTTCATGCAAGTTGGCTAATGGAGGTGCCTTTCTGAGTTGCACAACAGTAATCTATTCTCCTTGTGTTTCTGCCAAGGTCTCTTTGCCAATTCAGCACAATTTACAAACTGAAACCAGAGAAGTTCAAATATCAAAAATTTGTGCTTTAAGGTCACAGCTTCTTCTGCTGAAGGAGATGAACTGGCAAAATTGATAACTAAAAGAAGGTGGTTTGAAATCACTGTCATAAACACGCTCTTAAGTCTTGGACTTCTGATCAGACAAGAGCTCATTGGGTGAAGGCAGCAAAGTTTGATTGTCAGTCAAGATACAGGAGTTAAACTCATGACCTTCTGGAATAGGAAACAGGACTGGTCAATCTTGTTGACTTAACACAGTCAAGTTCTAATGTCAGTCAAACCCAGGACTTGAATTCATGACCTTCATGGTTGTGAGTTCAACAGACAATTACCAGAGGTATCAGACTGCTTTGTTCTTTTATGTCCTTGAGGTGAACAAATGTCTGTCCACAATGATTGCAACATTAGATTAATCACTTCCAAGAATAAGATATATTCCTGATATACCACAATAATAATCAAAAACTTCAATTTATGTTCCATTGCATTTAAACATATGAATTTTCCTTTCCTCCTAACACGTATTTATTGTAAAGGATAGTATCAACAGAGACCACTGGAGCCAGAAAATAACAAACTATTTAATTTTGGTGGGAGCACCTATGAATGCAGTCTTCAGTATATAATAAAACTTATCGCGATCCTTGACTTTTAAACGATTACTGGACACTGTCACAAGAAAAGGAAAACTAAGTCCTTCACAGGTACTAGTAGAGTGCTGTGAAATCCAACACTAAATGCAACAAATTGGCCACTTGCTTGAGTACAAGAGATGAAATTCAGCAAGAGGATTAATTAAAATTCATCCACAGGATGTGCAAGACCAACATCTATTGCCCATTATTACAGAACTGAGTTCAGAATCAATGACATTACTGCAGGTTTGGAGTCACATATAGGTCAGGACTGGTAAAGACAGCAGATATCATTTCTTCAAGGACATTAATGAAACAAATTGATTTTTTTTCAAAAATCCAATCAATACTCAGTTGCTATGATACAGATGGCACAAACTTACTTCATGATTTATTTCAATAACTGAATGTAAAATCCCCAATTGCCCTGGTGATGTCTGATGCATTTGTCTCCTGATTAATAGTTGAGGCGTCTGAATTGCGAACCCAGGAATATGAACATTACAAACCTTACATCTTCTGTCTTTTATTTATGTTTTATTTCTTCAAACATTTCACACAGAAGATGCAGTTGATTATTGAACTAGAATCCAGCACATTATCAAAGGAATCATTAAACTTTACTCTGCACATCTCACTTTAACCGTGTTGCTGGATGGATAATCGTTTCCTCAATATGTGAAATATATCTTCAACAATCTGCAATTATTTCATTATTCTGGGGAATGAATGAATTAATTAAAGAATGAATGAATGAATGAATGATTTACTGTCACGTATATCCAGGGAGATACAGTGAAAAGTATTCTATCGCAACAATCCAGCGACATTTTGAGGTAGAAATAAACAAACCGAAGAAAAATAGAGTTTGTATTCATTGGCCAGAGTCCCAAACATGGCTCCAGGATTACTGCAAATTCCTTGCTCTGGGCCGACTGCAGCCAGGAGTCCCCTTTCCATCATCACTGCAGCTGACGCCCCATTGCCATTCCAGGAGTACATGTATGCTTAGCTACAGCAATAAAGTAATACCATAGAATTGCATGAAATGTACAGCACAGAGTCAAGACATTCAACCCAACCAGCCCATGCTAGAATTTAGAATCTACTGGACCCTGCAATCATGCTGTTCATTTAACTCTTATCACATAACCTTCTATTTCCTTCTGCTGCATGTGTTTACCGGATTTCCTCAAATGCACCTCTAATATCTTTATTTAAAAACATAACCAAGTTGATACCTACAGCTCAGCATTTGTAAACAATCACTCCATTTGTACTGACGGACTAGGTCTAAAACAAAAGTTAAATACACCATTTCATTTTAATTTTAAAAGTTTTCCATTACAAGGCAAGATGTCAGTTATTAGTCCAAATATCCTTGATTAATCCTTAAGCAGTGTAGCAGCACTTTTGACAGCAACAAATGCAAAAACAGATTTGTTTCAGTTCATTTGAACAATTCATCAATTGAAAATTGCATATCATTTTGAATTATATTTCACATTATATCATGTGAAATTATCACTTTCCTAATTGTGTCACAAATTATTCCTTGGAATCCTTCCTAGAAGGTAGGATTGAGGAGCTGTTAATGTCAAAACGTGTACACTGGAAAACCACAGCAGGTCAGGCAGGATCCAAAATGCAGGAGAGTCAGCCTTTTGCGCATAAGCCCTTCATCAGGAATGTGGGGGTGGGGGTCGCTGAGAGATGAATATGAGGGAGTGTGGGGCCAGGGGGAAGGTAGCTTGGAAGGCAATAGGTAGATAAAGGTAGGTGGGCGATGGTGATAGGTCAGAGTGGAGGGTGGAGTGGATAGGTGGGAAGGAAGATGGACGGGGGCACAGTTCAAGAGGGTGGTACTGAGTTGGAGGGTTGGATCTGATGTGAGGTGGGGGGAGGGGAAATGAGGAAACTGGTGAAATTGATATTGATGAAATGTGGTTGGAGAATCCCAAGATGGAAAATGAGGCACTCTTCCTTCAGGTGTCAGTTGGCTAGGATTTGGCGGTGGAGGAGGCCCAGACTTGCATGTCCTTGGCAGAGTGGGAGGGAGAGTTGAAGTGCTCGGCCACAGGGTGGTGGGGTTGTTTGGTGCGTGTGTCACAGAGATGTTCTCTGAAATGTTCTGTGAGTTGGCATCCTTTCTCCCGAATGTAGAGGAGACCACATCGAGAACAATGGACACAGAAGATGAGGTGTTTGGAATTGCAGGAAAATCTCTGCTGGATGTGGAAGGATCATCTGGGGCCTTGGATGGTCCATCCAACCACTCAGCATCAACATCGATTTCACAGGTTTCCTCATCTCCCCTCCCCCCACCTCATCCCAGATCCAACCCTCTAACTCAGCATCGCCCTCTTGAACTGTCCCACCTGTCCATCTTCTTCCCACCTATCCAATCCACCCTCCACCCTGACTTATCATCATCACTCCCCACCTGCATGTACCTACTGCTTTTCAAGCTACCTTCGCCCCAGCCCCAACTCTCTCCTATTTATCTCTCAGCCCCTCACCACATCCCCCCCACCCCCACCACCACTGCATTCTCCCCACTTCACAATCCCACATTCTTAACAAAGAGCTTATGGTCAAAACATCAACTCTCCTGCTCCTCGGATGCTGCCTGACCTGCTGTGCTTTTCTAGTGCCATACGTTTTGACTCTGATTTCCAGCATCTGCAGTCCTCACTTTCTCCTAGAGGAGATGTTAGCACACCCTACCTATTAATTCAGAGAGCTGACATCATCACATCACAGTGTTGGATTTCAGGAGGGGTTTCACAGGATGAAAATCACAGGGAAAGGGGTACAGGGGTTCAGCAGCAAAAATGGATCGGTGACTCTCAGTAATCATCCTCTCTTTTGCCCCTTCCCAACATTGCACTCCTTGATTTGGTCTGAGTGCTTTTGAATTGGAGATCACCTCAATGGGGATATGGCAAGCTAGGTACATAGTTTTTAAACTGTCGTGCATGTCAATATGACTGTCTGCAACTGGGTTAATCACAGTGATAGCATGACAAAGCCATTAAGTGTTCTTTAACTGACAATATTTAAGGCAAGAGAGACTGTTAACTAAGGTGCAAGCCCATGAACTGAGGGAAAATTACTGACATGACTGGGAAATTAGTTGAGTGGCAGCTGACAAAAAGTAGGGATAATGGGTAGGTACTCGAATTGGCAGCATGTGACCAGTAGTGTCCCACAAGAATCTATCTTAGGGCCAAAGGTATTCACATTTTTTAATAACAACTTGGGTAATGGCATTGAAAGTCAGATATCTAAATTTGCTGATGATGTAAAGTTAGGCAGCATTGTGGACAGTGTAGATGATAGCATAAAATTACAAAAAGATATTGATAGACTGAGTAAATTCGGCAAAACTGTGGTGGATGAAATTCAATGTGAGGAAGTATGAGGTTATTCATTTTGGGCAAGAATGACACCTGGATTCAGGTATTGAGTTATGAGAAGAGCTTATATAAATGAAGCCTGTTTCCTCTAGAACTTAGATTAAGGGGTGAATTGATCAAAGTTTTCAAGGTATTAACAGGAAAGACAGGGTAGATAAAGATAAACTGTTTCCACTGACTGGGGATTCAGAACTTGGGGTCATTGTCTGAGAGTTAGGGTCCGACTGTTCAAGAGTGATGTTAGGAAGCACTTCTACATACAAAAAGTGGTAAATGTTGGAAACTCTTTTCTACAAATGCCAATGAATGCTGGATCATTTAATTTCAAATCTAAGATAGACGCATTTTTGCCAAGTAAAAGCATTAAGGGATATCGGCTAAAGGCAAGTATATGGAATAAGGCCACAGGCCTGTGACCAGTGGAGTGCCACAAGGATTGGTGCTGGGTCCTCTACTTTTTGTCATTTACGTAAACAATTTGGATGCGAGCATAAGAGGTGCAGTTAGTAAGTTTGCAGATGACATTAAAATTGGAGGTGTTGTGGACAGCGAAGAGGGTTACCTCAGATTACAACAGGATCTGGACCAATGGACTGAGAAGTGGCAAATGGAGTTTAATTCAGATAAATGCGAGGTGCTGCATTTTGGGAAAGCAAATCTTAGCAGGACTTATACACTTTATGGTAAGGTCCTGGGGACTGTTGCTGAACAAAGAGACCTTGGAGTACAGGTTCATAGCTCCTTGAAAGTGGAGTTGCAGGTAGTTAGGATAGTGAAGAAGGCATTTAGTATGCTTTCCTTTATTGGTCAGAGCATTGAGTACAGGAGTTAGGAAGTCATGTTGCGGCTGTACAGGACATTGGTTAGGATACTGTTGGGGAATATTGTTTCCTTCCTATCAGAAAGATGTGAAACTTGAAAGGGTTCAGAAAAGATTTACAAGGATGTTGCCAGGGTTGGAGGATTTGAGTTATAGGGAGAGGCTGAACAGGCTGGGGCTGTTTCTCTGGAGTGTCGGAGGCTGAGGGATGACTTTATCGAGGTTTACAAAATTATGAGGGGTATGGATTGGATAAATAAACAAAGTCTTTTCCCTGGGGTCGGGGAGTCCAGAACTAGAGGGCATAGGTTTAGGGTGAGAGGGGAAACATATAAAGGAGACCTAAGGGGCAACTTTTGCACACAGAGGGTGGTACGTGTATGGAATGAGCTGCTGGATGATGTGGTGGAGGCTGGTACAATTGCAACATTTAAGAGGCATTTGGATGGGTATATGAATAGGAAGGGTTTGGAGGGATATGGGACAGATGCAGGCAGGTGGGACTAGATTGGGTTGGGATATCTGGTCGGCATGGACAGGTTGGACCAAAGGGTCTGTTTCCATGCTGTACATCTCTATGATTCTAAGATATCATAGAACATAGAATATAGAACAGTACAGGCCCTTTGGCCCTTGATGTTGCACCAACCTGTGAAATTAATCTGAAGCCCATCTAACCTACACTATTCCATTATCACCCATTTATTTATCCAATGACCATTTAAATGCCCTTAAGGTTGACGAGTCTACTACTGTTGCAGGCAAGGCATTCCACACCCTTCCTACTCTCTGAGTAAAGAACCTACCTTTGGAATCTGTCCTATATCCTATCACCCCTCACTTTAAAGTTATGTCCCCTCATGCTAGCCATCACCAAACGGGGAAAAAAGCTCTCACTGCCCACCCTATCTAAGCCTCTGATCATTTTGTATGCCTCTATTAAGTCACCTCTTAATCTTCTTCTCTCTAATGTAAACAGCATCGAGTCCCTCAGCCTTTCCTCATAAGACTTTTCCTCATAAGACCTTCCCTCCATACCAGGCAACATCCAGTCATGTTCTCATTGAATAGCAGAACAGGCTTGAGGGACTGACTGATCTACTCCTGTTCTTATGTTCCTATGGATGTTGATTGAGTAAAACCACATGGCTAGGGGGTTGGCTAGATAATAGAAGACAGAGGGTTGTGATAAAGGGGAAATTTTAGAATGGTAACCGGTAACTAGTGGAGTGCCACAGAAATCTGTGCTGAGGTGACAATTATCGGCAATACATGTTAATGTTTTGATGATGGAAGTGAATATTCTGTTGCTACATTTGCAGTTGACACAAAATGGGAAGGCAAGTAGTGAGCATGAAATAAAGAGTCTACAGAGGGATTTGGACAAGTTAAATGAGTGGGTGAAACTTGTCAGATGGAATATAATGAGATAAAATGTGGTGTTACGCAGTCTGACAGGAAGAATAGTGGAGCTGCGTATTACTTAAATGGAGAAAGACAGAAAGCTGAAGTATAGAGGAACTTAAGAGCTTTAGTGAATGAATCACAAAAAGCTAATATCCAAATTCAGCAGGTAATCGGGAAGGCAAAAGTATTGTTGGCCTCTATTTCAAATGGGGTGGAATATAAAACTATAATTGGCAATAGTCGACCACATCTGGATATTTATGATAAATTTAGATTTTCATATCTAAGGACCAAAATGTTAGCATTGGAAGCAGTCCAGAGAGGGTTCACTGGCTTGATTCTGGTTGTGGAAGAACTTTCTTATGAAGGGATGTTAGGTTGGATAGGCTTGCACTCACTGGATTTTTGAAGAATGAAATGGTGACCTTATTGAAACATTTAAGATTTATTAGGAGCTTGACAGGGTACATGCTGATGGATTGTTTGCTCAGTATGAGAGAGCCTAGAACCAAAGGACAAAACCACTGAGCAAGGGGTTACTCATTTAAGATAGAAATGGAGAGGAATTTCATCACTCAGAAGGCAACAAATATATGGAATTCTTTATTGTGGAGGGCTATTAAGGTTAAGTCATTAAGAGTAGTTAAGGCTGAGATAGACATATTTAGAATTGGTAAAAGGATCAAAGATTATGGGAAATTTGGAAGAAAGTGGATGTGTGGATGATCAGATCAGCCATGATCTCATTGAATGGCAGAGCAAGACTCGGTGAGTCAAATGACCTACCTTTGCTCCTACATCACATGGTCTTATGGTCCTATGATCTTAGAAAAATGCTAGACACAGTCTGAGAAAAGGAGGGTGCTAGCAGCATATTATCTCAAACAATACTTATCCTGCCACTTACGGGGTGAAGTGGCAGATAGTATGAAATACCAGCAATGGCAACTAGGGTAAACTCCACAACTAATACTTCCATTTGCATGAGTACAAATCATTGCTGAGCTTCATATAACAAATTTTTCTCTCCGCTTTAGAACAACATTTTAACAAACTTATCCAAACATATGAAGTGCAGATTTACATTTGTTGTACTTTACTGCATTTCATCCGGTAAGAAAAAGCTTTAATCAGTTTGCCTATTTTGTAATTTGTAACGTAGAGTACCCAATGATTGTTTACAGTGATAAAATAAGATTTGTATGTGGTTTATATATCCTCAATCTGAAGAACGAACACAGTCCTTAGGAATTCAGAACATTACTTAGTGTAAGACAAATAAGAATATCATGGACTGACATGTCATTCAGACCCATATGTCCAAATTATAATTTTGTCAAATATTTACATTTCATGCAACTTGTTTTGAAAGCAGCTGAATGTTGAATAAATGAGCTGAAAGGACATTGCTTATGGCAAACCTTCAAGAAATTCCTGCAAGTTTAAAAATCCTGCCACCTCAACAATAGCTGTTATCAGATATGTAATTTGCCTAAGTATGGCTTATACAGACCTCCTTTTTCCTGGTAACCATGTTCCAGTTGTAGATATCGTGGGTCAGTGAAAACAAATGGGTTCTCAATTTAAAACTGTTGTGATTCAAAACAAACATTGTACTCATTGCTTCTCATGAGATTATTGCTCCAGAAATTAAATGAGACAAGAAATGGATGCCTTTTCCACTTGAATACCAATGCTCATTAGAGCAGGTAGAAAGGCTGGATTCTAGCCTATCAAACCATGTCAAGTTTTGTGGAAAAGTTCGTTAACTTGGAACAATCCAAAGTTAGATAAGATTCCATACAGTGTGGAAGCAGGTCCTTTGACCCAACAAGTCCACACCAACCCTCCGAAGAGTAACCCATCCAGTCCCATTTCCCTCTGACGAATGCATCTAACACTATGGGCAATTTAACATGACCAATTCACCTAACCTGCACATCTTTGGACTGTGGGAGGAAACTAGGGTACCCAGAGGAAACCCACACAGGCACGGGGAGAATGTGCAAACTCCACACAAACAGTCACCCAAGGCTGGAATTGAACTTGGGACCCTGGTGCTGTGAGGCAGCAGTGCTAACCACTGAGCCACCGTGCCAAAATGAGAAAACAGTGAAGAGTTGGAAACACAATTAAACCAGGAGGATAATTGTTAATGAAAAGAGTTCAAGACTTGGTAGACTGCTATAGTTTAATGTCAAGATTAGAGTGGCGCTGGAAAAGCACAGCAGGTCAGGCAGCATCCAAGGATGAAAATCGACGTTTCAGGCAAAAGCCCTTCATCAGGAATGAGGCTGGGAGCCTCAACGGTGGAGACATAAATGGGAGGGAGTGGGGCTGGGGGGAATGTAACTGACAGTGTAATAGGTTGATGGGGATGGGATTAAAGGTGATAGTTCGGAGGGGACGGTGGTGCGGATAGGTAGGAAGGAAAGTTGACAGGTGGGATAGGTCATGAGGACGGTGCTGAACTAGAAGGTTGGAAATGGGCTAAGGTGGGGGAAGGGAAACTAGGAAACTGGTGAAATCCACATTAATGTCATAGGGTTGTAGGGTCCTGAGGCAGAAGATGAGGCGTTCTTCCTCCAGGCATTGGGTGATAAGGGAATGGTGATGGAGGAGACCCAGGACCTACATGTCCATGGCAGAGTGGGAGGGGGAGTCGAAATGTTCAACCACGGGGCGGTGGGGTTGGTTGGTGTGGGTGTCTCTGAAGCGCTCTGTGAGTAGGCATCCTGTCTCTCCAGTGTAGAGGAGACCATATCGGGAGCAACGGACAAAGTAAATGACATATGTGGAGATGCAGATGAAACTTTAATGGATGTGGAAGGCTTGTTTGGGGCCTTGGACAGAGGTGAGGGGGGAGATGTAGGTGCAGGTTTTGCAATTCCTGTGGTGGCAGAGGAAGGTGCCCGGGAGGACAGGGTGGGTTGTTAGGGGGTGTGGACCTGATAAGGTAGTTGCGGAGGGAAAGGTCTTTACGGAGAGTGGAAAGGGACGGGGTGGGAAATATACCTCTGGTGGTGGGGTCCATTTGCAGGTGGCGGAAATGATGGAGGATGATGCAATGTATAGTTTATTATAATTGTAATCCAGTATATAGAAGCATGGAACACATCACTTTGTTAGTTCCTCAGGGTAGCGCCTGAGATCCACTGAACCTCATGCGATTCATTAATGATTCCCAACATCATAAGATGTTCTGGGGAAGGGTCACTCAACCTGATACTTTAACTCAGATTTCTCTCCACAGAGGCTGCCAGACTTCCTGAGCTTTTCCAGCAAAATCTGTTTTTGTTTCTGCTTTACAGCATCCACAATTATTTCAGTTTTTATTTAGTATTTAACTCACTTCTAGATCTCTCTCAGACATGTTCACCTTGAAGAAGTTTTGCTCCTGTCTCCAACAGGAGTTCTGAGGATGGGTCATTCGACTCAAAACATTAACTCTGATTTCTCTCCACAGTTGTTGGCAGATCTGCTGAGATTTTCCAGTATTCTCTGTGTTGTTCTTGTTGGTCATAAGTACAGAAATGGGGATCTTTGGTGATGATTGCACAGTGTTTGGAATTATTCACAATTTCTCAGATACAGAAGAATTCCATGTTTATAAATTATGTGACCTGGTCAATATTCAGCCTTCGGAAGAAAATTAGCAAGCAGGACTTGTGAATATGAGTACCAGGCAATGTCCACGTCCAACAAAAGAGAATCTAATCATTGCCCCTCTACATTCAATGACATTATTGCCTGGTCATCAACATCTTGGGTGTTACCAGTGGTCAGATAAACAACTGGCTCAGCCATATGAATACCTTGGCTACAAGAGCAGATCAGAGGCTGGGATTTCAGTGGTGACTCTCTAAAACCTGTCTACCATCTACAAAATACAAGTGAGGAATGTGATGGAATACTTCAATAAAAGCAAAATACTACAGAACATGGAAATATGAAATAAAAACAGAAAGTTCTGGAAAAACTCTGTTGGTCTGAACATCTATCAAGAGAGATCTTCCAAACCCATGACCGCTTCCATCTAGAAGGGCATGGGCAGCAGATACATGGGAACATCATTACAGGCAAGTTCCACTCCAAGTCACTCAACATCCAGATTGGAAATTTATTGCTGCTCCATCAGTGTTGTTGGGTTATGACCTTGGAATTCCCTTCCTAATGGCATTATGGTTCTACCTTTCTCACATGGACTGCAACTGTTCAAGAAGGCAGCTCACTACCACCTTCTCAAGGGGCGACTAGGATTGGGCAATAAACGCTGTCACAGACAGTGTTGGTCACATCCCATGAGTGAATTAAAAAAAGCAGAGTTAATGTTTCAAATTTGATAACACTCTTCACAACAGAGAAAATAATCCACGAGGAAGCTAATAATGAAAAGAAGAACTAGTTTTGTAGATTGTTATACTATAACCACAATTGTAATCCAGTGTGTAGAAACATAGAATCATCATTAAATTAGTTCCTTTAGGTATGCCTGAGGGACAATCAGTGTCTGAAGTGTCTCGTCCTTCTACTAGTAGAAATAAATTGTTTTTATCTTATTAAAATCTCTTGATAATTTTGTAATAATGAAATAATTTGCATGTCAGTTTGATTTTATTAGTTTTAAAGTCGCTGAAGAGATAAAGCATATGTGATTCGCATATTACTTTCTTTAAAATCTTTATTAAGTGTGCATTCCAATAATTCCTCTCCCTGTGATAACATCTCTCCCGCCCCACCCCCTGCAACATCACTTCCAGCACTGGTTAAATGGATGAGAAACAGCCTGTTCCCAGATTCCTTCAAAGCCAAACTGTGACCACTCAGCAGGGTGTCGACATAAACAGCATGAGTCACCCCTCCCACCTCATTCCTCCTCACTGGGGAACTGGCTTGCCACTTGCTCAGTATCTCCACAGGCCCCTCACATTGAGAGTTAAGGGATTGCATGAAGAGGCTCATGGGAAAAAATATAATCATTGCATGTTGGATTTCAAATGTTCACGTGGCAAAAGCCTGATTAGCATTTTTTAAAAGTATGATGAAGACAAAGTGCAATTTTAACGACATACTGTTGGACTGTGCTAGGCTCACATCAGCTGCGTGGCCTGAGAACTTTTCAAACTTGGCTTCACACAGGTTACGCTGCAGCTGGCATGAATACCAAATCACGTGTTAATACCTCCTGGAGATGGTCTCACTCTGCAGTGTGTTGGTGTCCCTTAATAAGATCACTGATGTGACTTCTAAATTGTATGGAGAGTTTTTCATTGAGATCTGTCTGAAACTATATCAGAACACAGACTGTAATACAAATGACTTGCTTCTAAATGTCTGAAGTTGAAAGAACGGCTACTTCTTCACTCATAGATTGGTTTAAACTGCGAAGGGATTCACTGACAATGGCTGATCTGGAAAAAATGTATTTTACAGACCTGTTTGCAATATTAAGCACTTTTGGCAAGGGTAGCAGAATGTAGAAGCTTGTGAGAGGAAGTGTTCCAATCCTTTTAATCCAGCAGGACAAAAAAAGGTCAACATGCTAAATCCCTTCATTTTTAATTGAGTAGAGTCTGGCAAAAGATATCTATTTTCAAAATTGGCAATATGTCTTTAAATTAAGTTCATTTTACACATCTCCATTACAGTTAGATTTACACAAGAAGTTACACTCTAATATGCGGAACATTTTTGTGTCACAAGATTTTAAAAATGACCTGAGGGGTAATTTTTTCATGCAGATGGTAGTGCGCGTATCGAACAACCTGCCGGGGACGAAGTGGAGGTGGGTGCAATTACAACATTTAAAAGGCATCTGAATGGGGTATATAAATAGGAAGGGTTCAGAGGGACATTGTCCAAATGCTGGCATGTGGGACTAGGTCAGGTAAGAATATCTGGTGGCAGAGACAAGTTGGACCAAACAGTCTGTTTCCCTGCTGTATGACTCTAAAACTCTGTGTAATCGCTAATTATTGATTTCACTCTGCACTTTTCAGGATCTTACATTTGTACTCAAGTTGATGTCTGCTTGGATTATTAAAATTTGGGGATATTAGAGCCACGTGCATCCCAGTGTTGAAGTCTTTATTACAACTAGAATTTACTCGTCTCAATTTCTGACATTGGGTGAAATTCAGTACACTCCAGAGATGAGTTTGGAAGCTGATGGGGTGGCGGGCATTTAATTGGGTGATGCAGTTCAGAGTGGGAGCACTGCCACCTTCCCTGATATTATGGATCACACTGCCATCCTGCCAAGATGCCAATTGAAGTCCTTAAATGGGCAATAAATGCTCAGTTAAATTCCTTCCTTTAATTCAGCCAGAGATTGTGAGGGAGTCGCCACATGGGGAACTGAAGAACAAACCCATGTGTCCCTGAGAAAGGTTCTCTCATTCAAAGGCACTCAGTGGACCTGGCATTGCAAAGTGGTGAAGGGCCATTTAAAGCCTTTAGGACAAGTTATTCCCCTGGAGTTAAAAGTGAGTAGTGCTGATTGCAAACTACGTAAATCTTTTCAACTGTCGTGCACTCCTTGCGTTGGAACGTAACTTGTAATATTCCTATGCTTGTAAATTATTCCACCTACATCCCATGTCTGAACTCTATAAGCTGGAACTTTTGCTCCTCAGCCATAGTAACTGGTCTAAAAGGAGAGTGGCCTCAAGCATTTAGTAAGATTGAACTTAAGCCTGATGTCCATGAATTATCTGGGGGAAATTAAGAGTTAACCATCTTGTTGTGGGCCTAGAGTCACATGTTGGTCAGACCAGATAAGAAGGCAACTTTCCTTCTCTAAAGGACATTTATGAACCAGATAGGTTTTCATTATAAGGATAATGGTTAAATGGTTGCCGTTAGGCTAATATTTTATTGAATTCAAATTTCACCATCTACCATGGTCAGATTTGAAACCAGTCTGGGGCCCTGGCTAACTAGTTCGGTTACATTACCACTATGTCACCACAGATGTATGAATGCATTGTATATCACATTTATCTCTTTGAGTATGTAACCTTCTCCTTTTCTTCACCTCTGTCACTGTATCTTACTTCTGCACTTTTCAGGAAATACTGTATGTTAAGGGGTGTTTCCACTGCAGTGTCCAATCTTATGTTTTGTATGGTCTTTTTCTCAGATTTAACCTTTAAAGAAATCATTTTAGTAAGGCACTTGATAAGGTTTCCCACAGTAGGCTACTGCACTAAATACGGAGCCATGGGATTGAGGGTGATTTAATGGTTTGGATCAGAAATTGGGAGCTGAAAGAAGATAGAGGGTGGTCGTTGATGGGAAATATTCATCCTGGAGTTCATTTACTAGTGGTATACAGCATGGATTTGTTTTGGGTCCACTGTTCTTTGTCATTTTTATAAATGACTTGGATGGGGGCATGGAAGGATGGGTTAGTAAATGTACGATGACACTAAGGTTGGTAGAATTATGGATAGTGAGGAAGGATGTTGTAGGTTACAGAGGGACATAGATAAGCTGCAGAGCTGGGCTGAGAGGTGGCAAATGGAGTTTAATACAGAAAAGTGTGAAGTGATTCATTTTGGAAGGAAAAACAGGAGTGCAGAGTACTAGGCTAATGGTTAGATTCTTGGGAGTGTAGATGAGCAGAGAGATCTCAGTGTCCAGGTACGTAGATCCTTGAAAGTTGCCACCAAGGTTGATAGGGTTGTAAAGAAGGCATACTGTGTGTTAGATTTTATTGGTAGAGAGATTGAGTTTCGGAACCATGAGGTTGTGCTGCCACAGTACAAAGCTCTGGTGCGGCCGCACTTGGAGTATTGTGTACAGTTCTGATCACTGCATTATAGGAAGGATGTGGAAGGTTGGAAAGGGTTCAGAGAAGATTTACTTAGATGTTGCCTGGTATGGAAGGAAGTTCTTATGAGGAAAGGCTGAGGGACTTGAGGCTGTTTTTGTTCGAGACAAGAAGGTTGAGAGGTGACTTAATTGAGATATATAAGATAATCAGAGGGTTAGATAGATTGGACAGTGAGAGCCTTTTTCCTTGGATGGTAATGGCCAGCACAAGGACATAGCTTTAAATTGAGGGATGATAGATATAGGACAGATGTCAGAGGTAGTTTCTTTACTCAGAGAGTAGTAAGGGCATGGAACGCACTGCCTGCAACAATAGTAGACTTGCCAACTTTAAGGGCAGTTAAATGGTCATTGGGTAGGCATATGGTCAAGAATGGAATAGTGTAGGTTAGATGGGCTTCAGATCAGTTTCACAGGTCGGTGCAACACTGAGGGTCAAAGGGCCTGTTCTGCATTGTAATGTTCTATGTTCTAAATATTATGATGCCTGTCATTTCCTCTCAATATGTTTATTAATTCTTATTCAAGTCTTGTAAATTTATAACATTTCAATACTACTTGGAATCTACTGTCCTTACATTTGTATTTGTGTATTTATTGTTTTAAATTCAGTTACTGTAGAACTTAGCAGAGGCTGAATGGTATTTTCTGTGCTTGTTCTTATCTATCGCAGTTGCGATTATGATGTAATGATTCTTGGTAAGTTTATTTTGAGACCAATTGTTTTCTTGGAGCCTCTTAAGAAAGTTGCTGAGGAATGCATGCAGGCTTAAAAGTGAAGAGTATTGAGTGCAAATTATGTAAATATTTTCAACTCTTATGATCTTGTGTTGTCCTGTAACTTTGAGCATCCCAATGCTCTTGACAGTTATTTCACCTGCATCACGTATGGGTGGCACGGTGGCTCAGTGGTTAGCACTGCTGC
Organism: Chiloscyllium punctatum; assembly: GCF_047496795.1. Taxonomy (NCBI): domain Eukaryota; kingdom Metazoa; phylum Chordata; class Chondrichthyes; order Orectolobiformes; family Hemiscylliidae; genus Chiloscyllium; species Chiloscyllium punctatum. Next base: position 20,194,692 of record NC_092764.1, read on the forward strand.
CTCACAGTGCCAGAGACCCGGGTTTGATTCCAGCCTCAGGCAACTGTTTGTGTTGAGCTTGCACGTTCTCCCTGTGTCTGGTTTCCTCCTACAATCCTATGATGTGCAGGTTAGGTGAATTGGCCATGCTAAATTGCCCATCGTGTTAGGTATATTATTCAGGTTTAAATGTAGAGGAATGGGTCTGGGTGGGTTACTCTTTGGAGGGTTGGCGTAGACTTGTTGGGCCAAAGGGTCTGTTTCTATATTGTAGGGAATCTAATCTGAAAAAAAAGTACTCTCATTTGTACAGGTTGTAATTTCTGATTCATCTGCCTTAGTATCTGGTCAGATAGGAGAGTGACATTTGTCTCTGCTTCAAGCTTAAAATTAACAGGATATCTATTGGCATAAACAAATTCTGTGTAACTTGAGTTGTTGTGTTCATAAACTTTGGCTATGAATGCTTTAGTTATCTGATGTAAAGGAGATTGCATAAACATATTGAGCATTTTGCATAAGTAGGAGAAAGCGAGGATGACAGATGCTGGAGATCAGAGTCTGGAAAAGCACAGCCGGTCAGGCAGCATCTGAGGAGCAGGACAGTTGATGCTTTGAGCATAAGTTCTTCATCAGGAATGTAAGGGGGATGCCAAAGGGGGCTGAGAGATAAATAGGAGGGGATGGGGTGGGGGGAAGGTAGCTGGGGATGCGATAGGTAGATGAAGTTGGGGAGGGTGATGGTGATAGGTTAGAGTGGAGGGTGGAGCAGATAGGTGGGAAGGAATATTGACAGGTAGGACAGTTTAAGAAGGTGGTACTGAGTTGGAGGATTGGATCTGGTGTAAGGTAGGAGGAGGGGGAGATCAGGAAACTAATGATATTCGATATTGATTTCATTTGGTTGGATGGTGCCAAGGAGGAAGATGAGGTTCTTCCTCCAGGCATCAGGTTGCGAGAATTTGGCAGTGGAGGAGGCCCAGGACTTGCATCTCCTCTACGTTGGGGATACAGGATGCCAACTTCAGGAACCCTTCAGGAACATCTCCATGACATGCTCACCAATGAATCCCACCACCCTGTGGCCGAATACTTCAACTCCCTCTCCCACTCCACCAAGGACATACAAGTCCTGGGCCTTTTTAATGACCAGTCTTTCAAGCTACTTTTCATCAGGGCTGTCCCACTTATATCAGCTAAGACCATGTTTTCCTGCTCCTTCCTGGATAAAGTTGATGTTTTCATGGTATAAAACACAACACACTTTCTTTTCCAAACTTTTTAATATAAAGTTTCTTGACTGTGCCCCTTATAAATTTTCCCACCAAAATCACAGTTATTTATTGGTTCCAGTCTGTAGTTTCTTCAGACCTTCTTTTTTCTGATTGACCTAACCACATTTATTTAAATTTGCCATTTATCTCACTTGAATACATTCTGCAGCCCTTCTGACACTGCAAACCTGGCATAAATTTCATCACTGCCCTGTCATTTTCCCATGCAGCTTTGTTTTAGTAGCAATAGGCTACTAGAGAAAGTGAGAACTGCAGATGCTGGAGATCAGAGTTGAGAGTGTGGTGCCAGAAAAGCACAGCAGGTCAGGCAGCATCCGAGGAGCAGGATAATCGACAATTTGGGCATAAGCCCTTCATCAGGAATCTGATTATTAATTGATGGAGATAGATACAGCTTAACCTTCTCAGCTTAACACAACAGACTTTCGAGAGCTATACAGAATTTATCTGCTCCCTAACAAATCTTACAATTGTCTCCATCCAGTGATTGTGTGGCATCACCAAGTTGGGTGGAGCTCAATGTAGCAATGAACATTAACTCCTTCAGAACCATTACCTGACACAACATTCATTACAGAGTAAGATCATTTGTTTAAATTTACAATCTTATTTCCAAATTGGGCTTCCTTATACTTCTGCTACTTGTGGGATTCACGGTCTGAAAGAAATATAAAGCAGTGTAATTAAATAGCCTTGGTACTCACATAGTCAGCAGTCTAAGCAGACAGAGGGAGATCAGATGCTTTCCCAGAAAATACAATCTAGGGACAGGAAGCTTCAATGAAAACAGCATGAAAACTTCATTTTAACAATCTAATGAACAGAAGAAAATACAGTGGATGTATTTGCAATACAATTCATGCTGCAAATGATTTGTGTATTTATAGTGCCCACATAAAACAGGTATTCTGGGTTACAGAATAGTATCCCAATTGGAAATTATTACTTAAATGTTATTTATAAATGAGAGGTCATCCATTTTGGCTGGAATAATAAAAAGGCAACTTATTATTTAAAAGGAAAGAAACTTCAAAATGCTTCAAGTGGAGAGGAGTCTGGGTGTCCTTGTGCATGAGTCACAGAAGGGTGGTATGCAGGTGTAGCAGGTAAGAAGGAGGCATTTGGAATTTATTGCTAAAGGGATTGAGTATAAAAGTAGGGTAATGTTGCAATGATACAAGGCATTGGTGAGAACACACCTGCAATACAACATATAGTTTTGTTCCCCTAACTTGAAGAAGGATGTAATTATATTGGAGGAAGTTTGGAGAGGATTCATTAAGTTAATTCCTGAGATGAAAGTTTTGACTTATTGGAGTTTGAGCATTTTAGGCTTATACTGACTAGAGTTTAGAAGAATGAGAGATTTTATTGAGGTATACGAGATAGTAAAGGTGATTGACAAAAGAGCCATAGAGTGGATGTTTCCCATCGATGGGCAAGCGAGAAGGAGAGGTCAGAGTTTTAGGCTAATGGGTGGCAGATTTAAAACAGAGGTGAAGAAGAATTACTTCTCTTGAAAGGTCATGAATCTGTTGAATACACCATCCCAGATTGCAATGGATGCTGGGACACTGAATGAATTTAAGGAAGAGATGGACAGATTTTTAATTAGTAAGGGGTTGAAGGGTTATGGAAAGAAAGCAGGAGAATGGAGTTGAGGCTAAGGTGAGATCAGCCATGATTTTGCATTGGTGATCGTCTTCCAAAATTCCATAGATTCTGGAATTATTCCTAAAGATTGGAAGCTTTGCAAATATCAGCCAACCATTTAAGAAAGGAGAAAGGAAATAAACAGGGAAAGAAGGACCCAACAGCCGTACATTAGTGATAAGGATATATGCTAGGATCAATCATAAAGGAAATGACAAATGGACAGTCAGATAAAAATGATGTGATTGGGCATAGTCAGCTTGGATTTGTGGATGGAAAGTCACGTTTGACAAGCTTGAGGTTTTTGAGGACATTACTAACAAACCTGATAAAGGGATTTGATGGATGCTGTTTGTTTCAGAATCCTTTTGATAAGGTCACTCACAGAAGGTTGGTTGGTAACACTAAAGCACCCGGTATAAGAGGTAATGTACTGGTATGGATTAAGGATTGGCTAACATCCAGGAAATGGCGGGAGGTGAGGGTGAGAGTGATAGGCCGGAGAGGGGGCGGGGGCGGAGAGGTCAGGAAGAAGATTGCAGGTCAAGAGGGCCGTGCTGAATCTGAGGGTTGGGACTGAGATAAGGTGGGGGGAGGGGAAATGAGGAAGCTGGAGAAATCTACATTCATCCTGTGTGGTTGGAGGGTTCCTAGGCGGAAGATGAGGCACTCTTCCTCCAGGCGTCGTGTGGCCAGGGTCTGGCGATGGAGGAGGCCAAGGACCTGCATGTCATTGGTGGAGTGGCAGGGGGAGTTAAAGTGATCAGCCATGAGGCGGTTGGGTTGGTTGGTGCCGGTGTCCCAGAGGTGTTTCCTTTAAACGTTCCGCAAGTAAGCGGCCTGTCCACTCAATGTAGAGGAGACCACACATCGGGTGCTGTGGATGCAGCAAATGATGTGTGTGGAGGTGCAGGTGAATTTGTGATGGACATAGAAGGATCCATTGGGGCCTTGGAGGGAGGTGAGGGGGGAGGGGTGGGCACAAGTTTTGCACTTCTTGCGGTTGCACTGGAGGTTGGGTTGGTGGGGGGTGTGGACCTGATGAGGGAGTACTTGCAGAACGTTTCAGGGAACACCTCTGGGACACCGGCACCAACCAACCCAACCGACCCGTGGCTGAAGGCTGAACACTTTAACTCCCCCTCCCACTCCGCCAATGACTTGCAGGTCCTTGGCCTCCTCCATGCCAGACCCTGGCCACACGACGCCTGGAGGAAGGGAGCCTCATCTTCCACCTAGGAACCCTCCAACCACATGGGATGAATTAGATTTCTCCAGCTTCCTCATTTCCCCTCCCCCCACCTTATCTCAGTCCCAACCCTCGGATTCAGCACTGCCCAATTGACCTGCAATCTTCTTCCCAACCTCTCTGCCCCCACCCCTCTCCGGCCTAACACCCTCACCCTCACCTCCTTCCACCTATCGTATTCCCAGCACCCCTCTCCCAAATTCCCTCCCCCCTACCTTTTATCTCAGCCCACTTGGCACACCAGCCTCATTCCTGAAGAAGGCTTATGCCCGAAACGTTGATTCTGCTGCTCCTCGGATGATGCCTGGCCTGCTGTGTTTTTCCAGCACCACATTTTTCAGCTCTGGTACTCCAGCATCTGCAGTCCTCACTTTCACCTAACATCCAGGAAACAGAAGGAAGGAATAAATACGTTGGACTGTGACTAGGGCTTACTACAATGATCAGTATTTGACCCAACTATCCATAATGTATATCATTGACTTGGATGTGGAGACCAAATATGATATTTCCAAATTTGCAGATGGAGCAAAGCTGAGCAGGAATGTATATTATAAGGAAGATGTAAAACATTTTTGAAAGGATATGTATAAGCTTAGTGATTGAGCAATAATGTGGAAGATGGAATACAATGTGGAAAAATATGAGGCTATCCACCTTGGTAGAAAAAACAGATGTGCAGAGTATTTTCCAAATTGTCAGAGGTTGGAAAATGTAGATGTGCAATAGGACTTTGGTGTCCTTGTTAACAAGTCACTAAAGGTTAACATATAGGAGCAGTAAGCTCGTGTTAGTGGAATGTTAGCTGTTATTGCAAAGAAAAATTGAGTATGGGAAAAGTCAAGTCTTGCTCCAATTATTTAGTCTGTACTTGAATTATTGTGTGCAGCTTTTGTTTCCTTATCTCAGAAAAGATATTGCCATTTAGGGAATGCCACAAAGGTTCCCAAGACATGTTCCCTGGATGGCATTTGAAGAGAAATTGGGTACACCCAGCCTGTATTCCTTGGAATTTGGCAGAATGTATGGTGTTTTCATTGAGACGAACAAAATGCTTAGCGATATAGGCTGGGTAGATACAGATATAATTTTCCACCTGGTTGGAGAATCTAGAACGTGGGGTTCTTGATTTAAAACATAGTGGAATGCCATTGTTGTCAAGTGACCATGGGTGCAAAACTGGACATTCTAAATTGGCCCACAGCTGGAGAAATTGGCTCAACAGAAAATTGGCCCCAACTAAATTAACCAGCACTCAGAGCTATTGGCTACAGAGAACATTAAAAACCAAGGTCAAAGAGATCACAAAAGTCCAGGGGAAACCAATTACAACCAGCACAAGAATTGTATATTGGAAAAGTATCAACCAGACTTGACACCTTGACTCCCAGCCAATGCCTGAGGGTGTGGATATCGCACTTCCTTGGCACGGCAACAGTGAAGGATGTTGGTATGACCCCATTGGATGCTTTGAATCCTGCTCATGACTCTATTGGCCAAAAGCCATAAAACACTCAGGAAAGTCCAGGATGATGGGAATAAAAATGCATACCTGGAAGCGAGCCCTTCAGCAAAGACTCACAAGAAGACTTGTGGCGGAAGACTGTGCAGCAATCCAAGAAGACTCAGGAGGAAATCCACCCTGACCTGCGAGACCCACCTTTGTGGAAGAGAACCAGCTCTATATCAGAGAGGAAGGAGATTCCAATAGCCCAGATCAAACACATGGATCGTTGTGGGTAATATCCTTTCTCACATTATGGGAATTTAGGAAATTCTGACATGGTGTTTTTAATAAGGAATGTTTTGTTAATAAAATAGAGTTGAACTGCAAATCAAATTCTTGGTCCTGTTAACCAACTCACCAACAAGAGCACTTGGAGAAAATGTTTTTAATACCTAAAACAGTCAAAGTATCCAAAGCATAGACAACATCATTAAGGACTGAAATGTGGAGATATATTTTACATATAGGTTAGTGAATCATTGAAACTCCTTACCCCAGAGGATATGGGAGCACAGTCTTTGAACCAGTTTACAATAGAGGTGGATAAATATTTGATCGTCAATGAATAAGACATTATGGAGATAGTGTTTGAAGTGTTTGATCAGCCATGATCATATTAATTGGAGCAGAGTCAAAGAGTAGAATGGCCTACTCCAGTCCAAAGTTTCTGTGCTAATTTTAGCTGCTGTGGCATCAAACTTAAAGGAGCACAGCATGAGGAAAGCAGAATGGAGGGAAGGCAGGTCATGCTGCATTTGAGGTGGGCATTTGTTCTCTGGTTTCTCTTCAAATCTTATAAATTTTTCATTTTCTACTAAAGATTTCCCCATAACTGTAAGGATCCTAAAACTCAGATACATAGGCTGTAGCATGAATTCCTTCATTTGTCAGAAATTCTTTCTAATGTGATAGCTTACTCGGAAGTTCAATCACACCATTCAAGAGAGATGGTGTAATGGAATTATGCTGCTTGACTTACATCCAAATTCCATCATATGCTGTGAAGACTTTCAGCCTCCCCTTTATTATGTACACCTCAGCACACTACAGGCAACACCATCACACATTTGAAGCATGTGAATGTATTAAGAAGAGGACCAAGGTCCTGTTTGGTTATATTTCCCACAGACAGCTTGCAACATAAAGCATCGCATTGACACTGCACTGTTTACAAATGGCAGGATTCTGCAAAAACTACCCCACAAATATGGCTATGTGACATTACAGAAGTTTCACTGTACACTCTAAAATCTTATCAATTTTATTTTACATGCCAGGAACTCACTGGAATACGATTAGTGAGGGCTCATTGGAAGTTTGGAGCGGAATTCATCAATGTCATGAGTGCAAAGTTCACTCAGCCCATACTAATTCATTGTCCCTGGCATTTGTATAACTTCCAGTCTAAGTGGATTGAGGGACATCAGATTATTGACTACAATCTTACATTGGTGAGAAAGCTGAGGAAAACAGGTGAGTTCAGCCTTGGAGCGTTTTGGTGTCAAGATCAAAATGTCCCATTTTGCAACAAGGTATTGAATTCCTGGACAAAATTCTCAGAGTGTCAAGAAATTTGGCCTGTCTCACCAGCAGCGAATAATTCTGCCTACGTTGGGCAGGAGAATATTATGCATGGGGCACCACCAGCTATTGAGGCAAGTTTCGGAAGGCAGTGTAAGAAAACACAAAGGTTCTTACAGAGAAAGACTCTCTAAGAAACTTGGCAAAATTGACATTTTCCCAACTTCTGGTAAAACTCAAACCTTGCTTCATTCCGTACTAAACTAGAAAATCATTATCCAAATCTCTGAGAAAATCTTGAGAACACTTTCACAGTAATGTATAAGACACCACAATATTTTTGGGGGAGGGGACTGAAATCAAACCTACACTGCTATAACGGAGTAAAAAAAACAGGAGAGGTTACAACTGGCAACATTAACTGTTGCCTATTGTTGGGATGGGTAATACAATGTTATTTATTGAAGTAGTGAGGGGGTGAATCCGAGACTGAACAGCACTGAGAATCTTTCAAATTCAGGAAACTTTGCCTAACAACAGCCCTCTGATGGGTTGAAGTGCAGGGTGTTAAAGAGCTGGAAATCATCAAAGCTCTACAGTGCAGAAAGAGGCTGTTTGGCCCAACTACTCTGTACTGACTGTCTGAAGAATATCCCACCCTGACCTACCCCCAACGATACCTCTCTTTCTCTCTCTCTCTTGTCTCTCATGTGAGGGACATACGGTAGCATTAAAAACCCTGGAACTGATAAATTGGGAGGAACTTTCTGCTACCTTGAACAGAATGGGCAATAGTGATAAAGTTGGGAAAAGATAGCAAAAATGAAAATAAATTTTGACATTGGTCAAAAATTTTGAATTTTTGCCTTAATGATTAAATGGTGAGTTAAGAATCTCACTAATGTGCCATGATTACCTTATTTCCATGAATTTGCATTACGTTTCTTTGCCACTTCAAATTCTCCCATCTGTCCCCAAGGAACCAGCACGAAAACAGACCCTTCGGTCCAACTCGTCCTTGCTGACCAGATATCCCAACCCAATCTAGTCCCACCTGCCTCCACCTGGCCCATATCCCTTCAAACCCTTCCTATTCACATACCCATCTTGATGCCTTTTAAATGTTGCAATTGTACCAGCCTCCACCACTTCCTCTGGCAGCTCATCCCATACACGTACTACCCTCTGCATGAAAACGTTGCCCACTTTTATATCTTTCCCCTCTCACCCTAAACTTATGCCCTGCCCTCTAGTTCAGACTCCCCCACCCCAGGGAAAAGACTTTGTCTATTTATCCTATCCATGCCCCTCGTGATTTTGTAAATTTCTATAAGGTCAGCCCTTAGCCTACAATGCTTCAGGGAAAACAGTCTCAGCCTATTCAACCTCTCCCTGTATCTCAAATCCTCCAACCCTGGACCAGATGGTGCTAGCTTTCAAAATGTAAGTCCAAGTGGTTACCTGGCAGCAACAGTTTTTCCAGGCCTTCATTCAAGTCTGTCATCAGCACAATATCCCTCCATGCTCCATGGGCATTGCCCCCTTTCAGCCTTTGTCCATACAAGGCAGCAACAGCAAACCGCCAACCTCACCACATCTCCCTGTCTGCTTTGGGACTGAGTCACAAACCAATTCAAAAAGTCACCTTGGATTTCAGAGACACATATGACTTGCATGTTTCTCCCATGTCACTTTGCATGCAGGGACACCCTAGCATGTCATGCATTTATATAGGTTGCATTGTATGGCTCTTAGCTACTTCTGTTAGTACTCTCATACTTTGAGCTTTTTTGGAGGCTGCCACTCTCTGTGGCTTGCACTATTTCTTATTATAGAAGCTGTTCTATGCTAAGGAACAGTAATCAACCTCTGCCACTTGCATTGCTTTTTAGCGCTGAGGGAGAGGCAGACATCTTGTCAAGGTTTGGAGTGCAGAACGGTCAAAGGAATATACATGTCACTGTATGCTCCAGTCATACATCAATGTCATACATGCATCAAATGTCAAGAGCATAAACAGTAAGCACACTGCATGTGCTTCAACCGAATGGCATGTTTGAAAGTCAAAAGTGTTGAGTCCTTACTATGGTCAAGGGGACAACAGGCCATCAGAGGGTACCATCATACTCAGTCAAGAAACCGGTTCAGTCCAGTTTGGGTGTGGCTGCAAGCAGTCAGATGTGTGGTCCCTAGCTGCCCTTAAATTGAGTGGCTTGCAAGGCTATTTTAGAGGTCAGTTAAGAGTCAACTACATTGCTGTGGGTGAGGAGTTACATGTAGGCCAGACCAGGTCATAATGGTACAATTACTTCCCTGAATGAGAGTGGCATGCCTCATGGTTTAATTTGACAATTGGCAGTGGCTTTATCAGTCAATCTTAATTCCAGATTTTGTTCTAATTGAATTCAAATTCCACCAACTACTGAGGTACAATTTGAACCCCTGTCCCGAAATGTTACTGGTGTTTCTGGATTAATAGTCTAGAGATAGTATGACTAGGTCATTGCCCTATCATTGCAGTCCAGGGACTGGGCCACTGCCTGTCCTGAAGGTCAAGTTCAACCAATCCAACGTTATTAGTTGTAATGCAGTGGAGGTATCAGTGCAGGGTTGCAATTTTACCAGCAATGAAACAAAGGGTATAAAGAGCAGTTCATGGTGATGCAGGAGGAGGGGTGGTGAGGTGACCCCAGTGAATGAATAGGAAGCAGGGAGGGCTGGAAGGGTAACTAGCCTGAGAGATTGAGATGGATGAGAGTCATTAAGTGGACATGATGCATGCAATCATGAGTGCTTTGGTCCATGAACATTGCTGAGATGGGTGTCATAGCAGAGTTTGATTATGCGATGGCACAGTGAGTGAGGTAGCAAAGAGAAGATGGTGGCACATAGCCTGGTGAGACACTGCTCATCTTTAACTTTCTTCCTGCACAGCGTTGACCTGGGGCACCATCTTGGTTCAGATTGGCCTCATTACCAGTCAGCAGGATACAGTACAATTCTCCTCTTCACCCATCCATCCACCAACCTGTCCACGTTCCTGTTGGTAAACCATGGATTTGCCTTTCTATGCCATTTTCTTTGGTGCAGAATGAAAACATGAAGGGCAGTTCCTGATCTGCAGCATCTGAAGCATTGTGCAGCTGGGGCTGAGATATAGCACTTGCAGCATGAACATTGCAAAGCTGTGTCGGGACATAATGATTCTAGCCCTGCCAGATGATTCCACTGGAGATCTTCATGGGAGAAAACTTATGGGCCAAGGTGGTCTTGGCACCATGGAGCTCATTTGATTAAAGACTTTGTCAAAAAATGGAAAAATGCAATCCATTATTGATTTTAATTTGGACTTAAGATCAATAAGCACAGATCACAGATACAAGTAAATTAAAAATTCTTATTGACTCAGAATCATTCTTGGTATATTCTAATTAGAGATTGTTGGTCAAGGGCTTCAGGTCCCAAGAGCAATCTTGCAAAGTTGTCAGGGAGTTGCACATCACTGAACATAAATAGCACCATGTGATCAGAGTTAGGGTGTGGTGGAAGACAAAATTGCACAATATTAAACTGGACTAAAGCTTTAAAGAGCACATAGACATGAACTCACAATGAAGATAGATTAGTCTTTACCGAATGCAATTAGAAGATCAGAAGCTGATATGTCAATGAAAACCATATGTAGCAGTGTTTGGTATTAAAGGATAATAGGAAGTGTCACATTGAAGTCTAAGCCTAAAGACTGTTCTTGACTTTGCCTTCTCTCGGCCTGCCTGTCTTGAACTCAAGTCATAGTGTGGTATCAAGCCCCACAAAATGAAAGCTGTAACGGTTCAAGAAAGAATAAATAAGAAAACTTACATATAACGCCTTTCATTTTCTCATGATGTCCCAAAACACAATGAAATGCATTTGAAGCACAAACATCGTTATTTTCCTGTCAAATGTAACAGTCAATGCCCCGCAAAGTCCAACAGACAGAAGTATTACAATACAATTTGTGGATTTGAGATGCAAGGTGACGTCCGAAGGTAAGTTGAAGCATGGAGACCTTAAGGCAGTTTCCAAGATGACAGGCTGATAACTATAAAATGCCTCAAAGCACTTCACACAGTGAATGATTTGAATGTGTGGTGGCTATTGTTTTATAACCAAACATGGAACGTTTTAGCAGCTGTGTGATGGCTTGCATTTCACAATCAAGTACAATCATTTGTATGAATGCTGCAGCAAAATCTCATTGATAAAAAGCTATGAGAGGAATGGCAAAGGAAATGTTCCAGCTTTCTGTGCTTTGATGCTATGCTATTTCTCACCATGTATGGAATTGATTTTGCAGCCTTGAAAATGCTATAATCGCACACGCTTCCTCTAATGTAGCATTTGCTAAAATGATCTTCTGTAAATGATCAAATTTAATACAAGGAAGGCACAAGGAATGAGAGAAAAGAAAGTCTTAAAACCTTTAATCAATTCAGCAAAGGTACTTTAAAATGTTTTAAAATTAAAATACGGGATGAAGATATATTGTGCCAAGCAGTAAGCTCAGGCATGCAAATTGCATTAATACAACAATAACCAGTAAGTTAGGCAGACACACCAAAATTACTAGGAACACAGAGGATCAAGAAAGGGAATATCAGTTCTGAATTACCAAGACAATTTGGTAATAACATTTGGAAATCAAAGAGTTAAATGTTGAGAAAAAGACAATCTCACAGTCCTGTATTCCCCAGAGAACCATTATGGGGTGAAAGAAATGTCCATCAAGAACAATTCCCAAGGTTTCATTGCAGCAACACTTGTCAGCTTTTATTTATTCATTAATTCTGACTCCTATTTGTTTATTGTGCAGGACTCCCTCTGTGACGAGTAGATGCTCTACAAACACATTTGCCACTGACTCTCCCCTTCCCTGCTGATCGTCTGCCAAGACTGTTGCTCCATTTGTTTTTAATTTTTGGTCTTTTCTGCACAACGCCTGCTGCCAGCCAGTCAATCAGCTGTTTGGGTTCATGGGATGCACTTGATCAGGGCTTAATTTGAAAGGATCATCTTCTACATTGTGGGGGTGGCTGGTTCAGGCTAGGTTGCCACAACATGTGATTCTAATTTGTAAAATCGGATAACTGCTGGTTTACTGTATAATACTGCAGTGCAACAACAGTAAAATATACTTTGTGTTGTTAAATGACCTTCATCAGGGATGCAGAGTAATTAGACTTTTTCTGATTATGTAAGGGCATATTATCACTTAATTGCCTTTTTACAGGAATGCAAAATACTAGGAGAGAGAAGGTAGCAACATTAATAGTACTTCCTGAGATTTTCCTTTTTGCTTTTATATACAAATGGCATTGTGATCATGGCCAGATAATCTGTTATAGCAACTTTCAATAAATGAATGGTGGATAGTGGAAAACTCCACTGCTTTTCTTCAAATAGGAATTTGAGATTTTTAATATCCATTTGAAGGGCAGAAAGTGCTGAGGTTTAACATGTCATTGGAAAGGCAGTAACTGTGGAATGCTCCCTCAGTACTACACTCAAGTACGATTCTAGATTTCATACTGAAATCTCCAAATTACAATTCAAATTGACAGCAAAGCATTTTAAATGATGCTCAGATTATGGAAGGTGCTATTGAAATGTAAGTCATAGTGTAACCATTATCTCCAAGTTACATACCACCCTGACTTGGAATTGTATACTGATTCTGTCATCTCAGTTTTGTTGTAGTCACTCGTGTGATGAGGGAATTGTTGGCTAGGCCAGCACTCATCGTCCATCTCTTCATGCCCTTAAGAAGCTACCTTCTTAAACGGCACAATCCATTTGGTATAGGTAGACTACAATGCCTTGATCCAGTTATACTGAAGGATGGTGAGTGAATTGGAGAAACTTTTGCAGGTGGTGGTGCTTCCACATATCTGCTGCCCTCGTCCTTCCAGATAGCAGTAACTGTGATTTTGCAAGATGCTGTCTGAGGAGGCTTGATGAATTTCTGCAGTGCATCTTGTAGATAGTCCACACTGTTGCTACTGAGCATCAGTTGTAGAGGGAATGGATGTTTGTGGATGTGATGCCAATCAAGCAGGCTGCTTTTCCCTCAGTGGCATAAAACTTCTTGGATGTTATTGGAGACGCACACATCTAGGCAAGTGGGGAGTATTCCATCACAATCCTGGCTTGTGCCTTGTAGATGGTGGGCAGGGAAGTCAATAGATAACTTTTATAGAACCAGAGAACCATAGAAATGATACAGCACAGAAGTAGGGCATTTGGCCTATTTGTCCATACCGACCATGTTGCACAAGTCCCTGCCCTTTGTAGTCACAGTATTTATATGGCTAATCCAGTTCGGTTTCTGGCCAATGATAAGCCTCAGGATGTTCATAGTGGGGATTCAGTGATGGTAGCTTCATTGAATGACAAGGGGCAATATTTAGATTCTCTCTTGTCTAGGATATGATTATTGCCGAGCATTTGTGCTGTGTGAATGTTACCTGCTACTTGTCAGGCCGGACCTTGATATTGTCCATTGTTGCATTTGAAGATGGATTACTTTTGGCCAAACTCCTGGAGTTCATTACCTCACTTCATCTTTAAAATATCAACACCAAAGTTATACTTAATGCAGAAATAATGATTTCTTATATTTTAATTAAAATTGAATAGAAAAGATAAAGGGATAATTTGATACAATTTGTCTGATATAGAAATAAAAATGCTTTAGAAAATCATTGAATGATAGATTTCTGTTCGGGGAAGAGATTCGCTTTTCAGGATATAAGGCCCACTGAATTTTCTGGCATCAGGCACTTGATTGTTGCTGGTGGCTTTCAAACATTTTTGGGGCCTAGAATAAACAGGTCCCAGCCACCAAGAACTATCATGGAGGAGGCTTGAGCTGCTGCCAATCCAACACTATCCTCCCCGGCCTCAGGATGGAGGATCAGCCACAAGAAAGGTAGGTGTATTTTTTGGTGTTGGTGTTGGTGATAGGATGGGAGAGGAGGGAGGTTTCATGGGCTGCAGAGTGTGAGGAGAGGGGTCAGAAGCAAGATTAGGTGGGTTGGCTCGATCAGTGCAGGTTAGAGCAGATCGAGGGATGCTCCTGCACTCCCCCACCAATGCACCCTGTCCTCAGGAAGGCTCACTCTTTCCCTTCTTGCCTGGAGCTGAAATATTTGCAGCCAAACAGGATTAAACCTTTGATGGTCATTAATTAAGGGCCTCCATCAGTGGTAGAATATGAAGGTGGCACCTTGGACAGAGGCAAGAGGGTGGCAGGGTTCTGGTAAACCACCATCCCACCAAATTACATTACATGCCCTTCCTGCCTCAGGACCTGGAAGATTCAATCCTTAAATTCTCGTCCATTCGAAGAAATCTATGAAGAATAAATTGAAGCAGCTCATGTAATGGAGGGCAAGGGGTTTTGAATAACAGAAATGGTAAAGGGCCATAATTTACCACACCAGGGTAGAAAACTGAATCTGCTGTTGGTCAGAGTTCCCCTTACCAGTGTGATCACAATTGCATTTTGTCCAGACAGTTGTTGAAAGAGTGAACAGAAAACAGTACATCAAGACAAACTGTGAGTCTGAGACCTGAGAGATCAGGGTAATTATAAGTACACTTCATTAATCAGTTAGATGCAGCATTATGAAATGAACAGTGTGAGGACTGAAACAAAAACAGATTATGAACAAAACTCATGTTTTGAGTCTAGTGACTCTTCATCTTTTATTTTTTCAGATCTCCAACATCTGCAGTTCTTTGTTTTATTTTAATATGAGGACTGAGAGTGGTTGAAATTCAATGGCCTGTGTTTTACCGTAGTATTGTCAAGCAAACTGACACAATTGTAAAGCTTGAAAGGGTTCAGAAAAGATTTACAAGGATGTTGCCAAAGTTGGAGGATTTGAGCTATGGGGAGAGGTTGAGTAGGCTGGGACTGTTTTCCCTGGAGCGTCAGAGGCTGAGGGGTGACCTGACAGAGGTTTGTAAAATCATGAGGGGCATGGGTAGGACAAATAGACAAGGTCTTTTCCCTGAGGTGGGGGAGTCCAGAAGTGGAGGGCATAGATTTACGGTGAGAGGGGAAAGATATAAAAGAGACCAAAGGGGCAACTTTTTCATACATAGGTTGGTGCATGTATGGAATGAGCTGCCAGAGGAAGTGGTGGAGGTTGGCATAATTACAGAAATTAAACGCACCTGGATGGGTATATGAATAGGAAGTGTTTGGAAGGATATGGGCCAAGTGCTGGCAAATGCGACTAGATTGGTTTAAGATATCTGGTCGGTATGGACGAGTTGGACCGAAGGGTCTGTTTTCATGCTGTATATCTCTATGACTCTATGACTCTATGACTGTAAATCCTGTAAAATTGACAGCAACTTCTGGAGTCCACACCTGCTCAGTTCAAATTCGCCTTAAGGCAAGGTGTTGAAATCTTTACAGGCTACAATAATTTAGAAATCACTCTACTAACAAGAAATTGTCCCTTTTCAGTTTCACAAGCTTTAAAAATTCTTGAAAATGTTACACCTTGCTGAATGAGGCACAATGTGTTTTTTTCGAACCACACCATATTTATATTTGCTGCATACAAACTAAACAACCCTAAAAAATATGAACTTTACATTTGTGAAATACAGTCATGGAGTCATAGAGATGTACAGCACAGAAATAGATCCTTCAATCCAACTTATCCATGCCAATCAAATATCCCAACTCAATCTAGTCCCACCTGCCAGCACCTGGCCGATACTCCGCCAAACCCTTCCTGTTCATATACTCATCCAGATACCTTTTAAATGTTGCAATTGTACTAGCCTCCACCACTGCCTCTGGCAGTTCATTCCATACAAGTACCACACTCTGCGTGAAAAAGTTGCCCATTAGGTCTCTTTTATACCTTTCCCCTCTAAACCTATGACCTCTAGTTCTGGACTCCCTCACCCCACCCTCATGATTTTATGAACCTCTATAAGGTCACCCCTCAGCCTCCGATGCTCCAAGGAAAACAGCCCGAGCCTATTCAACCTCTCCCCTAAGCTCAAATCCTCAAAACCTGGCAACATCCTTGTAAATCTTTTCTGAACCCTTTCAAGTTTCACAACATCTTTCCAATAGGAAGGTGACCAGAATTGCACGCAATATTCCAACAGTGGCCGAACCAATGCCCTGTACGGCTGCAACATGACCCCCCAACTCCTGTACTCAATACTCTGACCAATAAAAATATCACACTTTTTTTCAATTATGAAATTTCAGCTTCTATTATAATCGTCATTGGATGGCATCTTATATTCTGTAAGATTTAATGAGAAGTGAAAAAGTGAATCAGTGGAATTTACCTCTGAGCTTGCAGTTAATGCAAATATTTTCAGATGCTTAGCTGCTGACCCTGCTGGATGACATCGTTATTGCTGGATGCCTGGAGACTTTCTTTGCTGAGTGAGAAATTCAACTCCCATTGGGAAAGGGAAATCCATTCCACAGAGAAGATGAGTGACCACCTTTAATTTGTTGCAAGCATGGTGCTGGAAAAGCAGGCCAGGCAGCATTCCGAGGAGCAGGAAAATCGACATTTCAGGTAAAAGCACTTCATCAGGAATGAGACTGAGAGCCTCGGGTTGGAGAGATAAATGAGAGAAGGGTGGGGCTGGGGGGCTCAGGTCTGTCCTCATGACCAGTCCTACCTGTCCATCTGCCTTCCCACCTATCCACTCCACCCTTCTCTCTGACCTATCACCATTACTCCCACCTCCATCCATCTGTTGCACTCTTGGCTACCGTCCTCCCAGACCCACCCCCCTCTGATTTATCTCTCCACCCCGAGGCTCCCAGCCTCATTCCTGATGAAGGGCTTTTGCCCAAAACATCGAGTTTCCTGCTCCTCGCATGCTGCCTGATCTGCTGTGCTTTTCCAGCACCACACTCTTGACTCTGATCTCCAGCATCTGCAGTCCTCACTTTCACCTACCTTCAATTTGTTGTCCACTGCAAAATCCAGGCAAATGTCAAATCTGCTCCAGAAAGAGAAATAGAGAGATAAAAGGTTCAATTAGATGGGAAAAAGTTTAAAATATTCACATTTTTTAGGTCACTGTCAATGCTAGAGGCATTGCTCTTCTGGTAAATATTCATGCACTTAAAGGGTACTTAAACTGAAATTTGAAATGGAGCGACAATAAGCTAGCTGCATTATCACGAGACCATAAATCCAGAAACTCAGCTAATGTTCTGGGGACTTGGGTTTAAATCCTGCCATGACAGATTTTTTTAAAAATCTAAAATTAAGAGTCTAATGATGACCATGAAACCATTGTTAATTGTTGGGAAAAAACCCATCTGGTTCACTCATGTCCTTGAGGGAAGGAAATCTGTTATCCTTACCTGGTCTGCCCTACATTTGACTGCAGAGCCACAGCAATGTGGTTGACTCTTAACTGACCTCTAGACAATTAAGTGCTGGCCTACAGCCAGAGATGCCTTCAGCCTGTGAGTGAATAAAAAGAAAGATTATAATGGTTTAACTTTCTAGATTATCATAGTAACTTTGCACCCTTCTGTGTATTTAAAAATTGAGCAGTGAGACACAGCCCAATCGTGCCAGTGACTCACTTGGCAGAATCTTATGCTGTCGTGGGGATATTGCTTGCTGACTGTAGAGCTGAGAGTTCCAAGGCACTTTTTCCCAGACTGAGATGCCAAACTGGACACCAATCAGACAATGATGAGGCCACCAGGGGAAGTCCCGCTGGCTACATACTCAGCAGTCCCACTGGATAGTCCATAGCTACTTTTCAAAGGACACCACTCTCCCACACTTCAAGACCCTGATCACAAGGACAGTGGAATGACCCTTGTTGGGTTTCATCATTGAAATGAGAAGAAATGTCTTCACTCAGAGAATGGTAAGCCTGGGGAATTCTCTGCCTCGGTAAAGAGTTGAAGTCAAAATATTGAATGTTTTCAGGAAGGAATTAAATCAAAGGAGAGAAAGTGGGAATAGAGTACAGAGTTGGATGATCATGTTTCATGATTCATGCTGAATAGCAGAAATGACTTCTGCTTCTATTTTCTATGCTTCTATGTTTCCCTGTCCCAAATTTCCAGTGCCTGGTCAGACATTAATTGCCTTTGGTTGAGGAGCCCCTTTGTCACTGAGCTGAAAAGCTACCCGGAAGAGAGCAGCTAACGTGAATGTCAGCAATGGTTGGCTGAAATCCCACAGGTTTCCCCTATTTGTGCACTTAAGGATCTTAATGAGCAACTGGAAAGGAGGTCGAACGAGGGAACCTAATTCTGATAGGACACCATCCTCCTAACTAAATGCCTTTCCAATCTCCAAGTTTCCCAACAGATGTCATTTATAGAGTCATTGAGCCATACAGCATGGAAACAGACCTTTCAGTCCAACTCAGTCTTGCTCACCAGATATCCCAATCTGACCTAGTCCCATTTGCAAGCATTTGGCTCATATCCCTTTAAACCTTTCCTATTCATATACCCATCCAGATGCCTTTTAAATGTTGTATTTATACCCATCTCCACCACTTCCTCTGGCACTCGTTCCAACGTGCACCAGCCTCTGCAAAGAAAAGTTACCCCACAGGTCCTTTTTAAATCCTTCCCCTCTCACCTTCAACCCCACTCTAGGAAAAAGACCTTGGCTATTCACCCTATCCATGCCCCTCAGAATTTTGGAAGAGGCTTATCATAGAATAGAATCCCTACACTGTGGAAGCAAGTCATTTGAGCCACCAAGTCCACACTGACCCTCCAAAGGGCATCTCAGCCAGACCAACTCCCCCCACCCGATCCCCATAACCTGCATTTCCCATTAAGCTATGCATACTACGGGCAATTTGGCATGTTCAATCGAACCAATCTACACATCTTTGGACTGTGGGAGGAAATCAGAGCACTGAGACAAAACCCACACAGACATGGGGAGAATGTGAAAACTTCACATAGACAGTCGCCCGAGGGTGGAATCGAACTGGGCTCCCTGGCACTGTGAGGCAGCACTCTGTGCAAATTAATTAGAAAATATCAACATGCTCAACATTTTTCAAGATGCAGTCCCATTCGAGTAGAATGGATAGAAAGTAGTGCATTAGGATTTTCAAGTCGATTTTCCAACTTACATTTCCTTTGAGCTTCACTTACAGGAATGTGCAATCATTAAACCACACCAGCAACTTGCATATATAATGTCTTTAATATGCCAGAAATGGAAGTAATAGTAGACTGACTGAAATGACTTGAATATCTTGTGGTCTCAAGTTTTTTGCAAAGTGAAGTAATTGTGAAATTTTCTGAATCAAATTTTGAAAAATATGCCTGAAGAATGGACCGAAAAAATTGGGTTGTGTGAGTAAATGTTTCACACTTCCAATATTAAAACTCACAAGCTGCTTGCATTTGAGAAAACTGCAAATTTAGAATTTGTGATATAACTATAAGTAAACTAAATGAGATTAAAATGTAAGGTTTGTAGATGAAACTAATAAAGTGAAGGTTTTTTTTGTTGAAATTGGTCCTAAAGTTAAATTCAAATAATTTCAGAATTTAAAACTTGCATTGTGCCCCAATACTGGTTGCTAGGCAGCTTTTCATTTCCCTTGTTCAGTTTAGTATATGAGGAATATATTGATAAGTTGAAGCAACATGTTGCATTACAGGTGATTATTACTAGGTCTGTAGTACATGGTACCAAAACATGTAAATAAGTCATTCTATTTCCAATTTGACCTGTTAGTAATTGCTGAGGAATCTTTTGCTGTGGTGGTGTGGAATGATCATATCCAAGAAATGGAATATTGATCAAATAAGCATATACTGGCAATAATGCTTTAATAATATCTTCAGCCATGTGTAACCTCAGTTCCATAGATTATCGGTTAGAGTGGTTACTGGAGCTCCACCATGAGTATTGACTGTCTTTGTTTTGCAAATGCTTGTATGCAAATTAGGTGTTTGCACCTAATTTTGTTTTATTTCCTGGAGCAATTACACGGTTTAATAATGATGCAAAAATGCAGGCAAGCAGCCCAGAACTGGGTTGAAAGCAACTCCTGCCAGTGGTCTATCAAGTTTCAAGCATGCATGTTAGTCTGTGTGTAAATAACAAGTCATCAAGAAAAAGAAGAAAGATTTGCATTAATATAGCACCTTAGTCATGTTTTGCATTTGGGATCAGCACATGGGGAAGCAGAGTCTTATGCTCTTATTGTTGGCAAACTCGGAGAGGGAAAGGCATTGATTTAAGAGAGTGGTGTTGTATGAGAACTCCTCTGCCTTTTCATCTCAGTAAAATGTGGTGCTCCTACCCAACTGTTCATGAGGCTTTTTTTTTTCATCCTTGAGGCCTTTGAGTGGTTAATCAGGGAACAGTTGTGGGCCTTAGCTAACACATGGCTGGGATTAAGGTGACTCTGTCACCATGCAACATTCATAGCAGTTACTATCTGGAGAATGGCTTCTTATCTCAGGGGTGAGAGGGGCTCTTCAATCAAAGGCAATCAGTGCTCGAGGGACTGGGCGTGTTAGGAGGGTAGTGGAGTCTGAAAAGAACCATTTACTGCTCTTGCCTCTGACACCCTTGCCCACACGTCCCTGTGACTCACACACAGTGAACATCTCCCTGCATGCATTTCTGACCTATGGGCCCATACTCTGTGATCCTAAGACCACACAAATTGTTGGCATGCCCTTCTAACAGGATACCTCCTTATGGTATCAGTACCACCAATCGATTACTCAACTGCTGGACCTTCACCTTGGCATCTTGATTCCCAGGAGAAGGCCGCTGATTGGCGAGCAGGGGAGGGAGTCTTCCTGAAATGAGGTATGGGGGATCTCTCAGCTCTTCAGAATCTGGCAGGACCCCCAAGATTCTGCCAAGTGAGTGACCAAGCACAAATGGGCTGCATCCAGGGATAAAGAATAGTTTGTGTGTCAGCTCACTCGAAGGTGAGGCTGCAGTTCTGCTCCAAGAGACAAAAGCAAAGATTTTGGTGGCGGCAAGATGCAGGAATACACCAATGGGAATACATGATGAGTTAGGTTCATTGGCTTACCTTGTCAGACAGCCTGCAGTACTTGTTAAGGAACCCAGTTCTTATTTAGCAGATAGGGGCTATTGAGCATCAAGCCTCAAGCAGTCCTCCCTTCCCTTCCTGCAGCCTCAATCCATCTCCCTGTAATAAATCTTCAGACTCTATTGATGGATGCACACCTTTGCACGTGGAATGTGTCACAGAATCTTCTGCTCTCTATCCAAATCCAGGAGCTCACCACCATGACTCCAAAAATATTTCACCGTAGCTCGTGAGTTGTTGAAATCACAGGTGTCAATTGAAATGACCTTAGATGAAGGTTGAGTGCGCAACCCTTTAAATTGATGCTACTTCTGAGGCCCTCTTACAGCTGAACACTTATGGCACCACTGCTTCCACAGTATTAACATGAGTAATACTAGCACTTCAAACTGCACATCCACAGTCCAGGAGGTTTACCCCTCCCCCAGAGATGGGCTGGAAGGTAAGAGACATTTGTGGGAGCTGAATAGCACTGACTCCACACCATGGTCCCTGTATAGGGTTTTTTTAATAACCATTGGTAGGTCTGGATGTGCAATAGCTGGCTATTCCAATGGATCCAACTGCTAATTATCATAATCAAAGCTTCAATTAGGGACCATTTTATAGGAATATCGACAATAATGGTACTGTGTGAGTGTCCCGATTTCTAAGCCAGGATGCCCAGGTTCAAGTTCCACCTGCTTCAGAGATGTGTAATAACGTCTCTGAAGAGTTTGATTTAAACGTATCTAGAGCTGATGGCAAGAAACTCTTGGGGTACCATGGTAGTGCCCTCATTACAATCATGACATTGTCAAACTGTTATCTTCTCTGGGTCTAGGACTTGCTTTGATCCAATAAAAAATAATTCTTCATACAAACATGAAAAGTCAACGTTTACAGCTCACTGAGGATTTGAAGCACCCTGCCACAGCTCGAGGCCTTAACTTTTGCCACAGGCTTTCAGACCCCAATGCTGAGGTGAAAATGTGTTGGAAGTGGGGCCTGCCTGCATCTTGGTCACAGGGACCTTCGCATTGATCGGCCACAGTCTGCAGTCCAACTGAGGACAGATAGCAGGCTCCGAGTGCTGGTGGGCCATTCAGAGGGCCAACAGTTCAGAAGCCGCAATGGCACTATCAGGAGAGGTAGTGGTGTGTCAGACAGAAGAACCGTCAGATAGTGTTCCAGATTCAGGCTCCCCCACCTCACTCTGGAGGTGTGTGATAACATCTCTGATTGGGTTAATTAGAAAGTATCTCGAGCTATTAGAAACTTGCTAGTGTCAGGAGGATGACCCTGCCTCCACATGGGGACAATGTCAGCTAAATGAAGGTGCTCCTCCTGCAGCAACAACTGATCCCCCTCCACCTCAAGGGACCAAAGATGGGAATGTGGGTAATGGAAGCTTCCACCAGAGTCCCAATAACCGGCCTTCAGAAATTGCCATCCTGAACCTCAATGCCCCAATTTTCTCCTATTTATTTCAAAAAGACTAACCTGGGCTCTTGAGCTCTCCTGTCTAACTCAGCAGTGACCATGCCTCCTGATAGCGCCATTGTGGCTTTTGAACTGTCAGCCCAATAGCACACAGATCCTGCTACCTGTCCTCAGTTGGACTGCAGACTGTGGCCAGTCAATGCAAAGGCCCCTGTGACCAAGATGCAGGCAGGCCTCACTTCCAACACATGAGGGCTCGGTTCCACTTTTCACCTCAGCATTTGGGTCTGAAAGCCTGTGGCAAAATTAAGGCCTCCTGCTCTGGAAGGGGTTTCAAATCCTCAGTGGGCTGTAAATATTGACTTTCCACGTTTGTATGAAGAATTATTTTTCGTCAGATCAAAGCAAGTCCTAGACCCAGAGAAAATGACAGTTTGAGAATGTAGTGATTGTAATGAGGGCCTGGTGAATCTCATTGACTATGCGATCCTTGACTGGGGCTGTTAACCTGGGCTCATCAGAGAGCCCTGGCTGACAGATATAACCAGGAGATTCAGAGAGTCTCCTCATTCCAGAGAATGGCTCTGAGCTGGATGGTCAGCTCAATAGATAAAGGGTGACTTAACAATGGGATACAGTGCAGTTATTCAAAAAACAATTACCTCAAACTGTTAACCTCATTTAGAGGTAGCAAAGGTAGAAGGGGACAGGGTTGTTGGTAGCTGGGAATGAAAATGTCTTCGTTCATATAAAGGTCGAAGATTCTGGAATACTACTGGGAATTTCCTTGTTTGCAATTCATTCTACAGCTGACCTGGCAGTGCTTCGAATGTGGAAAAAATGTTCCATTTCACATTAATGATATCCCACAGCACCTCATGCAGTACAGAGTCACTTAATGCTGATTTATAACTTTCCAATTAACACCACCTCATTTATTAATAGACATAATTAGTTAAAATAATATTTCCTTTGCAACAAAAACATTGTTCACAAAACTCCAAATCCAGTTTGACAACAGAACATTTCCTGTGCTGTTGAGAAAAAATAATATAAAATTGCCACATTTAAAGCAAACGCATTAAAGCAAGGATGCAGGCCATTGAGAAGGGTCTGGTCTTTTGGGAAATTTGAGTGACAGATGTTAATTGTAAATGTTTCAAAGATTAGAGTTCTTTATGTTATTTATTAAAATATATTACTTTGAAATTGCAATCAAAATATTGCCAGAATAGAAATTTAAAATAATCATGTTACATGCAGCAAAATGTTGCAGAAAAAAATAGATTTGGGGGTGTACTGTATTCTCCATGATGTTCTGATTGTTTTGCGAACTAGTATTTTGACAAAGTGAATAACGTCTCTCTTATATCTTTCTACAAAGGACCTATCTTTAAAGAATCAATGGGAACAGAGACTAAATAGCTTCACAGTCTCTAATCTCTTAACAATTTAATGTTGAGATAAAATGGCTACATATCTAAATCTGCAAATGACATAAGGTTAGGCAACATTATTAACAGTATAGATGCAGGCATAAAATGACAAAGAGATGTTGTGAGATAAGTGAATTTACAATTTTAGGCTATATCTTCTGTCTTGTTTTATCTCTGTTTCCATTGCAGGATTTGCATTTACTCTTGTTTTCAAATCACTTTTGTGTTCAGATGGACTCTTGTACTGCTGATGGACTCATTTATTGTTTCTTTATTTGTTCTATTGCCATTCACTTTTAACGTTGTTCCACCAATTATTTGTAATTTAATGTCTCCAGTCTTCCACTACATCGCAGACTTACCCTTTTGTTTTATTGTCCCCCACTCTCCATCACTTTCACTTGCTCAAAGCCTTTTACATTTCTAATCTTACCAATTGTGATGAAAGACTATCAAGCCAGCTGAATCTTACTGGCATTCTCTGTGTTTAGTTCAGATTTCCAGCATATATGGTGTTGTGCTTTTAATCAATGAAATTAATGCTATACCCCCCCTCCACAGATACTGCCAAGCCTGCAGAAGGTTGCCAGTATTTTCTGTTTTTATTTCAGATTTCCACCATCTGCATTATTGTAGTTTTGGACCAAGCTATGTCTGATGTGTTGGTTCAGTGCAAGCAAAGATAAGGTGATTGACTCTAATTCTAAAAAGGACAGGGTACCTTTTTGGAATGAAAACAGAAATAGTGGAGAAACATAGTGGGTCTGGCTGTATCTGTGGAGAAGAAGTAGAGTTAACGTTTGAGGTCTAGTGACCCTTCTTCAGAACTAGTAGTAGCTAGGAAAAGATAATAAATATGCTGAAGAAAGGAAGTGTAGGTAAAAGAGAAGTGATAGGTGTAGATGGAGTCCAGCAAGAGAGAAAGACAACAAAGGGATGAATAATGGTAAGTCGGAAAGAAAGGCAAGTTGCTAATGGGGACCAGAGGTAGGTGAAAATGGGTTAGCTGTGATGAAAGCAGCACTAGTATATAAGGGAAACTGGAGTCAAAATGTTAACTCTGCCTTCTCTCTACAGAGCGAAAGTGAGGACTGCAGATGCTGGAGATTAGGGTTGAGAGTGTGGTTCTGGAAAGGTACAGCAGGTCAGGGCAGCATCCGAGGAGCAGGAGAGTCGATGTTTTGTGCAAAATCCCTTCATCGGGAGTGAGGCTGTGAGCTGAGGGGGTGGTGAGAAAGCCGCTGAAAGTGCGATAGGTGGATGGAGGTGGGAGAAATGATGATAGGTCAGAAGGGAGAGTGGAGAGGGTAGGTGGGAATGAAGATGAACAGGTAGGACAGGTCATGAGGGCGGTGCTGAGTTGGAAGATTGGATCTGGGATAGTGCGGGAGGAGGGGAAATGAGAAAATTGGTGAAGTCCACATTAGAGGGTTCCAAGGCAGAAGATGAGATGTTCTTCCTCCAGGCATCGCGTGGTTAGGGAGTGGTGATGGAGGAGGCCCAAGACCTGCATGTCCTTGGCAGAGTGGGAGGGGAGTTGAAGTGTTTGGCCACGGGACGGTGGGGTTGTTCGTTACGGGTGTCCCGGAGATGTTCTCTGAAGCTTTCTGTGAGTAGCCGTCCTGTCTCCACAGTGTAGAGGAGATCACATTGGGAGCAACAGATACAGTAAATGACATGTGTGGAAGTGCAGGTGCAACTTTGATGGATGTGGAAGGCTCCTTTGGGGCCTTGGATGGAGGTGAGGGGGTGGGGGGAGGTGTAGTCAACTTCATCAACAGTTCAGAACAGTTCATCAATTTCACCAACACATTCCACCCTGACTTTAAATTCACATGCAGCCATCACTGGCACCTCCGTCCCCTTCCTGGACCTCTCCATTTCCATCAATGGTGACCGACTCAACACTGACATCTTCTAGAAACTCATCGACTCCCACAGCTACCTGGACTACATCTCCACCCACCCTGCCTCCCGTAAAAATGCTATCCCTTATTCCCAATTCCTCTGCCTCTGTCGCATCTGCTCCCTGGAGAACCAGTTCCACTACAGAATATACCAGATGGCCTCTTGCTTTAAAGACTGCAATTTCATCTTCCACGTGGTTGATGATGCTCTCTAGCGCATCTCATCCACCTCCTGCACCTCAGCCCTCAAACCCCACCCGTCCAAACCACAACAAGGACAAACCTCCCCCCAGTCCTCACCTTCCACCCCACTAACCCCCATATACAATGCATCATCCTACACCATTTCCGCCACCTACAAACGGACCCCACCACCAGAGATATGTTTCCCTCTCCACCCCCATTCGCTTTCTGTAAAGACTATTTCCTCCACGACTCCCTCATCAGGTCCTTGCGCCCCCACCCCCCAATAATCCACCCACCCCTCCCAGCAGCTTCCCCTGCCACCGCAGGAATTTCAAAACTTGCACCCACATTTCCCTCCTCACCTCCATCCAAAAGGCCCCAAAGAAGCCTTCCACTTCCACCAAAGTTTTACCGACACTTCCACACATGTCATTTACTATATCTGTTGCTCTTGATGTGGTCTCCTCTTTGGGGAGACAGGACACCTTCCACACATTGGGGAGACAGGACACCTTCTCGCAGAGCACTTCAGAGAACATCTCTGGAACACCCGCACCAACCAACCTCGCCCTGTGGCCCAACGCTTCAACTCCCCCTCCCAGTCCACCAAGGACATTCAGGTCCTGGGCCTCCTCCATTGCCATTCTCTAATCACCCGACACCTGGAGGAAGAACGCCTCATCTTCTGCCTCGGGACTGTCCACCCCTATGGCATCAATGTGGACTTCACCAGTTTTCTCATTTGCCCTCCCCCCACCTTATCCCAGATCCAACCTTCCAACTCAGCCCTGCTCTCATGGCCTGTCCTACCTGTCCATCTTCTTTCCCACCTATCTGCTCCACCCTCCTCTCCAATCTATCACCCTTACCCCTCCACCTCAGCTTCCTTCCCTCCAGCCCCACCGCCCTCCCATTTATCTTACCACCCTCTTGGCTGACAGCCTCATTCCGATAAAAGGCTTTTGCCCGAAACGTTGACTCTCCTGCTCCTTGGATGATGTGGAGGTGCTAGTGTTGGACTGGGTGGGCAAAGTTAAAAATCACACAAAACCAGGTTAGAGTCCAACAGGTTTACTTGGAAGTACAAGCTTTTGGAGTGCTGCTCCTTCATCAGGTAGCTAGCCAAACTACCTGTACTAGTAGACTAGCTACCTGATGAAAGATCAGCGCGCTGAAAGCTTGTACTGCCAAATAAACTTGTAGGACTATAGCATGGTATATATGATTTTTAACTTTGTCTACAGATGCTGCCAGGCTACACAGTAGAAACTTCTGCTTTTGTTTAAGATCTCCAGCGTTCGCAGTTCATTGTTTTATTTTAGTACTTTCCAGATAGTAAAATGCTGGAAACAGTAGAGATTCAAATGGATTTGGGTTCCAGATAAATAGATCATAAAAAATGTTACAAACCGATACAGAAAATAATAGACAATAGGTGCAGGAGTAGGCCATTCTGCCCTTCGAGCCTTCACCACCATTCAATATGATCATGGCTGATCATCCTTAATCATTATCCTGTTCCTGCCTTATCTCCATAACCCTTGATTCCACTATCCTTCAGAGCTCTATCCAACCCTTTCTGAAATGAATCCAGAGACTGGGCCTCCACTGCCCTCTGGGGCAGAGCATTCCACACAGCCACCACTCTCTGGGTGAAGAAGTTTCTCCTCATCTCTGTCCTAAATGGTCTACCCATATTTTTAAGCTGTGTCCTCTGGTTCGGCACTCACCCATCAACTGAAACATGTTTCCTGCCTCCAGAGTGTCTAATCCTTTAATAATCTTATATGTCTCAATCAGATCCCCTCTCCATCTTCTAAACTCAAAGGTACACATGCCCAGTCGCTCCAGTCTTTCAGCGTAAGGTAGTCCCGCCATTCCAGCAATTGACCTCGTGAACCTATGCTGCACTCCCTCAATAGCCAGAATATCTTTCCTCAAATTTGGAGACCAGAACTGCACACAATACTCCAGGTGTGGTCTCACTAGGGCCCTGTACAGCTGCAGAAGAACCTCTTTGCTTCTATACTCAATCCCTCTTGTTATGAAGGACAGCATGCTATTAGCCTTCTTCACTACCTGATGTACCTGCATGCTTACCTTCATTGACTGGTGTACAAGAACACCCAGATCTCTCTGTACTGCCCCTTTACCTAAATTGATTCCATTGAGGCAGTAATCTGCCTTCCTGTTCTTGCCACCAAAGTGGATAACCATACATTTATCCACATTAAACTGCATTTGCCATGCATCTGACCATCACCTAACCTGTCCAGGTCACCCTGTAACCTCCTACATCCTCTTCACATTTCACCCTGCCACCCAGCTTAGTATCATCAGCAAATTTGCTAATGTTATTACTAATACCATCTTCTATATAATTAACATATATTGTGAAAAACTGTGGTCCCAGCACTGATCCCTGTGGTACCCCATTGATTACTGCCTGCCATTCCGAAATGGAGCAGTTTATCACTACTCTTTGTTTCCTGTCAGCCAACCAACTTTCAATCCAAGTTAGTACTTTGCCCCCAATACCATGCGCCCTAATTTTGCTCACTAACCTCCTATGTGGGACTTTATCAAAAGCTTTCTGAAAGTCCAGGTACACTACATCTATGGATCTCCCTTGTCAATCTTCAGAGTTACATCCTCAAAAAATTCCAGAAGATTAGTCAAGCATGATTTCCCCTTCATAAATCTATGCTGACTCTGACCTATCCTGTTACTACTATCCAGATATATCGTAATTTCATCCTTTATAATTGACTCCAACATCTTTCCCACCACTGAGGTCAGACTAACTGGTCAGTAATTTCCTGCTTTCTCTCTCCCACCTTTCTTAAAAAGTGGTACAACATTAGCCACCCTCCAATCCACAGGAACTGATCCCGAATCTATCGAACTCTAGAAAATAATCACCAACGCATCCATGATTTCTCGAGCCACCTCCTTCAGTACCCTGGGATGTAGACTATCAGGCCCCAGGGACTTATCAACCTTCAGACCTAACAGTCTCTCCAACACCAATTCCTGGCAAATATAAATTCGCTTAAGTTCAGGTCCTTCAGCCACTGTTACCTCTGGGAGATTGCTTGTGTCTTCCCCAGTGAACACAGATCTGAAGTAGTAATTCAATTTCTTTGTTCCCTGTAATATATTCCCCTGTTTCTGTCTCAAGGGCCCAATTTTAGTCTTAACCATTTTTTTGCCTTTCACATACCTAAAAAAGCTTTTACTATCCTCCTTTATATTTTTGGCCAGTTTACCTTCATACCTCATTTTTTCTCTGCGTATTTCCTTAGTAATCCTCTGTTGTCCTTTAAAAGCTTCCCAGTCCTCCGTTTTCCCACTTATCTTTGCTGTGTTATACTTTTTCTCTTTTAACTTTATATGTTTCTTAACTTCCCTCATCAGCCACGGCCACCCATGCCTCCTCCTAGGATCTTTCTTCCTTTTTGGAATGAACTGGTCCTGCATCTTCTTCATTATACACAGAAATATCCGCCATTGTTCCTCCACTGTCATCCCTGCACCATTGAACTTTGGACAGCTCCTCCCTCATAGCTCCATAGTTCCCTTTATTCAACAGAAATATTGTCACTTCTGATTGTACCCTCTCCCTCTCAAATTGCAGATTGAAGCTTATTGTATTATGGTCACTATTTCCCAATGGCTCCTTCACTTCGAGGTCCCTGTTCAATTCTGATTCGTTGCACAATACCAGATCCAGAATTGCCTTCTCTCGGGTAGGGTCCAGCACTAGCTGTTCTAAGAATCCATCTCGGAGGCGCTCCACAAAGTCTCTTTCTTGAGGTCCAATACCATCCTGATTCTCCCAGTCTACCTGCATGTTGAAATCCCCCATAACAACTGTAGTAACATCTTCGCGACAGGCCAATTTCAGCTCCTGATTCAACTTGCATCTGACATCCAGACTACTGTTTGGGGGCCTGTAGATAACTCCCAAGAGGGTCTTTTTACCCTTAGAATTTCTCAGCTCTATCCACACTGACTCTACATCCCCTGATTCTAGGTGCCCTCGCGCAAGGGACTGAATATCATCCCTTACCAACAAGGCCACCCCACCCTCTCTGCCCATCAGTCTGTCCTTACAATAGCACGTATAGCCTTGAATATTCATTTCCCAGGTCCTGTCCACTTGAAGCCACGTCTCAGTTATCCCCACAATATTGTATCTGCCAATCTCCAAAAGAGCCTCAAGCTCATCCCTCTTATTTCTAATACTTCGTGCATTCATATATAGTATTTTTAATTTGTTACTGCCCTCACCCTTCCCATCAACTCCTATTTCACTCAACCTTACAGCATGATCCCTTTCTGAGTTTTCTGCTTCATTGATACAGTTGTCTTTCTTGACTTCCCTTGTTCTAACTTTCCCTTCAATTTCCTTCTTAAACATCCAGTTTGTTCCCTCCCCCCGCTACTTAGTTTAAATGTAGCTGTGTTGCAGTAGCAAACCTGCCTGCCAGAATGCTGGTCCCTAACCTATTAAGATGCAAACCGTCTCTCTTGTATAATTTATGTTTGCCACAAAACATCCTCCAATGATCCAAGAATTTAAATCCTTGCTTCCTGCACCAGTTCCCCAGCCACACATTCAAGTCCATTATCTCCCTGTTTCTGGCCTCACCAGCCTGAGGAACTAGAAGCAAACCGGAGATAACCACCTTGGATGTCCTGCTTTTCAGCCTTCTTCCTAGTTCTCCGAAGTCCTGCCATAGTATGTTCCTCCTCTTCTTCCCGACATCATTTGTGCCGACATGTACCACCACCTCTGGCTCTTCACCTTCGTCCTTGAGGATTTCCTGCACTCTGTGATGTCTTTAACCCTGGCACCAGGAAGGCAACACACCAATCTTAAGTCCCACAAAAACCCCGGTCAGTTCCTCTCACTATGGAGTCCCCATTACCACGGCTCTGTGCGATGTCTGACTCTTCCGCTCTGCCTCCACACCTGCTTTTGATTGACAGACCTGGCCGCCTCGCGGACTGGCTGTGTCATCTGTCTCTACTGTTTCCAAAAGATTCAACTTGTTCCTGACAGGTACTTCCCCCGGGGTCTCTTGCACCTGTCTCCTCTCTGCCTTCCTCACCATCTGCTCTCTTCTGCTCTTTTCTGGTATGGTCTTGTCCAGAAAGATCTCATTCTCTCGGATGAGCCTAAGGTCTTCGAGTTCTGTCATCAGTGCTGCAATATGCTCTGTCAGTAGCTGAACGTGCACACACTTTCCACACTTATTCGAGCCAGACACACCAGAGTCGTTGACCTCCCACATCAAGCACGTAGCACAGTGAACCAGCTGGCAGTCATGTCTTCATCCTCTTCAACTATGGCGTAATCACTTCACTCAACCTCCTTGTCAAAGACTCCTGAGCTAAAGCCTCACTCTTCAATCCACAGGAACTTCCTTGGACCCTCTTTTTAGGGCAAGTCTGTGGACTTTTCATTTAGGTTAGAGGAGGAGGGAGGGAGGCCCTACTTTGTAGGACTTGGGGTCCAGAACACACCCACTCAAATAACAATCCCAACCAGCTTTGTGCTCCGACTTCACTTCCGCCCAGTACCCTCCATTCTCTGCTGCAAATAGACTGTTGGCGTCGAGGTAAGTTCTTAAATAACAATCACTTACCTTCCCTACGGGCTTTGTGCTCCGACTTCACTTCCACTCAGCTCCCGCCGCTCTCTGCTGCAAAAAAAAGGAAAAAAAAATTCTAAAAGATAAATGAAACACTCATCCTTATTCTGGAGGTCCAGAATACAAGCTGCTTGAATCAGGACTCAGTTATAGATCTACTCGGATTATAACAGGACTCATAGACTTAACTTATAGGGAGAGATCAAAGTAATTGCATTGCTTGGACATTAACAGGTTAAGGGGTGACATCATCACAATTTTCAAGATGTTAAGGCAAAACAGATAGTATCGATGGAGAAAAATGTCATTTTTAGTTGCGAAGTCTAGATCTAGGAGGTATAGTTTAACAATTAAAGCCAGATCTCTCAGGGTAAAATAAAAGTAATGCTTCTTCATATGAAGAGCTGTGGAAATTTGGAAATTGATGCTACATATTGACAGCTTTTGCCATTCAAAAGAATTTAGGGATATGCGACAAAGCTGAGTATATGTAAAAACATTGCAGATCAGTGTGGATTTCATTGAATGATGGAACAGACTCGACGGCTAAATATCCTACCCCCTCTTCTTTGGTTACTCAGCAAAGAAGCTGTGTGCTGGATTTCACTGGACCCTTTCACACTATGTAAAGTCCTCTATTCAAACAAGCTTGCAATAAATGAAATACATTCTTGTTTTGGATATGAATATACTGAATTGTAGTAGATAATCATCATACAAACAAAAATCAAAAACATAGGTAAAACAATAAAAAGAAATGACTCAAGATGTCCAGCTTATCTTTGAAACTTATGGATGTTATTAAAAATCAGTCACTAATCAGAATTGATTCAATAAGGAATACATGGACATAAGTTCGAATCACATTTTTCTAAAAGCAATTGTAATTTACAATTTGGGAATCATATTTTAAAAGAAATTTGACAATCAACATGCAACAAGTTGACACCCTTTCTGGAATAGCCTGTGCCAAGATTCACCAAGACAACCATTAGGGAATTGGTGGTTAAGATGATCTTCTGCTGCAAAGTATCTCTCTTCAAAGGTTGTCAAAAGAAGAAGTCAGGTTAAATGCTCTGGAATATGTTGGCTTCAACATACCCACTGGGTTGAAAAGCATTGTAAGTAACAATCATGATTCTTTGACAAAACTCCAACCACTTATCTTTGAATAAACCCCAACATTTCAGAGCTGACTGCTTAGCATGAAGACATTCACTTTTGCCATGCAGCCTGAGTAAAAACTACATGAAGGAAACAGTAACTTAGGCAAATAATTTTGTGTAATAGCAAAGGTCACAGTGGGTTTCAAACATGTATGTGGTGTTGAGTTAGCTTGGAGTGAGTAAGCTGATGAATCACATACAATATTAAGAGATTGCATAAAGCCTGTCCTGTAATTCAGCCTGAGTGCTCATGCCGTATAACTGATTACCTTTTGGCTATCATATCACAATATGTTGAAAACACAAAATTTGAATGTCATCAACAGCAAAGAATATTAAGCATGAGTTGTCCCAAGTGACATCTGACATTGGAGATGAAAATATATGGAATAAAACTGACATATCCTGAAAAAGATTGTGAGGGGAAATTCTGCAATTTTACACTCCCAATGGAGAGCTGAACTTCCAAAATGTGTGGGCAGGAGTATCATGTGACATCATTGTGATCCTTTACCCAGTTCGTTCTTCCCTTGGCCACAGCTTTGCTGTTAGGCGTTGATGCAATTTAACCTCCCTGTCCCCAACACAAAATTAAATGGGTGGATTTTGTTTGGGAGCAAAGGTAAAATATCAAAAATATTAAATTCGACTATCACCTCTACTCAGCTTGCTCAGTTTTGATTTTAATACAAGGTGTAGGCAGACAACTCATTCACAGGAGACTGTTAACTACATTAATGAGGTTTCCACTCTCTGATTTAACCTGCCTTACAGATTTAAGCCTGGTTGGTTGGATTTCCCAGGCCTTGGGGAAACCTAACAGCTTAAGGGAGGTGAGGACAGATCTCAGGAAAAGGCAGTCGTGTTATTCTCATACTTGTGGATCAGGAGGAGCAGGAATGCTTTCTTTTTTTGATGTAAATTTATTTTACCTGATATGGCAATGTTTATGTTATCAACCGTAGATAACGAACTAGGTATGGCTATCATAGTATTGAATAAGCTATTACACGTTTATTACTACTCACTGTTACGTGCAAATGTTACATTCACTGGCATATAAGTGTCTGGGCTAACATTAAACTATTAGCTTACACCAGAGCAACATGCTTTCAATATCAAGTCATGCTTAAAATGATCTCCCAGGTAAGCTGGAATTTGAGTCCAATGTACCCTCAGATCACATCCTATGATATAGTGATCATCATGCTTCTAAAAAATCATACTGGGTTACCATGTCTCTGAAAAATATGCATACACATTTATATACAATGCCAGAATCCCCATGCTTTTGTTTTACCAAACTGTGTGTCATTGACTCCACTCACTATGCTCTCCTATTAGATCCTGTCAGTACAAATAATGTACCTCACTATGCCACTCCTCCCCGCCAGCTCCTGGGTTAGAGTCTGGATCCTCCCACCAGCATCAGCAGATTCCTTACATGCTGTATCTAGAGTCCAAACATATTAATCAGGATGACTTCTAGGACGGTATATATTTGGTAAAAAAGAAATTCACACAGTGAAGTTAAACTTCATGGGTGTCACATTCCCAACTGAAGCTCAGCCCTTATCTTGTCCACCATGCACTAAGCCCAATCTTTGACCATTACTAAGCTGCAGAAAATAAACAGGCATGGAAGCACCTCAGTTAACAGCAAGATGTGTTTTTGGATGCTTCATGACACATTTTAAAAATTTGTAGCGTACTCACCTCAAAGTCACGAAGTTTGGGGTTCAAATCCCAATTTCATGGACATGAGGACATAATTGAGACTGACGCTCCAAAACCATACAGAAAGATGATGGACTGTCAGTGGTGCAGCCTTTTGAAAGACATTATAAACCAAGGTGTAGTGTATAGTATACTTAACTGTCAAATTCTGTGGCTAACTTTTTACCAGAAATAGGTGAGGTGCTACTATTGGTGTGTTTCATGGAGAGATTCTGGCTGTGAAACCTAGAGAGGTTTCTCACACTATTTTCTGAACTCACCTCTTGTGCCATTGCCCTGTGGCAATCACTCATAAATTTCCACTCACCACAGGCACATTCACAAATGCCAGAACTTCCTCCACTTTGCATCACTAGCAGCACATTAAAAACGCAATAGGTCAGGAACTAGTAGCTTGGAGCTGCCCTGCATGGCTCATGTGAATTACCCCAGATATAGCAGACAGAAAAACACTGTTTTGCTGACAGGGACCTGGAGATCCTGATGGATGGAGTGGTGCGGAAGAGAGCTATCCTTTTCCCTCAGGACTGGCAGAGGGGACCATTCAACTATACATTTGCAGTCTGGTTTGAGGTTGCCACCTAGGACAGTGCTGCTTCCAGCAATGCAGCAATGCTCTGCCAAGGTAAGTGCCATCATCTTCTCTCTGCCACTTCACACTCACTGTCTCTCTGATGCTGCACACATCTCCCACCAAGCCTCATGCTCAACAACTCTCGGTACTGCATCTTTCCTCACTCATCCTTCGCCACCCAACCCCCTCACATTACTTGCATGGCCTCTGTGTGGCCTACTCACCCACTCAGGGTAACGACCACCTTTCCCACCTGCACCAGAACTAACAGTTTACCACCAAATCTCATCTCACTCAAATCCTCCCATTGTCTCATTCCAGGAGAAAATAGTCCAAAAGCACTGGACGAGCAGAGACGTGTGGTGGGGTGCCTGACATTTGGCTTCTCAACCCTTATGGGAAGAGGTTCTTGGCCTGGCAGAGGAGAACCAGATTCATCTCAAGTGGTGGCACCAGATTTGCCATATCATGTAAAAATCATTATCTACTGCTGTGCAGCCTTCCCATTACCACCACAGTGAACGTACTTTACATATGATTGAGCTCCTATCCCTTTTTGCCTCCTCTCTAATGTCTCCTGCAGGTGCCATGTGGAATTTGCACAAGTCTGATGTAAAGAGGTCAGCCCTGTAAAGCACCTTCTCCTCCACCTCTGAGGAGGAAGCCACAAATCGCTCAGAGGCTGCAATGGCAAATCTGTCTCCAGCACCTTGCACCAACTTGGGGTCTGACCGTTTGCTGGGCATTTTAGCCAAATTAGAGTCAGCAGCACCAGAAAGTGAATATATTACTACCACATCTCTGTTGCTGGTTGATGAAAAAAGCACCCCAGGTCTCTGGCACTTGGATCATTGCCAGAGACCAGACTTCTGCTTGGCACTGGGCAAACTGGCACAAAGATTGAAGACCACGTGAATGATAATAGCATTGTATGGCCTTTGGCATGCAAGTGTTGGGTTGGCTTCATG
The DNA here is from genome assembly GCF_047496795.1 of Chiloscyllium punctatum. NCBI lineage: Eukaryota > Metazoa > Chordata > Chondrichthyes > Orectolobiformes > Hemiscylliidae > Chiloscyllium > Chiloscyllium punctatum. Next base: position 20,231,076 of record NC_092764.1, read on the forward strand.
AACAGGTTGGCAGCTGCCATGGCGTGTCAGATTCAGCACAGTCAGTGTCTACTGGATATATGCATGGTCCTGTACTCCATAGCTGCAGTCTCAGCACCAATGGCAAAATAACAGGGACACAAAGGATTTTGACATTATTTCAAGTGCCTGTTTCCCACACGGAGACAAGACAGTGCCAGGAGGGACCCAGCCAGAGGTGAAACGACATCCAGGCACTTCTTAGAAGTCTCCTATGAAGACACATCAGAAGTGGCTGTGCCTTTCAGCTCCAGCCAACCTGCCACTCTCAGTTCTGTTGGAGATTAAGCCGAAGAGGGTACATGTGCCTCTGGCACAATTAATCTAGGGTCACCAGACCAAAACACTAAGACCAACAGGTTCCACTGTAGGGAAGGCCTCCTCCATAGGAGGCATTGGAGTGTGGGACTGAATGGAGATGTAGTGGGAGGGAAAGGAAAAAAACGTCTTTTGAGGACACATAGTTGGCATGGGTGAAACTTCTTCATAAATATATTATTACATTTGGAAATATATGTTCACTTTCCAAATCAAGTCATTGAACACATATCATTTTAGTTGCAACTACAATAATGAAGATACACAGGCTTAAATTATTATAGTCTAAGCTATGAAGTGAGTAGCCCCTGAACAATGTGCAGGTATTTCCACCTTGGAAAGTAATTATTACGTTGGCAACTAGCATCAATCCTTTGAGGTCACCGTACATTGCTTGTATATCTCAGCCATCAGTGGGATTGATTTGTAATGTTGTGTGATGTGGTCAAGAGTGGTCAGGATTTGGACACAACTCAGTAGGATAATGCCTCAGGTTTACATACTATATTTTGTGAACACAAGTATCTTTCCCCTCTACTGTGTGGTACTATGGACCAGACCAAATCCCCTCAAAATACATTAAGAAAATAGTCTAGACCCTAACATTTTCTGAAAGGTAAGTGTGAAGCATTGTGTCCAGATGCAATTTGATTGGTCAAACTACCAGGAATGAAAGAAAACAAACTCTATTCGTACACAATCTGGGGTTGCATGGTGGCTCAGTAGCTAGCACTGCTTCCTCACAGTACCAGGGACCCAGGTTCAATTCCTGTATGGAGTTTGCATATTCTCCCTGTGTCTGTGTGGGTCCTCCAGGGGCCCTGGTTTCCTCCCACATTCTAAAAGATGTGCAGGTTAGGTGAATTGGCCGTGCTATATTGCTCTTAGTGTTAGATGCATTAGTCAGGGGTAAATGTAGTGAAATAAATTTCAGTGGGTTACTCTTCAGAGGGTTGGTGTGGACTTGTTGGGTTGAAGGGCCTGTTCCCACACTATAGGGAATCTAATCTACAATAATTAAAATACAGATAAAATAAAATAAAAGAATTGGTTTAACTATTCTATTGATATATATATATTCACTACTATCAATTAACTGTTCCAATACAGTAACATCCCATAAATACACCCTTGGCAGAGGAAAATTGCATAAAATAGATTGTCTCACATGCAATTCTAGCAGCTTTTCACTGTAACTGAGAGAAGAATAAGAATTTCCACATCCAGCTTCAAGACCCCAGTGTTACAGAAATCTAAAACCAAAAATCCTGGTTCTGTGAGAGTGTGACCCCACCCATTCAGGCTGCGTCTATTGTTTTAGCTTTAAAAAAAAGCCCAAGGCCTCACAGCTGTTTGCTTTACTGGCTTTGGAACAGACTGCTTTGCACCTCTGTGTTAACCTTTCTTCATAAAAAACGGACAAAATACACAGCTTAAAGCCATAGTATCTCTGACAAGCCCCTTTTTATCTGTCAGACAGAGTTTCCTGATTGGACCAGATTAACAGCCCCATTCAGCGAATTCATATTCTATGAGGTCAAGCTGGCTGACCTCATTACAATCACCACACTGGATGTCGTCCATTAAACTTCAAGAGGGAAGAGAATTACAAGGACTATGGCTGGGAGAGGTGGAAAGTTTGGGAGCTCAGTTGCCTGTTATACCCTTCAATATGATCATTGCTGATCTTCAGTACCGTTCTCCTCTCTGCATCCTAGTATACTGCCTCTAATCCTCACAACTGAGCTCCCTGACTGGCCCCTTGGTTCACCATTGCTGACAATTCCGACAAACCGCCTGGTTTTCTGTCTCTGCTAAAAGACAAGTCAAGAGAAAGGCATTGTGAGCCTTTAAGCTCTGACTTAATCAGAAAAAGTCAAGTCAAGGTATAACCAAGAATGTTGTGAGCGTCCAAGAAAAGTGAATGCTAAGAGAATAATTGAGGAACCCCGAGATGTCCGCTGGTCCATAAGCGGGGTACCTCTCCCAGCATACAAGGAGCAGCATTGCAGTAAATGATACTGGTGAGCTCCACAGAGCAGCATAGAAGTGCAGAACCATTTTGCATGTAGATCAGAGATGTACCATGAGACTGCGATGAGACTGGTGCATGTCCATTGTCAATGTCTGTGGATGGATGGGGGAGGGGTTCACATGCATGCGGTCACTGCCCATGGTGTGTGGTGAAATGTTGGCCACTGCTGTCCATGATGGAGGGCACCAGGAGCAACTGGCGAGCTGCAGTAGCTAGCTAACCACTCTGACTTTCATATTGGCAATTGTTACTAGCCAGCAGATGGGACAGTGGAAAACTGAATATCAATGAGATGAGATTAACCAGTGATGATATTTGGCTGCATGCAAAGAAATGCAAATTTGTTTCTCACCACTCACTGTTGAGATTATTATCTTGCTGTTCAACACTTGGTTCAATAATAGAACGTTTGCGCTCAACTTTGAGAATCTCATTAATTCTGCTTTTACCGGATTCTTCCAACTTTCTCACTCAGTGTTCAAGAGTTGGAAAAATTTAGCCCATTGCTTTCTTTGATAAAAACCTGATCAAAAATTAAAATTTATATATTGATGACAGAGGTAATAACTGAGAGAAAACACTTGTTTTAGTGAAACAGTTCAATTTATCTTTGAGCTTTCCCCATTGAGAGAATGATTTTTGCCTTTTGGCACATTTGGCACAGTATAAGTCTAATGCAATCCTGACAAAAAGAGTCCCATGTTTGTCTAGTTGTTTTACAGGGTGTGTGTTACAGTGTGTGAGTTGAAATGATTTAAAATAAAATAGTTGGTCTGAGGAACCCAGACATTACAGGGCCAGTCAATATACTTATACCACTGGGCCAGTCACTACACATTGAATGATTAAAATGTCTACATGCAAGGATGAGTATGTCATGAAAGTTTGAGTTACATTTCCATGAAGTGTGTGTTAATTAGCACTTTCTCTTTCAATAAGCATTAGGTATTGTAAAAGCCTTTGGTAATTCACTTTACAAGATTAAACTCTTGCTGATTTTGGCTTGCAAGATTTAGGGGAGAGTGGAATAATGGTTCTATGTGAAGTTGCAACTGTAAATCTAGAGTGGTCTAGTAGTCCATATGATGCACCGGGATTGTTATCGGGCCTTTCCCCTCGAACCTCTATCTTATTCAAATCAATTGGCTTCTTCTTATGTTTCCCAGAATTTAACAATACGTTTGAGGTAAACTCATCTTTTACTTAATAGTGTCATTTTTCAGATAATTATAAAAGATCCAATGGTAGTATTCAAAAAAAGGTGGAGATGATTTTCTTGGATACTGGTCAGTGTTTATTCCTCAGTCATCACTTCCATAAATAGGTTAACTACTAATTTATTTCATTGCTGTCTGCTTGGTCTTGCTGTCTACAAATTGTGTTTTGCATTGGTGTATAGAATGGTGGGTATATTTCAGAAAGCAATTCTTTGTCTGCAAAGCATCTTCAATCTCTTGATTCCATGAATGGTTCTTTGTAAGTGCATGTCTTCTCTTTTTTCCTTATGTTATTACCATAAAGCTGAGGGACTACAGAGAGTTTGCCATTGCAAATGTTTATTCAACATTCTTTCATTCTGTAATTGCTCATGATTTAATTCATGTTTTAATATGGATTGGGGGAAAAAAACAGAAGACAGAAAAGTATATTACAATTAATTTCCAAATGTTTTCACTGTTTATTTATTTCACTGAAGATGTCACTGAAACATGTTTATTCCTCATGTTTACATCCTGCAATTTATAGGCATCTAGTTTATCCTGGCATTGGTGAGCTGGTGTCATGTCACTATTTCTGGTCAGAACACATAATCAGAAGCAGTTGAATCGTTATCTTTAACTCCAATTTTAAGTTCTTTGCTCTGAAAATAACATTACCTCCTTAGTCTTGAAGTTTCTAGAGTCTCAAAGGAATTACAAGATGAAAAAGATTATGATCCATCTTGTTCACTTTCTGACACGCTGGTAGTCACAAAATACAACTATCACTAAGGTATTGACAATTCATAGTAACTGTTCCTACCAGTTAGTCCATAACAGCCTCAGAAATGATGTGTGGGAAACCCCACCTGTGGAGAAGTTTGAAACAAGGAATATAAGTGTATTCGTGCAAGAGTATGATAACACACTCAGGTCACCTCACTTCATTAAACCCATCATGTCTGTCATTTCTTCATCAATTCACAAAGAAACTGCCACATCACTGCAGTCGTAAAAAAACGGAGCATTTAGCGGTAAATAAAAATATGCACTATTTACAAGTGGCCCATAGGCCACAACATTTTAGCAACCACCAAGATTTATTATTAAAATACACCATCATAAGCCTACTGCTGTGAAGTGCAAATACCTTTAAATGCAAAAAAGCAGCAGAATGCAAAATATGTATGATGAGAAAATATTTATTTTTGCAGTATTCGCAACACAGTGCAGGTTATTATCCGAAATCTAGATGCTGAGAACGAAAGGAGTTGTTATTTTCCATTAACACTGGCTGCGCATTAGTTCCTGAGCAAACTTCATATATTTTATTAACTGTGAACCAAATATGAAATCTACAGGTTTGGCTTAAGTCCAGTCCCATTTGAAAAGTGCAAGAGGTTAGATTTTTGTACATGAAAATGTGCTGTCTTCTGGGAGCAACAGTGCACCTGAAAGTAAACACAGCTTGCAAATCAGACAGAACTCCATTTATGCGTCTAACTGACTTTCTTTAGGGAATGAAAATCGACACTTTGGAAATGAAGGTAAAAGAAAGGACACACTCTAATTGGAGACATATGGCAATGAATAGCCTGACAGTGGCTAATATGATCAATTGCTGCCAATTATTCTTCACTGGCATGTTTTTAAGAAGGATAATTGAATAAAGTCAGTTGAAAATAGGGTTGCATAATTGTCTGTTATTTTTCAATTTACCATGCAGGATGGTTTTGTTTCCCAGACGCACAGATTGAGGGCAAGACATTCAGCTCACTAGTTGCAGAAGGTAATGGTTTTGAAGGGGTTAATCTTCACGTTACATTGGCCCTGCCCATTTTATTAATGCCACACACTGTGGTTGAAGACAAGGAAGGAACTCCAGCTTTTGGAGGGAGCAGATCTATAGTTTCCAAAATGTTTATGTGTAAATGTCTAAACAAATGCAGTTGCAGTTCCTGCTATCATGCATAAACTTTCCTTTGCCTAAGAACAGTCTCTTTTCTATAGATATGTTGGTGTGGTGTAACTGCTACCACTAATCAGTAGATAGACCCAAGGCAATGGAGGATTGGTGGTAACAAACTATCTCAAACAACTCTCACTTAGTACCGCTTTAGTAAAGGGGCATATTCCACAAGATACCAAACAAAGTCAGATGAGAAAGTACCACAATTAGAACTCATTTAGTGAGTGTTGTCGCAGTCCTTAGTCACCATGACTGTGACAGACATACAGTTGAGGAGCTAATTTCACTGGAAATTGCCACTGGAACAATCAACAATGGCTGGAAATGTGCAGTGCAGGCACCTCACAATGTCACTCAGAATGCAATGCTGGTTTGATATACCATTATGGTGCTCAATATTTCAGCCAAGCAGAACAAATGTCCTTTTGTGGAAAGGATCCCCAGTAAGACTAGTTTGAGGGATCACTGACAATGTACAAGTTAGTTGATGAATAATTTCTCCTGGCTGTTGTCAATTATCTAACTGACATAATTGTTTCAAGTTGCATCTGTTGACAGTGAGTCGTGTGGCAGGCATTAAAGGACTTTTGTTGGCTTCAAGGTGTCTGCATTAACCAGTTGCTCTCCAATATGGGTAGCCTTAGCCTTGGAATCAGAGAGTCATTGAGTCATATAGCAAGGAAACAGACCCTGTGGTCCAACTAGTTCATGCCGAACAAGTTTTCAAAACTTAAACTAGTACCACTTGCCTGCATTTGGCCCATATCAGTCTAAACATTTCTTAGTCATGTACATAACCAAGTGTCTTTTAAATTTTGGAACTGTACCTGCATCTACCACCTCCTCTGGAAGTTCATTCCACATATGAACCACCCACTGTTTGAAAAAGTGCCCCTCAGGTCCCTTTTAATCTTCCTCCTCTCATCTTAAAAATATGCCCTCTCATTTTGCACTCCCCGACCCGAGGGAAAAGACCTTTGCTAGTCATCTTATCTATTCCCCTCATGACATTATAAACCTCTATAAGGCCACCTCTCAACATGCTAAGCTCTAGTGAAAAATATCCCAACCTTGGGGTGGAGCCCTGAAGGACAGGATGTACATGTATTTAGAAATGCAAGGACTGATTAGGGATAGGCAAAATGGCTTTGTGTATGAGAAATCATGTCTCACAAACTTGATTGAATTTTTTGAAGAAGTAACAAAAAGGGCTGATGAGGGCAGAGTGGTAGATGTGATCTATATGGATTAGGGTGGTGCTGGAAAAGCACAGCAGTTCAGGCAGCATCCAAGGAGCAGGATGCTATGGATTTCAGCAAGGCGTTCGACAAGGTTCTCCATGGGAGACTGCTTAGCAAGGTTGGATCTCATGGAATATAGGGAGAACTAGCCATTTGGATACAGCACTAGCTTGAAGATAGAAGACAGAGGGTGGTGGTGGAGGATGTTTTTCAGACTGGAGGCCTGTGACCAGTGGAGTGCTACAAGGATTGGTGCTGGGTCCACTACTTTTCATCATTTATATGAATGATTTAGATGTGAGCATAAGAGGTATAGTTAGTAAGTTTGCAGATGACACCAAAATTGGAGGAGTAGTAGACAGCGAAGAAGGTTACCTCAGATTACAATGGGATCTTGATCAGATGGGCCAATGGGCTGAGGAGTGGCAGATGGAGTTTAATTTAGATAAATGTGAGGTGTTGCATTTTGGGAAAGCAAGTCTTAGCAGGATTTATACACTTAATGGTAAAGTCCTAGGGAGTGTTGCTAAACAAAGATCCCTTGAAGTGCAGATTCATAGTTCTTTGAAAGTAAAGTCGCAAATAGATAGGGTGGTGAAGGAGGTGTTTGGTATGCTTTCCTTTATTGGTCAGAGCATTGAGTATAGGAATTGGGAGGTCATGTTACGCTGTACAAGATATTGGTTAGGCCACTTTTGGGATATTGTGTGCAATTCTGGTCCCCTTCCTATTGGAAAGATGTTGTGAAACTTGAAAGGGTTCAGAAAAGATTGATAAGGATTTTGCCAGGGTTGGAGGATTTGAGGTATAGGGAGAGGCTGAACAGGCTGGGGCTGTTTTCCCTGGAGCGTCGGAGGTTTATAAAATCATGAGGGGCATGGATAGGATAAATAGACAAAGTTTTTTCCCTGGGGTCAGGGAGTCCAGAACTAGAGGGCATAAGTTTAGGGTGAGAGGGGCAAGACATAAAAGAGACCTAAGGGGCAACTTTTTCACACAGAGGGTGGAATGAGCTGCCAGAGCTGTCTACTACACCTCCAATTTTGGTGTCATCTGCAAACTTACTAACTATACCTCTTATGCTCACATCTAAATCACCAGAGGTGTAGGCTGGTACAATGGCAACATTTAAAAGGCATTTGGATGGGTGTATGAATAGTAAGGACTTAGAGGGATATGGGCCGGGTGCTGACAGGTGGGAATAGATTGGGTTGGGATATCTGGTCGGCATGGACAGGTTGGACCAAAGGGTCTGTTTTTGTGCTGTACATCTGCATGATTCTATGACTCCGTATAATTCAAGCCCTCCAGTCCTGGAAACATCCCAGTAAATCTTTTCTGTACCCGCTCCTTTTTAATAATATCTTTCCTATAGCAGGGTGACCAGAATTATACACAGTAACCCAAAAGTCCTTAACAACTGCAACATGACGTCCCATCTCCTGTACTCAACAATCTGAGCAATGAAGGCATGTGTGCAAAATGCTTTCTAACTACTCTACCTACCTGTGAAGCAACTTTCAAAGAACTATACCTGAAACCCAGGTGCCTCTGTTCAGCAGGACTACCCAGATCCCTACCATTAACTGCGTAAGGCTTGCTCTTGTTTCTTTTACCAAAATGCAATACCTTGCATTTATCCAAATTTAACTCCATTTGCCACTCCAAGTATGGCTTGGAGAATTTATCTAGGTATAGAGAGCAGGGTAAACTGCTGTAACATGGAGAAAGAACAAGATAAGGAGAAGGGCCCTCAGTAAGAGGTCATAATGTTCTGAAAAAACATTTCCTACCTGAACCTCAGCAAACATCAATGTGCAAGCTATCCTCACAATTGTGATGCAGGAGTCCATTGATAGAGGTAATCAGCATTTCTGCTGCCTGGACCATTTATACATTAAGACATTTTCAAATAGCAGGTGTGAAAATATGGTGTGGTCTGCTTCATCATAAGGAGACAGATCTTTGCAGCAGCATGGAGCTGAGAACCAGGAATTTGGGGTGGAAAAGGAGCATGAGAATAAAGACGCAAACAGGAAGGGGAAGGGATGAAGCAAACTAGGCCCTATATATCTGTGCAGGAAAGAATTCACACATGTAACTTCAGTAACTGCAACCCCAATTCTTCATTTATCAATGCTCCCTTATCATTCATCTATCGCTATTGTGGTTTCTAGTTGGTCCCAGTGGATTAAATTGTTAAAAATCTCAAAATAAATATTTTAGTGCGAAGTTGCAAGCAATGTCAAGACATATTGTGTAAAGAAGTCCAGTCATCACTCTTTAAATTCCCTTAATTCCAGTATTTTCCTATCTGTGTGCTCTTATAAAGTGCTACAATCGTGGCGACAGCATGGCTAGAATGTTCACTGCTGAATTTCAGTACAGGACACTGCAAATGGTCTTGGGAGATAAAATTGGACTCTTTGCCTTGCAGCTTTGGATGGCATGCTGTTGCCTTGGCTGTCAGCTATGTTAGCTAGCTGGGATGATTCAGAAAGAGCGTTGGCAAAGTGGCAAAGAATAACTGCTGACTTTGGGATGGCCCCCTCAACACACCTAATAATCTGTTATAGAACACAGAACAATACAGTGCAGAACAGGCCCTTTGGCCCTTGATATTGCATAGACCTGTGAACTAATCTATACTCATCTGAGTCCTTTGCAATGAAACCAGTGTATGATCTAGCCCTCTAGCATGCTGGCAAATGCATTTTCCCTGCTCCTTGTCCTGACTGTAGCCCATTCTTTCTGGTCTCTCATTATATACAGATCCAGCCTTTGATCTATCATTTAAAATACACCCATGTTCGGTATCTGAACTGGTGTCTATAAGTGTGTAATCAGCGTGATTCTCTCCTGGCATTTCTCCACTGTTTTGGGGTACCTAAAGGAAAAAGATATAAGAGTAAGGTTGTTGTTAAGGGAGATGGGGAATGTGAGACCTGAATGCTTACACCTTCCACAGCTTCTAAATTAAAAGAATTTTGAGATGAAACAAAAGTGAGATGAGGAAAGCAGGACTACAGGATAATAATTTTGGTGTCACAGTTCCACTAGTGCCAACAGCCTGTGCAAATCACATCCCAATAATAGCCTACATGATCTCCTCCATGAGAGGTTTGAACATGCAAATGCACTTGCCCCTATAATTCCTTCCTCCTACCTCAGTTTGTGCAGCACCTTGACTTATGAGAGAAAAAGAAGGTCTGTAAGTGAGCATCTTGCAGTTTGGTTGTGTCATGCACTAGCCATGATTGAATGGCTGGCAATGTGTGCAAGTACGGGATGTGGCTGTGAGGTTTGCCACAATACTACGCATGTGAGGGTTGGCTGGAATTTGTGAATGATAGAACTGAGGCTCTGATTGATGGAGACTGTGGGAAGTGAATAATGGAAACTTATTGATTTCAGCAGTGGTTGAGATTGAGGATATAGTTGATAGAATATCCCATTCAGAAATGCATTCACTGACCTTAACTGCTCTCATGAGGTCATTATGCTTCTTGCATATTGGATTCAAACTTTTGGACTTGACTCCTGGCTTTCATCTCACTGGAGGACGCCTATCCTCCCTGTGGTAATGCAATATCTCTCCTCCTTTCTTTATCCTCCACCAAAACCTTCAGCAAAGCATCTGAAAACCTTGGAACTTGTCGTTCCTCAATATCTTCTGGGTCAGATTCTCTTCCATTATGTGTCCCAGCACCTTCTCCAGTCACCATGTACATCCTTTAAGTGGTGAAAGCTAGCTTTAAGTGCATTGTCACTCACAGGATGAGCTCCCCACTGATGTGACCAGCCAAGCAACATTACAGCTGGATGCAGATATTATTCACATGAGCAGACAACATGATCTTAGCGTGCTCTTTGCTTTTAATACCTGGGTTAATCAAACATGGCCATCAATTCTGTGGCTATTCAAACTAGTTCCCAAGTTCTCACATGATGGTTAGCAGAAGCTGTTTTTAAGATTCTTTTTACTTATTTTTAGGCGTTCTGTTTAAAAATGCTAAACATTGTTGGGTTGACTCTACATTTGCCTTTTTGGAGGTTGTATGAGTACTGTTGCCAGATTTTGAAAAGTCTTTTTTTGCATTTGTTCTTTCATGAAATATGGGCAGCACTGGCAAGGCATACATTTTCTGCCTCTCCCTAATTGTTTTATGCCACTTCAGAAGACAATTAAGAAGTGACCACATTGGTAGGCTTGGGAGTCTCATGTAGCCCAGACTAACTATATAATTACCCTTCTAATTCTATTATGCACTTTATATGGTATGATCTGCCCGTACTGCACGCAAACCAAAACTTTTCACTGTTCCTAGGTTAATGTGACAATAATAAATCAAATCAAATCAACTAATAATGAAGGATCCCAACAATTTGGATGATAATAGCTTCGTGAACTGAATTTATAATCCACCAACTATGCTCCCACAGAATTTGCTTTGGTGTCAAGAATATGTGATGTTAGTGAAACTACCACTACAACATTCCATTCCACCAGTGAATGCACTTTTGTACATCTCGTATAACAAATCTTTGAGGGAAAAAAATCTTGCATTCTCCCTGAAGCCGAAACTCAAACTCCGAATCAACACTGTGATATCTTTATATTATAGCTGCCAGGAAGGCCTTTCAAGATACACAGTGAACCCATGGCTGAACAATTTGAGTTGCTAACTGGTTGTGGTAAAAATAAGGGTAAAGTCAGCATCGTTCCATCATCTCATCAGAGAGGGTCAACTAGTGGTGACCTTCCACACCTCAGACGAGGCATAATGTTGAGAAAGTTAGCCACTAATGTGCTGCATCATGGGACAATTATGAAGTAATACAGAAATTAAAAGCTAGTTTAATGGAAGGGAGGAAAAAGTGGATGGAAACAGAACTATGCCTGAACTGTTTTCAAACACTTTCTGTGTGTTGGCCAAAGCAAAGCACTGATGGGTGAAAATATTTTGTTGGTCACCATAAACTAGTGGCAAGATAAATATAGAATGGATGTTTCTGCTGGCCTTATTTAAAGCAAGATCATAAATATGCTCTCATTAGAATGTGCTGAGAGTAAAAACATTAAATCTCAGTTGGTTTACCTCTGTCAAGAACACAGATGCTGGAGGCCAGACTATCCTGTCCTCTCAACTGAATGAATTTTACACAGATCAATTTGTTGGGGAGAAAGATGGGAGAGTTTCCTTTAAGTGAAAGACTAAAATGACTTGTAAACATTGTGACCGACACAAAAAGTGTCTCAGTTCTGATCTCCATCATGTTTACATTCAATGAAAAAATACATAAACCTTTTCAAATGCCATTAAACATGAACCTTGAATTAAATTAATGGTGTCAAAACGTTTTGCATGGTAAATGCATTTTGTATTAACCAAGCCTGGTGAGAATAAAGAGAAAATTGTGCATATCACTGCAGAAGTTAATTCTTCGCTTAGTAACAGACACTCTGTAAATCAAAACATCCTCTGAGGAAAATCGTGCAGTAAAAAATCAGATGCAATTTGATCACATTAACCGTATATGACTGTCAAACCATTTCCTCTAACTTGTACAGAAATAATTCAACTGCTTGGAACAAAAGAATTGTCTGAATCTTGAGAGTTTAAAAATTTAGGCAAGTATTCAGCCACACCAAACTGTCCTAAATCAGCAAACTCTCTGTGTAAGATATAAATTATCAGCATTTATATAGATCTGTAACCACATTTTAAAATTAAATATCACGGATGCAAAAGTGTGGATGGACGGACATTATGCATTCACTTGAAGGATATTGTGAAAAATTTGAACATTGGCACCAGCAACATAGGTGGAAAGAGAGATGGGGATTTAAGGCAGAAATTCAGGGAGCTCGGGTGGAAGCTTAAAGCTAGAACAAACAGAGTTGTTATCTCTGGTTTGTTGCCTGAGTCATGTGCTAGCGAGGTGAGGAATAGAGAGAGGAACATGTGGTTGCAGGGTTGGTGCAGGAGGGACGGTTTCAGATACCTGGATAATTGGAGCTCATTCTAGACTAGGTGGGACCTCTACAAACAGGATGGTCTACAGCTGAAGCAGAGGGACACCAATATTTGGTGGGCGGGGGTGGGTGGTGGGCGAGATTTGCTAATACTGTTTGGGAGGGTTTAAACTAATTCTGCAGGCGGATGGGAACCTAAATTGTACCTCCAGTATACAGGAGGTTGAGAGTAATGAGGTCAGAAATGAAGTTTCAAAGTCGCAAGAAGGCACCGGCAAGCAAGAAGGTGGTTTGAAGTGTGTCTCCTTCAACACCAGGAGCATCCAGAATAAAGTGGCTGATCTTGCAGCATGGGTTGGTACCTGGGATTTCGATGTTGTGGCCATTTTGGAGGCATGGATAGAGCAGGGAGAGGAATGGTTGTTGCAGGTTCTGGGATTTCGACGTTTCAGTAAGAACAGAGAAAATGGTAAAAAGCGGGTGGGGGGTGACATTGTTACTCAAGGACAGTAATACAGTAGCAGAAAGGGCGTTTGAGGACGCGTCTACTAAGGTAGTATGGGCAGAGGTTAGAAACAGGAAAGGAGACATCACCCTGTTGGGAGTTTGTTACAGGTCTCCGAATATTTCCAGAGATGTAGTGGAAAGGATTGCAAAGATCATTCTGGATAGGAGCTAGAGGGTAGTTGTTATGGAGGACTTTAAATTTCCAAATATTGACTGGAAATACTCTAGTTCAAGTGCTTTAGATGGATCAGTTTTTGTCCATTGTGTGCAGGAGGGTTTCCTGACACAATATGTAGACAAGCCAATAAGGGGCGAGGCCATATTGGATTTAGTACTAGGTAATGAACCAGACCAGGTATTAGATTTGGAGTGAGGTGAACACTTCGATGATAGTGACGACAATTCAATTATGTTTACTTTAGCAATGGAAAGGGGTAGGTATATACCACAAGGGCAAGAGCTACAGCTGGGGGAAAGGCAGTTATGATGCGATTAGGCAAGATTTATGCATAGGATGGGGAAGTAAACTGCAGGGGATGGACACATTTGAAATGTGGAGCTTATTCAAGGAACAGCTACTGCGTCCCCTTGATAAATATATACCTGTCAGGCAGGGAGGAAGCGGTTGAGCGAGGGAGCCGTGGTTTACTGAGGAAGTTGAATCTCTTGTTAAAAGGAAGAAGAAGGCTTATGTTAGGTTGAGACATGAAGGTTCAGTCAAGGCACTTGAGAGTTATAAATTAGCCAGGAAAGACCTAAAGAGAGAACTAAGAAGAGCCAGGAAGGGACATGAGAAGCCATTGGCACGTAGGATCAAGGAAAACCCTAAGGCTTTCTATTTATATTACAGGAATAAAAGAATGAACAGAGTAAGTTTCAGGCCAATCAAGGATAGTAGTGGGAAGTTGTGCATGGAGTCTGAGGAGAAAGGGGAAGTGCTAACTGAATATTTTTCATCAGTATTCACACTGGAAAAAGACAATGTTGTCGAGGAGAATCCTGAGATACAGGCGACTAGACTAGATGGGATTGAGGTTCACAAGGAGGAGGTGTTAGCAAATCTGGAAAGTGTGTAAATAGATAAGTCTCCTGGGCTGGATGGGATTTATCCTCAGATTCTCTGGGAAGCCAGGGAGGAGATTGCCAAGCCTTTGGCTTTGATCTTTATGCCATCATTGTAAACAGGAATAGTGCCAGATGACTGGAGCAGGAAGGGGAGAAGATACAACTCTGGTAATTATGGACCAATGAGCCTTACTTCAGTTGTGGGTAAAGTGTTGGAAAAGATTATAAGAGATAGCATTTATAACTATCTAGAGAAGAATAAGTTGATTAGGGATAGACAACATGGTTTTGTGAAGGGATGGTCGTGCCTCACAAATCTTACTGAGTTCTTTGAGATGGTGACCAGACAGGTGGATGAGGGTGATGTAGTGCATATGGATTTCAGTAAGGCATTTGATAAGGTTCCCCACAGTAGGCTATTGCAGAAAATACAGAGGCATGGTATTGAGGGTGATTTAGCGGTTTGGATCAGAAGCTGGTTAGCTGAAAGAAGACAGAGGGTGATGATTGATGGGAAATGTTCAGTCTGGAGTTCAGTTATTAGTGGTGTACCGCAAGGATCTGTTTTGGAGCCACTGCCATTTGTCAGTTTTATGAATGACTTAGATGAGGGCATTGAAGGATGGGTTAGTAAATGTGCAGATGACACTAAGGTCTGTGGATAGTGATGAAGGATGTTGTAGGTTACAGAGCAACATAGATAAGTTGCAGAACTGGGATGAGAGGTGGCAAATGGAGTTTAATGGAGAAAAGTGTGAGGTGATTCACTTCGGAAGGAGCAACAGCAATAAATATTACTGGGCTAATGGTAAGATACTTGGCCATGCAGATGAGTTGAGACATCTCGGTGTCCATGTACATAAATCCCTGAAAGTTGCCACCCAGGTTGATTGGCTTGTTAAGAAGGCATATGGTGTGTTAGCTTTTATTGTTATGGGGATTAATTTTCAAAACCATGAGGTCATGCTGCAGCTGTACATAACTCTGGTGCGGCCGCACTTGGAGTATTGCGTACAGTTCTGGTCACCACATTATAGGAAGGTTGTGGAAGCTTTGGGAAGGGTTCAGAGGAGATTTATTAGGATGTTGCCCGGTATGGAGGGAAGGTCTTATGAGGAAAGACTGAGGGTCCTGACACTATTTTCATTAGCAAGAAGATGATTGAGACATATCAGATAATCAGAGGGTTAGATTAGGTGGACAATGAAAGTCTTTTTCCTCAGATGGTGATGACTAGCATGAAGTGTCATAGCTTTAAATTGAGGGGTGATCGATATAGGACAGATGTTAGAGGTAGTTTCTTTACTGAGAGAATAGTAGGGGCAGTAGAACGCACTGCCTGCAACAGTAGTAGACTCACCAATTTTTAGGGCATTTAAATGGTCATTGGGTAAACATATGAATGAAATGGAATTGTGTCGGATAGATTGACTTCAGATTGGTTCCACAGGTCGGCACAATATTGAAAGCCGAAGGGCCAGTTCTGCGCTGTAATGTTCTCTGTTCTATGTTCTATGTTCTTCCCTTGACTGTGTGAAAGGGTCTAGTTGGTTTACAACATCAGAGGAAAGCCATTCATGAGTTTTCATGAGAAGGAATTCTTACCTTAAGCAAGATGAAATTATGAAATAACAGTATTTCTAGAAATCTGGAAAGTGTGTAAATAGATAAGTCTCCTGGGCTGGATGGGATTTATCCTCCGATTCTCTGGGAAGCCAGAGAGGAGATTGCCAATGCAAAATTAGACACTGTTACTATAACAATTGGGACACCTGTGGACATTGGTCTTCACCTGACAAGAGTCTTAGATATTCTGGCTTTCCCCACCAAAACCTACAGGATATGATCAGAATGTTTGCAACTTAATGCAGCCTCTAATATTAACCCTTTCAGAACTCCATACATCTCCTTCAATTTTTGATCATAGTTAACATCTATACATTCATCTATATTAATACATTTAACACTACCATATATCCCCCAAGTCTTTGACTTCATCAATTCAGGTGGTCCGGAACCTTCACAACTTTTCCAGAATAGATTCTCTCTTGACTTTGAAGACTAGAAGGCCGTTGGTTTGAGGACTGTTGACCTTGAATCAGTTCTTGATTCTGCCTGGCCTTTAGTGTCTCTCTCCATTGGGGGATTTTTTTTATCCCTTGGTCATCCTTCCCTGAGAATATTGTTTCCGCTAAACCATGTAGTTGGTTTGTTACCTTAAGTAGAGGACGTTAACATCTTGAATTTCTTTCACAGAGGAACTCTTTTCTCTTGAATCAGGTAGCTGTGACTTAACCTCATCTGGAGGACATTTAACACCATCAATTCCCTTCATGGGATATGGCTGCTCTGTTGAAACAGTATTTTTTTGGAATCACCTGCATTACTGAGACAGGGAATTTCTTCTTAACAGTATCCTTCATCTCTATATCAGGTAGTTTCTTCTTGACCATGTCCTGAATATGTGGACGTTGGTTATCCCACTTCAGTGTTGGCTCCAATGGAGTTACATACAGCTCATCTTCAATCTGCATAAGCAAATATTTATTCTCAGTCTGTTGATAAATCTGTGTTAACTCTTTATTCCAACTTGTTGACTAGGTTGAAAGCCTTTGTCCACCACCTGTGGTCATCTTTTAATTGTAACACCAACGTATTCATATTCTCAGTCCAACTTGAAGTCTACTGCTGATTAAGCTCTGAGTCTTCTTCCTTGGAAGTCAAAGATTTGAAATAAGGAAAAAATTGGCCAGAGTGTATTGGCAAAAGAGATTAGCAGAAAAGGCAGCTGATGAACTATGGCACACATTCAATAAAATAGCCTATGACTTACAAGAAAGATATGGCCCAGTGAGAAAGAAGGATTTTAGGGAATAAACCAACCATGATTAACCAAGGAAGGCACAAATAACTTCAAATTGAAAGAAAAAAAGCATACAGCATGGTGTACTGACTGGAACAATGTTAACCATAGAATATGAGTTCCCTGACTGAGTCTGTCAACTGGATCCAATCAGGGAGTGTTGGCTGACAGATACAAACATGAGTGTCCAGTGATTCTGCTGACTCTCGGAGCTGGCTTGGTGCTGGCTGGGTCAGTGTCATGTACTATGCACATGTAAGTGAAATGACTTGGTGATGGGATACTGGCCTTCTTGCCGCTTTTGGGCGGCACGGTGGCACAGTGGTTAGCACTACTGCCTCACAGCGCCAGAGACCCGGGTTCATTTCCCGCCTCAGGCGACTGACTGTGTGGAGTTTGCACATTCTCCCTGTGTCTGCATGGGTTTCCTCCGGGTGCTCCGGTTTCCTCCCACAGTCCAAAGATGTGCAGGCCAGGTGAATTGGCCATGCTAAATTGCCCGTAGTGTTAGGTAAGGGGTAGATGTAGATGTAGGGGTATGGGTGGGTTACGCTTCGGCGGGGCGGTGTGGACTTGTTGGGCCGAAGGGCCTGTTTCCACACTGTAAGTAATCTAATCTTCATGGAGTTACTTCACATGGCAAAGATTAATGGTAAGTCAAAGGGTTGGGAAAGTTTTAAAAGCGAAGAAAATACAACCAGTAAAGTAGTAAAAGGGAGAGAAAATAAAGTTTGAGAGTAGGCTGTCAAGTGATAACAAAATGAACTTTTTTTAAATTTTAAAAAAAGGAAGAGAGAAGCCAAAGTCAACACTTTGGAGAATGAGGCTGGGGAAATAATATTGGGGAACCAGGAAATGGCACAGGGTTGATTAAATAGTGGAACATAATAATGGCATCCCAAAAATTCTAAACCATCAAGAGGCAAAAAGAGGTGAGGAAATAAATACAATAACTATCTTCTCAGCTCTAGGACAAATAGTAAAGCTAAAGGCCAACAAATCCCCTGTACCTGCTGGGTTGTATTCTCAGATTTTAACGAAGTAGTTACAGAGTTAGTGAAAGCACTGGTAGCAATCTTTCAAGAATTCCCAAATTCTGGAAAGGTCCTGGAGAACTAGAAAACTGCCGATGTAACATTCTTATTCAAAAGGGAAAGGAGACACAAAAGAGGTACAACAGGCCAGTTAGCTCAACAAAACAGGACTTGATTCATTTAGGATATCAGGCTGGTGTGGACTAAAGAGTCTGTTTTCATGCTATACAACTGTACAACTTTATTTGTCATTGTGAGTTGGTGCCTGAACAATTTTAGTTAAAGAGTTGACATGAGCTCAAGCAGGATGTACTGCTTGTTCTTTTTTTTCTCCTTGCCTGCATCTTTTGCAAACTTTGTGACTTTTTTTGTCATCTGAACTTTCTTCAGTGATGATAGGAATGAGAAATATTGCTGCCAGCTTCCATTCTTGTAGATTTGCATCTTGCTGATAATATGAAACTATTCTCTTATGCCAACAAAAGAGAACAGTTATTTTCTATTTTCAATGGGGGATCTGTCTTTTTTTGGTTTCTACCATGAGTCTCGGATAAGTTTAGTCTTTTTGTTGTCAATCCTGACTCATTAACTTCCTTCAGCTACTTCAAAAATGTTGAGATCAACATTTTTGAAGTAGCTGAAGGAAGTTAATGAGTAAAGAATGAGGTTCCTTGATTGTGAATTCTATATACATTCTCTCTGATTTTATACTTTTTGTGTTGAGGTGTTGCTTGCAAAATACCATTAATCTCGAGGACTGCTTCTAGTTTTGTCTCCGTTTCTTCACCCTTGGTAAATGGTCTGATATGGCAATGAGACTCTTCACTGTGTCAAGCTTCAAATTAATGAGATGTTCACTGAAGGTAAACTTGAATTAGTTGAATCATCAATTTCCCTGAATAATATGATGTGTACTTCTAATGCCAATGGCTGTCATGTAAATATCTTTGCATAAGTAGCCATCTGGCATTTTGCTACTCTGAAACTTCTACATGGCCTCTAGAAGTGGCCTTTGGTTTTGCAGATGTAGCTTTTTTTAAAGATTGCTTGGCATTGTTTGTATCTGATAAGCTTCCATGTTCTACACTACTGGCACGAACTCTTAGTATTGCTATACAGGCTATTCTTCATGTTGGCTTGTCACATATGTGATTAGAGTGTTCATATTAAATATAGTGAATGGATTCAGTTGCTGTACTATAATAAGGTTGTCCTTTTCCTCAGAATTTCTATGTGTTCTTATTGCTGTCAGCTTGTAATACCATCTGAATGGTTTTCTCAAAAGACAAATCTTTTTTAACACTAGTATCTCCAAAAGAATCATTAGTAATTTCTATCCCGAATAAATTCATATTTCAAAGTTTCATTGTCACAATTTTCCAATAATTTGTGGAGATCATTAATCAAATTATCTATTCACTGACATGGATGATGACCTTTTACGTTAAAGCCTGCTTGGTGAAGAATTTTATTTGTTCTCAGTTGAAAGTAAATTTCAAAACCTTGCAGAACTTCGTCAAAATATTGTGCCTGCTTTCATGTTTTTATGAGCTATGAAGTCATTTGCTGCAGATCCTATTGAATGCATAGGAAACTTGATTATCTGAAGGACACAGGCGGAGAGTATTTCATTCGGTTAATCGAACGCCGAATAATCGATGCCGAATAACATAGTTAACCACACATCAGGACCTTGCGATCTTGTTCAGCTGATCCGAAATTCGGTTAATCAAATGCCGGATAATCGAGGTTTATCCGTGTAATAGTGCATTCACTTTTCAGCTAGTGATTTAGTGTCTTGCTTGAAAGCAGATCTGTTTCTTAAGAGCTATTTACTCCAAGATGTTTAACCTGTGTTCTATTTGGTCTATTTCTAATATTAAATCTGAATGTCATTTCTGACATTTTTCCAAAAAATATTTTTTCTTATTTTATAGCTTTTCAAAAACTTTTGTAGTATCTCAGTGCTGTTTCTATTCCTGACTTTGAAGGATTTAAAAAAAATATAGACTATCAATACTACTTTAACCTCTTTCCCACATAGATTCTTAATCAATAGAGCAATGCTGATGTAGTTCTGAGCTTTAAAGGCTTTTAAACTTTGTCATATGGCAGTACTTAAAGATCAACAAGGCCATTTGTGTGGCATTGCACAAAATGGACGAGATACTGTACAAGTATTAGGTGTCAGTATTTACTGTGGAGAAAAATATGGAAGCTAGAGAACATGGTGAAATAAATAGTGATATCATGGAATGTGTCCATACTACAGAGGAGGAGGTGTTGGATGTCTTAAAATCTATAACAGCAAATAAATCTCTTGGACCTTATCAGCCGTATCCCAGAACTTTGTAGGAAGTGAGGGAAGTGACTGTTGGGCCTCTTGCTGAGATATTTGTATCATTGATAGCCACAGGTGAGGTGGAGATTGGATAACATAGTGCCGTTATTTTAGAAAGATGGTATGGAAAAGCCAGGGAACTATAAATCAATGAGCCTGATGTCAGTAGTGGGTAAATTGTTAGAGGGGATTCTGAAGGACAGTATTTATATACAGTTGGAAAGGCAAGAAGTGATTGGGATAGTCAACATGGATTTGTGCATGGGAAATCATGCCTCAGTAACTTGATTGAGTTTTGTAAAGAGGGGACAAAGAAGATCGATGAAGGCAGAGTGGTGGACAGTCGAAATGGACTTCAGCTTGATGTTTGACAAGGTATCACATGATAAACAGGTTAGCAAGGCTAGATCACATAGAATCTAGGCAAAATACAAAATTGGCTTGAAGGGAGAAGACAGAGGATGGTGGTGGAGGGTTGCTTTTTGGACTGGAGGTCTGTCACCAGTGATATGTCACAAGGATCGGTGCTGCATCCACTGCTTTTTGTAATTTACATAAGTAATTTGAATATGGGTTTGGGCTGAGAAGTGGCAGATGGAGTTTAATTCAGATAAATGTGAGGTGCTGCATTTTGGGAAAGCAAATCTTAGCAGGACTTATACTCTTAATGGTAAGGTCCTAGGGAGTGTTGCTGAACAAAGAAAACTTGGAGTGCAGGTCCATAGCTCCTTGAAAGTGGAGTCGCAGGTAGGTAGGATAGTGAAGAAGGCACTTTGTATGCTTTCCTTTTTATTGGTCAGAATATTGAGTACAGGAGTTGGGAGGTCATGTTGCAGCTGTACAGGACATTGGTTAGGCCACTGTTGGAATATTGTGTGCAATTCTGGTCACCTTCCTATCGGAAAAATGTTGTGAAACTTGAAAGGTTTCAGAAAAGATTTACAAGGATGTTACCAGGTTTGAGTATTTGAGCTATAGGGAGAGGCTGAACAGGCTGGGGCTGTTTTCGCCGGAGCATCGGAGGCTGAGAGGTGACCTTATAGAGGTTTATAAAATTATGAGGGGCATGGATAGGGTAAATAGGCAAAGTCTTTTCCCTGGGATCGGGGAATCCAGAACTAGAGGGCATAGGTTTAGGGTGAGAGGGGAAAGACATAAAAGAGACCTATGGGGCAAATTTTTCACACAGAGGGTGGTATGTGAATGGAATGAGCTGCCAGAGGAAGTGGTGGAGGCTGGTACAATTGCAATATTTAAGAGGCATTTGGATAGGTATATGAATAGGAAGGGTTTGGAGGGATATTGGCCAGATGCTGGCAGGTGGGACTCGATTGTGTTGGGATATCTGGTTGGCGTGGACAGGTTGGACCGAAGGGTCTGTTTCCATGATGTACATCTTTATGACTCTTTGACTAAGGTGTGGTAAGTTTGCAGTTGACACCAAAATTGGTGGTGTAGTGGACAGCGAAGAATGTTATCACAGAGTACAACAGGATCATGAACAGATGAGTTGATGAGCCGAGGAGTGGCAAATGGAGTTTAATTTAGATACATTCTGATGTATTGCATTTTAGTAAGGCAAATTTGGGCAGAAAGTAATGCTTAATGGTACGGTTGTCAGGAGTATTGCCAAACAAAAAGACCTTGGGTTGTAGCTTCGTAGGTCCTTGAAGGTGGAGTTGCAGGTAGACCATAAGACCATAAGACCATAAGACATAGGAGTGGAAGTAAGGCCATTCGGCCCATCGAGTCCACTCCGCCATTCAATCATGGCTGCTGGGCACTTCAACTCCACTTACCCGCATTCTCCCCGTAGCCCTTAATTCCCCGAGACAACAAGAATCTATCAATCTCTGCCTTGAAGACTTTTAGCATCTCGGCCTCCACTGCACTCTGCAGCAATGAATTCCACAGGCCCACCACTCTCTGGCTGAAGAAATGTCTCCGCATTTCTGTTCTGAATTTACCCCTCTAATTCTAAGGCTGTTTCCACGGGTCCTAGTCTCCTCACCTAACGGAAACAATTTCCTAGCATCCACCCTTTCAAGCCATGTATTATCTTGTACGTGTCTATTAAGTCTCCCCTTAATCTTCTAAACTCCAATGAATACAATCCCAGGATCCTCAGCCGTTCCTCATATGTTAGGCCTACCATTCTAGGGATCATCCGTGTGAATCTCCGCTGGACACGTTCCAGTGCCAGTATGTCCTTCCTGAGGTGTGGGGACCAAAACTGGACACAGTACTCCAAATGGGGCCTAACCAGAGCTTTATAAAGTCTCAGTAGCACAATGGTGTTTTTATATTCCAACCCTCTTGAGATAAGTGACAACATTGCATTCGCTTTCTTAATCACAGACTCAACCTGCATGTTGACCTTTAGAGAATCCTCGACTAGCACTCCCAGATCCCTTTGTACTTTGGCTTTACGAATTTTCTCACCGTTTAGAAAGTAGTCTATGCTTTTATTCTTTTTGCCAAAGTGCAAGACCTCGCATTTGTTCACGTTGAATTCCATCAGCCATTTCCTGGACCACTCTCCCAAACTGTCTAGATCCTTCTGCAGCCTCCCCACTTCCTCAGTACTACCTGCCTGTCCACCTATCTTCGTATCATCGGCAAACTTTGCTAGAATGCCCCCAGTCCCTTCATCCAGATCATTAATATATAATGCGAACAGCTGTGATCCCAACACTGAACCCTGCGGGACACCGCTCATCACCGGCTGCCATTCTGAAAAAGAACCTTTTATCCCAACTCTCTGCCTTCTGTCAGGCAGCCAATCCTCAATCCATCCCAGTAGCTCACCTCGAACACCATGGGCCCTCACCTTGTTCAGCAGCCTCCCGTGTGGCACCTTATCAAAGGCCTTTTGGAAGTCTAGATAGACCACATCCACTGGGTTTCCCTGGTCTAACCTACTTGTCACCTCTTATCTCTTATCTCAAGAGGGTTGGAATATAAAAGCAGAGATGTACTACTAAGACTTTATAAAGCTCTGGTTAGGCCCCATTTGGAGTACTGTGTCCAGTTTTGGTCCCCACACCTCAGGAAGGACATACTGGCACTGGAAGGTGTCCAGCGGAGATTCACACGGATGATCCCTGGAATGACAGGTCTAGCATATGAGGAACGGCTGAGGATACTGGGATTGTATTCGTTGGAGTTTAGAAGATTAAGGGGAGATCTAATAGAGACGTACAAAATAATACATGGCTTTGAAAAGGTGGATGCTAGGAAATTGTTTCTGTTAGGCGAGGAGACTAGGACCCGTGGACACAGCCTTAGAATTAGAGGGGGTCATTTCAGAACACAAAATTGGAGACATTTCTTCAGCCAGAGAGTGGTGGGCCTGTGGAATTCATTGCCACGGAGTGCAATGGAAGCCGGGACGCTAAATGTCTTCAAGGCCGAGAATGATAGGTTCTTGTTGTCTAGAGGAATTAAGGGCTACGGGGAGAATGCTGGTAAGTGGAGCTGAAATGTGCATCAGCCATGAGTGAATGGCGGAGTGGACTCGATGGGCCGAATGGCCTTACTTCCACTCCTATGTCTTATGGTCTTATGGTCTTATGGTTTAAGCTATAGGGAGAGGCTGATAAGGCTGAACAGACCTTCCCTGGAGCATCCAAGGCTGAGGGGTGACCTTATAGAAGCTGATAAAATTATGAGTGGCATAGATAGATTGCTTAACTAAAGTCTTTTTTCTAGGGAAGTGGAGTCCAAAACGAGATAGCATAGGTTTATCATGAGAGAGGAAAGATTTTAAAAAGACCTAAGAGACAACCTTTTCATGTAAGGGTGATGCCAGAGGAAGTGGTGAAGGCTGGTACAATTTCAATATTTAAGGCATCAGGATGGATTCATGAAGAGGCAGGATTTAGAGGGAAGGTAAAAACCTTTCCCTCCGTGACTACCTGGTCTGGTCCACACTCCCCTACGACCCACCCTCCCATTCTGGCACTTTCCCCTGCCACCGCAGGAACTGTAAAACCTGTGCCCACACCTCCTCCCTCACCTCTATCCAAGGCCCTAAAGGAGCCTTCCACATCCATCAAAGTTTCATCTGCACATCCACCAATATCATCTCCTCTACATTGGGGAGACTGGGCGCCTCCTAGCAGAGCGCTTTAGGGAACATCTCCGAGACACCCGCACCAATCAACCAAACCGCCCCGTGGCCCAACATTTCAACTCCCCCTCCCACTCTGCCGAGGACATGGAGGTCCTGGGCCTCCTTCACCGCCGCTCCCTCACCACCAGACGCCTGGAGGAAGAACGCCTCATCTTCCGCCTCGGAACACTTCAACCCCAGGGCATCAATGTGGACTTCAACAGCTTCCTCATTTCCCCTTCCCCCACCTCATCCTAGTTTCAAACTTTCAGCTCAGTTACTGTCTCCTTGACTTGTCCAACCTGCCTATCTTCTTTTCCACCTATCCACTCCACCCTCTCCTCCTTGACCTATCACCTTCATCTCCTCCCCCACTCACCCATTGTACTCTATGCTACTCTCTCCCCACCCCCATCCTCCTCTAGCTTATCTCTCCATGCTTCAGGCTCACTGCCTTTATTCCTGATGAAGGGCTTTTGCCCGAAACGTCGATTTCGCTGCTCGTTGGATGCTGCCTGAACTGCTGTGCTCTTCCAGCACCACTAATCCAGGATTTAGAGGGATATAGGCCAAATTCTGGAAAATGGGACTCGATTAATTTAGGATATTTGGTTGGTATGGACAAGTTGGACGGAAGGGTCTGCTTCTGTGCGGTATAACTCTGTGACTCTGATTCTACAGTATCTCCACATCCCTTTCTGGGTTTTTCCCACACTTTTGTAGTTAAACCTTAGGTTTCCCACTTACTGTGGCAAAAATAAAGGTTTCCCAATTTTCCAAGGACAATATTGAGGTTTCCTGCATTCTCATGGGCAAAATGAATGGTTTCCTGCCTTTAACAGTCGAATGAACAAGGCTCATCCATTTCCATGACTTTCCCAAATAATGGCTGGAGTCAGCAGCCTTAATAAATCTTTCCTGACTGAACTGTTGTTTACATTATTTTTCTCCCACTCCTATTGCAGCCACATTAGAATTCATACTTATTCTTTAAAATCTGTCTGGTTAGGCTTTTACATTATCTCTTTGTCGACTTAGAGTCACAGAATCATCAAGATGTACAGTATGGAAACAGACCCTTTGGTTCAACTTGTCCATGCCGACCAGATATCTGAAACTAATTTAGTCCCATTTCCCCGCACTTGGCCCATTTCCCTCTAAACCCTTCTTCTTCAATCAACTAAAGGGTTTTACAATTGAATGACACTTCTCCCTTGTTGATCTTTCTACAAGTTTGTCTGCAAACCATTTTGCTGTTCAGCTGTCGCAGCTGCTGATGGTCTGTATGAGTAGTTCTTAAAATAATCAATTCTTCAAAGCTGTTAATAGAAGTTTCTTCTGGGTTCAGCGGAATTCATTCTGTACAGTTAAATTACGTTCTAATTCAGACCAATGATCATCATTTTGTATGTGTTGTGATACCAATGACCAACAACCTCTGGTTGGGGTAGTTTGCTGCCTCTAGCCTATATCGTTGGCTGGGTCTCAGGCCCTGATTGAATTACTGTGGCAGGAAACAATCACCAGTAGGCCTGAGTGAGAACAAGTTGTTGTTTTAAACAAAATCTAGTTCATTGTGAGACTGCAATCAGCTACAAGTTACAATCCATAAATTAATAAGTTATAATTAGTAAATTAGATACTGTTCCTAAGAGTCCTGGGAGACTTCTGCAAATAGGTCTTCACTGTACAACATCTTCTCTTTTCCCCATTAATTCTATTTGACACTATCAGATTGGGTCGATCTTATTGCAGTGTCTAATATTTCAGAACAAATACCATATACAACTTTGGGCTTCACTGGGAAGACCTGCTTTGTTGCTGATCCCTAATTGCCCTTGAGGCGGTCATGAGCTTTCTTCCTGAACCACAGCAGCCCATAGATTGCGATGTTGGTTATATTCCTGCTATATGATATACTAATGAGCTGGAGGCCTGGCTTAATAATCCAGAGATTGTGAAATACCTACCCTTGTAGGTTGAGAATTTCAATTAATCTAAAACAAAGGATTGCAATGAAAGACAAGATTTTACAATGTCCCACAGGGAGACTTGCAGGTTGGGGGTGGGGATGTGGGAATAAAATTTCTCTGGGTGGAAGTCTCCTCTCCTTGCAGTTAATATTTTTTGGAGTTTTAAAGGAATGTGGTTCCAGCCAGTTCCAACAGGGATGGATTTCTTACCACTTCTCAGGATGGCAGGATGAGAAAACTTGCCATCTGAAAAATCCTTGTCATGAGGCAGCTATTGATAAAATTAAACCTCTTATGGTATCATCTCCTTAGGGAAGGAAACCTGACTTGACCTATATGTTACTGCCCTAAAATTAATCTAGGAAATCACTCAATTCCATCAAATTTGAAAGTGAAGACTCACCATCCTTGGGTACATAGCAATGATCAGTACATATTGGCATTGCCAATGATGCCCTCAGCCCTAAAATATGACATTTCCTACAATAGCTGCCCTAGCAATCCCCATCATGTTTATAATTGGTATTTATTCTGCATCATGGACCAAGTTGTGCAAAGAGTTGAGTTGAATTTTTGACATTCATATTCAGCACAATCTTACAAGCAAATAGAGGATATCTTTTGGATTGGCAAGAAATCCATGCTCCAAAGTTAAGCAGATTCTTTGAATCATATTGTGTTACAATTAGAGAAAGGTGACGATGGTTCCGTCAAGTGTGCACCCGAAGAACCTTCTCATGGCCAGAATGGGATGTAAATCCACAAACCTTGGCTCTATCAGCATAACACACTAATCATCTTGTTCTCTAGTGTACAATGTTTGTTGTCAATTAATTAATACTGATGACTCTTAGAATGATAGCAAAATGATAATTATGTATGTTTAATTGCATAAAGCATTCAAAAATAATCTATTAAATTAATTAGTGCATAATAGAGGCACTAAATTATATATTTTACAGGTCTTATGAATTGATTCAAGTGACACAAATTAAATCCTGAGTACATATTAAACTGCATCAATTAGAGTACAGCAATGACTTTATTGTTGAGCTCAAGAGTTTAAAAAATTTGCTCTATATTTTATCGCTATGTCTGGCTTCATTTTCACAGCATGCTAAAACAGGAAATGGATTATTTATAAAGACGCATAGGTCTAGTCCAAATAAGTGCATGATTTTTTTTCTGACATGGTTGCATGCCATAATATCTAGACCTTCATAGTTTTTGTGGGTAAGTGGGTGGGGAATTTGGTGCCTTTCGAAAAGTCTGCAATAACTTGTCACAAACAGCAGGAAACCAATGAGCCCGCCTGAGTCTGGGTCCAAAAGGGAGTTCCAATTCTCGACCCTGTAGGCAGTAAGTAGAGTCAGAGTTAAGTATGAGGTTGGCCTTTTCCATGAGAATCATGTGCCAAAAAAGGGTCTACTACTTAGACATATGTCTAGAAAAAATGGAAAATGGAATAACTTTGTCTTAATTCTGAGTCAGAAGGTCGTGGGTTCAAACCCTACTGTAGGCATATGTTCTGGGCTGATATTCCAGCATATTACTAATGAATGCTGTACTGTTGAAGGTGCTGACCTTGAAAGAAATGTCTTATTTTAAGTTGGTCATTAGTCATCTCATGGTACTATTCAAGGAGTAAAAGGTTCTTCCACAACCAATACAAAATCAGTTATTCAATTAACCAAAAAGCATGATCACCAAAAACAAATTAACTCATTCAGTTCCTTATTATTTGTTGTACTTAGCCAAAATAGTTTCTGAGATGTTTTGCCTGTTTAAGAGTTGGTACTACAATTCATTAATATTTGGTACATTTATAATACACAACGGCATGTAACTTTTGTGATAATGTGCAGATAAGTGCACTTTAATGTATTTCATTTGTTGAAAAGATTTGGGGACTTCAAAAGTCAAGCAAGGT
The DNA here is from genome assembly GCF_047496795.1 of Chiloscyllium punctatum. NCBI lineage: Eukaryota > Metazoa > Chordata > Chondrichthyes > Orectolobiformes > Hemiscylliidae > Chiloscyllium > Chiloscyllium punctatum. The sequence goes on from NC_092764.1 coordinate 20,259,660, forward strand.
GAGAGATAAATACAAGCCCTTCTTTGTTTTAACTAATGTTGCTATACAATCTGGACTTAACTTTTCTCATTGTTTTGGTTCCATGTGTACAGTGATCTCCAAAGTAATCATTGTTTAACAGAGCGCCACTGTTGCCAGCTAGAACTTAGGAAGTCATGTCCTATTCATAACGTTAAAATGGACTGTTTTTAGTACAGAATTTTATGGAATGCTTTTTGATTAAGGATAGACATTAAAAGAGTACTAAATTGACCACTGAGGATCACATTCCAGTCATGAAGTTCTGCACAGATTACGAATTACCTTAGGGTTTCCAGACAGTTCCCATTTGAATGCCTATGGGTGGAGTGCCTAGTCTGAACGGAGATGCCAAAGAAAAGCCATTTTTGGAAATAACATCTCCTATTACCAATGGATTCATGCAAAATGTAGTCATATTTCATGTCTCTCAGCTAAAAATTTAATAAAACGAGATGTAAATGAAACACTCTGTCATAAGTAGGTGAGAGTGGCCACCAGCTTTTCCCCGATTTGTAGCAATGTCTGTGACTTGAAATCATTCATGCTGGGAAACATAAATATTGATTATGTATGTGGTCACTTGGCCGAGAACAGCCACAGACAATGAATCTTATAATCCCTCCCCTAAGAATCTGGACAGAAACCAATAAATCTGCAAACAGCAATGGCAGCAAAGCCTGCAGCCTCAATTCCTAAAGGTGGTGACTGGACCATCATAAGGTCTCCAAATCTGTTCCTTCTCAAGTCTACCAGTACAAAAAAAACAATCTTCTACTAATAAGACTAACTTTGTGCGCTGCTGAAAAACCCACCCTTTCAAGGAAATCCTACAATGACTTTGACATACGATTTTGTTATGGAATTCACCCACTACACTTTAAGAGAGAATCAGATAAGCCAATCATATTACTTAAGATCAATCCTTTGTTTGTAACTCATAAAAGAGTACAATTTTCTTTTTTTCAAATGTATCCATGTGGTAACTGAATTTGTAGACTGAGATTTCTGGAGAAATGTGATTAAACTATCCTCTTTATTTAAACACACAAAATGAACACTCAGTAGTGAAGAAACATACATCCTCTTTTTCAAAAACACATTGATCTTGGGCAATAAAGGAATGGAACAGGAGATTCAGTTCTCTTGCATCCCTGTCCATAACAGCTTTTGAAATACTTTGTTTGATATCACCACTATTCTGAGAGTAATAGAGTTGTACAGCACAGAAGCAGACCTTTTAGTCTGACTCATCCATGCCAACCAGATATCCTACATAAATCTCATTCCATTTGCCAGCATTTGGCTCATATCCTGCAAAACCCTTCCTATTCATTTACCCAACCAGGTACCTTTTAAATCTTGCAATTGTACCAGCCTCCACCACTTCCTCTGGCACCTCATTCCATACATGCACCACACTCTACCTCAAAGACCCCTTAGGTCCCTTTTAAATCTTTTCCCTCTCACCTTAAACCTTTGCTGTCTTGTTTTGGACTTCCCTACCATGGGAAGGAAACTAGGCGAGTCACCATATCCTGCCCTCCCATGATTTTATAAACCTCTATCAGGTCATCCCTCAACCTTCAATGAGCCAGGGAAAATAAGCTCAGCCTAACCTTCCAGCGCAAACCCCTCAACCCCCATAACATTCTTGTAAATCTTTTCTGAACCGTTTCAAGTTTAACAACATCTTTCTTATAGCAGGGAAACCAGAATTGAACATAGTATTCCAAAAGTGGGCCTCACCAATGCCCCGTACAGCAACAACATGATATCCCACCTTCTATACTCCGTGCACTGAACGATAAAGGCAAGCATACCAAATACCTTTTTCACTACCGTGTCTAACTGCGACTTCACTTTCAAGGAATTATGATGCTGGAAAAGCACAGCAGGTCAGGCAGCATTCGTGATGAAAGGCTTATGCCTAAAAGGTTGATTCTCTTGCTCCTCGGATGCTGCCTGACCTGTGTGTTTTTCCAGTGCCACACTTACTGACTCTGATCTTCAGCATCTGCAATCCTCACTTTCTTCTCTTTGTGCTATTGTGTTGTATCTTGTAGTTTATTATTCTTGTCATGTTCTTATTGCTCTAATTCTGATCTCTCATTTCATCAAATTTTGTCAATATTAAAATTTTAAATCACTTTCTGGCACTTCCAGCCATTGCTGTACATGTGATGTATGGGTTCAAGAATTGGTGGTGTTGTATTGTAACTAATGCAACCCAATTTCCATCCCATGCTCCTTTACAGTGTGTCTTCCCTAATAAGAATGCCAAGTCATTGAGCTTGTTCACAAATGACAATTGCCAATTACTAGTCAAATACCTTCATTTATCCTGTTTCCATTCCCCTAAAAATGATTGGGATGTGTGCTGTTTCACTCATTACATCTTTAAAAACACTTTTCCTTCAATGCCAACAGTATCTGCCCTGGAAAATGAGTAGTACAGTTGGTTCAGAAATAGAATGTTCTGAGCTCATTATGCAACTCTGAAGATTTAAGCTTAACATCTAGGTTAACACTTCAGTGCTGCTCTGAAGAAGTGCTGTGTTGTTGAAGGTGCTTCCATATGGTGTTAATTAAAATACAATCTCTCTCCTCAAGCAGATGCAAAAACTCCCGTGTGCCACTATTTTGAAGACTTTCTTGGTATCCTCATTAACATTTATCCCTTGACCAATATCAGCAAATATTGAGTAGACTTTCTAGTCAATATCACAATGCTGTTTCTGGTGGCTTGCTGTACACAACTGTCTGCCACATTGTGACATTACAGCCATGACAACACTGCTAAAGTGCTTCATTGGCTTCAGTTGGGAAATCCTGAGGCAAAGGCATTACAGAACTACACATTTTGCGTTACTTTTAACCAATGGTTAATGCCAGTTGTGGTCTGTCAGTTTGAAGTATGGTGAAATACTCCATGAATTAGCTACATGTATGCCAGTATCCTATCGTCAAGTTACCCTTTATTTCCAAGCGCATAGTACATGACACTGACCCAGCTAGCACAGAGTTGGTTGTTAGAGTGGGCAGAGTCCCTGACATTTCTATTTATATATGTCAGTCAGGATGCACTTATTGGACCAGGTTAACAACCCCAGTCAAGGAACTCGTGTCCTATGAGGTCCACCTAGCTGACCTCATTCCAACCACTACATATGGAATATAGCTGATCCTGTCAGATTTTCAGGGAAAGTCTAAGTCAAAGTCTAAGGATATGGGGCAGATCATTTAGGACTGAGATGAGGAGAAATTTCACTCAGCCAGACAGTGGTGAGCCTGTGGAATTCTCTGTCACAAAAAGCGTGTGAAGTCAAAACATTAAGTGTTTTCCAGAAGAATTTAGAAATAGTTCTTAGGGCTAAAGGGATAACAGAGCATGGGGAGAAAGCAGGAACAGCCATGATCATATTAAACAGTGCAGCAGGCTCCAAGGGTAGAATAACCTATTCCTGCTTCTATTTCCAATGTTTCTATGAGTGTTTCAGCTGTTCTGCAGTGATCAGTGTGGAAATCCCATCGGGGTATTTTTATGATTCTCTTCTACAGGCAGGAGCCTTTTCCATTGGCAGTGCAAAGCTGAAATTTGGCTGCACGTTGCCCAGTATTTTCTGACCATTAAATTGAAAAATAGTTAACAGCCCACATGGGTAAAGAGCAAGCACGTGAAAAGATGATTTTTGCTGCCTGTAGGCCAGGTTTCTTGTCTTTAGTGCAACCCCCTACATTTCAGGGCGAGGACACAAAGAAGTGGGATTCTTTGATAGGAAAGATAATCCAGAAGTCTGACGTAAGGAAGAATTCAGAGCATATTCCAGGGAAGAAGCAAATGAACCAGATTCCCCTCCCACTAATCGTTTGATTAATGCACAAAAACAATTTTCATGTAATTTAAACTAAACAAAAACAGGGACTTTAAATTCGAGTTCTTTCTTGCAAGCTAGAACATTAATCATATGTTTACAAACTATAATATGTTCGGAAAAAAGCATTGTACATATACATTTTAATAAAAAAGACAGAAGTCAGGCAAGGAAAACGATGGCATATGGTCAGAAAACAACCAGGGACATTTTCATATTTAAACAAGACTTTACTGCAATGAAACACTCCTTGTGTGGCTGCTCAAACAACTAGGAATTGTAGACATGGCTGGGCATGAGATAAATCACTACTCTTTTCCTTCCTGCTGAGTCCAAGCTGTAGGCCACACCAGAAAATGTTCCCGAAGAACTGGACTATTCTGTGCACATTACACTTTTTTTCAACTTACAGGAAGCTTTTGTGGCAAGGAGGAGGGACTGAGTCCCAGACAAACTGGCTAATTCATTATGCTTATCAGGCCCTTGATAGACTGAGCATACACTATGGATTTGCAGGCGAGCTCTTTCTTCCCAACATAAAATAAACCAAGCTGAGAGACTGATATTATCATCAAATGCTTTGAGAATGTGGTGAAATTTAACCAAGAAGCCACCAGATTGAACTTTATGATTTGACAGTTTTAAATACTTACTGAGTCTTTCAAAAGGAAAGTGTATTTGTTATGATTTGAGATACATGACACAATTTGTGGGTTTTTGCCTCCTGGTTTCTTATTTACAAATTCATGCTTGCAGTCTTTGAAACAAAACCCAACCTTTTAATCCTATATTACTTCCTGTCATGAAACTGTCCGATCTATGCTCAATGGTCCCAAAAGACTGAGTTTAACTTTCATTAGTCACATATAGAATTTATAATTTTGGGTCCAATCCAATTCTAGGTCTATTTAGGGGCACAAAAATTAAGAATTTTTTGGCATCTTAATATTAAATGTGCACGCTTCTAATTTAGAATGATGTTTTAATAATGTGCTTGGCCTGGTCATGCTGTTGCAGCTGAAGGGAGTAATTAAAGTTTCTCAGTTAGTTACAATTAGCTTGGTTTGAATAAATGATTCAGTTGTGAACTCATTTCCTTCTGAGAGCCAGCAATGGACACTTCTAGGATTAGAAGCATAGATTGTGCTGTTTGATACTAATGTACATTTGTTTAATAAGATCATAACCCATCATGATGTCTGATATGTTAATGGAAGCATTAAAACAAACAGGTTAACACCTCAGTTAACACTTGATGACAAATGAAAGCCATAACATTTATTCACTAATTTCACATACAACTTGTCAGCTTAACCACTTGACTACTGAAACTTGTTAAACTCATTAACTTATTTTTTAAAACGATCAATAACTGCATGATTTATAATGGACTGCATTTTGTTCTATTCTTCTTATCAGTTGTTTTCTCCTACTCAACTGTTTACTTGTTTACAATTTCTTCAGTGTCGATGCCTTTCTCTGTAGTTCATCTGAGTGTGAGCATTAACAGGAAATATGAGTAAATGATATTCAACTTCAGAGATATTACAACTGAGCCTAAAGTTGCCATGATCCAATCTATCTACCTTGAGCTAGTGATTTTTGTGACAAATTAGAAATGGAAATTCTGGCAAATTTTCTTTTTTTCTCAAGAGAAAGACATTAATGCAATTGTAATGTCCCTGCTGTGACCCTCAGTGAAATCAGAAAAGGGAAGGCTAAGTGGTAATCTAATTGAGAAATTTAATATTTTGAAGGCATTTGTTAGAGTAGACATCGAGATAATTCCATTTATAGGGGAGACTCAAGCTAGAGGCCATACATATAAGATGATCATTATTAAGTCCAGTCTTTAGCCAGAGAGCGTATGGAATGTGGAATTCGTTATCTGGTTTGATTACTTTGAATGCATTTGAGGAGAAGACAGTTAAGTAGATGAAGGTTATGGGTCAGGGGACGAGATTCAAACATACAAACAAGGAACAAGAGAAGGCCATTCGGTTCTTTAAGCCTGCCCCACCAGTCAATAAGATCATGCTGATCTGATTCGCTTTATATTCCTGCTAATTGTTAATGATCTTTCATCCCTTTGGTAATCAAGAATTAAGTTAAAGATTTTTAAATGTTGGAAGATTTGGCATCCACTGCTTTTTGAGGAAGGGATTTCCAAAGGCTCACAATGCTCTGACAGAAAAACTTGTTTCCTTATATCTGTTTTAAATTGTTGATTTTAAACTATTACCTCTAGTTTTACTTCACGTGCAGTCTCAACGATGCCCTAGATAACTCATAGCGTCATAGAGTCATTTAGAGAGGCCCAGCACAGAAACAGAACTTTTGGTCCAACTCGTCCATCCAAACCTAACCTTGTCCCATTTTCTAGCACATGGCCCATATCCCTCTAAACTCTTCCAATTTATATACCCATCCAGATGACTTTTAAATCTTGTAATTGTAGCAGCCTCCACCACTTCCTCTGGCAACTCATTTCATATACACGCACAACCCTCTGCGTGAAAAACATGCCCCTTAGGGCACTTTTAAACCTTTCCCTTCCCACTCTAAACCTGTGCTCTCCAGTTCTGGACTCCCCTATTCCAGGGAAAAAAACCTTGTCTAGTTATCCTATCCATGCCCCTCATGAAGTGAAGCACAACCTCCCAATTTTTGCATTCAATTCTCCTCACAATAAAACCTAACACTCTATGAGCTTTCCTGATTACTTGCTGTACCTGCAGACTAACCTTCTGCAATTCATGCACTAGGATACTCAGATTTCTCTGAATCTCAGAGTTTTGCAAACTCTCACAATTTGAATAATTTGCTTTGTTTTTATTTATTCTCCTAAAATGGACAATTTCACACTTTCTCACATCACACTCTACTTGCCAGATCTTTGCCCACTCACTTAGCCTACCTCTATCCCTTTGAAGACTCCTTGTGTTCTCTTCAGCGCTCATTTTCCTACCGATCTTTGCGTCATTGACAATTTTAGCAATCACACATTCAAATCATTTCTACAAGTTGTAAAGAGTTGAAGCCTCAATAGTGACCCCTGTGGCACACTACACATGACATCTACCAGCTAGAAATTAACCTATTTATCTCTACTCTTTGCTTCCTGTTAGCCAGCAAATCTCATATCCATGCCAAAATGTTACCCCCTTGATCATGATCTTTGATTTTCTGCAATAATAATAATGCTGAAATGGAGCATAAACACCAAGGTAAACCGATTGGATTATACAGCCCATTATTGTGCTATAACTCCATGTAATTCCCAGAAACTAATCAGAGATTAAACCTAGGACAAACCTGACTTCCCCATTGTCTCAGACTGTTTCTGTCTCACTGAACTCATCTCTGCATACCTTGACACTGTCCTGTCTCCCTTGGTTCAGGAATTCCCCATCAACGTTTGGGACACCACCCATGCCCTCCACCTCCTCCAAGACTTTCATTTCCCCGGTCTCCAATGCCTTATCTTCACCATGGATGTCCAGTCCCTGTACACATTGGTCCGCCACGATGAAGGTCTCCAAGGCCTCTGTTTCTTCCTCTCACACCGTAACATCCAATACCCTTTCACCAACATCCTTCTTCCAATCCTCCCATTTCCTTCAAACCAAAAAGATAGCCATGGGTACCCGCATGGGCCCCAGCTATGCCTGCCTCTTTCTTGGTTACATAGAACAGTCCATCTTCCACAGCTACACCGGCACCAGTCCCTACATGTTCCTCCGCTACATCGATGACTGTATCAGCACTACCTCGTGCTCCCACGAGGAGGTTGAAAAGTTCATCGGCTTCACTAGCACCTTTCACCTCGACCTCAAATTTACTGGACCATCTCGGACACCTCCCTCCCCTTCCTGGACCTCTCCATCTCCATCTCCGGTGACCAACTAACCACAGACATCTACTACAAACCCACCGACTCCCACCTGGACTACACCTCCTCCCAACCTGCCATCTGTTAAAAACACCATCCCTTATTCCTAAATCCTCTGCATCCACTGCATCTGTTCCCAGGATGACAAATTTCACCATGCAAAATCCCAGATGGCCTCTTTCTTCAGAGAATGAAATTTCCTCTCCCACGTGGTCAATGATGTCCTCCAGCACATTTCTGCCACTTCTCAGGCCTCTACCCTTGATCCCCACCCCTCCCAATGCAACAAGGACAAAACCCACCTTGTCCTCACCTTCCACCCCACTAACCTCTGCACACATTGCATCGTTCTCCGCCACTTCTGCCACCCACAGAAGGGTGACTAGGGATATATTTCCCTCCCCACCCCTATCAGTGTTCTGGAAAGACCATTCCCTCCGAGACTCCCTTTTCAGATCCATGTCTTCCACCTGCCCTCACTCCACTCTTGGCACCTTCCCTTGCCACAAAAGAAAGTATAAAACCTGCCCTCCCCCCCCACCCACACCTCCCTTCTCACTTCCGTCTAAGGCCCCAAAAGATCCTTCTACCTCTGATAGAAATTTACCTGTACATACACAAATGTCATCTACTGTATCCATTGCACCCGATGTGGTCTCCTGTACATTGGGGAGACAGGACACCAACTTGCGGATCATTTCAGAGAACATCTCTAGGACACCTGCACCAACCAATCTCACCACCTGAGAACACTTCAACTCCCCCTCTCACTCCACCAAGGACATGCAGGTCATGGGCCTTCTCCAAAGCCAAACCCTTACTACTCAACACCTGGAGGAAGAATGTCTCATCTTTCGCCTTGGGACACTACAACCACACAGATTCAATGTGGATTTCACCAGTTTGCTCACTTTCCCTCCCTCCACCTAATCCCAGTCCCAAGCCTCCAACTCGGCACTGCCTTCTTGACCTGTCCATTGTCTTTCCCATCTATCCACTCCATCCTCCTCTCCGACCTATGACGTTTCCCACCACCATCATCTAACTATCGCATTCCCATCTACCTTCCTCTCAGCCCCAACTCTGTCCCATTTATCTCTCAGCCCTCTTGACCCACTAACCTCATTCCTGATGAAGGACTCCAGCATGATACGTCGATTCTCCTGCTCCTCGGATGCTGCCTGACCTGCTGTGCTTTTCCAGGACCACACTCTCAATGGAGATTAAACTGAGACCATTTCCAATTTCCAAAGTTCAGTAATACTGGTGGTCAGAAATTTATGGATGATATTTAACAGAATACTTGGTATGACGACAATGACAAGCTAAGGATTAAGATTTGATCTGCTACTTTGAAGGCAGAAAAGTCCATTCTATTAACACAAAGAGAAATCCATGAGCAAATCACAGCAGAATAGGCACCGGTGACAAAGTGATCTTGGTAACAGCATTGTTATGGGGGCGGATGCTCAATCAAACATTAAGCAGAGCACTGAGTTTCAGGTTCCCTGAGAAAACAGTCAGAACTGAAGGCTGTTGTTAATGCAAATAAGTCAAAAGGTGTGTAGGTTTTGTTGACAGCTGGAGAATGCTTCTGTTCTTTTAACCACCCATCAGTAAAATGAAGGAAAATTTGATTCATTCAGGTTTTTGTGCAGGACAGGTCACTGCAAAATGTAGGGACAAATTACATTGGAAGAGATGGCTGAGTGAGAAGTCGAGTTAGGCGTGGTTAATGCACTTCTGGAAGATAATCCTCTGTTTCTGATTGCTAACACTGGAAGAGGCACAAAAGTGAAAAAGTTCAGCCATGAAGTGAAGCCCTGACAACATTGTAGATCACTATTCAAGTCAACAATGAACTTCTTTTGAGAAACTGTAATAATTTTGTTGCAGCAAGTTACCCGTGAGGGGATGATGCAGTGGCTGGTCAGGTCACAGTAGTTAATGGAAAGGTAGAGAAAGGTGAGGAAAGCATGTTAATCATGATCTCAAGCCTACAAACTATGACCTGATGTCAAAATAGTTCCATTGTGTAGAGTAAAGTTTCAGTATATTTCAGTAATTGGCTGAGAGCTCTTTGCGTAGATACTTTTGAATAATACAACTAAGACAAATTCCATTTGAGTACTTAACTTGACAGAGAAGCTACAGGAAAAGCCTCTATTGTAAGTACTGGTAGATTTTAATAAAGTCTATCTGTTTGGCTGTGTACTGACTCTCTTCTTGGGCAACCCAGCCTTTGGTTTAGAGATCAAATCCAACCAGGCCAATCACTGACCCATCAGTCTACTCTTCGTCATCGGTAAAGTAATGGAAGGTTTCATCAACAGTGCCCTTTGGCAGCACCTGCTCAGCAATAACCTACTTAGTGACACCCAGTTTGGGTTCTGCTAGGGCTATTCAGCTCCTGACCACATTACAGCCTTGTTTTTTCAAATATGGACAAAACAGCTGAATGCCAGAGGTGAGATGGGTGTGACAGCCATTGATATCAAAGGCCACATTGGACTGAATGTGGCATCAAGGAGCCCTAGAAAACTGGAATTAATGTGTATTGAGGTCAAACTGTCTACTGGTTAGAGTCAAACCTGGCACATAGGAAGATGGTTGTGGTTATTGGAAGTCAGTCATCTTGACTCCAGGACATCTCTGCAAACTTTCTTAGTGCAGTTCCCTTCCAAGCCACTCATCATCCTGACATGCAAATATAGTACTGCGTCTTCACTGTTGCTGGGTCAGAACCCTGCAATTCTCTCCCTCAGGGCATGTGGCTCAATCCACAGCAGGTGGACTGTACCAGTTCAAGAAGGCAGCTCACCACCACCTTCTCAAGGGCAACTAGGGAAGGACAATGAATGCTGGACCAGCCAAAGATGCCATGTCTCAGGAGGGAATAAAAAAAAGTAAGAACACCACTACTGTATCACAAAACATCTATTATTGGAGGTTTGTTGGCTTAATAATCTCCTTACTTTGCTGCCAACTGAGGTCTTTAAGTTGTCATTTATCCAGCCGCAGACAGGTCTATCAATATGTAACATGCATGACAGCTAAAACCATGCAGTCACCTCCAGGTTCCGTGTGGGCTGATGACTGTCGAGTAGGACTTTGGAGTCCAGGGCTCAACTGCTTCAACTTTTCTTTTTGTTTCTTCTTTTTCTCTCTCCTCTCTTTATTTTTCTTCTATTTTACTTTACTTACTGCCTGGTGAAGAGCTCAGTTGCAACAATGGCATCGGTGGGGCAAAGTAGGCCCGGCAGCATTTACTCAAGTGGGCCCAGCAGCATCAACTTGAGTAGGTCTAGCAGCATAGACTCAAGTGGGTCCAGCAACGCAGACTTGAGTGGCCCAGCAGGACAGACTCGAGTGGGCCCAGCAGCACAGACTTGAGTAGGGCCCAGCAGGACAGACTCGAGTGGGCCCAGCAGCACAGACTCGAGTGGGCCCAGCAGCGCAAACTTGAATGGGTCCAGCAGCGCAGACTCAAGTAGGGCCTAACAGCATGGATTCGAGTGGGCTCATCAGCAGTGGCGACATCGGACGAGCGTTTGGGTCCCCAAGATCTTCTACATCACTGAGGCGGTACTAACCACTGACTCAGCGCTGCTGCGGTGGAGGCAGTGGCTGTGGCTGCATCGGTGAGGTGGGCCTGAAGTGGACTCATGCTAGCGGCAGAGTTAGGTTTGGGATGATGCGGTACCCAGCAGCGTCTGTGGCATCTGCATTAGCAAGGTCCATTGAGGAATTATAGTGGTGTCGGTAGAGGGTGAGATGGCACTGAAGAGTGGGTGGCTTTCATTCCAACAGAAGTAGTGTGGTGAAAGGTACCATGATGGAGCACTTAACAAGAAGGACTGTGAAGTCTGACACTTTCTAGCATTTTTTGTGTCTTTATATTCTAAGTTTTGGTTTATTCTTCAGTGCTTTAAGATGGCACCCTGTATTTTGTGACATGATGTGCATTTACCTAATAAATAAATTAAGTCAAGTTGTTGATTTAACACATGCATACAGAGACTGGGCATTAGAATGGGGCAGGAAGGAGCTGCTGCTGACAGTGATTCCTTGTCCTTGCTGTGAACCTCTCCCATGACTGTTCATACACAAAATCCCTGCCCCCTCCCCAAATGACTCATCCATGGCCTCCTTGCTCCACAGTCTTGGGACTTTATGCCTGTCCTTCAGCTGGGCACAAATGTTCCCAACCTTTGATTGGCTGGCAGCAGTTTCTGCTGGGAATTTTGATTCCAATGAAAGGTCTGCTCATGGCCTTGCCACTTCCTGATTGGCTTGTGATTCAGTGGACCTCTCCAGATAATGACAGCATCGATTCCTCAGCAGCTCTCCAGCAGAAAGTGAAATCCTCAATGTCTCCAGTAGATTCCACCCCTTGACTCCATGATGCCATATCTGTAATGTAACAAAGAAAAGCTACTGATAGCAATTATCTTCAAATAATGTATGATCAAACATCATTTATTGAATACCAATGGTCTTAGGCCAAATGACTGAAGTTGACTCTTCACAGGTGAAAATTCTTGATTGCTTTCCATCGCGTCGCATTGGCTGTGATTGAAACTCTTCCATGACAGTGCAATTTTTTTCTTTATATCAAAACCCAGAAGAGACAGGGGCAGTGTGCAGATCAATAACAGCTTACCACACCTGCAGAGAAAGGCTGTGCAAACTTCTCGAGCAGGCTGAAACATCTTGTCAAAACCTCTTCCAACCTGCTTCTGAAAAGCTTTGGATTCATTTGTAAAGAAATTGGACTTCCAATTGCAACGGCCACCCAGGCCTGTCAGCATGACAGTCTTCGCTTCAAAGGAATAATGTAGCTAAAAGGAACACTTCAAAGGACCACTGCACCCAGTCATCGAAATTTGCTGGACTGCAATTCCATAGTGGGAAAAATTCCATTCTTGACTGGAATCTCAGAGTCATGTGAACTGCAAACTATGAACTGCTTGGCTTTAGTACTTGTAAAAATACATTAGCTTCATTATTGCAATTTTTCTTGAGCGCTATTTGTTTGGTATAGCAAAAGACTTTCCAGGATGCGTGTGTGAGTGCCCCATCTTGCTTGTTTAAATCTATAGGAGCCTGCAGCTGGTGACTTTTACATTGACTGAATGCAAATGGCGAATTGAGAAGAGACATTTCAAAAGTAAATTCTACTGTTTATGTTCAGACAGGAGGGAAATTCAGGGTTTCATTTTCTATATCGATAACTTGCCGAAAAGCTAACAAATGGAGAAACATTCAGAGGTCTGACAGTAGACAGAAAGAAAACAGATGATGAAGGTGAATGCCCTGATTTCTTCTCACAGATAGAGGGGATTTCCTGGTTTGAAGCCATGGAACATAATTGTGTTAATGGAGATGGAATTTCCGTTTTATCATTCACATGAAATTGGCCAAATCAGTCCAGGAGATTGTAAAATTCCAAGCACACATCATTTTCACCATTAATTGAGTTTCCACTTGTTTAAGGAAATGTTGCCTTACAGGCTGCCCTTCCCAACGCATACCCCCCCCAGTGCTATGGATCGCATAGATATTTTCAATCAGCCTGTTCAGACAAGTTAAGGTACACCTCTGGAACGGGTGACACTTGAACCCAAGCCTCCTGGCTCCAAGGTAGGGTCATGAACACGAACACTACACTATTCTTAAATAGGATAATCACTTTGGACGACAATCTGTTTTGGCACCACGGCAGCTTTCACATAAAAATGGAACAAAGCTCACTTCACCAAAACAGCCAGAATAACAAACTACCAGCAATGGGATTCCAACCTACATCTTCAGAAACTGGAGCCCTAATCCAGAATGTTCCATCGCATGGCCACACACCACTAAATCATCTTTGTAAGTTCCCCTTAATTGTGCATGTTTATGGTTATTCAAACGGGTTTCTTAAGAGAAAGCTAGCTTTTTGGGTTACAAGGATACGAATTAGCACCTTTATAAAGCTTATATCATAGAGTCATACTGCACGAAAACAGACTCATTGGTCTAACCAGTCTATGTTGAACATAATCGCAAACAAAACTAGTCCCACTTGCTTGCTCCCATATCCCCTTTCCTATTCATGTACTTATCCAAATGTATTTTAAATGTTGTAACTGAACCCACATCCAACACTTCCTCAGGACATTCATACCACATGTGAACCACCTCTGTGTAAAACGTTTGCTCCTCATGTCTTTTTAAAATCTCTTTCCTCTCACCTTAAAGATGTGCCCCAGTCTTGAAATCCGGCATTCTGGGGAAAAGACAACTACCATTATCTGTACCCCTCATTATTCTATAAACTTCTATTATGTCACCTCTCAAACTCCAACACTTCAGTGAAATATGTCTGAGCCTATCCAGCCTTGCATTATAACTCCAACCTTCCAAACCTGGCAGCATTCTCATAGTTTTAAGTACTAAGAAACTGGCCACTATCCACCAATATAATTAGCAAACATTTCAAAGTAGTTATTTGCTGTCACTTAAAGTTCTGTTATTAACAAATTGCATAGAATCCCTACAGTGTGAAAACAGGCCAACAAGTCCACACTGACTCTCTGAAGAGCATCCCACCCAGACTCACCCTCGTACCCTTTCCTGATGAAGGGCTTTTGGCCGAAATGTCAGTTTTCCTGCTCCTCGGATGCTGCCTGACTTGCTGTGCTTTTCCAACACCACTCTGATCTAAACTCTAGTTTCCAGCATCTGCAGTCCTCACTTTTGCCTCCTACCCTATCACCTGCATTACCCATATGTAATCCATGTAATGTACATATCCCTGAACACCATGGGCAATTGAGCATGGCCAATCCACCTAACCTGCACATCCTTGGACTGTGGGAGGAAACCCACACAGACAAAGGGAGAATGTGCAAACTCCACACAGACAGTGCCCAAAGCTGGAACTGAACACAGGTCCCTGTCATTGTGAGGCAGCACTAAACACTCTGACTAACAATCATTCTTTTATGATGAACCATTTGCAGCTTCAAACAAATCAAATTACCACTCTTAACATATTAAAAGATAGCTTTTCATTACAATCTTTTCAAAAATCAAATTCAAATTGTTCTCCAATTACATTGGCTCATGACACCTTTTATATGCAAATGAGTTTGAGCAGAAATTTAAACAAAGAAAACACTTCTTAAATTCTGTGCGATCTTGGATTACAAATTATGGAGGAAGCTTGCAAGGTATCTCTTGATCCTACAAAGTAGTGTCGTGAGTATCTACTTTATGGTTCTTTTTAAAAGACCTTTTAGCCTTAGAATATAATTTGTAGATTTAGGAAATTTGCAGTTTAACTGTAAAAAATAGGATACATGCAATCAAAAGAAACTTGCAGTTAAAAATGGAGCCAATATTGACTTAAGAGGGTAACATAGAAAGGCAAGAGCTATAAAACAGCAGGTGGGCTTATTTAGCGAGAGAGCTGGGGATGTGGTGCTGGCTAAAGTTGCAAGAACGACAATCTCTGGAGAGATGTTTTGTTTTCTGACTTCAACCTAAATTAGATAAAAGCATTCAGTAAGCCCTGAAAGGATGTAAAAACAATTTACTTCATCAGATCATAAAATAAGAAATTGTAAATGGGGGAAAATTTGCTTAAAAGTCAGTTTGAGGACTGCACTGAGCAAGCTATGCCACCATGGAAATGGAACATGCTTAGGACATCTCTCTGGTTTCATTTGATCTGGATGTTTGTTGGGGGAGATTTTAAGTTGCAGTCCAGATCTAATGTGCTTGCAGTTCACTGAGCTAATCTTCTTAAACTTAGTTAAAAATCACACAACACCAAGTTATAGTCCAACAGGTTTAATTGGAAGCACACTAGCTTTCGGAGCAACGCTCCTTCATCAGGTGATAGTGGAGGACTCAATCCTAAAACACAGAATTTAAAACAAAAATTTACAGTGTGATGTAACTGAAATTACACAATGAAAAATACCTTGATTGTCCAAATCATTGTTAAACTTAGATTGTTAGAAATCTCAGCAGTTGGATATATTTGTAAGCAGCGTAAAACCCTACCTTCATCATTGGCTACACAGAGGCATAACCTCAGTTTAGATTTTATCAGTAAATAGAACTGAAAGATTCCTTAGTTTGAAACTAATGGAAGCATCTAAAGTGGTTATTTACAAAGTATTGTGTCAATGAAAGCAATAGGCAGATTTTCATGGATATATTGGGGAAGTAGCTACAACAAGAGTCTAACATCTCCGCATTTAAGAAAGGTGAAGTAAAAATTTTGCCTCTTAGAATAGCTGGAGCTGAGGAAAATTCTTCTGAGACTGTGGCAAACTGTAGCAAACTTAGTCTCTGCAGAAATAAAAACTTTAACATTGATGTGTCCTATAAGGGAATTTTTGGGGGCAAGTCGGAATCAAAACAGAGTGCTTACAGAGTTTTATTTAAGGTATTTTTATACAATAGGGTTGCAAACTCTGATTGGACATATTGAAGACTGGACTAGACTGGATAACTAGGAGAAAGTGAAGACTGCAGGTGCTGAAGATCAGAGTCGAGAATGTGGATGCTGGAAAAGCACAGCAGGTCAGGCAGCATCGGAGGAGCAGGAGATCCAACGTTTTGGGCAAGAGCCCTTCGTCAGGGATGAGGATGGGAGTTGAGGCCGGCTCACAAGCCTCATTTCTAATGAAGGGCCTTTGCCCGAAATGTCGATTCTCCTGCTCCTCAGATGCTGACTGTCCTGTTGTGCTTTTCCAGCACCCACACTCTCGACGTAGGTTGGATAACCAGTTCCAATGAAAAGTCACTGGATTATTTTTCTCTCGACAAATGCTACTGTTTTTCTCCAGCATTTTCTGACTTTGTTTCCGATTTCAAGCATTCGTAGTTCTTTGTTTACTTATCCGACTGGATGTATTCCTGGAGTTTTAGTTACATAACCTCCTACCACCATGTCCTCCTCCCAGATAAACTGTCTTTTTTTCCCAAACTCACATATTTATTTAACTGACAAACAAAAGCACTGGAAGAAAATGTCAAGGCTCCCATGATTGTCCTCTCAGGTTTGTTTGGAAGAGAATGCTTCCTGCAGAGTCCAGGGCACTACGAGTGAATTAGTGAGCCAAATAAACAATAAAGGTTAATAAATAAAACAAAAGAACTGTGGAAACTGGAAAACTTAAACAAAAAATTGCTGGGGAAACTCAGTAGGTCTGGCAGCATCTATGGAGGGAGAAACAGGAACCTGGAGGCTTTGGGGAATCAGTATCACTGCCTGGTCATTGCCCCCCTTTTCACAACGGTGACTGTGTGCATTTACATCCAATTATTAAAATTTAAAATGAAACAAAGTTGGATAGAGGAGATATTAAAAATGGCATTGGCCTCTTGCATTAACCTGAAAGGACCTGTTGCAGGACTTCCTGTCAGATTTGAGGACCCAACTGCATTCTTTATTGGATGGGAAGTCCACTCTTTAACCATTGATTATCCAATCTGGGGGAAAACATCACTGGAAACTGTTTTCCATGTCCCCTTTCGTCAGTTCTAAAGCCCACGGGGAATATCCCACCCAATTGATTGTATTTCTCTTTCCACAGTTGCAGCCTGACCTGTTGAGCATTTCTTGCATTTTCTGTTTTTATTTCTGATTTTTAATGTTTTGCGTTTGTTTTCCGGGTTATGCTTAGTTCATAAGATACAGGGGGAAATGTTACTGAATTACTGGAAAAAAATGAAGAAGAATATTACCATATAGCTGGAAGAAAGTGAATAGAAGCTATCATTTGACATAGTTGATGACAGCTTGTCAAATGGTGTATTGAAAGGTTCCTTCCCCAGAACAATCTCTTGCAGACAAATCCATTACCATTTTCAATCTTGCAAAGTTAAAACCAGGAAGCTTGGTTGGTTCCCTTTCCTTCCGAAAATTGATGCATTCAATCAAATTGACTAAAACTAATATCAAATACCTGAGCTGTCAATCTACCAATGCCTCATTAGGGAAGATGTTTTGCGCAACTGACTCACCGTATCAGGAGGAACTTAGTTTCCAGAGAACAAATTTCCCACACTGTAATTACAACTATAGGGTTCAAATCATTGACCTTCTGAACAAAGGCAAAAGATTGATCTTGTCTCTAGAGCATGCCAAAGGCATTTACTATTGTGGGAGGGCATGCTTGACAACAGACTGTCAACTACTTGCCCTGTAAGTATTCTGATCAGAGAAATTGTTTGGACTTTACATATTGTGAACAGGAGGAAACTGGCCCCCTGCATGAGGTATTGATCGTACACAATTAGAATGATGATGAATGTTAACTAACAAATGAACGTCTCTCACTGCATCACCAGAAAGAAGTTTAGAATATTTCAGTAAACTGAAGTGGGCGAGCTTGATGGTTAAGAGCTGTTACTGTTGTGGCAGCTTCACTCACTTTTGCTTTGATTAGGACTGGAGTAAATCATATCAACATACCTTCCGGCACATAGTGGAGGGGATCAGGGAACATGCCATATATTTGCACACATTCAGGACCATTGCTGGCCCTGCTTTGGGTAATCTTGCCAAGCTTGTTTCTTAGCACAAGATAGGGGCACCAAAGTCCAAACTTGTTGGCTGCTATAAATACATGCAATATCTTTTCATTTGGATGACTGTTGTGCAGCTCAGTGGCTATTTAACACAGGCATTGAGGTCTGCAGCAGATGCCAATGAGAACATTAACACTTCTTTATGTGCCCCTCCTAAAGATTCCTAGGCATCGGGCTTGTTTAGATTTGTAGATTTTTTTAGCAACGTAATCAGTGCAATTTAAAAGGATCTGAACCACCAGTAAACTGCTAGGTTTTAAGCTACTTTGATGTGCAGAATCGTAGAAGGAGGCCACTTGGCTCAGCTTTTCTGCACCAGCTTGTTAAAGAGCATCCTCTGCATTTTCCCTATATATATTATTTTTATCCAAATAACCATTCAATTTCATTTTAATGCCTTGACTGAACATGCCTCCAACACACTTCCAGACAGTCCATTCCATAACTTCACTCATTAAGAGATCATGTTTTCTCTCACTTCACCCTTGCTTCTTTTATAGATCTGTTTAAATACAGTATATGTTCTCTTGTTCTGCAGCCTTTTATGAACAGCTTTTGGGAACAGCAGACTTTCTGATCAGACCAAATCTTCCATCAACATTGTTACAATTGCAGCTTTGTGCGGAACTGAAAAACCTTTCTCTGAACATTTGTGGGACATGGAACGTGTATTGTAAATATTGAGGCTATTACAACTATATTAGAGCACTTAAACGTGGAACACCCTGTTGGAAACAAGTTGAAATTTATTACATCTTCGGTAGTTTTTAATTTAATATTTTGTAATGTAAATGTATAAATTTTATGAATGTTTTATGCATTTAGGAAAAAAACCCTCTCCCTATCCTTTATACTTCAATGGATGCTTCTGTAGTTTCTCATATTGGGTTATTAAATGAACCTTAATAACTTTATTCTTCCTGCTATTATTCAAAAGTGAGCAGAAAGCTCTAAATCAATATCGTCAGGAACAAATATTGCCATTTCTCTGCCTAGTTTCCTGCCCATTCACATACAGATTTCACTAGACCCTTTGCCCTTAATGCTCTTTAGAAATGCACGTGTTTTTCCAATTCTAGAGGGCACAGTTTATCTGTAACAACATAACATCAACCCTATGACAGCAGTCAATTGTGAGTATTTGGTTTTTTCAGCTCAACCGTATCACTTTACATGCAAAAAACTGAGAGAAAAGTTAAAACTGGACAACAAAAACTGGATCTCTTTATCGTAATTTTCTTGAAGATCAGTGGCAAGTGACATCACTTCTCTATTGACTGAAAAATGCATGTCCAAGGTAAACAGGAAGTGCAGTGGGCAATGGGTTGGCTTGATAACAGGCAATGAAATTGGTACCGCTAGGACATGATGGCGGGGGAGGGGGGGAGGGGGGGGCGGGGGGATGAGTACCAAATCTGTCACGGTTTGGCAGCCTAAAGTCTGCATGTAAAATTATAATCCAACTTTAGCTGTCTCTCCTCTGAGCCAGAATGTTTTGAGGTTCAAATCTCATTTCAGAGAATTGAGCACAAAGTTTAGACTAACGCTGTTACACTGTCCTTTCTTTCATGTGAGACATTAAACCAGGAATTTGTCTGCCCTCTCAGATGGGCATTAAAGATTACATCTCACTATTTCACAAATGAGCAGGGGAAGTTTTTCTGTTGTCTTGTTTAACAGTCATCACTCACTCAATAAGCACCAACAAAAAAATATGTATTATTATCATTTATGTTATCACCAGTTGGGTAAATTAATTCTTTTGAATATTATTCTTAAAGTTCAAAAGCTCCACTGAGTTATTTTGAAACTCAAACTGAGAAACGATGCATATTTAAAAACTCATTCAATGGATGATGGCATCACTGGTGAGGCCAGCATTTATTGCTCATCCCTTCTTGCCCCCAGGTGGCAGTTATGAGTCATCCAAATTACTGTGGGTCTGAAGTCACATGTAGGCCAGACCAGTTTAAGGTTTCTTTTCTAAGGATACGAGTGAACCAGATGGATTTTTCCTGACAATTGGCGAAAGGTTCATAGTTATTGTGAGACTTTCAATTTGGATTGTAGTGGGATTTGAACCTGGATTCCCCGAATATTATTTGGGCTTTTAGATTAATAATCCAGTGATAATACCACAGGCCATCACCTCCCCATAGGTTCCTAAGGTTTACCCATCATGTTGGTACTCTAATAACAGCTAGAGAAGTAGTTCATATTTGAACATAAGTGCCTCATGCTCTGTTTTGCTGAGCTTTGTGTGTTTTCTGGACACAATCCATTAAAGAACCAATATTAATATCTTTGACATTTTTGGATGTCCCTTGATTTGAGGATGATGTCGTCTCAGGTGTAGATATGCATGAGAGTAAACAAACTGTTTCTCAACCTGGGCACATGGGCCAGGTTATCCCGTGGGATACTAGCACCCAGAGTGTAGGGTCTACTTCCTTTTCTGTCCTTCTCTGCTGCCTAATCACAAAGGCTTTGAGAATCAAAGCATGGTGCAGCTCAATATACAAGTTGTCACCATTTTGAAAGATTTAGTATAAGCTCCTCCCAGTTATTAGTATCAAGACTGCTCAGAAAGTTCTGACAGTCTGTGTAGCCTTGTCTTTGTGTGTTCCCAGAATACTGACCATTAGAAGTTGAGAAAACAGGAGTTAGTGAGGCCACCTGGGCACAGTCTCCAGTTCACCATCATTGGTTTTGCAGGAGATTGGCCTGGAAGCTAGTGAAGCTGGTTTGGGGAAGGACAGTGTCATTTTTTAGTCAGTCCTCCTTTAGAATTCAGAGAGTGCTGCAGTGGTATTGCTGATGGCATCTCTCTAGCACTGTTCGTTATGTGCCACTGATACTTAGTCCAGGTCTCTTGGCAGAACTGGAGAATGGTGCCAACAGCTGCTCTGTACACCAGACTGGCAGAGGTCTTTGTTGTCAAGTTTCTGCTCCCATAGTTTGTAGAGGATTGATCTCGTGCAGCTTAACTGGTGTGGATTTCCTAGTCAATGTTATCCATTTGGGAGAGATGGTCGTTAACCTTGACATGAATATAGATATAAAATTGATACTTCCAGCAAAACTGTACTAAATGTACACGTTCCTCATATTTCTGTTACCATGCTCATTTATAAAAAGGAAAAAAAAGAGAAAATAAATACTTCATTTCTTCTTCATTTATGTTGTGCCTTTTCTGTTCTCAGTATTCCTGAGGAAAGGCTTTTGCCCAGAATGTCGATTCTCCTGCTCCTCGTCTACTGCCTGATCTGCTGTGCATTTCCAGCACTCGTGACTCTGATCTCCAGGATCTGCAGTCTTTACTTTCTCCCTGTTCTCAGCATATCTCAAAGCATGCAACAGCTGGGAAGTCATTTTGCAAACACTTGATGTAATGTAGAAAGTTCAGCAAACAACTGCAGTACAGCCAGGTTCCACAAAGAATTATGAGCAGAAGTAGGCAATTCAGCCCCCCCAAGCCTTTTCTGCTATTTAATATTATCGTGGCTAATCTCATCTTGGCCTTACCTCCATTTTCCTGCCTGCTGTTTATAACCCTTCAACCCATTATTAATTACAAATCTTTCCATCTCCTCCTTAAATTTACTCAATGTCCCTGCATTTCCACAATTTCAGGTAGTGAATTCCACAAATTAATGACCCTCTATAAGAAATAATTTCTCCTCATGTCTGGTTTATATCTGTTACCCCTAATCCTAATTATAGATTTTACCTCATGAAGAAACATCCTTTTGACTTCTACTTTGTCAACCCCCATTAGCATCCTATATACCTCAATTAGGTCTCCTTTCATTCTTATAAACTCCAGAGAGTACAGACCTAAACTGCTCACTCTCACTTCATAAGAAGTCAGAAGACAAACCTCTTGCCCCTGGTGAACATCAATAAAAAGAATGTTTAGGTCATCTGATTTTGTGAAGCAGATAGAGAATAAATATTGGACAGGATGCCAGATTTACTCTCTTGGTGTTCTTCAACAGTGAATCATCTAGCTTTAATATCTCAAATTGGCAAGAGGACACTTTCATCAGTGCACCGTTTCCTCATTGTAACACTGAATGGTTTGCTTAGATTTCATGCTGAAATCTCTGGAGTGGGTCTTGAACCTACAATCTTCTGACCAAAGACTTGAGTGTTTGCAATTAGTCATGGTTAACACCCAAGAACTAAAAAGAAAAATAACCGTCTGAAAAATGTAACCAAGATGAACACACTTTGAAATGCAAAATTTGTCCTTTCTAAAGTTAAAGCTCACACAATTGCAGTCTTTTCTTCCCATCTCTGTCATGTGGCACCCAACAGAGGGAAGCATTTAAAATAACACCACTTATGCGCTAATTAAGGCCAAGCACCCTAATTTATCATTTCAGTCTATATATAACTCTATATTCAATTTCTTGAAAACAAATAGAATTCAATCGCACTGGTAACATTTCATCCACCAAAAAAACTTTATTTTGATTTGCCATGTGTTGATCCTGATATAAAGTTCAATGTATTGGCTGCAGTATTTGTTGAAATTCATTCACATCAGTGTTTAGTAGAATATAAATAGCCCATGAATGGATACATGTATAATCCCAGCTGTAAAGGCAAACTACAGTCCTAACATTTAATAAAATTGAAATGCTTCTTGCTCGGCAAATAAAAGTTAAAACTTTTCAGTTTAAATGAATCGTAAATATTGAAACTAGCCTTTAATTGCCAATGTATACCAAATGCAAGGTAATTCAATAGAACATTATGCACACAAAGAAATAGATAGGTCTGCATGTAATTAAACCATTTTACATAAACACACTGTTGAATTTCAAGCAATAAGCAAATATCATATCCCTTGACATCAGTATTGCTTACTAGCCAATCTTTTTTTTTCATTTTCCCAACTTGAGAAGATTTTTTTTTGATTTACAGTCCGTGAAAGGGTTGCTTTCATCCAGCCTGCCACCCACAAACAATGGCTTGAAAAAAAGCGAAAAAAAATCCCAACTTTCCCAAGTACAGATGTTAGAAACAGCTTTAAGTTGTTGCAGAGGAATTGCAGGGGTCAAAGTAGGTGGATTGCTTTCCTCAGCTGTGAAAACTAGGGGTGATTATCTGGTGGTAGGCCTGGTGAGGTGGAGCAGGCCCACTGCTGGGCCAAGCCTGTGCCTGACTTTAAGGAAAAACAAAAACCCCTTTGATTTTGTCCTTCTTAAAACCCTCAGCTCTGAACTCGTGAGTAGGCAGCATTCTTGCAAGTGCTCCAGTTGTGGCTTGACGGCCTGCCCACCAGCTGGGCATCCTGTTCTGTACCTGCGTCAGTGTGTTAGCAGGGGATTAACTCAAGGACCTCAGACGTGGAGAATCTAAAAATACCCTTAATACCTGCCTTTCAGTTCAGGGTCTTAATTTCACGTGAATTTATGAGCATTCTGTGATACGTTTGGCACTTTATAACTTTTCCGTTCAGTCAAGTAAAGGCGACTAAGACACATCATCATTAAAAGCATTCAAAGCCAAAATCCACATGGTATCTTTAATAATGGGAAACCAACATTTTAAGCAATTTATAGTACTGAAGTCATTTTTTTCTTCCTGGCAGTGAAAACCTGGAAGAGAATGAAGCTCTTTGTTGCATGTCTGCGAAATGCCACTTAATTACAGCAGCCATTAATTTTTCCCAGTTAACCTTGTGGAAGATTTATTTAAGATATGTATAACCTATTAAAAGCATCAGTAGACAATGAAACAAGGACGTGCCTTCGGGCAAACCATGCATAATCATGATGATGATGATGATGATGATGATGATGATCTATTTGTCCAACTGTATATGAAACCATGCCCTTCCATACATTCCATACATTTGGGCCCCCATATCTCATAATGCACAAGCTTCATACTATAGCTATATTTATCACTAACATTATATGTGGACTTTTTGAGTGCTAGTTTAATTCAGGTTATTCAGTTGTTGAATTCAATATTAAACTCCTACTGGAATTAGATGTAAAATGAAGTTGGATGTCAGAGTTGCTATGCAAAATCTACAGAGATTGTGAATAGCGAGAAGTTCCAGGCATAGCTTCATATCCCTCAGTCAAATTATTGGGTTTCCTCCGGGTGCTCCGGTTTCCTCCCACAGTCCAAAGGTGTGCAGGCCAGGTGAATTGGCCATGCTAAATTGCCCATAGTGTTAGGTAAGGGGTAAATGTAGATGTAGGGGCATGGGTGGGTTACGCTTCGGCGGGGCGGTGTGGACTTGTTGGGCCGAAGGGCCTGTTTCCACACTGTAAGTAATCTAATCTAAATCTAAATCTAAGTAAATTAAGTTTCTTTCAATGCATTACAGACTGTTGATTGGCGGATTATTATCCACTGTATTTTGCCTTACTGTTTTCTAATACTGATAGCTTGTCTGAAGTACAATTGGTTTCCTGTTTTTCTAACTTCAGTTAATGAAATGGCAACATTTGAAAACAATCTCAGTGATCCAGGAAATATTACCTAAAATGTTAACTCTTGTAAACTTTTGCGATATAAAAAGAATTTTACTGGTGCAGTCGCATAAAACATGTGACAGTTATAACAGATAACATAACACATTAACTGCTCTAATGGTCTACTTTCCTAATCTAAATTCACACTAATAACAAATGTTTTTTCCTCTCTTGGCAAACTCATGTTTGACCCTCATGCAAGATAAACTTTATCTCTATATTCCTGTGATTGTTCAACAATTGTCTTTGTTGATTTTTTTTCAGTCACTTTGCCACAGAATTTTTGCCAGGGCTTCAATATCTCTTCAATTGCTTTCTACCTCTAAGCATTTCATAAAAATGGATGATTTGGATTCCTTCTTAGGTCAGATTTCAAAACATTGTTTGAGAGCAAATGGAGCACAAAAACAACATTTTGACTTATCATTAACAATTATTCTTGAAGAGATTTTAATTTGACTTGATGCTCTCAGTTACCTCCAACATGGAGATAAAAGCACAGCCATGTTATTATCTCATTTATTAAAATGGAATCAATCATTAGGAACAAACTTAGTGGTTACATAAGTGAAAGCCAAGTAGGAGTGTAATTTCCAAAATGTTTAGGCCATCCGTAAGTGCTCAGTTATACTTTTGAGAAATTGATATCTAAAGAAGTTGTTAAAAATCGCAAAGCTGCAGCATACCATAACTTCAAGAAAAACATTATATAAAATTGCACATGTAAAGCTGTAACAATTTCTTAGCCTATAGGGTAGCCTAGGTAAAACTTGAAAGTGGATAAGATCTGGCAGAGAGAGAGAGGCAACAGTGGGAACTAGTTAGGGGAGTGATGACTAATTGCAGAAATGTACAGCGTGAATTGCCTCAGGTATTGTGGTTGGAACTAGAGCTGTTTCCAATCTATATAAACAAACTCAATGATGCAACACAAGGTGGTCAGGTTCACAGATGGCACCAATTTAGGGTGGGCA
The DNA here is from genome assembly GCF_047496795.1 of Chiloscyllium punctatum. Lineage (NCBI taxonomy): Eukaryota > Metazoa > Chordata > Chondrichthyes > Orectolobiformes > Hemiscylliidae > Chiloscyllium > Chiloscyllium punctatum. Next base: position 20,285,512 of record NC_092764.1, read on the forward strand.
CTTGACTCTGTTGAAGTAGCCAGGGAGCTAGTCAAATCTTCCAAGTGGGCATAGTTTTCCAAAAATATACAATATAGATGAATGCAAGGTGTTGCACTTTGGAAGGAGATCTTCAGAATATTGCATTGTTGACTATCTCAGAGGAATCGTAGAATGTTTCAAACAAAAATCAAATGTCTGCAGAAAGAATAATTATAATCATGAGGAGGCCAGAAAGTAGCTTTAGCATTTGGTGTTGCTCGGATGGTAATGAGGGAAAATGCCTCATCTGGTCAGGAATATTCAATGCTCCACTGTTATTTCCAGAGGAATATCTGGCCTACATATCTAATTATTATAGAATCATAGAGTCATAGAGATGTACAGCATGGAAACAGATCCTTCGGTCCAACCTGTCCACACTGACCAGATATCCCAACCCAATCTAGTCCCACCTGCCAGCACCCAGCCCATATCCCTCCAAACCCTACCTATTCATATACCCATCCAAATGCCTCTGAAATGTTGCAATTTTACCAGCCCCCACCACATCCTCTGGCAGCTCATTCTATAAACGTACCACCCTCTGTATGAAAATGTTGCCCCTTAGGTCTCTTTTATATCTTTCCCCTCTCACCTTAAACTTATGCCTTCTAGTTCTGGACTCCCTGATCCCAGGTAAAAGACTTTGTCTATTTATCCTATTCATGCCCCTTATAATTTTGTAAACCTCTATAAGGGTACCCCTCAGCCTCCGACGCTCCAGGAAAAACAGCCCCAGCCTGTTCAGCCTCTCCCTATAGCTCAAATCCTCCAACACTGGCAACATCCTTGTAAATCTTTTCTGAACACTTTCAAGTTTCACAACATCTTTGCGATAGGAAGGAGACCAGAATTGCACGCAATATTCCAACAGTGGCCTAACCAATGTCCTGTACAGCCACAACATGACCTCCCAACTCCTGCACTCAATATTCTGACCAATAAAGGAAAGCATATCAAATGCCTTCTTCACTATCCTACTTACCTGAGACTCCACTTTCAAGGAGCTATGAACCTGCACTCCAAGGTCTCTTTGTTCAGCAACACTCCCTAGGACCTTACCATTAAGTGTGTAAGTCTTGCTAAGATTTGCTTTCCCAAAATGCAGCACCTCGCATTTATCTGAATTAAACTCCATCTGCCACTTCTCAGCCCATTGGCCCAACTGGTCCAGATCCCGTTGTAATCTGACATAACCCTCTTTGCTGTCCACTGCACCTCAGATTTTGGTGTTATCTACAAATTTACTAACTGTACGTCTTATGCTCACATCCAAATCATTTATGTGAATGACAAAAAGTAGAGGACCCAGCACCGATCCTTGTGGCACTCCACTGGTCACAGGCCTCCAGTCTGAAAAACAACCCTCCACCACCACCCTCTGTCTTCTACCTTTGAGCCAGTTCTGTATCCAAATGGCTAGTTCTTCCTGTATTCCATGAGATCTAACTTTGATAATCAGTCTCCCATGGGGAGCCTTGTTGAACGCCTTACTGAAGTCCATATAGATCACATCTACTGCTCTGCCCTCATCAATCTTCTTTGTTACTTCCTCAAAAAACTCAATCAAGTTTGTGAGACATGATTTCCCACTCACAAAGCCATGTTGACTATCCCTAATCAGTCCTTGCCTTTCCAAATACATGTACATCCTGTCCCTTAGGATTCCCTCCAACAACTTGCCCACCACCGAGGTCAGGCTCACAAGTCAATAGTTCCCTGGTTTGACTTTACCGCCCTTCTTAAACAGTGGCACCACGTTTGCCAACCTCCAGTCGTCCGGCACCTCACCTGTGACTATCGATGATACAAATATCTCAGCAAGAGGCCCAGCAATCACTTCTCTAGCTTCCCACAGAGTTCTCGGGTACACCTGATCAGGTCCTGAGGATTTATCCACCTTTAACTGTTTCAAGACATCCAGCACTTCCTCCTCTGTAATATGAACATTTTGCAAGATGTCACCATCTATTTCCCTACAGTCTATATCTTCAATATCTTTTTCCACAGTAAATACTGATGCAAAATATTCATTTAGTATCTCCCCCATTTTCTGTGGCTCCACACAAAGGCCGCCTTGCTGATCTTTGAGGGGCCCTATTCTCTCCCTAGTTACCCTTTTGTCCTTAATATAGTTGTAAAAACCCTTTGGATTCTCCTTAATTCTATTTGCCAAAGCTATCTCATGTCCCCGTATTGCCCTCCTGATTTCCCTCTTAAGTATACTCCTACTGCCTTTATACTCCTTTATGGAACAACAACACACACATAATTTTAAATAACAGAGCTAAATCAGAAAAGCATAGTGTAGTAACCAATGAGGTTAATTTCCTTTGCTTTATCAGATCGAATAGACATTGTAATGATTGGAACCAGGGCCAGATGGATCTCATTGACTATGAGATTCCTAATTGGGGTTGTTAACCTGAGCCAATTAGGGAGTCCTGACTGACAGATACAAACAGTAGATTTAGAGAGTTTCTTCATTCTGGGGACTGGCTGTGAGATGGCTGGCCAGAGCTGAAATATTGTGCACATGTAAATAAAGGATGACTTGGGGACCGGCCTCTGTGCAGTTATTTCAGACATCAAAATTAATCTTTATTTATCAAATTTAATCTCACTCCATGTGGTTGAGGTTGTGTTATTTAGAACCTGCACATTGGTAAGTGAGAATCCAGGTCACAGCATTGGTCATCCATGTCGTATTTTGGTGAGATGGGTTCAAATCCTACTAGAACAAACATTTAATCATAGTATCTGTCTGTTGCAGAAAAGGCCCTTTGAGTCTTCACTGACTCTCTAAACTCCCAACTCTATTCCTGCAAGTCTGCATTTCCCATGGCTAATCCACCTAACCTGCACATCTTTGAACTTTTGGAGGAAACTGGAGCACCTGATAGAAACTCATGCAGACATGGGGAAAAAGTACAAAATCCACACTGTCACCCAAGGCTAGAATCAAATCTGGGTCCCAGGCACTGTTAGGCAGCACTGCTAACCACAGTGTCACTGTGCTGCCTCTGGTGAAATTTGAATTCAATTAAAAATCTGGCTCTAAAAGGCCAATGATAATCATGTAACCTATCAGCCATTGTTGTTAAAAACCACCTGGCTTACTCATACCATTTAGGGAAGAAAAATTAATTTCTAATTGCTTGAATTTACAAATTTAAAAATGATATTTTATGGTTATCTGAAATAATAATTGAGAATATCACTAATATTCTGGGGAAGGCAATCGCCTCATAGCATTATCGCTAAACTATTACACCAGAGATTTGAAAATGTTCTGAGACTTGGATTCAAATCCTATCATACTCCAATTTGAATTCAATTAAAATAAAACTGGAATTAAGAGTCCAATGATGACCAAGAAACCATTGGTGATCATCAGGAAAAACCCCATCTGGCTCACTTCAGGGAAGGAAAGTGCCATTCTGACCTGGTCTGGCCTACATGTTACTCCAGAAACATAGCAATGTTGTTGAGTCTTATCTGTCCTCTGAAATGATCTAGCAAGTTACTCAGTTGTATCAGCCTGCCAACCTATTAAAGTCCTCCTTGCCATCTGGGGCTAATGCCAAAATTGGGAGAGCTGTTTCACAGACCAGTCAAGCAACAATCTAATATGACCACAGAACCATGCTACACAGAAAGTGTCCCAGACACCATCAATACCATCTCCAGGCAATGGCTCACCAACAGGATACATCCAGTAGAAGTGGGAACATAGTGGTATTCAGTTGCGAGGAAGTTTCCTTGGGAGTCTTCAACATTGGGTCCGGACCCCATGAAGTGTCATGGAGTAAAACATGGCAAGAAAACATCTTGCTGATTATCACGTAATGCTCTACCGAAACTGGTGAACTATTCACAGTGTCAGCTCATTTCTAAGAGGTGCTCTGTATGAGAGCTTTATAAATGACCATCACAGGCAGTGCTAGGTTCACTTCCACAGCCACAATGGTGCATCTGTTTCCTTTTTCCTAATGGCCCTTTCGCTTCACCTGGGAGTCTGACTCCTTCAAAGCTCTAGTGTGAGACCTTTTGTTTTGGATGGAGATGTTGTTCAGCATTCGGCAGACTCTCATAACCCTGGGAAATGGACATTGATATGCATAATTTAGCGCTGCTGGTTGAAAAATTGCTGAAACCATTATTAAATGGAATTATTTTCTCATCACGTAGGAAGTGGCATTGTGTGATAGAGCATGTCAGGCCACATGGGTGCAATCTATAACCTCCCGGCCTTTAGGATTCCTGCCATAGTAAAACCTCACAACCCTTCCGTGCTGCTTTTGGCTGCCCATGGGGAGAGGAGGTGAAATAACTTGCATGATAAAACCTTCTATGAACAGTTGTTGGCTTATGTTCCTGATGCTCCCCAGTGGTAAGTTGAATATGAAGCATGAATGTTTAAAGGCAGTTGTGACCTTGACAGCCACCAGGAGTGCCATGCCTGTGGAGGAATCTGGCTACAGATCAATCTGGAGCACGCAACATAACTCTAATGGTGGTCATAGTTAATTAAATCTTCTACAGGCACGGGGCCTTCAGCAACAGAAGGTATGTGCAATTCTGCCTGTGATTCAGCTGAGACAGTACCACTGCATAAGTGCAGAGGCACCTCTTGTTAAGCTCAGCCAGCATTGTATCCTTCAGTTGGTCTGTTTATTCTTCCAAGAAACACAACTAGTCAGGGATTTCGATGAAAAACTCATTGTGCTAAAGAGGTAGAGATTTTGGAAGACCATCCACAATTATCTTGAGTCTCCCAGACCTTGAAGTGGCAATAGAGAATAAACAAGATGAAATATGTTGCAGAAATAGCACTTACTGACTTTCTACTGTAATTCTTTACTCTGACCTTACAAAGAAGCTCAGAACTCAATGGATAGAAATTGGCACATCATTAAAATGCTGAAACAAACATTAGTTCATTGCCACTGTAATGACAGGATTAGTTTGACCACGTTTGCAGAAAACTATTTGCAAACTGACAGGGAGTTCTTGTCCCTTATGTTACAAAATTGGATAAGCTGATAAATGAGCTTATGACAATAGTCTCTTCATGAATTTTTTTTTTGGTAATTGTTTTCGTGAGTGCATTCCCCAATATTGAAATCTGTCTTGATTTTTAAACTAGGCCTGCCATGCTCACTCATTGCCATGATTCCTTGCAGAGTAACTAATGTTCCTAAATGTGTGCTGTAACTTTTACAGTGAATCAAATACACAGAATCATACAGTACAGAAGTACAGTACAATACAGTAAATCGAGTCCATGCTGCCAAAAGTACATTAAATCTGCACGAGTCCCACTTTCCAGCATTAGTCCTGTAGCCTTGAATGTTTTGACACTTCAAGTGTTCATCCAAATTTTTTTTGAAGGTTGTGAAGTTACCTGCCTTTAACAATCCTCCCAGCCAAGGCGTTCCAGATTCCCACCATGCTCATCATATCCCCTGTAAACCTCCTTCCTTTCAGCTTAAAGTTATTGATCCCACCAAGGGAAGATAGTTGAAAAAGAAATGTGGAATGCAGGGCTTAGCAGAAAGAACAGGGGAATAAGACAAATTAGATAGCTCTTTCAAAGATCTGGCAGAGGCACAGCAGCCTGGTTCTTCGGACTTCCTTCAGTTCTGTAAATGTCCAAAATTGCCTGTTAACATCATGATAGTCAATCAATGTACCATATCCAGGTTCCATTATACTTTGCCGAGAATGAATAAGCTTTATGTAAATTCAAATTCCAATTCTCAAATGTTCATACCATATTCAGAGATTATCAATCTGCTCGAGTGCTAGCAACTCTGTCCTTCACTGAATTCCTTTCACAACTCATTCCAATGATGTCATGCAGTTTTCTTGTTCTTTTAGGAGGTTTGCTCTTTGACAAATTTTTAAAAATCGTATCACAGAACAAGAGACAACTAGTTGACTCCGAGTACATTTCATTTACTACAAGCATATTGATTCATTCCTGATGAAGGGCCCTTGCCCGAAATGCCGATTCTCCTGCTCTTTGGATGCGGCCTGACCTGCTGTGCTTTTCGAGCACCACACTCTCGACTCTTATCTCCAGAATCTGCAGTCCTCACTTTCTCCAATATTGTCCTATCAAATCAGACTAACTTTTCAAAACATTCAATTTACTTGGATCTTCAGTCATCTCTGCCACAATTCACAAAATTTAGTATAAATCGAAATGACCAGCCTTCATGTTTATTCAGTGACCCTTTTCCTTGTTGAATACCAATTACATGGTTAGAGATTACAATTTTCAATATGTCAATATTAAGGCAAAATTAATTAGCTGATTTGGATCTCCTGACAACACTGAAGATTTAGTGCAAACTCTTCAGGGGTTTGTTATGGTGCTACCTTGTTTGAAATAGTTAATCTGAATACTATTATTAGCATAAATACAGCAAACATAATAAATTTAAATATTGTCTGATTGCTACATGAACAGGTAAAATATATGATAATACAGTAATCACTACGATAAATGATGACGATATTTTATGATTAGATTCACTGCAGTGTGGAAATAAGCCTGTCAGCCCAACAAGTCCACACCAACCCTCTGAAGAGCAACCCATCCACCGACATTTACCCCTGACTAATGCACCTAACACTACGGTCATTTTAGCATGGCCAATTCACCTAACCTGCACATCCTCGTACGGTGGGAGGAAACCGGAGCAAACCCACACAGAGAATGTGCAAACTCCACACAGACAGTTGCCTGAGGTGGGAATTGAACCTGGGTACCTTGTGCTGTGAGGCAGCAGTGCTAACCACTGAGCCACCATGCCACCTCCAATATATTGGGGGATTCATTGGTGAGAGGTAAGTGTAATGCTGCTTCATAAAAAAGCATGTGGGGGTGTAATCTCAGGAAATATAAATACATGATAATAGGGACTGAGAAAATAATACAGATTGGCTGAGAGTACACGTGGGATGCATCAAATGTGAAAAATTAGCAAAATTACTTGCTTGAGACATTTATCAGAATTCTTTGGTGACGGAATAAAATGGTTACAACACAATCGGCCCACCAAGTCTGTGCCAATTCCTACTTCTTATTTAGACCCACTATGTATGGCCCATGCACGGGTTCTATCCCTCTGTCCACCTCCCCTTCATGTGTCTATGAAGATTCGCCTTAAATGTTGCTAACATGCTTGCTTCCACTGGAAGTGCATTTCTGCAAACCCCACCCACCCCCACCCCCACCCATGGATGAAGGGGAGTCGGTAGATTTAATATGTTGAGATTTAACAACATATGCTGACTGCAAGGAGCAGATATCTGCCTCATATTGACTAGCTGCTCATGAAATGTAAGTTAGGGTTAGGATTCTGCTCCCAGGGCCCTCATATGACAATGTTGTGGTGACAGAGGCAGTCACACTTCAGGTAAAAGAAGAAGGTTGATGGGTTACCATCAGGGGACAGAAAGGGAACTGGCAGGCAGTGCAGGGATCCCCTGTGGATGTTGCCCTCAACAACAAGTATACCGTTTTGGATACTGTTGAGGGGAGGGACTTACCAGGGGTAAACAATGGGGCACAGGTCTCTGGCACTGAGTCTGTCCTCTTGCTCAGGAGGGAATGGGGGAGAGCAGAGCATTAATCATTGGGGACTCTATAGTTAGGAGCACAGAAAGGAGGTTCTGTGGGAATGAAAGAGACTCATGATTGGTGTGTTGCCTCCCAGGTGCCAAGGTTTGTGATGTCTCTGATGGTGTTTTCAGAATCCTTTTGGGGGAGGGGAGCAGCCCGAAGTTGTGGTCCACATAGGCACCAATGGCATAGGTAGGAAGAAGGGTAGGGATCTAAGGCAGAAATTCAGGGAGTTAGGGTGGAAGCGTAGAGCTAGAACAAACAGAATTGTTATCTCTGGTTTGTTGTCCGTGCCACGTGCTAGCAAGGCGAGGAATAGCGAGAGACAGGACTTGAACACACGGATACAGGGATGGTGGAGGAGGGAGGATTTTGGATTCCTGGATAATTGGGACTCTTTCTAGGCAAGGTGGGACCTCTACAAACAGGATGGTCTTCACTTGAACCAAAGGGGTACCAATATCCTTGGTGGGGGTGCAGGGGATGGTGGTGGCAATGGGGGGGGGCGGTTTCCTAATGCTCTTCAGGTGGGTTTAAACTAATTCAGCAGGGGGATGGAAACTTAAATTGTAGTTCGAGCATACAGGAGGTTGAGAATAGTGAGGTCATAAATAAGGTTTCAAGGTTGCAAGATGGCACCGGCAAGCAAGAATTTGGTTTGAAGTGTGTCTACTTCAATGACAGGAGCATCCGGAATAAGGTGGGTGAACTTGCAGCAAGGGTCAGTGCCTTGGATTTTGATGTTGTGGCCATTTCGGAGACATGGGTAGAACAGTGACAGGAATGGTTGTTGCAGGTTCTGGAATTTAGATGTTTCAGGAAGAACAGAGAAGATGGGAAAAGGAGGGGCTTTGGTGTGGTGGCACTGTTAGTCAAGGACAGTATTACAGCAGCAGAAAGGATATTTGAGGACTTGTCTACTGAGGTAGTATGGGTGAGGTTAGAAACAGAAAAGGAAAGGTCACCTTGTTAGGAGTTTTCTATAGGCCTCCGAATAGTTCCAGAGATGTACAGTACAGGTTAGCAAAGATGATTCTTGATAGGAGCAAGAGTGACAGGGTAGTTGTTATAGGGGCTTTAACTTTCTGAATATTGACTGGAAATACTATAGTTTGAGTATTTTAGATGGGTGTGTTTTTGTCCAATGTGTGGAGGAGGATTTCCTGACATAGTATGTAGACAGGCCAACAAGGGGTGAGGCCACATTAGATTTGGTACTGGGTAATGAACCCGGCCAGGTGTTAGATTGGGAGGTAGGTGAGCACTTTGGTGATAGTAACCACAGTTCCGTTATGTTTATTTTAGTGATGGAAAGGGATAATTATGGACCACAGGACAAGAGTTATAGCTGGAGGAAAGACAATTATTATGCAATTAGGCAAGAGTTAGGATGCATAGGATTGGGAAGGAAATTGCAGGGGATGGGCACAATAGAAATGTAGAGCTTATTCAAGGAACACCTACTGCTGGTCATTGATAAGTTTTGTACCTGTCAGGCAGGGAGGATGTGGTCGAGTGAGGGAGCCATGGTTTACTAAGTAAGATGAATTTCCTGTCAAGCAGAAGAAGAAGGCTTATTTTAGGATGAGTAGTGATGGCTTGAGAATCACAAGTTAGCCAGGAAAGACCTAAAGAGAGAGCTAAGAAGAACCAGGAGGGGTCATGAGAAGTCATTGGCGAATAGGATCGAGGAAAACCCTAAAGCTTTCCATAGGTTCATCAAGAATAAAAGATTGACTAGAGTAAGATTAGGGCCAATCAAAGATAGTAGTGGGAAGTTGTGCATGGAGTCAGAGGAGATAGAGAAAGCACTAAATGAATATTTTTCGTCAGTATTCACACTGGAAAAAAAACCAATATTGTTATGAATGCTGAGATACAGACTACTAGATTAGGCAGGATTAAGGTTCACAAGGAGGACGTGTTAGCAATTCTGGAAAGTGTGAAAATAGGTAAATCCCCTGGCTGGATGGGATTTATTTTAGGATTTTCTGGGAAGCTAGGGAGGAGATTGCTGAGTCTTTGACTTTGATCTTTATGTCGTCATTGTCTACAGGAATAGTGCCAGAAGACTGAAGGATAGCAAATGTTGTTCCCTTGTTCAAGAAGGGGAGTAGAGACAACCCTGGTAATTATAGACCAGTGAGTCTTACATTGGTTGTGGGTAAAGTGTTGGAAAGTGTTATAAGAGATAGGATTTATAATCATCTTGAAAGGAATAAGTTGATTAGGGATAGTCAACATGGTTTTGTGAAGGGTAGGTTGTGCCTCACAAACCTTATCGTGTTCTTTGAGAAGATGACCAAACAGGTGGTTGAGGGTAAAGCGGTTGATGTGGCGTATATGGATAGCAGTGAGGTGTTTGAAAAGTTTCTCCATGGTAGGCAATTGCAAACAATAAGGAGGCATGGGATTGAGGATGATTTAGTGGTTTGGATAAAAAATTGGCTAGCTGAAAGAAGACAGAGGGTGGTGGTTGGAAGGAAATATTCATCCTAGAGTTCAGTTACTAGTGGTGTATCGCAAGGATCTGTTTTGGATCCATTGTTGTTTGTCATTTTTATAAATGACCAGAATGTGGGCGTAGAAGGATGGGTTAATATTTTGTGGATGACGCTAAGATCGGTCGAGTTGTGGATAGTGACGAAAGATGTTATAGGTTATTGAGGGACATAGATATGTTGCAGAACTGGGCTGAGAGGTGGCAAATGGAGTTTAATGCAGAAAAGTGTGAGGTGATTCACTTTGAGGGGAGTAACGGGCATGCAGAGAAATGGCCTAATAGTAAGATTCTTAGTAGGTGTAGATGAGCAGAGAGATCTCGTTTTACAGGTACATTGATCCTTGAAAGTTGCCACCCAGACTGATAGGTTTGTTAGGAAGACATATGGTGTTTAGCTTTTATTGGTAGTGGAATTAAAGTTCAAAATCACGAGGTCATGCTGCAGTTGTACTAAACTCTGGTGAGGCCGCACTTGGGGTATTGCGTACTGTTCTGGCAACTGCATTACATGAAGGATATGGAAGCATTGGAAAGGGTTCAGAAGAGATTTACTAGGATGTTGCATGGTATGGAGGGATGGTCCTCCGAGGAAAGGCTGAGGGACTTGAGGCTGTTTTCGTTCCAGAAAAGAAGGTTGAGAGGGGACTTAATGGAGACGTATAAGATAATTAAAGGGTTAGATAGGGTGGACAGTGAGAGCCTTTTTCTTTGGATGGTGATGGCTAGCATGAGGGGACATAGCTTTAAATTGAGGGGTGATAGGTATAGGGCAGATGTCAGAGGTAGTTTCTTTACTCAGAGAGTAGTAGGGAAATGGAATGCCCTGCCTGCAACAGTAATAGACTCGCTAACTTTAAGGGCAATAACATTGTCATTGGATAGACATATGGACAAAAATGGAGTAGAGTAGGACAGATGGGCTTCAGATTGGTTCCACAGATTGGTGCAACATTGAAAGCTGAAAGGCCTGTATGTTCACTGTTCTATGTTCTAGAATAACAGCCCCAGAGCGAAGGTAGCAGAGCAGGCACAGGCTGAGTCTCGGAGCGATGGCAGCAGACTGGGTGGGGTCAACCCCAGAGGGGGAGCAGAGCGTGCACGGGCTAGGTCGTGGAGTGGGAGCAGAGTGTGCACAGGCCGGGTCCTGGAATGGGAGCAAAGTGGGCACAGGCCGGATCCTGGAGTGGGAGCAAAGTGTGCACAGGCTGGATCCTGGAGTGGGAGCAAAGTGTGCACAGGCCGGATCCTGGAGTGGGAGCAAAGTGTGCACAGGCCAGGTCCTGGAGTGGGAGCAGAGTGTGAACAGGCCGGGTCTTGGAGTGGGAGCAGAGTGTGCACAGGCCGGGTCCTGGAGTGGGAGCAGATTGTGCATGGGCCGGGTCCTGGAGTGGGAACAGAGCGTGCACGGATTTGGGTCCTGGAGTGGGAGCAGATGTGCACAGGCCGGGTCCTGGAGTGGGAGCAGAGTGTGCACAGGCTGAGCCCTGGAGTGGGAGCAGAGTATGCCAATGCTGAGCCCTGGAATGGGAGCAGAGAGTGCACAGGTTTGGGTCCTGTAGTGGGAGCAGAGTGTACACGGATTTGGGTCCTGGAGTGGGAGCAGAGTGTGCACAGGTCAGGTCCTGAAGTGGATGCAGAGTGTCCCCAGACTGGGTCCTGGAGTGGATGCAGACTGTGCACAGACCAGGTCCTGGAGTGGGAGCAGAGTGTGTGCACGGACTGGGTCCTGGAGTGGGAGGAGAGTGCGCATAGGTCAGGTCCTGGAGTGCATGCAGATTGTGCATGGACTGGGTCCAGGAGTGGGAGCAGAGTGTGCCCAGACTGGGTCCTGGAGTGGGAGCAAAGTGTGCACAGACTGGGTCCTGGAGTGGATGCAGAGTGTGCACGGATTTGAGTCCTCGAGTGGGAGCAGAGTGTGCACAGGTCAGGTCCTGGACTGGGTGCTGAGTGTGCACCGACTGGGCCCTGGAGTGGGAGCAGAGTGAGCACGGGCTGAGCCCTGGAGGGAGAGCAGAGTGTGCACAGGCCGGGTCCTGGAGTGGGAGGAGAGTGTGTAAAGGCTGGGTTCTGGAGTGGGAGCAGAATGTGTACAGACCAGGTCCTGGAGTGAGAGCAGAGTGTGCACAGGCCGGGTCCAGGAGTGTGAGCAGAGTGTGTACAAGCCGGGTCCTGGAGTGGGAGCAGAGTGTGCACGGGCTGAGCCCTGGGGTGGGAGCGGAGTGTGCATGGACTGGGTCCTGGAGTGAGAGAAGAGTGTGCACAGGCCGGTCCTGGAGTGGGAGCAGAGTGTGTATGGGCAGAGTCCTAGAGAGGGAGCAGAGTGTGCCCAGACTGGTTCCTCGAGTGGGAGCATAGTGAGCACGGGCTGTGCCCTGGGGTGGGAGCAGTGTGTGCATGTTCCAAGACCTGGAGTGGGAGAAGAGTGTGAATGGTCTGGGTCCTGGGATGGGAGTACAGTGTGCACGGACTGGGTACGGGAGTGGATGCAGAGTGTGCACATCCAGGATCCTGGAGTGGGAGCAGAGTGTGCACAGGCCGGTCCTGGAGTGTGAGCAGAGTGTGTACAGGCCAGGATCTGGAGTGGGAGCAGAGAGTGGACAGCCCGGGTCCTGGAGTGGGAGCAGAGTGTGCACAGGCTGGGGCCTGGAGTGGGAGCAGAGTGGACACGGGCTGAGCCTTGGGGTGGGAGCAGAGTGTGCAAGTTCCAGGTCCTGGGGTGGGAGCAGAATGTGCACGTCCCAGGTCGTGGAGTGGAAGAAGAGTGTGCATGGTGTGGGTCCTGGGGTGAAGCAGAGTGTGCACAAACAGGGTCCTGGAGTGGGAGCAGTGTGAGCACGGGCTGAGCCCTGGAGTGGGAGCAGCGTGTGTACAGGCCGGATCCTGGAGTGGGAGCAGTGTGTGTACAGGCCAGGTCCTTGAGTGGGAGCAGGGTGTGTATGGGCTGAGCCCTGGAGGGGGAGCAGTGTGTGCACAGGCCGGGTCCTGGAGTGGGAGCAGAGTGTGTACAGGCCGGGTCCTGGAGTGAGAGCAGAGTGTGCACAGGCCGGGTCCTGGATTGTGAGCAGAGTGTGAATGTTCCAGGTCCTGGAGTGGGTGGAGTGTGCACGGTCTGGGTCCTGGAGTGAGAGCAGAGTGTGCACATCCCGGGTCCTGGAGTGGGAGCAGAGTGTGTACAGGCCGGAGCCTGGAGTGGTCGCAGAGTGTGCACATCCCGGATCCTGCAGTGGGAGCAGAGTGTGCACAGGCCGGAGCCTGGAGTGGTAGCAGAGTGTGTACAGGCCAGGTCCTGGAGTGGGAGCTGGGTGTGTATGGGCTGAGCCCTGGAGTGGGAGCAGAGTGTGCACAGGCCAGGTCCTGGTGTGGGAGCAGAGTGAGCATGGGCTGAGCCCTGGAGTGGGAGCAGAGAGTGCACAGGTTGGGTCCTGGAGTGGGAGCAGAGTGTGCACAGGTCGGATCCTGGAGTGGGAGCAGAGTGTGTACAGGCCAGGTACTGGAGTGGGAGCAGGGTGTGTATGGGCTGAGCCCTGGAGTGGGAGCAGTGTGTGCACAGGCCGGGTCCTGGAGTGGGAGCAGAGTGAGCACTGGCTGCGTCCTGGAGTGGGAGCAGAGTGTGCCCAGACTGGTTCCTCGAGTGGGAGCATAGTGAGCACGGGCTGTGCCCTGGGGTGGGAGCAGTGTGTGCATGTTCCAAGACCTGGAGTGGGAGAAGAGTGTGAATGGTCTGGGTCCTGGGGTGGGAGTACAGTGTGCATGGACTGGGTACGGGAGTGGATGCAGAGTGTGCACATCCAGGATCCTGGAGTGGGAGCAGAGTGTGCACAGGCCGGTCCTGGAGTGTGAGCAGAGTGTGTACAGGCCAGGATCTGGAGTGGGAGCAGAGAGTGGACAGCCCGGGTCCTGGAGTGGGAGCAGAGTGTGCACAGGCTGGGGCCTGGAGTGGGAGCAGAGTGGACACGGGCTGAGCCTTGGGGTGGGAGCAGAGTGTGCAAGTTCCAGGTCCTGGGGTGGGAGCAGAATGTGCACGTCCCAGGTCGTGGAGTGGAAGAAGAGTGTGCATGGTGTGGGTCCTGGGGTGAAGCAGAGTGTGCACAAACAGGGTCCTGGAGTGGGAGCAGTGTGAGCACGGGCTGAGCCCTGGAGTGGGAGCAGCGTGTGTACAGGCCGGATCCTGGAGTGGGAGCAGTGTGTGTACAGGCCAGGTCCTTGAGTGGGAGCAGGGTGTGTATGGGCTGAGCCCTGGAGGGGGAGCAGTGTGTGCACAGGCCGGGTCCTGGAGTGGGAGCAGAGTGTGTACAGGCCGGGTCCTGGAGTGAGAGCAGAGTGTGCACAGGCCGGGTCCTGGATTGTGAGCAGAGTGTGAATGTTCCAGGTCCTGGAGTGGGTGGAGTGTGCACGGTCTGGGTCCTGGAGTGAGAGCAGAGTGTGCACATCCCGGGTCCTGGAGTGGGAGCAGAGTGTGTACAGGCCGGAGCCTGGAGTGGTCGCAGAGTGTGCACATCCCGGATCCTGCAGTGGGAGCAGAGTGTGCACAGGCCGGAGCCTGGAGTGGTAGCAGAGTGTGTACAGGCCAGGTCCTGGAGTGGGAGCTGGGTGTGTATGGGCTGAGCCCTGGAGTGGGAGCAGAGTGTGCACAGGCCAGGTCCTGGTGTGGGAGCAGAGTGAGCATGGGCTGAGCCCTGGAGTGGGAGCAGAGAGTGCACAGGTTGGGTCCTGGAGTGGGAGCAGAGTGTGCACAGGTCGGATCCTGGAGTGGGAGCAGAGTGTGTACAGGCCAGGTACTGGAGTGGGAGCAGGGTGTGTATGGGCTGAGCCCTGGAGTGGGAGCAGTGTGTGCACAGGCCGGGTCCTGGAGTGGGAGCAGAGTGAGCACTGGCTGCGTCCTGGAGTGGGAGCAGAGTGTGCACAGGCCGGGTACTTGAGTGGGAGTAGAGTGAACATGGGCTGAGCCCTGGAGTGGGAGCAGAGTGTCCACAGGCCGGATCCTGGAGTGGGAGAACAGTGTGTACAGGTCGGGTCCTGGAGTGGGAGCAGGGTGTGTATGGGCTGAGCCCTGGAGTGGAAGCAGAGTGCGCACAGGCCGGGTCCTGGAGTGGGAGTAGAGTGAACATGGGCTGAGCCCTGGAGGGGGAGCAGAGTGTCCACAGGCCGGATCCTGGAGTGGGAGCAGAGTGTGCACAGGACGGGTCTCGGAGTGGAAGCAGAGTGTGCACAGGCCGGGTCCTGGAGTTGGAGAACAGTGTGTACAGGCCGGGTCCTGGAGTGAGAGCAGAGTGCGCACAGGCCGGGTCCTGGAGTGGGAGCACAGTGTGTACAGGCCAGGACCTGGAGTGGGAGCAGAGAGTGGACAGGCCGGGTCCTGGAGTGGGAGCAGAGTGTGCACAGGCCGGGTCCTGGAGTGGGAGCAGTGTGTGCACAGGCCGGGTCCTGGAGTGGGAGCAGAGTGTGTATAGGCCGGGTCCTGGAGTGAGAGCAGAGTATGCACAGGCCGGGTCCTGGATTGTGAGCAGAATGTGAATGTTCCAGGTCCTGGAGTGGGTGGAGTGTGCACGGTCTGGGTCCTGGAGTCAGAGCAGAGTGTGCACATCCCGGGTCCTGGAGTGGGAGCAGAGTGTGTACAGGCTGGAGCCTGGAGTGGTCGCAGACTGTGCACATCCCGGATCCTGCAGTGGGAGCAGAGTGTGCACAGGCCGGAGCCTGGAGTGGTAGCAGAGTGTGCACAGGCCGGGTCTCGGAGTGGGAGCAGAGTGTGCACAGGCTGGGTCCTTGAGTGGGAGTAGAGTGAACATGGGCTGAGCCCTGGAGTGGGAGCAGAGTGTCCACAGGCCGGATCCTGGAGTGGGAGCAGAGTGTGCACAGGCCGGGTCTCGGAGTGGGAGCAGAGAGTGCACAGGCCGGGTCCTGGAGTGGGAGCACAGTGTGTACAGGCCGGGTCCTGGAGTGGGAGCAGAGTGTGTACAGGCAGGGTCCTGGAGTGGGAGCAGAGGGTGCACAGGCCGGGTCCTGGAGTGAGAGCAGAGTGTGTACAGGCAGGGTCCTGGAGTGGGAGCAGAGTGTGCACAGGCCGGGTCCTGGAGTGGGAACAGAGTGTGTACAGGCCAGGTCCTGGAGTGGTAGCAGAGTGTGTACAGGCCAGGTCCTGGAGCGGGAGCAGGGTGTGTATGCGCTGAGCCCTGGAGTGGGAGCAGAGTGTGCACAGGCTAGGTCCTTGTGTGGGAGCAGAGTGAGCATGGGCTGAGCCCTGGAGTGGGAGCAGAGAGTGCACAGGTTGGGTCCTGGAGTGGGAGCAGAGTGTGCACAGGCTGGGTCCTGGAGTGGGAGCAGAGTGTGTAGAGGCCAGGTCCTGGAGTGGGAGCAGGGTGTGTATGGGCTGAGCCCTGGAGTGGAAGCAGTGTGTGCACAGGCCGGGTCCTGGAGTGGGAGCAGAGTGAGCACGGGCTGCGTCCTGGAGTGGGAGCAGAGTGTGCACAGGCCAGGTACTTGAGTGGGAGTAGAGTGAACATGGGCTGAGCCCTGGAGTGGGAGCAGAGTGTCCACAGGCCGGATCCTGGAGTGGGAGCAGAGTGTGCACAGGCCGGGTCTCGGAGTGGGAGCAGAGTGTGCACAGGCCGGTCCTGGAGTGGGAGCACAGTGTGTACAGGCCGGGTCCTGGAGTGGGAGCAGAGTGTGTACAGGCAGGGTCCTGGAGTGGGAGCAGAGGGTGCACAGGCCGGGTCCTGGAGTGAGAGCAGAGTGTGTACAGGCAGGGTCCTGGAGTGGGAGCAGAGTGTGCACAGGCCAGGTCCTGGAGTGGGAGCAGAGTGTGTACAGGCCGGAGCCTGGAGTGGTCGCAGACTGTGCACATCCCGGGTCCTGCAGTGGAAGCAGAGTGTGCACATCCCGGGTCCTGCAGTGGGAGCAGAGTGTGCACAGGCCGGAGCCTGGAGTGGTAGCAGAGTGTGTACAGGCCAGGTCCTGGAGTGGTAGCAGAGTGTGTACAGGCCAGGTCCTGGAGTGGGAACAGGGTGTGTATGCGCTGAGCCCTGGAGTGGGAGCAGAGTGTGCACAGGCCAGGTCCTGGTGTGGGAGCAGAGTGAGCATGGGCTGAGCCCTGGAGTGGGAGCAGAGAGTGCACAGGTTGGGTCCTGGAGTGGGAGCAGAGTGTGCACAGGCCGGGTCCTGGAGTGGGAGCAGAGTGTGTAGAGGCCAGGTCCTGGAGTGGGAGCAGGGTGTGTATGGGCTGAGCCCTGGAGTGGAAGCAGTGTGTGCACAGGCCGGGTCCTGGAGTGGGAGCAGAGTGAGCACGGGCTGCGTCCTGGAGTGGGAGCAGAGTGAACATGGGCTGAGCCCTGGAGTGGGAGCAGAGTGTCCACAGGCCGGGTCCTGGAGTGGGAGCACAGTGTGTACAGGCCGGGTCCTGGAGTGGGAGCAGAGTGTGTACAGGCAGGGTCCTGGAGTGGGAGCAGAGGGTGCACAGGCCGGGTCCTGGAGTGAGAGCAGAGTGTGTACAGGCAGGGTCCTGGAGTGGGAGCAGAGTGTGCACAGGCCGGGCCCTGGAGTGGGAGCACAGTGTGTACAGGCCAGGACCTGGAGTGGGAGCAGAGAGTGGACAGGCTGGGTCCTGGAGTGGGAGCAGTGTGCACTGGCCAGGACCTGGAGTGGGAGCAGAGTGTGCACAGGCAGGGTCCTGGAGTGGGAGCAGAGGGTGCACAGGCCGGGTCCTGGAGTGAGAGCAGAGTGTGCACAGGCCGGGTCTTGGAGTGGGAGCACAGTGTGTACAGGCCAGGACCTGGAGTGGGAGCACAGTGTGTACAGGCCGGATCCTGGATTGTGAGCAGTGTGTGCATGTTCCAGGTCCTGGAGTGGGAGGAGTGTGCACGGTCTGGGTCCTGGAGTCAGAGCAGAGTGTGCACAGGCCGGGTCCTGGAGTGGATGCAGAGTGTGTACAGGCGGGTCATGGAGTGGAAGCAGAGTGTGCAGAGGCCGGAACCTGGAGTGGTAGGAGAGTGTGTACAGGCCGGGTCATGGAGTGGGAGCAGAGTGTGCACAGGCCGGAGCCTGGAGTGGGAGCAGAGTGTGTACAGGCTGGGTCCTGGAGTGGGAACAGAGTATGCACAGGCTGGGTCCTGGAGTGGAAGCAGAGTGAGCATAAGCTGAGCCCTGGAGTGGGAGCAGAGAGTGTACAAGCCGGGTCCAGGAGTGGGAGCAGAGTGTGTACAGGCCGGGTCCTGGAGTGAGAGAAGAGTGTGCACAGGCCGGGTCCTGGTGTGAGAGCAGAATGTGTATAGGCCAGGTCCTGGAGTGGGAGCAGACTGTGTACAGGCCGGGTCCTGGAGTGTGAGCAGATTGTGCATGTTTCAGGTCCTGGAGTGGGAGAAGAGTGTGCATGGTCGGGGTACTGGAGTGGGAGCAGGGTGTGCATAGGCTGGGTCCTGGAGTGAATGCAGAGTGCACATCGCGGGTCCTGGAGTGGGAGCAGTGTGTGTACAGGCCGGGTCCTGGAGTGAGAGCAGAATGTGCACAGGCCGGGTCATGTAGTGTGAGCAGAGTGTGTACAGGCCGGGTCCTGGAGTGGAAGCAGCGTGTGCACAGGCCGGGTCCTAGAGTGGGAGCAGAGTGTGCACAGGCCAGAACCTGGATTTGGAGCAGAGTGTGTACAGGCTGGGTCCTGGAGTGTGAGCAGATTGTGCATGTTTCAGGTCCTGGGGTGGGAGCAGAGTGTGTTTAGGATTGGTCCTGGAGTGGGAGCAGAGTATGCACAGGCCGAGTCCTGGAGTGGAAGCAGAGTGAGCATGAGCTGAGACCTGGAGTGGTAGCAGAGAGTGTACAAGCCGGGTCCTTGAGTGGGAGCAGAGTGTGTACAGGCTGGGTCCTGGAGTGAGAGCAGAGTGTGCACAGGCTGGGTCCTGGTGTGAGAGCAGAATGTGTAGAGGCTGGGTCCTGGAGTGAGAGCAGAGTGTGCACAGGCCGGGTCCTGGAGTGGAAGCAGATTGTGCATATTTCAGGTCCTGGAGTGGGAGAAGAGTGTGCACGGTCTGGGTCCTGGAGTGGGAGCAGTGTGTGCATAGGCTGGGTCCTGGAGTGGATGCAGAGTGCACATCCCGGGTCCTGGAGTGGGAGCAGTGTGTGTACAGGCCGGGTCCTGGAGTGAGAGCAGAATATGCACAGGCCGGGTCATGGAGTGTGAGCAGAGTGTGTACAGGCCGGGTCCTTGAGTGGAAGCAGAGTGTGCACAGGCCAGGTCCTGGAGTGTGAGCAGAGTGTGTATAGGCCAGGTCCTGGAGTGGGAGCAGTGTGTGTACAGGCTGGGTCCTGGAGTGTGAGCAGATTGTGCATGTTTCAGGTCCTGGAGTGGGAGCAGAGTGTGTTTAGGACTGGTCCTGGAGTGGGAGCAGAGTATGCACAGGTCGAGTCCTGGAGTGGAAGCAGAGTGAGCATGAGCTGAGACCTGGAGTGGGAGCAGAGAGTGTACAAGCCGGGTCCATGAGTGGGAGCAAAGTGTGTACAGGCCGGGTCCTGGAGTGAGAGCAGAGTGTGCACAGGCTGGGTCCTGGAGTGGGAGCAGAATGTGCACAGGCCGGGTCCTGGAGTGAGAGCAGAGTGTACACAGGCTGGGTCCTGGAGTGAGAGCAGATTGTGCATGTTTCAGGTCCTGGAGTGGGAGCAGAGTGTGTACAGGCCGGGTCCTGGAGTGGGAGCAGAGTGTGCACAGGCTGGGTCCTGGTGTGAGAGCAGAGTGTGCACAGGCCGGGTCCTGGAGTGTGAGCAGATTGTGCATGTTTCAGGTCCTGGAGTAGGAGAGAAGTTTGCACGGTTTGGGTCCTGGGGTGGGAGCAGTGTGTGCATAGGCCTGTCCTGGAGTGGGAGCAGAGTGTGTACAGGCCGGAGCCTGGAGTGGTAGCAGAGTGTGCACAGGTCGGGTCTCGGAGTGGGAGCAGAGTGTGCACAGGCTTGGTCCTTGAGTGGGAGTAGAGTGAACAGGGGCTGAGCCCTGGAGTGGGAGCAGAGTGTCCACAGGCCGGATCCTGGAGTGGGAGCAGAGTGTGCACAGGCCGGGTCTCGGAGTGGGAGCAGAGTGTGCACAGGCCGGGTCCTGGAGTGGGAGCACAGTGTGTACAGGCCGGGTCCTGGAGTGGGAGCAGAGTGTGTACAGGCAGGGTCCTGGAGTGGGAGCAGAGTGTGCACAGGCCGGGTCCTGGAGTGGGAGCACAGTGTGTACAGGCCGGGTCCTGGAGTCGGAGCAGAGTGTGTACAGGCAGGGTCCTGGAGTGGGAGCAGAGGGTGCACAGGCCGGGTCCTGGAGTGAGAGCAGAGTGTGTACAGGCAGGGTCCTGGAGTGGGAGCAGAGTGTGCACAGGCTGGGTCCTGGAGTGGGAGCAGGGTGTGTATGGGCTGAGCCCTGGAGTGGAAGCAGTGTGTGCACAGGCCGGGTCCTGGAGTGGGAGCAGAGTGAACACGGGCTGCGTCCTGGAGTGGGAGCAGAGTGTGCACAGGCCAGGTACTTGAGTGGGAGTAGAGTGAACATGGGCTGAGCCCTGGAGTGGGAGCAGAGTGTCCACAGGCCGGATCCTGGAGTGGGAGCAGAGTGTGCACAGGCCGGGTCTCGGAGTGGGAGCAGAGTGTGCACAGGCCGGGTCCTGGAGTGGGAGCACAGTGTGTACAGGCCGGGTCCTGGAGTGGGAGCAGAGTGTGTACAGGCCGGGTCCTGGAGTGGGAGCAGAGGGTGCACAGGCCGGGTCCTGGAGTGAGAGCAGAGTGTGTACAGGCAGGGACCTGGAGTCGGAGCAGTGTGTGTACAGGCTGGGTCCTGGAGTGTGAGCAGATTGTGCATGTTTCAGGTCCTGGAGTGGGAGCAGAGTGTGTTTAGGACTGGTCCTGGAGTGGGAGCAGAGTATGCACAGGCCGAGTCCTGGAGTGGAAGCAGAGTGAGCATGAGCTGAGACCTGGAGTGGTAGCAGAGAGTGTACAAGCCGGGTCCTTGAGTGGGAGCAGAGTGTGTACAGGCTGGGTCCTGGAGTGAGAGCAGAGTGTGCACAGGCTGGGTCCTGGTGTGAGAGCAGAATGTGTAGAGGCTGGGTCCTGGAGTGAGAGCAGAGTGTGCACAGGCCGGGTCCTGGAGTGGAAGCAGATTGTGCATATTTC
The DNA here is from genome assembly GCF_047496795.1 of Chiloscyllium punctatum. Classification (NCBI taxonomy): domain Eukaryota; kingdom Metazoa; phylum Chordata; class Chondrichthyes; order Orectolobiformes; family Hemiscylliidae; genus Chiloscyllium; species Chiloscyllium punctatum. The sequence goes on from NC_092764.1 coordinate 20,306,790, forward strand.
AGGTCCTGGAGTGGGAGAAGAGTGTGCACGGTCTGGGTCCTGGAGTGGGAGCAGTGTGTGCATAGGCTGGGTCCTGGAGTGGGAGCAGTGTGTGTACAGGCCGGGTCCTGGAGTGAGAGCAGAATGTGCACAGGCCGGGTCATGGAGTGTGAGCAGAGTGAGTACAGGCTAGGTCCTGGAGTGGGAGCAGAGTGTGTACAGGCCGGGTCCTGGAGTGGAAGCAGAGTGTGCACAGGCCAGGTCCTGGAGTGTGAGCAGAGTGTGTATAGGCCAGGTCCTGGAGTGGGAGCAGTGTGTGTACAGGCTGGGTCCTGGAGTGTGAGCAGATTGTGCATGTTTCAGGTCCTGGAGTGGGAGCAGAGTGTGTTTAGGACTGGTCCTGGAGTGGGAGCAGAGTATGCACAGGTCGAGTCCTGGAGTGGAAGCAGAGTGAGCATGAGCTGAGACCTGGAGTGGGAGCAGAGAGTGTACAAGCCGGGTCCATGAGTGGGAGCAAAGTGTGTACAGGCCGGGTCCTGGAGTGAGAGCAGAGTGTGCACAGGCTGGGTCCTGGAGTGGGAGCAGAATGTGCACAGGCCGGGTCCTGGAGTGAGAGCAGAGTGTACACAGGCTGGGTCCTGGAGTGAGAGCAGATTGTGCATGTTTCAGGTCCTGGAGTGGGAGCAGAGTGTGTACAGGCCGGGTCCTGGAGTGGGAGCAGAGTGTGCACAGGCTGGGTCCTGGTGTGAGAGCAGAGTGTGCACAGGCCGGGTCCTGGAGTGTGAGCAGATTGTGCATGTTTCAGGTCCTGGAGTGGGAGAAGAGTTTGCACGGTTTGGGTCCTGGGGTGGGAGCAGTGTGTGCATAGGCCTGTCCTGGAGTGGGAGCAGAGTGTGTACAGGCCGGGTCCTGGAGTGAGAGCAGAATGTGCACAGGCTGGGTCCTGGAGTGTGAGCAAACTGTGCACAGGCCGGGTCCTGGAGTGTGAGCAGAGTGTGCACAGTCTGTGGCCTGGGTTGGGAGCAGATTGTGTACAGGCTGGGTCCTGGAGTTGGAGCATTGTGTACAGGCTGGTTCCTGGAGTGGGAGCAGCATGTGCACAGGCCGGGGCCTGGAGTGAGAGCAGAGTGTGCACAGGCCGGGTCATGGAGTAGGAGCAGCGTGTGGACAGGCCGGGCCCTGGAGTGGGAGCAGAGTGTGCACAGTCTGTGGCCTGGAGTGGGAGCAGAGTGTGTACAGGCTGGGTCCTGGAGTGGGAGCAGTGTGCATAGGCCGGGACCTGGAGTGAGAGCAGAATGTGCACAGGTTTGGTCCTGGAGTGGAAGCAGCGTGTGTACAGGCCGGGTCCTGGAGTGTGAGCAGATTGTATATGTTCCAGGTCCTGGATTGGGAGAAGAGTGTGCACGGTCTGGGTCCTGGGGTGGGAGCAGAGTGTGCATAGGCTGGGTCCTGGAGTGGATGCAGACTGTACACATCCCGGGTCCTGGAGTGGGAGCAGAGTGAGCATGGGCTGAGCCCTGGATTGGGAGCAGAGTGTGTACAGGCCGGGTCCTGGAGTGTGAGCAGATTGTATATGTTCCAGGTCCTGGATAGGGAGAAGAGTGTGCACGGTCTGGGTCCTGGGGTCGGAGCAGAGTGTGCACAGGCCAGGTCCTGGAGGGGGAGCAGATTGTATATGTTCCAGGTCCTGGATAGGGAGAAGAGTGTGCACGGTCTGGGTCCTGGGGTAGGAGCAGAGTGTGCACAGGCCAGGTCCTGGAGTGGGAGCAGAGTGTGTACAGGCCAGGTCCTGGAGTGGGAGGAGGGTGTGTATGGGCTGAGCCCTGGAGTGGGAGCAGTGTGTGCACAGGCCAGGTCCTGGAGTGGGAGCAGAATGAGCACGGGCTGCTCCCTAGTGTGGGAGCAGAGTGTGCACAGGCCGGGTCCTTGAGTGGGAGTAGAGTGAGCATGGGCTGAGCCCTGGAGTGGGAGCAGAATGTGCACAGGCCGGATCCTGGAGTGGGAGCAGAGTGTGCACAGGCCGGGTCCTGGAGTGGGAGCAGAGTGTGCACAGGCTGGGTCCTGGAGTGGGAGCATTGTGTACAGGCTGGGTCCTGGAGTGGGAGCAGAGTGTGCACAGGCCAGGTCCTGGAATGGGAGCACAGTGTGTACAGGCCGGGTGCTGGAGTGGGAGCAGAATGTGCACAGGCCGGGTCCTGGAGTGGGAGCAGAGTGTGCACAGGCTGGGTCCTGGAGTGGGAGCAGCGTGTGCACAGGCTGGGTCCTGGAGTGGGAGCAGCGTGTGCACAGGCCGGGGTCTGGAGTGAGAGCAGAGTGTGCACAGGCCGGGTCCTGGAGTGGGAGCAGTGTGCATAGGCCGGGACCTGGAGTGAGAGCAGAATGTGCACAGGCTAGGTCCTGGAGTGGAAGCAGCGTGTGTACAGACCGGGTCCTGGAGTGTGAGCAGATTGTATATGTTCCAGGTCCTGGATAGGGAGAAGAGTGTGCACGGTCTGGGTCCTGGGGTAGGAGCAGAGTGTGCACAGGCCAGGTCCTGGAGTGTGAGCAGAGTGTGTATAGGCCAGGTCCTGGAGTGGGAGCAGTGTGTGTACAGGCCGGGGCCTGGAGTGGGAACAGATTGAGCACGGGCTAAGCCCTGGAGTGGGAGCAGAGTGTGCACAGGCCGGTTCCTGGAGTGGGAGTGAGTGTGTACAGGCCGAGATCTGGAGTGGGAGCAGAATGAGCACTGGCCGGGTCCTGGAGTGTGAGATGATTATGCATGTTCCAGGTCCTGGTGTGGGAGAAGAGTGTGCACGGTCTGGGTCATTGAGTGGGAACAGAGTGTGCACAGGCCGGGTCCTGGAGTGGGAGCAGAGTGTGTATAGGCCGGGTCCTGGAGTGAGAGCAGAGTGTGCACGGGCCGGGTCCTGGATTGTGAGCAGAGTGTGCATGTTCCAGGTCCTGGAGTGGGAGGAATGTGCGCGGTCTGGGTCCTGGAGTCAGAGCAGAGTGTGCACAGGCCGGGTCCTGGAGTGGATGCAGAGTGTGCACATCCCGGGTCCTGCAGTGGGAGCAGAGTGTGCACAGGCCAGGTCCTGGAGTGGGAGCAGAGTGTGTACAGGCCAGGTCCTGGCGTGGGAGCAGGGTGTGTATGGGCTGAGCCCTGGAATGGGAGCAGAGTATGCACTGGCTGGGTCCTGAAGTGGGAGCAGAGTGTGCACAGGCTGGGTCCTGGAGTGGGAGCAGAGTGTGCACAGGCCGGGTCCTGGAGTGGGAGCAGAGTGTGTACAGGCCAGGTCCTGGAGTGGGAGCAGGGTGTGTCTGGGCTGAGCCCTGGAGTGGGAGCAGTGTGTGCACAGGCCGGGTCATGGAGTGGGAGCAGAGTGAGCACAGGCTGGGTCCTTGAGTGGGAGTAGAGTGAGCATGGGCTGAGCCCTGGAGTGGGAGCAGATTGTGCACATGCCGGGTCTCAGAGTGGGAGCAGAGTGTGCACAGGCCGGTCCTGGAGTGGGAGCACAGTGTGTACAGGCCGGGTCCTGGAGTGGGAGCACCGTGTGTACAGGCCAGGACCTGGAGTGGGAGCAGAGAGTGGACAGGCCGGGTCCTGGAGTGGGAGCAGAGTGTGCACAGGCCGGGTCCTGGAGTGAGAGCAGAGTGTGTACAGGCCGGATCCTGGAGTGAGAGCAGAGTGTGCACAGGCCGGGTCCTGGAGTGGTAGGAGAGTGTGTACAGGCCGGGTCCTGGAGTGGGAGCAGAGTGTGCACAGGCCGGGTCATGGAGTGTGAGCAGATTGTGCATGTTTCAGGTCCTGGAGTGGGAGAAGAGAGTGCACGGGCCGGAGCCTGGAGTGGGAGCAGAGCGTGTACAGGCTGGGTCCTGGATGGGAGCAGAGTGTGTACAGGCCGGGTCCTGGAGTGGGAGCAGATGTGCACAGGCCAGGTCCTGGAGTGTGAGCAGATTGTGCATATTTCAGGTCCTGGAGTGGGAGAAGAGTGTGCACGGTCTGGGTCCTGGAGTGGGAGCAGTGTGTGCATAGGCTGGGTCCTGGAGTGGATGCAGAGTGCACATCCCGGGTCCTGGAGTGGGAGCAGTGTGTGTACAGGCTGGGTCCTGGAGTGAGAGCAGAATGTGCACAGGCCGGGTCATGGAGTGTGAGCAGAGTGAGTACAGGCCAGGTCCTGGAGTGAGAGCAGAGTGTGCACAGGCCGGGTCCTGGAGTGTGAGCAGATTGTGCATGTTTCAGGTCCTGGAGTGGGAGAAGAGTGTGCACGGTCTGGGTCCTGGGGTGGGAACAGTGTGTGCATAGGCCTGTCCTGGAGTGGGAGCAGGGTGTGTATGGGCTGAGCCCTGGAGTGGGAGCAGTGTGTGCACAGGCCAGGTCCTGGAGTGGGAGCAGAGTGTGCACAGGCTGGGTCCTGGTGTGAGAGCAGAATGTGTAGAGGCTGGGTCCTGGAGTGAGAGCAGAGTGTGCACAGGACGGGTCCTGGAGTGTGAGCAGATTGTGTATGTTTCAGGTCCTGGAGTGGGAGAAGATTGTGCACGGTCTGGGTACTGGGGTGAGAGCAGTGTGTGCATAGGCTGGGTCCTGGAGTGGATGCAGAGTGTGCACATCCCGAGTCCTGGAGTGGGAGCAGTGTGTGTACAGGCCGGGTCCTGGAGTGAGAGCAGAATGTGCACAGGCCAGGGCCTGGAGTGGGAGCAGAGTGTGCACAGTCTGTGGCCTGGGTTGGGAACAGAGTGTGTACAGGCCTGGTCCTGGAGTAGGAGTAGAGTGTGCACAGGCCGGATCCTGGAGTGGAAGCAGAGTGTGCACAGGCTGGGTCCTGGAGTGGGAGCAGAGTGTGCACAGTCTGTGGCCTGTGTTGGGAGCAGCGTGTGCACAGGCCGGGGCCTGGAGTGGAAGCAGAGTGTACACAGGCCGGGTCCTGGAGTGGGTGCAGAGTGTGCACAGGCTGCGTCCTGGAGTGGGAGCATTGTGTACAGGCTGGGACCTGGAGTGGGAGCAGCGTGTGCACAGGCCGGGGTCTGGAGTGAGAGCAGAGTGTGCACAGGCCGGTTCCTGGAGTGGGAGCAGTGTGCATAGGCCGGGACCTGGAGTGAGAGCAGAATGTGCACAGGCTAGGTCCTGGAGTGGAAGCAGCGTGTGTACAGGCCGGGTCCTGGAGTGTGAGCAGATTGTATATGTTCCAGGTCCTGGATAGGGAGAAGAGTGTGCACGGTCTGGGTCCTGGGGTAGGAGCAGAGTGTGCATAGGCCAGGTCCTGGAGTGAGAGCAGAGTGTGCACAGGCCTGGTCCTGGAGTGTGAGCAGATTGTGCATGTTCCAGGTTCTGGAGTGGGAGAAGAGTTTGCACGGTTTGGGTCCTGGGGTGGGAGCAGAGTGTGCATAGGCTGGGTCCTGGAGTGGATGCAGAGTGTGCACATCCCGGGTCCTAGAGTGGGAGCAGAGTGAGCACGGGCTGAGCCCTGGAGTGGGAGCAGAGTGTGTGTAGGCCGGGTCCTGGAGTGGGAGCAGAGTGTGTACAGGCCAGGACCTGGAGTGGGAGGAGAGTGTGCATGGGCCGGGTACTGGAGCAGTAGCAGGGTGAGTCCTGGATGGCAGCCAGCGGGTGGAGGCAATGTTGCTTCATGTTCTGATGCTGCCATGCATGGACTCATGTTGGATGGGAGTATAACCTCTGGAACTTAAGTACTTTATAGTCACTTTTTATTATCCTTCTGGACATTTTAGATTCTCATTCCATGCTTGACACTTAAAGTATCTGTTTCTTGGTACTCTGTATCTAAGATGGTGCCGAGAGGCGACATTGCAAATGTTTCACTGCACTCATTGAGTGCATGTGATAATAAAGGGTCAGGCAGCATCCGAGAAGCAGGGGAATCGACATTTTGGGCACAAGCCCTTCTTCAGGGCTTATGCCCGAAACGTCGATTCTCCTGATCCTCAGATGCTGCCTTGCCTGCTGTGTTTTTCCAGCACCACATTTTTCAACTCTGGTCTCCAGCATCTGCAGTCCTCACTTTCTCCTATTCATCTGTGGGCAAGACATGATGGTGACCTATGAATGGTCAAATGGGCATTTATATCTGTTAGGCCTCCTCCACAATATTGGCTGGAGTTCCCCACTGTTTCTACAACCGAGTGAGACTTGCACTGGGGCCATCACACCCTGCCTAAAGATTTGGAATACAAGATTAATGGGAATATTGTTTGAAGTACAATAATGCAGTGGTAAGACTGGGGAGGTACGCTGAAGAGGTACAATCAATTATTGCAGCTTAATGTGCAAAGTACAATTTTAGAATGTAAAAGGGGAAAAGCACAGTGGCACCATAGTTAGCACTGCTGTCTTATACTGGCAGGGTTCAATTCCAGTGACTGTCTCTGTGGAGTTTGCATAAGTTTTCTCCAGATGCTCTGGTTTCCTCCCAAAGATTAGGTAGATTGACCAAACTAAGTTGCCCACGGTGTCCAGGGATGTGCAGGATAGGTGGATTAACCATAATCAATGTGGTGTTACAGGGATAGCATAGGGGGCTGGGCTTGGGTCAGATGCTCTTTGGAGAGTTGTCGCAGACTCAATGGACTGAATAGCCCCTTTCTGTACTATAGTTATTCTATTAATGCAGTGAGACAGCAGAAGCCGCAGGAATTGCTAATTGTACAAAGCACTAGTCCTCCCTCAATATGGCACCTGTCTTTAGAAATAATCATTATTAAGCAGTCATATGCAATTTATGCAATTGAATTTCCTTATGTTGTGACTGCCAACATAATTGCTAGATCAAGAATATGTTGTTTCCTCTATGCTGATCAAGGATCAATCATCATTGTATACAGAGATGTCACAATGCACAAAAATCCTTCTACTGTTCTCAATTTCAGTGCTGGTTATGCTATAGATAGGGCATTTGATCATGGGGGACTTCAATATACAGGTGTACTGGGTGAATAATGTTGCCGGTGGATCCAAAGAAAGGGAATTCAGGAAATGGCTGATGAAATTCAATGTGAGCAAGTGCGAGGTCTTGCACTTTGGAAAAAAGAATACAGGCATGGACTATTCTTTAAACAATGAGAAAATTCATAAAGCCAAAGTACAAAGGGATCTGGGAGTGCTCGTCCAGGATTCTCTAAAGGTTGATTTGCAGGTTGAGTCCATGATTAAGAAAGCGAATGTAATGTTGTCATTTATGTCAAGAGGGTTGGAATATAAAAACAGCGATGTACTTCTGGGATATTGTAAAGCTCTAGTTAGGCCCCATTTAGAATACTGTGTCCCATTTTGAGCCCCATACCTTAGGAAGGACATACTGGCACTGGAACATGTCCAGCAGAGATTCACACGGATGATTCCTGGAATGGTAGGCCTAACATATGATGATCAGCTGAGGATCATGGGATGGCATTCATTAGAGTTTAGAAGGTTGAGGGGAGATCTAGTAAAACTTGCAAGATAATGCATGGTTTAGAAAGGGTGGATGTTAGGAAGTTTTTTACGAAAGGCAGGGAGACTAGATCCCATGGGCAAAGCCGAAAAGTTAGAGGGGGGTCAATTTTAGAATGGAAATGAGGAGACATTTCTTCAGCCAGGAAGTGATGGGCCTGTGAAATTCATTGCCACGGAGGACAGTGGAGGCCGTGACGCTGGGTGTCTTCAAAGCAGGGATTGATAAATTCTTGATCTCTCAAGGAATTAAGGGTTACGGGGAGAGTGTGGGTAAGTGGAATTGAAATGCCATCAAGCATGATTAAGTGGCAGAGTGGACTCAATGGGCCAAATGGCCTTGCTTCCACTCCTATGTCTTATAAACCTACACTGTGGAGGAAAATTGAGCATTTTGTCTGACCAGCTTGAGTTTTCAACAATCGTCGTGCCCAAGTAATTGGTTGCAGTTCTTTAACATGACTCCCCAATCGTACGATTCTATTTTACAATACTTCAAACTATATTTCCATTAATTTCAGTTGTCAGCAGCAGAAAGAGTGGGAGCTAGGACCAGGGGCCTGTCGGGAAAGGTGAGTCACTAATTTAAAACTTTAAAAGCTTACTTTGAGCATCAGAAAAAGCAGCACCTCTAGTCCCCTAATCAGAAAGTAAAAGGGAAGAGAAGCTTACCTGATATGTCCCTGGTGTTTAAGGTTAGAGGACGCGGATGGATGGGAGGCTCTACAAGGGGAGGGTCTCAGGTTTAGGTGAACTTGCAGCATGGATAAGTACCTGGGACTTCGATGTTGTGGCCATTTCGGAGACACTGATAGAGCAAGGTCAGGAATGGATGTTGCAGGTTCCAGGGTTTAGATCTTTCATTAAGATCAGGGAAGGTGGTAAAAGAGGGTGGCTTTGTTAGTCAAATATGGTATAACGGTGACTGAAAGAACATTTGACGAGACTCATCTATTGAGGTGGTATGGGCTGAGGTTAGAAACAGGAGAGAAGAGATCACACTGCTGGGAATTCTTTTTATAGGCCTCCGCAAAGTTCCAGGGATATGGAGAAGAGATTGGCAAAACAATTCTGGGCAGCAGTGAAAGGAACAGGGTGGTCATTATGGGGGTCTTTAACTTCCCCAACATTGACCAGAAATGCTATAACTCTAGTATGTCAGACGGATCACTTTTTGTCCAATGTGTGCAGGAGGTTTCCTGACACAGTATGTCGAAGGGCCGACAAGAGGGGAGGCCACACTGGATCTGGTGCTTGGTAATGAACCAGGCCATGTGTTTGATTTAGTGATCGATGAGCACTTTGCAGAGAGTGACCATAATTCAATTATGTTTAGTTTAGCGATAGAAAGGGATAGGTACATGCCATAGGGCAAGAATTATAGATAGGTTAAGGGCAATTATAATACGATTAGGCAAAACTTAGGAGCCATAGAATGGGACAGCAAAATACAGGGAATGGGGACAATCAAAATCTGGAGCTGGTTTAAGGAACAGACATTGCATGTCTTCAATAGGTATGAACCTGTTAGGCAAGGAGGAAGTAATAAGGTAAGGGAACCATGGTTCACTAAAGAAATTGTATCTCTTGTTAAGTGGAAGAGGGAGGCTTATGTGACGTTGAGGTGAGATGGTTCAGATGAGGTGATGGAGACTTACAGAGTAGCTAGAAAGGACTTAAAGAGAGAGTTAAGAAGAGCAAGGAGGAGACATGAGCAGTCTTTAACCGGCAGAATAAAGGAGAACCCTAAAGCTTTCTATAGATATGTGAGGAATAATGGGATGACGCAGGTAGGAATAGGGCCTGTCAAAGACAGAAGTGGAAAGTTGTCTGTGGAGATCGGAGAGGTGCTAAATGAATAATTTTCATCTGTTTTCACTCAGGAATAGGAGAATATTGTCGAGGAGAAGACTGAGATATGGGCTATTAGACTTGAAAGGATCGAGGTTAGTAAGGAGGAGGTGTTATCAATTCTAGAAGGTGTGAAAGTAGATAAGTCCTCTGGGCTGGATGGAATTTTTCTGAGAATTCTCTGGGAAGCTAGGGAGGAGATGGCCAAGTCTTTGGCCTTGATGTTTGAGCCGTTATTGTCTACAGGTTTAGTACCAGAGTACTGGAGGATTGCAAATGTTGTGCCCTTCTTCAAGAAGAGCAGTAGAGATAACCCAGGTAATTATAGACCAGTAAGCCTTACATCTGTTGTAGGAAAAGTTTTGGAAAGGATTATAAGAGACAGGAGTTTCAATCATCTAGCAAGCAACAATTTGATTGGAAATAGTCAACATGGATTCGTCAAGAGCAAGTCGTGCCTCACAAACCTCTTTGAGCTTTTTGAGAAGGTGACCAAGCATGTGGTTGAGGGTAGGGCAATTGACGTGTTGTAGATGGTCTTCTGCAAAGCCTTTGATAAGGTTCCACATGGTAGGATACTGGAGAAAATGTGGAGGCATGGGATTGAAGGTGATTTAGCAGTTTGGATTAGAAACTGGCTTTCTGGCAGCAAGTGGTGATTGATGGAAAATATTCAACCTGGAGTCTGGTTACCAGTGCTGTTTTGGGACCATTGCTGTTTGTCATTTTTATAAAGACTTGGACACAGTCATAGATGGATGGATTAGTAAGTTTGCAGATGATACTAAAGTCGGTGGAGTGGTGGACAGTGTGGAAGTATGTTGCAGGTTGCAGGGATACTTGGATAAACTGCAGAATTGGGCTGAGAGGTGGCAAATGGAGTTCAATGCAGATAAATGTGAGGTGATTCACTTTGGGAAGAATGACAGGAAGGCAGAGTACTGGTTCAATGGAAAGATATTTGGTCGTGTGGATGAGCAAAGGGATCTTAGTGTCCATGTACATAGATCCCTGAAAGTTTCCACACAGATTGATAGTGCTATTGAGAAGGCATACGGTGTGTTAGGTTTTATTGGTAGAGGGATAGAGTTCCGGAGCTGTGATATCATGCTGCAACTGTACAAAACGCTAGTGCGGCCTCATTTGGAGTATTGTGTGCAGTTCTGGTCACCCCATTACAGGAAGGATGTGGAAGTATTGGAAAAGGTGCAGAGGAGATTTACCAGGATGTTGTCTGGTCTGAAGCGAAGGTCTGATGAGGAAAGGCTGAGGGACTTGGGTCTGTTCTCATTGGAGAGAAGAAGGCTAAGAGGCAATTTAATAGAGACATATAAGATGATAAGAGGATTAGATAGGGTGGACAGTGAGAGTCTTTTTTCTAGGATGATGACATCATTTTGTACAAGGGGGCATAGCTGCAAATTGAGGGGTGATAGATTTCAGACAGATGTCAGAAGCAGATTCTTTACTCAGAGAGTGGTAAGGGAGTGGAAAGCTCTGCCTGCCAGTGTAGTTAACTCAGCCACATTAGGGATATTTACACAAGCTTGGATAAGCACATGGATGACGATGGGATATTGTAGGGTGACGGCTTCGATTAGTTCACAGGTCGGTGCAACATTGAGGGCTGAAGGGTCTGTTTTGCGCTGTATTGTTCTATGTTCTATGTTTATGTTCGAATTTGATATTTCCACTTTTTGGGAGGATTGCATGGGCCCAATGAAAACCTCACTCAGTTGGAACTCCAGTCAGTTTCTGTGGAGAAGCCTCAACAGAAATAAGTGCCCAATAGACATTTAACTGGTCATCTGGTGGCACACCCAGAAAAAAGGTCCCCTTTATTGGAGACAGGAATGTCCATAGTTAAATGTCACACCTGAAAGATGTCATTTCCAGCAATGCTGTTTTAAAGGAATTCCAACACGGCACTGAGGCTTGACTGTGGATTAGCCATCAAGTTTTTGAGTGAGATCCAAAACTGTGGTCTTCTGACTTAACCAAAACTGTCACCAATTCAACCAAAAAACATCATGGAAGTTGAAATTAGTACATCACTTGTCACTCTATTCGATGTGACCAAAATATTTAAAGTGGTAACACTGACGCTACACTAGGGTGGATTTTTCTTTCATTCTCTCCTCACTGTATTTCGCACCATCCCAAATAGCTCATTCTGAGATGAAGAATTCATGAAAAGCATGAAGCATGCAGCTCAGTTGTTCTTTTAAATCAGCACAGTATGAACATGCTAACCAATGGATCACTAACAGTCTTACATGTACATTAACACCATTTCTGAACTCCTACAGAAAGAAGAACAAAGTGCACTCATTTGCTTTCTTGGCCCCAGGATATGAAAGGCATTTTACAGCCAATGAAGTGTAATCACTTCTGATCAATACCTTTTAGGAATCATACTAATTATAACCTCAGGTAACTGATGAAGCATTATGTCTTTGTTCAAAACAAAGCCAAGTAGCTCCAAATTTCCTCATGAACTCTGGCAAATTCCTGTTAGATTATTCCAAAAGCATTCAGCATCCTGGATGCGCTAAGATCTCTCAGTTTGCCTTGTTAGGGTCAAAAGTTCCACATTACAAACTGTGTCTATTTTTAAGTCTTCAGAGTTTTCAAATGAGGAAATATAGAAACTCTGTTATTGTTCTTAGCATCCCCTCGATAAATCATTCAGGATTTCTACACTAGATCTTAACCTAGGTGTTCTTCTTCCTAACTATTGTGAGAATGTGTTATGAATTCAGGATTGTGTTGCCTGTGATGTTTGCCCTCCCACTTTCCTTGTCATCCTTCTTCTGAAGAGCAATCACTTGACTGAGATTCATGATAGGCTGTCAGTAATTGTGCAACTAACAATAAAGAATTTGTAATATATCAGATGGTTCATGTGGGAAATTGGCACAATTGCTTCAAGGGGGCACAAATGGAGAAGAAAGTTGATACTGACAGAAAGAAGGAGGCTTTAGGGCAGATGACTGAATGTTTTATTAAAGCAGAATATTTTAAGGAGCACTTAAGAAGATGGTATTTGGAGAAGCAAAGGGGTACAGAAAGCTAATTCCAACTCAAGACTCAATCATTAATATAAGGTGAAGGAACTCAAAACAACACATGAAGGCACATATGTGGAAGAACAGAGAGTTTGGGGCTGTGGGAAGTTACAGAATTGAGAAGGAAAGAATCTGATAACAAGGATGAGAATTCTAAAATTAAGATGTTCTAGGTCAATGAGCGTGGGGGGCGATGGCTAAGCACAACATCGCATATGGGCAGCAGAATTTTGGAAGAGCTCAAAATGACAATGAAGGAATGAGAAAAAGCAAGAAATTGAAAAATTGAAACACATACCCAAAACTCAACTGAATCAACATCTGTGTTTTATGAAGCACTATTTTCACATTTTGTTTATATTATTGGTGTTTTGAAGTGACTGACAGAGGGAGCCAAAAAGTTGAATACTCACAATGAGTTAATATCAATGCAGTTATGCTTCGTTTTGCATACACCACAATCCTTTTGATCCACTCAGCTGATGGCTCACATCAAATGCCACTCCCAGTATATTGAGTACTGTTTTCCATCAATATATTAGCAAAATGTGCAAAATTGTTTGAATAAACTGTACTTTATGCCCATTGTTTTATGTAGTGCTACAGTAAAGCAAGCATTGTAAAGCCTGTAACAGGGGAAAAATCAATCAATCATTTCTGCATTTCACTTCCTCAGCCTTTCAGATAAAGATCTTATTTTGATAGCTATTTTCATTTATTTCCTAATAAGAAAGCAGTGTTACTATATTATGGTGCATTTTTGCTTTTCAATTCTTGTCAGGATAATTGTACAGATGTATTTTTCATCAATGGAGTTATTTTACCGGGAATGTGTTTCCCCTCTTGTAACACATCAAAAATACTTGGCACAATTGCATCAATAACTACATATTGTGAAAATAAATATGTCTGGACTTATTTCTGGACAAGGATAGACACTCTCACTTCATGCTACAAAGGGCAAGATTTGTGATTATCAATATACACACAACTTTTTAACAGATAGAAAGCAATTACTGAATATAGCTGAGAATACTTAATCCATTAACTTGCACTCTGAAGCTAAAATGACCTCTGTCACTACTGCAATAAAATATGATCATTTTTCTGTGAGAAGAAAGCTGTGTCTATTTGGTTTAATGCAACACTACCCAGAAGCTAAGGGATCATAAACTCTCCGACATGTTGGTTCCCATAATGACTAGTTAAAATATATGTGATGTCCCCTGGGGTGTATCTGGACATACTATGCTCCAAATAGTACTAATGACATGAAAACACAAAAAATATTAATATATAAACAGTGTGCCCTCAAAACGTGCACAGTTCTGTCTGCAATCTGAGCCATCTATAAGTGGAAGCAAAATGCAGAAATTGCATAGTAGGTCAGTCAGTGTGATTCCTGAGAAAAACGAGATATTAATGCATATCATTAGTTAACTCGTTATGTGAAGTGAAGAAAGAGAAATAGAATTTATGTATTTTAGAATCAATATAGAGATAATAAGGGGAATGTTGACAGGTAAAAGATACACCAAAATTTTAGGGATGAAATGAATGGATTGAATGACACTTAGAATGACAGAAAAGGACAGTCTGTGGAGGTCTTGTGGGTGATGCCTCAACCTTTGAGTCAGTAGGTTAAGTCTCATCCCAGGACTTGATAGCCACAGAAGGTGCATTATTGTTGTAGCCAAGCAGGTAGATCATCAACCTGCAAATCCTGATTTCCTGTGGGAGTGTGTTTTGGTTAGCCAGAACCATGTGATATTGGCAGTGTTACAGCCTCCCTATAGTATCAGATTGAATCTTGTTATTGGTTCTGTGGCCAGTGTCCTCCTTGTTTTGAGGGACTGCAGAGAGAAAACAGCTGATAATGTCATATTTATCCACCGCAATGTAAAAATTAGGGAAGCCTCCTAACTCGAGCAGATCAAATCCTCATTACTGTGCTTAAACTGAGATTCAAAGAAGGACAAAAATCCCAATGAAATTTTGAGCAGAGGTGGGTGTGAAGAGGAAGAGATGAGAAAGGTCAGGGGAATCCAAACATTGTGCATTCGAGAGAAAGCATAACTGTTCCTGCAGGCTTCAAAAGAACATGGTGTCTCCTCCTGAGCTCTGCAGGCTGAGCTCTTCCTCTGGGCCTATCTCCCTGTTAGCCCAGTTCATCTCCAGCTTGCCTGAAATTCTGTTGAACTGAAGCACACCAGCTTCAGCAGGACACTTAGCCTACTTTACTACACACAGCATTATGATTATAAAGGCCATTCCTCAAAATAAAATGAACGGGTTTCACACCAATAGCAAGGGGACAGTCTGAAAAGTCCCCTGTGTTAAAACTTACCATCATATGGTATCTTCTCCTTTGTTGTTTTCCTGTTAGCTAAAAAAATTGGAAGTGGCACATTTACTCTTTTCCTTGTGAGCTATTTTCAGTTAGAAAAAAATATTCGAATTGTGTGAAAATTGTAAATACTGCAAAAATGCAAGTGCAAACATTCTCTGAGAATACTTGTGCATTAAATATTAGAACAAGTAAATGCAGATACAGCAAATAAATGGAAAGAAAGGGAGTGTGAATAAAGTCCACTTTTGATAATTGGTAATAATGATAAGTAAGGGCAAATTGTGTTGAAGTCCCTGGAATATTTTTCCAAAACTCTGTGAGTTAATCAAAACTTACATTCGGCAGGGAAAGGGTTACAAAGTGAAGCAGACAGTACCTGACTGGGTTGACACTCTGGAATTTTATTGTGTGAAATGCTTTCAGATATCTGCCAGGTCAAAAGAAGATCACAGGGGTGAAAGCCTGGCCGAGTCCCAAGGAAATCTGAGCCTGAGGAGTTTCAAGTCAGTTGGCTGAGTGCCCACAGCTTGGTTTATCACGCTGCCAAACAAGTCAATCAGTGCAGGGAGTTTCCATTTCCAAGAAAGGCAGGCAGGAAAGTAGGCCTTTCACTTCTTTCCTCTACTCATTACAGCTTTTATCACACAGGATACTGAAATCAAGAATGTTTTTTCCATAGCTAAATAAATCATGAGTTTTGCAGAAATGATGGCAAGGCTTGGAGTCTCATGAGCAAAGCACTAAAATACATGCAATTAGTGTCTTCCACAGCGGCCTTCCTGTTTCTGAACATCATAGCACACCTGCCTATTAAATTGTCATCGCTAAATGCAATTTGCTACACAATTAAAAGGTCTCTGTGGTACACTTGAAAAATGAGAGAAGGTTCTGAACCTTTCAATTGTACAGACAGGTGATAGTTATGATTTCCGCCAAGTATTTGTGTTTTGAATCCTCTCCAAGACTGTTTGCTCCCTTTTACACATTTGAAGGTTATTTAATCCTTTCAGACATTTGCCTGCAACAATAAGCAAAGAAACACAGGAAATGTAAGGACAGACTATAATGTACATATAAAGTGTACCCTTGACATGATCGGAAGTGGCCCTGGTTGTCGAAAAGAGAAGATAATGAGCACAGGCTAATGGTTGCTCAGGACCATTTGTATGGCTGCCATTCTCTTCTGTCGCTTCTAGTCACAGCTTCTCTTGTGCCTCACTGTCCATTAGGTTGTGATTGGAGATTCAAAGAGTCAACTGTATGCAGGTGCGGCTCTAATTCACAGCCATCAAACCCTTTACTATCTCCCAAAGTCAAATGGAAAGTGAATTCATTCTTATCTGTCATTGTCGCCATGTTCAATGTTTTTAACTGTAATTTTAAAAATTCAAAATAAATAAAACAGTGTAGAATTTGTTTGAATACTGCTACGATTTTTCTCCAGGACTGTTTGCATTACTCCCATACTTACCCGGAACCACCACCTGGCACACCAACCTCTCCCTGTGACCCTGCTCATTCTTCTTTTTCAGTAGCATCTTAGAGATGATCCTTTAATTTATGTCGATTGCTGTACAATTCTGAAAGGCTTGTAACCCTGTTACAGTAATGCTTCTATAAAACTGAGCCTTCACTCTTTATTGTAATTGTGGCAGGTATGAACGTAAGCCAGCAATATAATTCCCAGACTTTTGTTTATCATGACCTATACTCAGGTAGCATTCCCAAGATAATCTTCCTTTAAACAAAAGTACTTTTGCAGGCAGCAGGATCAACAGATTGATGGTATGGGCCTAGATTTAGTACAAGTCTTTTCAGGTCTTGCTAAAATAATAGCCTAATGTATTATACACTAAGCTATTGGGTTTAATAACTATGCCAGTGTATAATTTGATCTCTTGGTTCTCCCCTCCCCCTTGTTTTCTAAACGAGGTGCAATAGCTTTCAGCCTTAACAATGTTTTACTGTATAAAACTTTCCTGCATGGAATCCCATGGGTATGAATGTAGAATAAAGTTCATGGCATGCTGTTCAGGAATCTGGCTGACTCCAAATATCCAGTTGTGAGTAAAACTGATTAAAGGTTGGCCAATACTAGCAAACTGAAGTTACAGTCTCCGTGCCCTGTCAGATAGGAGGAGACATCTCCTTTCTCCACGATCAGGCAGAAGCTGTGGTAGAGGGGAGAATACCCTCAATCACTAAAATAAATAAATCCAGTTCTAAATCCAAGTCACATTATTGTTGTTACATGTAGCTGTAGTCTCTCTTATGTGGAGTCACAGGTATCCTTTTAAAAATCAATATAGTGTCGAACATACAGGAATCTGACAATAAGAAGGAAGACATACAGAAATAGGACTTTGGAGGCTATCTGTACAATGCTCAGTGATTGCTCTGGTAGTACAAGAAAACTGAGGTCAATTTTCAGTTCATGGGAGTGGGGATTTTTCAATGGAAGATCATCATTATGACAAAAAAAAATCAGGTTATAAGATTTGAGCTAAAGTGCCACTGACTGTACCAACTGTTTTTAGTCCTCCTTTATCCTAGTCATTCCAAATTATCTTTATGTCATATCTGATATCAGTGAAGAGTATTGTATATTGATTTTCTTACAAAGAAAGATTTGCATCAGTTTAACACCTGAGCGTATGACATATCCCAAGTACTTTGTCGTGAAAGGAACAGTTCTGAAGTATAGTCACTGCTGTAATGTAGAAAATATGGACCCAATTTGCACACAGCAAGCTGCCAAAAGCATCAATGGGATAATGATCCTATAATCTGCTGTTTTGATAACAATTGAAGGATAAAAATTAACCAAGGATAACCCTGCTTTTCTTTGAAATAGTGCAACAGAAGGCACACAGAGCTCCAGTTTAGCACCTCCTCTTAAAGATAACAACTTCAACAATAGAGCAACCTTTCAGTACCACACTGTCATGTGACTAAAAACCAGAAGACTCTGGATTAGAGTGGTGCTGGAAAAGTTTCTGCCTGAACTGCTGTGCTTTTCCAGCACCACTCTAATCCAGAATCTAGTTTCCAGCATCTGCAGTCATTGTTTTTACCTAGTTGATAAAAACCAGAAGATCCTATCTCAGAGATGAACATTAACAACTGACACAAGAGGCAGAATATTGTGTAAGCTTGGGGGTAGAAAGGATGGTGTTATAAATGAACCCTACTGCCTTCTCATAATAAACAGGAACAGGTGGAGACCATTTGACCCCTCAAGCTTCCTTTGTCATTCAATAAAATCATGAATGATCTGACAGACCTCACATCCACTTTCCCCAAACCTTTGATTCTTGTACTGATCAAGAACCTATCTATCTCTTGTCAGCTGCACTAGAATGAAGTTCTGGGCAGATAAACCCACAATTTTCTGATCAGTTGCCCTTAAATAGTCAATGGAAGATCATTTAAGGGGATTATCCTAATGCTATAGGTGGGCCTGTTGCCATGTCCAGGACAAGCTGTGTGGGCAACTTGTCAGGATGGATCAAAGGCAGGATTGCTCCCTCAATCAAAATAATCAATGCCATGATGGGGGCACTGGACATTAGCTGAGGGGACAAACAATGAGAATCACTTCCCAACCTCCACTTTTGCTTCTGAAATTACCACTCACTGTGATACCCTACCCTTGCACCTTCCCACCCTGAAATTTTCCACTCCCTCCACATTATGTGCATCTCACCTGTGTCCTCATTGATGCTGGGATACTGGAGGATAATAGGGAGGACAGTGTGTCCATCTTTTAGCAGCTACAGGCTCCTTTGTAGCATTGATGAGTGCATGGCTTAATTAGCTAGGAGCTCTCATTAAGTGGGAGCTCCATCCAAGCAGCTTGATTATAGGGCAAGACCCACCAGTGGCTTCACCATTACATGACTGGCTCGTGGTCCAGGGTTTTTTTCCAAAATCAGGGACCACAGATTGCCAATTCTCCAACCTACCAGAGAGAACACCACCACTCCTACCCTCCCCTACCTCCCACCACCACCACCACGCCACTACCACGCCATCACACACTGCCATAACAAGATTCTGCCATTTGCCGATAATGGTGACTGTCATATCAATACGTGCCTTTACTGCTGCAGCATTAAAATCATGAGCATCTTGTCCCATTTTCTACAAGTACTGTTTCCTTTAATCAATAGGTGTGCAACCTTATTCGATGCTTAATCATTATTTGTCAGCTACAGCTGTTTTGCAAGATGCAGTGCATCACAAAAGAAAATATACATGGCGTAAATTACCTTGGCTGTTTTTAATAAAGTTCAAGATTCAGTATAATCACCAGCTGCAGAACAAAACCAAAGATAATTTGCGAAAGAATTTAAAACAGATTCTCTTTGATTATGAACATTATTATTATCTGAGTAAGTCCATTTGGGTTTTCAGACCTCTTCAAAAGGCCAAAGGGTCACATTGAGCACATATTCGTCATCATCAGAAGTGCCACTGCCCTTCACCTTTGTGAGCAATTGAAAGGCCACTGACGGTGATAAGAATTCAAAAGCTGTAACCTAAGTGTCAGCTCAGATCCTGAGGCCTCAGCTGCACTTCAAAGTAGAGGGGCTGTGCTGATCTGAAGAGATATTGTGGGGCCTGTCAAGCAGTCAGTGTCCATGGGAAGGAGTCACACACACAATGTTCTGTTGAAATAACCTGGTGCAGAAATCTCACTCAAAAAGCAGACTCAAGAATTAAGGTACAATTTCAGGTAATAGATTGTTGTGATGTTACAAGTCAGCAGCACTGGAACCAAATATATGCTTGACCCTCACTTCCCAACACAGTTTGAATGCTCTAATGCTGAGTTGCAAAAGGCTCACCAAATATAAGTGTGGGATTAATTTATACTGAGAAGAGTAGGAGTCCTCTGCCGATTTCAACAAGCAGGCCTCTGCTGTCCTGGGACTCTTAATCTCCATGATTGCAACCGCAATTGCCTCCTGCAATTTACATTGGCTAGCCTAGCATACCACTCTCTCCCATTCGAGCACATAGCATCTTGATGCTAGTCTGGTAATCTACAGCTTGTCAGGCACGATCGCTGCCAGTTAACTATCCTGCTCACTGATTGTCACCCACAAAAATACCCAACACCCTTCCCCCACCCTGCCCTTGAAAATGCCCTCATTCACCAATGTTGCCTTCTGTACTCCTTACAAATATGAAAGTCTGGGATGTGTGAAGAATACACAATAAGTTTACAGTTCTACTCAAACATGAAAGAGTGAAAAGGTACAAAAGTGTATTTACACTGTTGTAATTTATGATGGTCGAAAGAATGATCACATTGTGGGGATGCTCATTTTGTTGAAAGACTGAATCACAAAGAGGAGTGTCTGGAACCCATACCGAAAGAGGATTAAATTGGTACACCTGCGGTCTTCAAGTCTGATTAACCCATGTTCCATTGGCAGCAGCTCACTAAAGTGCTGCTGTCTGCTTTTTTTGAAAGGATTTCTGCTTGGAGCCAGTCCTAACTGCACTGCTCCAAGGGCTGCATTAGTTAGCAGGAAGTCTGACGTTGTGAATGACTAGAGACAGCCTGTTTCTTTTAAAGGGGAGAGCCAATGCAGCTGCGAGAAGCAGTGGGAGATTTTTGAAAAGTGATTCTGAGCTATGATACTTTGCGAAACAGCTAAACAAGTGAAAGAGAAATGGGGGCTGTTGGTGATGGCGTGGGGAAGTTGGGGGGTGCGGGGGGTGCGGTGATGTCTGAGGCAGGGAAGGCTGCGACGGGAAAAAAAAATCACTTCTGCCCTAGTATGTCCCACAAAGAGAGGTTGTTTTTAAGATTCCCTACAGTGTGGAAACAGGCCCTTCAACCCAACCACTCCACACCGACCCTCTGAAGACTAACTCACCCAGACCCATTTCCCTCTAACCTAGTGCCCACCTAACATTATGGGCAAACTCCACACAGTCACCCAAGGCTGGAATCAAACCTGAGACCCTGGTGCTATGAGGCAGCAGTGCTAACCACTGAGCCACCATGCCACTCATAACTTACTAGGTAAGTTTTCAACTTACCAGGTTGGTTCCTTCTGTCTTTAGACCAAATGCAGAGAAGCTTCTGCCAGGGCAGAAGTCCCTAATGCTTCCACGCACCAATCCCAACAGTTTTATTGAAAGGACCTGGATTTGTGCAAAACCTAATAACAGAACCACTGAGGTGTTACAACATAGGAGGAGTCATTTCAGCCCATCATGCCTGTACAAGCTGGGCAGATCAGGCTTTGGACTAGTTAGAATCTTCTTGTGTAAGGAATCTACTTATCTTTAATTACCTAATATTGGGGGACCAGGGGTTATTAAAGCCAACCCCTCTAATTCTAAAAAAAAGTTACCCTAATCACTTTTGTTTTAAAAGTAAGTCAATGTTCTCTAAGTCCAGCAAATAACTGATTGCATCTTTTTTTAATGTGACCCAATGTCTGAACTTTGGATTACATTCACTCTTAAGTAAGTCAAAACACATCATAAAAAGTTGAGTATTAGCCCGTGTGGCAATACTTGCATTGTAACTTAATACTGTGGCATTAATCTATAACAAACGTCAGAATACAGTCAAATACATTGCTTCGATATGTTTTCATTGAGCCTAATGAAACACTGCAGCAACGTTTACATCCAAAATATGCCCATGTTTAATAAATTATGAACAAAGGAAGAGTTGATGAAAATATTTGGAACAATAGCTGGAGATTTTTTTCAAGCCATTATTTTCACATTGATCATATGTTACTTCATCTGCAGTTAAAGATTCACAGTAACAAAAAAAAATCATGGTAAGTTAATAGAGACAAAAGGAGAAAGTATTTTTAAAACAAACACGATAAATTATTGCATATTCACGAGATGTGAGAATTAATGGAAAGAACACCCATTATTGCCCATCCATAATTGAACTTGAGAAGCTGATTTGAAAAACAATGTTGCATGTCCTGTCAAGTGGTCAGTGTTCAAAGGAAGGAGTCCTTCCCAATGTTCTGTTGAAATCGGCTGGTGCGGACATCTTGCTCAAAACGCATGGACACAGTTTGGGCTCATAAATTGTTGTGACATTACAGGTCAGTAGAATCAAGGGGGAGGGTGAACAGCCAGTTATTGTGGTGCATATTGGCACAAACAATATAGGTAAGAAATGGGACGAGGTCCTACAAGCAGAATCTAGGGAGATAGGAGCCAATTTTAAAAAAAAGGACCTCAGAGGGAGTAATCTCAGGATTGCTATCAGTGCCACATGCTAGTCAGATTAAGAATGATAAAATAAGCAGGATGAATGCGTGGCTTGAGGGATGGTGCAGGAGGGTGTGGTTCAAATATTTGGGACTTTGGGACCAGTCCTGGGGGAGGTAGGACTATTACAAATTGGACAGTCTCCACCTGGGCCAGACTGGAACCAATGTCTTTGGGGCACTTTTGCTAATGCTGTTGGGGAGGGTTCAAATTAATGCGGCAGGGGGTTGGGAACCAAATGAGGTTAGAGGACAGTAGTGAAGTAGTAACTAAAGCCTGCAAGGAACTAGATAATGAAGTCAGCGTGACTAAGGGGAAGAGGAAACAGGGAACAGATGATGAATGCAAAGGGACTGGTGGTCTGAGGGGCATACATTTTAA
This sequence comes from Chiloscyllium punctatum, assembly GCF_047496795.1. Lineage (NCBI taxonomy): Eukaryota > Metazoa > Chordata > Chondrichthyes > Orectolobiformes > Hemiscylliidae > Chiloscyllium > Chiloscyllium punctatum. The sequence goes on from NC_092764.1 coordinate 20,329,111, forward strand.
TGCAAGAAGTATAGTAGGTAAGGCAGATGAACCTAGGGCTTGGATTAGTACCTGGGAGTATGATGTTATTGCTATTACTGAGACTTGGTTGAGGGAATTGGCAGCTTAACATCCCAGGATATCGATGCTTCAGGTGGGATAGAGTTGGAGGTAAAAGGGGTGGAGGAGTTGCATTACTGGTTAAAAAAAAATCGCAGCCTTCTGAAGGAGGGCACTATGGAAGACTCGAGCAGTAAGGTAATATGGGCAGAGCTCAGAAATAGGAAAGATGCAGTAACAATGTTGGGGCTGTACTACTGGCCTCCAATGGTGAACATGAGATAGAGGTGCAAATATGTAAACAGATCATGGAAAAATGTAGGAGCAACAGGGTGGTAGTGACAGGATATTTTAATTATCCCAACATTGACTGGGATTCACTGAGTGTTAGAGGTCTAGATGGAACAGAATTTTAAAGGAGCATCCAGGAGGGTTTTCTAGAGCAGTATGTAAATAGTCCAACTCGGGAAGGAGCCATACTGGACCTGGTGTTAGGAAATGAGCCGAGCCAGGTGGTAGGGGATTACTTTGGGAATGGTGATTACAATTCCATAAGTTTTAGAATACTCATTGTCAAAGACGAGAGTGATCCTAAAGGAAGAGTGCTAAACTGGAGGAAGGCCAACTATACCAATATTCGGCAGGAGCTGGGGAATGTAGATAGGGAGTAGCTGTTTGAAGGGAAATCCATATTTAACATGTGGGAGGCTTTTAAAGAGAGATTGATTAGCGTTCAGGAGAGGTATGTTCCTGTGAAAATGAGAGATTGGAATGCCAAGGTTAGGGAACCATGGATGACAGGTGAAATTGTAAGACCAATTAAGAGAAAAAAGGATGTGTACATAAGGTCTAGGCTACTGAAGACAGACAAAGCTTTGGAAGAATATCTGAAATGAGGAATTAAGAGGGCTAAAAGGGGTCATGAGATATCGTTAGCAAACAGGGTTAAGGAAAACCCCAAAGCCTTTTTTTCATATATAAAGAGCAAGAGGGTAACTAGAGAAAGGGTTGGCCCACTCAAGGACAAAGAAAAAAAGTTATGCGAGGAGTCAGAGAAAGTAGGTGAGATTCTTAATGAGTACTTTGCATTGGTATTCACTGAGGAGAGAGACATAATGGATGTTGAGGTTAGAGATAGGTCTCTGAGTACTCTAGGTCGAATCGGCATAACAAGGGGGGATGTTTTGGGTATTCTAAAAGGCATTAAGGTAGACAAGTCCCCAGGTCTGAAGGGGATCTAGCCCAGGTTACTGAGGGAAGTGAGAGAGAACATAGCTGGGGCTTTAACAGATATCTTTGCAGCATCCTTGAACACGGATGAGGGCCCAGAGGACTGGATTGTAAATGTTGTTCCCTTGTTTAAGAAGGGTAGCAGGGGTACTCCAGGTAATTATAGACCGGTGAGCCTGACATTAGTGGCAGGGAAGCTGCTGGAGAAGATACTGAGGGATAGGATCTACTCCCATTTGGAAGAAAATGGGCTTATCAGCAAGGGGCAGCATGGTTTTGTGTGGGGAAGGTCATGTCTTACAAACCTAATAGAATTCTTTGAGGAGGTGACAAAGTTGATTGATGGGGGAAGGGCTGTAGATGTCATATACATGGACTTTAGTAAGGCATTTGATAAGGTTCCCCATAGTAGGCTGATGGAGAAGGTGAAGTCGCAGTCGCATGGGGTCCACGGTATACTAGCTAGATGAATAAATAACTGCTGGGCAACAGGACTCAGAGAGTAGTAGTGGAAGGGAGTTTCTCAAAATGAAGACCTGTGACCAGTGGTGTTCCAGAGGGACCACTGGTCTTTGTGATATATCTATAAATTATTTGGAGGAAGGTATCAGTTGCCTGATTAGCAAGTTTGCAGGTGACACCAAGATTGGTGGAATATCAGATATTGAAGGGGACTGTCAGAGAATACAGCAGAATATAGATAGGTTGGAGAGATTGGCAGAGAAGTGGCAGATGGAGTTCACTTCAGGCAAATGTGAGGTGATGCATTTTGGAAGGTCCAATTCAAAAGTAAACAATTCAATTCAACAGTAAGTGTAAACGTTCTGGGGAAAATTGATGTACAATGAGATCTGGGTGTTCAGATCCATTGTACCATGAAGGTGGCAACGCAGGTCAGTAAAGTGGTCAAGAAGGCATACGGCATGCTTTCCTTCATTGGACGGGGTATTGAGTACAAGAGTTGGCAGGTCATTTTACAGTTATGTAGGACTTTGGTTCAGCCGCATTTGGAATACTGCATACAGTTCTGGTCGCCATATTACCAAAAGGATGTGGATACTTTGTAGAGAGTGCAGAGGAGGTTTACCAGGAATTGCCTGGTATGGAGGGTGCTAGCTATGAAGACAGGTTGAATAGATTTGGATTATTTTCATTAGAAAGATGGATTGAGGTCTACAAAATCATGAGCGGTATAGACAGGGTGGATAGCAAGAAGCTTTTTCCCAGAATGGAAGACTCAATTATTAAAGGTCATGAGTGCAAAGTGAGAGGGGAAATGTTTAGGGGAGATATGCATGGAAAGTTCTTTACACAGAGGGTGATGGGTAGCTGGAATGAGTTGCCAGCGGAAGTGGTAGAGGCGGGAATGATAACATCATTTAAGCTGTATCTAGACAGATACATGTATGGGCAGGGAGCAAAGGGATACAGATCTTTAGAAAATAGGTGACAGGTTTAGATAGAGGATTTGGATCAGTGCTGGCTTGGAGGGCCAAAGGGCCTGTTCCTGTGCTGTAATTTCCTTTGTTCTTTGTTCGGTAGCATTGGAACGAAGTAAATGCTTGACCTTCACTTTCCAGCACTGTTTGAATGGTACAGATGAGCTCTACAACGCAACTGGCCTAATGCTAAGTTACAAAAGGATCACCAAAGATAAATGTTAAATTAGCCCGTATTCCTGATGAAGGGCTTTTGCCTGAAACGTCGATTTTACTGCTCCTCGGATGCTGCCTGAACTGCTGTGCTTTTCCAGCACCACTCTAATCTAGACCCATAAATGTTAAATTACTTTCTGTTGGGAAGAGTAGGAGTACTATCCAATTTCAACAAGCAACTCTTGAAAAGCTGATGGCCAACTACCTTCTTGAACCATATGGCATAATAAAATGCGTTTGGGGCAAGCATGAAGGACGGAGTGGTTTGAGGGCTGAGTTTGGTATTGTTGGTGGCTAGTGTGCAGAAAATTGTAGCTTAAGCAAGCAGACATCTTCTGGCTAGAATCCATGGGAAAGGTCTGGGAAAGAACAGACAGTCCCAATGAACGGCACTAATTTTCATTTTCTATCAGTTAGGCCCATTTTTGCAATTTTGTACTTACTGCTTGCTGAGTAGTCACATAGAGATTTTCCCATGTTTATATTATAAAAAAGATTGTATTTTAAATTGCTTGTAGGAGTTGTTACCTATAATGTGAATAGGTAATCTCTCCCCTTGCATACAAGAAAAGTAAAGATTGGTTTGGACAAAGGAATCATTTGTGTGAGTCTTGTTTTGGATTGATAAAATACTTTGACAATCACTACAGTTCTTTTTGCTGTAGTCACAAGCACAGAACTGTTACGGAAGGTGCTCCAGGATTTCAATCCAATGATGATAAAGGAACAATGATAGCGTTCCAACTCAGGATGGTACGCAGCTTGGAATGGAAGTTGCAGGTTGTGGTGATCCAATGTATCTGCTGCCTTTGTCCTTCTGGATCAGAGTCGTCCAACCTTCCCATGTGACAGGCTGCATTTAAGTTCTAGACAGTTAAGCTTTGGCAAAAGACTAAAAACGTGATTGTCAAACTTAAATTAAGAAAGAAGAAAACATAGGTAACTTACTAGAAGGTATCAAATAAGCAAACTGATTACCTAAAAACAAATACTTAATAAAGTTGCCCACTATAATGTGCAAAATATATAACCAATATAACCAATAAAACCTTTTTGATTAAGCATCAGAGCTAGAGCAAGAGACAGACTAGGCCACTGACCATATCACCAGCAAAGAGGAAGGGGACCTGGACTGAGATAAAAACTTGAGTTAAATTAACACTGAGCTTGTATTTGTCTGAGGAGGTAAACAATAATGTGTTGGCCCCGGTCAAAGATTTCCCTTTCTCCCAGCATTGACATTGACAGGTTTTTGGGCAGCTAGGAGGAGGACAAAGAGGTGTGTGTGTGTATGTGTGTGTGTGTGTGTGTGTGTGTGTGTGTGTGTGTTCACCCTCACCCTCAGTCTCATTCACCCATGCATTTTCACCACCTGCAAACAAACTCTACTACCAGGGAAATATCTCTTTCCCCAACCCTATCTGTATTCCAGAGAGGACATTCCCTCCGCGACTCCCTTATTAGGTCCACACCACCCACCAACCCACCCTCCACTCCCAGCACCTTCCCCTGCCATTGCAATAAGTGCAAAACCTGCACCCATTCCTCCCCCATTACCTCTGTTCAAGGCCCCAAAGGATCTTCCATATCTGACAGAGATTTACCTGTACTTCTACACATGCCAATAACTGTGTCTGTTGTTCCCAATGTGGTCTCCTCTGCAAAATTGTGGAATGTTTCCGAGAACATTTCTGAGACACATGCACTAAACAAGCCCACCGCATGGTGGCTGAACACTTTAACTCCTCCTCCCACTCTGCCAAGGACATGCAAGTCCTGGGCCTCCTAACTACCTCATGCCTGGAGGAAGAATGCCTCATCTTCCACTTTGGGACCCTCCAACCACAGAGGATCAATGTGGAGTTCACCAGTTTTCTCATTTCCCCTTCCCCCACCTTATCCCAGTTCCAACCCTCCAACCTTCCAACTCCGCACCACCCTGTTGAACTGTCTGACTGTCCATTTTCCTTCCCACCTATCCGCTCCACCCTTCTCTCTGAACTATCACCTTCATCTACCTATCACATTCCTAACTACCTTCCCCACAGCTCCAACACCCACTCATTTATCTCTCAGCCCCTTTGGGCTACAAGTCTCTTTCCTGATGAAGGGCTTATGCCCAAAACGCTGATTCTCCTGCTCCTCGGATACTGGCTGTGCTTTACCAGTGCCACGCTCTTCAGCTCCATGCAGGTGCCAAGTAGCCACTTGGACAGCCTTTTGTTGAGGAAAAATTGAGGACTGCAGATGCTGGAGATCAGAGTCGAAGAGTGTGATGCTGGGAAAACACAGCAGGTCAGGTAGCATCCGAGGAGCAGGAGAATCGACGTTTCAGGCAAAAGCCCTTTTTCAGGAATGAGGCCTTTTGTTGAGATCATTGAAAGTTTGCACCCTGACTGGCTCTTCAATATAACTGATTTGTTGAAATAAAATGTAGCATTCTGGCATTTCATCTTTATCTTTACATTCACACTGTTACTAATTCTGGGGATATTGGCTTTTTTGCTATTGCAAGAGTAATTTGTGTGCTGAATGGACTACTTTCCATGCCCTCATTACATGAGGATTTCCTTGTATACATCTGCGTGGGTTTAGTTTAATTTCTTGAAGGTTCCTTTGATAATTTTCACAGCCTTTTCATTTGACTGGGGATAGTGTGGAGATGATGTGTTGAATTTCCCAGATTTTCATGAAGGAACTAAATTCTTCACTTGTGAATTGAGGGCCACTGTTACTTGTGACAATATTGGGGATACTATAACTGTTGAGGTTTACTTTAGGTGTACTAAAATCTCAACAGTACTCACTGAAGTCAACTGGTCCACCTCCCAGTAGTCAAAGTAATAATTTACTTTTTCAACGTAATTACTTCTTGTGTGCACAAAGAGGTTTCTTTCCAGTTTCACCCATGGTCTTTCTTGGATGACATGTGTTAACAGTGCCTCTCTAGCTTGCTTCTCATTACAAGCCCTGTATTGCTGATATAGTCATTTATTTTGTTGTTCATATTTGGCCAGTGGAGCACATCTCTTAACTTCCTCAGACTTGATTTGATTCCTTGGTGATTTGCATAAATGTGTTTTACCATCTCACCTCTCAATTTCTTCCAGATAATTACTTTAGTCCCTTCATACAATATGCCATCTTGGGCTGTTAATTCACCTCCATGTGCCCATTGGGGATTAGCTAACTTAATTGGTTATATGGCTGGTTTGTGATGCAGAATGATACTAACAGCATGGGTTCAATTCCTTCACTGGCTGAGTTTACCATGAAGGGCTCTCCTTCTCAACCTTTCCCCTAGCCTGTGGTGTGGTGACCCTCAGGTTAAACTGGCACCAGTCATCTCTCTGATGAGAGAGCAGCCCTGTGGTCTGGTAGGGATATGGTGACTTTAAATTATCTTACAGCTCTCTGGCATCACTACTTCTCATAACAGTTGGAAATTTGCATCTTGTTGGTTAGTTTGCTTGTTTTTAGCAGAGTGTTTCAATATCTCTGCTGGTGGATGACCTTCAGAGCATGATGGATTGCTGCTTCATGTTGAATTTGGAAGACTTCACATTCTGTTGTAGCATCCTTCAATTTCTTCAGCAAGAGGGCTGCTCTCAACAGCATATCTGTAAATATGTATCTGCTTAAATATGCCTCGCTTCAATCAGAGGAACAACTCTTGCAGACATTTTGAATCAGATAGTAGTGACACATTGTGAATCTCTTTCATCACATTCAAGGTTTAGGCTTGCTCTGGCTGAGATGAGTTACATTTGCTTGCCATCTACGATCTGGAATTTCAGATCCTCATTCACGTTATTGTAATGGGTAAGCTGTGCCCTTAACGAGTGTGCTTCAATCATGTAATCCTAATTTTACTTTCAAGCACTTTATTTTTTCAATCACCATGTTGAGCCGTTTGCACTGCTGTGAAGGTGATGGTATTGTACGATGCACTGGTGTCTATCTAACATTTTATGTTGACTTGACGTTCTCCTTCTGCAGGCCTCATTCCAACAGTCACAACATTGTGGTTCACTATTGATTTAACTGAACAAACCTGTTGCATGATGTATCACTATTTGTCAGATCATCAGCTGCCATCTCTTCAGTGACTATCTGTACTGGCTTGTTGTGCTTCTTTTTAACCTGACCTTTATGTGCAAAGTGACTCAACATTTTGCAATGAGAACATTGCTTTTCCCAAGTTGGAAATGCCTTCTTCTCTTTTGCATGATGTTCCATTATCACTTGCATTCTGCCATTTTTTATTTATTCATTCACTGACTGAGGGCATCGCTAGCATTCATTGCCCATCCCTAATTGCCCAGTGGGCAGTTGAGTTAGCCAGTTTGCTGTGGATCTGGAGTCCTATGCAGGCTAGACCAGGTGAGGGTGGCAGATTTGATTCCCTGACGTGTATTAGTGATCGAGGTGAGGCTCTATGACAATCAATGATAGATTAAAGTAGATTCTTAATTTCAGGCTTTTTTAAAAAATTGAATTCAAGTTCTACCATTTGCTGTGCTGGGATTCGAATCCAGGTCCCCAGGGCCTGTCTCTGAACTAGACTTGTTTGTGGTTCCATACTATATGCTTGGAGTATCCATCAGTACAGTGCAAGAGCTGATTTGTTGTGCCATGGATATGCTCTAGCTGTATATTCACAATCTCAACACTGCTGCACAGGTCAAGTCTTCTGCTGGATGTAGGTTTGTCCTCACTTAGTAGGCGAGCTTTCAATTTTGGATCCATTATTCAGAGTTCAGTTCCGTTTCTAATTCGCTTATCGTTTAATTTCTCAAACTCAGAGGTTTCTGCAGTCAGGGTGATGGGTATGAGATCAATGGACTCTTTTCATTTTGTTCCTTAATATTGAATATATACCGTTCATATGCAACATTACCTTGGGGCTGAAAGTGTGCCTTAAAACCTTTTAAACTTATTCTGCTCTTGAGAGAGATTTATGATGGAATATGTTTGAAACAGTCTCTTCCTCACTGTGATAAAAGTGTAGCAAAATGCACTTGTTCTGGTTTGCTCAACAAATCGGTTGCTCTTGCATAAATCTGCCATTGTTTATCGAAAAATTCCAAGTTCAGTCTGACAGTACCAGACATTTTCATAGGAACTAGTAGGGGGAAAGCTGCAACCATTTTCTCTTAATTGTGTTCTCAATGTGATTTTGTTTTTATTTTTAATGGCAGCTCGCAGCTCTGCAATTGTGCTTTATATTTCAGCTTTGAAAACTCACCTCTTCTGACACCTTGTCTTGATTCTACGATAAAACCGTGTATTCAACACAGGCCTTTATAGAAATGTTTGCTTTCTGGGAGTTTGCCTCATGGTTAAAAATACATGACTATGGCAGACTACGGCAGCCATTTATACATGATTGCTTTTCAATCTAAACAGAGTGAGAAAAGGGCCTGTGATTGGAGGACCAGTTCTTTATGGAGTCATTCTCTTTCATTTACCTTTATAAGGCAAGGCAGCTCACCTTTGGCCCACAGGATAAACATTGGACAACCCCAGTTTGTGCTGGTACAGGGTGTAGTTGTAGAGTCATAGGGATGTACAGCACAGAAACAGACCCTTCAGTCCAACTCATCCATACTGACCAGATATCCTAACCTAAAGTAATACTACCTGCCAGCACATGGTCAATATCCCTCTAAACCCTTCCTATTCATATAACCACCCAGATCCTTTTAAGTGTTGTAACTGTACCAGCCTTTACCACTTCCTCTGGCAGCACATTCCACACACGCACCACCGTCTGCATGAAAAGGTTGCACCTTAGGTTCCTTTAAAATTTTTCCCCTCTCACCCTAAACCTATGCCCTCTAGTTCTGGACTCCCCCACCCCAGGGAAAAGACCTTGTCTATTTATCCTATTCATACTTGCAGTTGCTGTTGAAGGAGCACTGGCAAGTTGCTGTGATGTTTATTACATGATAAATACTGCTGTCACTGTGCATTAGCTCTGGACGGGGTATCAATCAAGTAGGCAGAATTGTCCAAGGTGGTGCAAACATTCTTGAGCGCTTTTGGGACTGCACATGTCATTGGATGTTGGATGATGAATGTGTGTTGGGGAATCAGGAACTGAGTTACTTGCTCCAGAATTACATTGAGGATAACACGACAGGGGTACAAACCCAAAATAATTATACCATGTTGCAGGCTTAAAATAAGCACAGTAACTAATTTAGCAACATAGACCTTTGATCTGTAGGGTCATTGAGTCACTCCTAAATTGGTCAGGCCTTTTATGTTGGCGCTCCTGAAGGAGCACCGAATTCATTGTGATTCTGAAATCAGGTTCCTTGAATAATTTCTGATTTATATTCCTCAATTCAGTTGCAGAAAATAACTGCTCTCTGCTTGTGTTCACCATGATCTCCAACCATTCCCTCCCCCCAATCCGATACATGAAACATTTGCTGTGGAATCCATTTAATACTGCAGACTATAAGCAATAAGTAGAGGGGCACTATAAGACATAGGGTTTCAGAGAAGAAAAAAGATTTTACTCAGTATGAAAAGCAGAAATCAAATTCAAGCCCTACCCACATTCTTAGTATTTAGAAAAATATCAACAACATTGATTTTTCTTGCAACTTCTTTGGAATGTCACTGCCTTTAGTTTTCTCCAGCAGAGGTTTGCTCATAACATGATCAGAGAGTAATTAAGGTCGGAAAATAATCACACGATTGCTCAATGCACATGTATCAAACATCAGTTATTTTAACAGGATACTATGGGTTAGTGCCTTCATTAAAGTAGAGGACAAAAGAACTAGATATCAGTAAAATTAAATTTTCATTGATAATACTGGTGACAGTAACTTCTACCCCACCAAGAATATAATGCAAGGATGTATTTATTTTTAACAGACAGTTCTGCTTTTCAGGTAAATAATATGTTTAACAATGATAGAATTGATAATTGAGATAAAGATTTTATGGTGAGGTGGTAATGCCCCTGCCTCTAGGACAGAATATATGTGTTCATGTCCCATGTTAGTGTATAATGGCCAAGGAAGTGTACCATAATGTGTATAAAGAGGTTGATTAAAATAAGGAAATAACTTACATTTAAACCATTGCTATCACTCATCCGTACTGACATTTCAGTTCAGTGTCAGCTATGTTAAGTTCATAGTATACTCATATCTGAGTGACAAGACTGTGGATTCAAATCTCTTTCCAGGACTTGACCATAGCAAGAGATACTATGGGACAATGCTGTGAAATGCTGGGCCAGTGACCGTGCTATCTTTTGAATGAGATATTAAAGTGAAGTTCTCCCTGCCCTTTGAATGTAAAATGTTCCATGATACCATTTGAAAGAGAAGGGAGATATCCCTAGTGTTCTTGTCAATATGCATTCCTTCAAGTAGTTCCTTGAAAGGGAGTAGCAGGTAGATAGGATAATAAAGAAAGTGTTTAGTATGTTTGACTTTATTGATCAGCGCATTGAGTATTAGAGTTGGGAGGTCATGTTGTGGTTGTACAGGACATTGGTTAGGCCACTTTTAGAATACAGTGCACAATTCTGGTCCTCCTCCTACTGGAATGTTGCTGTGAAACTTGCAAAGGTTTGGAAAAGGATGTTGGTTTAAAAGGATGTTGCCAGGGTTGAAGGGTTTGAGCCATAGGAGAAGCTGAATAGGCTGGGGCTATTTTCCCTGGAGTTTCAGAGGCTGAGGGGTGACTTTGTAGAGGTTTATAAAATCATGAGGTGCATGGATAGGATAAATAGATGATGTATTTTCCTTGGTATGGGGGTGTCTAAAACTAGAGGGCATAGGTTTAAGATGAGAGAGAAAAGTTTTAAAAGGGACCTAAGATGCAACGTTTTCATGCAGAGGGTGGTGCATGTATGAATGAGCTGGCAGAGGAACTGTTGGAGGTTGGTACAATTACAACATTTAAAAAGCATCTGGATGGGTTTACAAATAGGAAGGGTTTAGAGGGATATGGGCCAAATGCTGGAAAATGGGATTGACTTAGGATATCTGATTGGCATGGACAAGTTGGACTGATGGGTCTGTTTCTGTCCCGTAGATCTCTATGATTCTAAAAGGCCAGAAAAAAACCCAGTCATTGTCACATTATTGTTTGTGGGATCTCCAGTGAGCAAATTGGCTACAAAACTTCTTACATTTCAGCAGTGATTGCACTTCAAAGGTATCCTGTAGGCTTTGAAACATCCAGTGGACATGAAAGACACTATACAAATACAAGTCTTTCTTTCAGGGCTGAAGGAAAGCTGCAACTTTGGAGGTGGATCTTTCAGATGACACATTAATGCAAGGCCCCATTTACCCTCTCAGGTCAACATCATAGAGTAGCTAAATTTGAATTTGAACACATTTATCAAATCCTCTCCTGACCTTTCTGTTCTAAGGAGAACAATCTCAACTTCTCAATTTAGTCACACAACTTCATCCCATTAGAACCATTCTCCAGTTTACTTTTCCAAAATTCATCATATCCTAAATTGCAATGACCAGAAATGGTTACCAATCTCCAGCTGAAGCCAAATCAAAGTTTTAAAAGCATAGCTTTCTTGCTTTTGTATTCTGTGTCTCCATTTATGGTTGGTCAAGTCTCAAATGTTTTTAGCATAACTATTTCTGTGAAATTGTCACCTTCATGAATTTGAGTATATGTAATGTGGAATTAATTCTGCTCCGGGAAAAGGCTGGAAAATTAGAAGGAAAGGCAGGAGACAGAGAGCCCCTCTCCATCTAATGCATTAATGAGAGGCAGTGGCATAATGGTAATGTCACTGCCTGGTAATCCAGAACCTTGGGTTAATGTCCATGGGCTGAAAATGTGTTGCTGGAAAAGCGCAGCTGGTCAGGCAGCATCCAAGGAGCAGGAGAATCGACGTTTCGGGCATGAGCTCTTCTTCAGGAATCATGCCCGAAACGTCGATTCTCCTGCTCCTTGGATGCTGCCTGACCTGCTGCGCTTTTCCAGCAACACATTTTCAGCTCTGATTTCCAGCATCTGCAGTCCTCACTTTCTCCTTAATGTCCATGGGGACATGTTTCAAATGCACCATGGCAGATGATGGAATTTAAACTTAATTAACAACCTGGTCTAATAGTGACCATGCAACCACTGTTGTCATAAAACCCATTTGATTCATTAATGTCCTTCAGGGAAGGAAATCTGCCATCATTATTTTATCTGATCTGATCTTCATGGGACTCCAGCCCCATAGCAATATGGTTGAATCTTAAATGTCCTTGGTAAAATTAGCGATGGGCATTAAATGCTGGCCCATGAACAGATTGTAAGAAAAAAACTTCAGGAGTAGAAAAATTTGGAGGTTACCACCACTCACATCCTATGAGCGAGGGGAGGGGGGAGGTGAAGAGGGACTACACCATGTTGGAAGGTTGCCCAGTAAAAGCAGGCAGCGCCTTTGTGTAATTGAGATGTGATAAGAAGCACTATAACTGGGTGTTCCTGATGACCAGAGCTGCAGCCACTATATTCAGACTATTCCCTCAGGTCTCTCTGTTCCTGCACCAAGTATAGGCTATTAATTTACTTTGAGAAAACCCTGGTCTTTTTACCCAACCCATGGGGAGCCTCAATATATGCATTCCTGTAGCCCTAAAACAATTATTCACTGCCACCCTTAGGCCTGAATTTCTGCTCTCAGGACAGGAGCATTCTCAGCTTCACAGACCCAAACCCAGAGGAAGTGTTTCCGATGTTCTGACTTTCATTCCCTGGTGGGGTTGGGGTTGTGGGTGTAATGCAAGTCGTGCCCAGGAGCTTAGAACATGGTCTCACGGACTGGCAACTGCAGATATGGGCTGTGCAAATGGACAGCTTTGATACATTGGCACTTTGCCCTGTATGTTGTAATCAGAATAAAACAAAATGCAGCCTGCTGGCCCTCACCTCTCACACAGTCCTCTCTCATACCTTACATGCAACCCTATGCCATTCTACCTAATCCCATTATCCCCTCAAACCTTCCATGTAACCTATGCCCCTCTACCAACTCCATAGCCCTTCACAAAGCATATGCCTAAATAATGTTATCTCAGGTTAACACATGACCTCCAACCATCACTTTTATCCTTACACCATCAATGCCAATTCATCAATATTCATATGGGAAACCACGGCCACATGTTGAGATTAAACAAGGCTCGTTAGTGTTACTTAATGACTTCACTACTTCAAACTAAAAGCACTCTGACAAAAACTCATTCATGACACTTAACTTCCTTTAGTCGCTTATAAAACAAACGCTATTCCATTCAAGTCCCAATTCAAAAACTTCACAAACACTTTATGATGTTAATCAAATTTGAACTGACAGGCACCCCCTGTGATAATGATCGGTTGTAATATTGGTCGTGCAACATTCATCCTATAATGATGGGCTTCTGGCTTATTCCAACAAGTAAAGTGAAATAGCAGACTTTGAGTCTTTCTATCAACGCTGCAGACAGTTTTTTCTCGAATATTTAAAGGGCATCAGATCTAACTACTTTAACAGCTTGATCGTTCCATTGACAGTTTTGTTAGCACATTCTTCTGCTGTTCCCTGGAATCTCCATTGACTGTTCCAAGGACCTTGATAGCTCTGATGAATCTACCCATTTTATGCACATTCTTGTCTGTTCCTAAGCATCCTCAGGGATACCTGACCTTTCCTCAAGGCATTTTCGGATTGTATCCAAAAGAATATCTTACCTCTCCCAAAAGGTACCCTACCTCTCCAATGAACTCTGGTAAGTTTATCCTCCTCCTGATCAGGCTAAAGTGTGCAAGTCACGTTCGGAACATCACTATGATGAGTTGTGGATCTGACTCAAGGCAGATGTACTTTAACAAGTGTTGTTGCTTTTTTGATCCTCAGAAGTGTAAAGCATTACCTGTCCTGTTCTACCCTCAACATCATGAGAAAGTAGGTGCTAGGTTTAGGAAGGCATTTGCAGATTTAGGTTTGTGGCACTATTTCTGCTAAGCCAGGAACCCTCTCCATCATCGTGAAATCCCCGGCCTCCATTTTCAGTTGCTCAACTACATTATATTCATTAATTCATTTTGCTTTTTATTTGCTTTTCAGCTTTGTTAGTAAACTTATAATGTGGAACCCTTTTTTACAGACTGGTGCATGAAGTATGTACATTTTCAGGACTTAGACTGAGTGAAATAAAATTTTTCTCCCTCATTCTAGTCGTATATGAATATCATAACCAGACCAATCCTGGAAGATAAGAGCTACAGATAATCTCCTACTTAACAAATGTCTCTTTCTGCACAGATTGTTTGTCTCAGTTATTTACATTTTAAAATACTTTAAAGAAATGTTTTTGCCTTATTTCCTATGAAGGATTTGAAATATTTACTTTATTATAAAAAGGTACTTTTTCTTATCCTTTCCACTTACTGGGCATTTCTGGTTCTTTACAAAGATGCTATTGATGCAGCACTGTACTAGGCTTTGCCCACCATCTAGTTACAAGCAGAAAACATTTTGGGTGGTCTCTCACCATGCTCTGGTGTAATCTGAGGCCCGAGATGGGTAAAGAGTCAACAGGAAATGGAACTGAGGCTCCGCCAGGAAATGAGAAACTGGAAATAGATGGAGGTGACAGGGGTTAAGGCTGGTGATTGGACAGGGAATGGGACACGAAAGGGATTATTTTTCCCTCCCAAAATAGTTGGGTTTGAATCAGCTGAAAATCAAAATTTTCAAAATTTTAAACCTGAACACAACCTACCTCGATCCTACTTGCTTGCTGTTTTAACAGTGTAGGAACAGAGAGAGAGAGAGAGAGACAGACAGACAGACAGAGATAGAGAGAGAAAGGGGTGACCACAGGGTCACTCATCTGAATATATTAACCTGGAGAAGTACATTGAGTAGAAGTGCAGGTGATAGTTAAATCCAGCAATAATATGAGTCTGTTGAGAAATCAGCTCTAACCTACCAGTTTACACTCTTAACTCAAACATGGTCAGCTGGTGAACAGGTCCAGTTATGTGTACTTACTCCTGAGCTTCGTTTGGCACTTTCGTGGAACTCAGCTACTATGCAACCAGCTACTAATTACTATGTAATAAACATGCAGATGGGTTCTTCCAACAATCAACACTGGACTTATGATCATCATTAGATTCTTAATCACAGATTTTTATTGAATTCAAATTCCACTATCTGCCATGGCGGGATTCAAACCCAGGTCCCCAGAACATTACCTGGGTAATCTTGGCTATTAGGACATGCTGACCCTGAGGATACTGAGTGGGTGAGGGGGAAACAGTTAGGTAATGTAACTGGCAAGAACAGAAATTTCCATTTCTATGGTCCCTTTTGACAATCATCCCCCTCATGGACCAAGAGCATTTCACTGCTACTACACTGTTGGCAAGCAGATAGGGCCAAAGCTGAGGTATCTATTATTTTCATTAAGGTAACAGATGTGTTGGTATCCTGAGTACATGCACTATCAGTGTACATTGAAGATATGCCACAACATTGTACATTCTCTCCTGCTGCTCTAAGATTATTTTACAGTCAGCCCTAGCTGTAGCATAGGAGAACATGGAGAATGCTGTGTCATCTGATACAGAATTGCCACTGGTGTTCCTAACTCCAACCCCAGTCCTTGCTCATTTGTAAGGGAAAAAATCCAACTCTAAGTGCATCGATCTGAGCTGCTGCAAAATCTGGGTCAGTGACCCTCAGAAGGAATCAACTCCTCAGAACTAGTTTCTGGGGGGATATCAGCTGAAAGTGAAGCTTGTCTGGGAGTGAGGAGAGACAAAAATTCATCTTGGCAGGGTAATAATTTTTAACTGATTTTATGAAGATCTTCAACCATAATCCTCATCATGTTCTGTGAATTACTCAATATCTCCCATCCCCATCGTATATCCTACTTGGCCTGCTATCTTCTCCCCAGCCCCACTGTATCTCTGATACAATCCTTATTTGATCTTTCCCAAGCCCCCGCTTTCAGATCTGCTCCATGCTCCTCCTGCAATTAATCCCCATCTTCCCTTATCTCTTCAGGAACATTGTTCTCCTTCCCATGAATTGCACTGTCCCCCACCCTCCCATTATTATAATATTAAGCATAAATGCTGAACATTTAGTCAGTAAAAATCATCGGTGATGTACCGTATCACATAGCAAGAGACTCCAGAAAGAAAAGGTTATGTGTCAAGCCTCCTGCTGATCTTTGTTTTGTAGGTAGAAGAATGTTTAATAAAAGATAAAGTTGCCAAAGGCTCCGCTTCCAGCATCGTCTATTGGTCCTGACACAACCTTCTCTAAGTCCTACTGTAGTAGTTACAGACCCACTCCGATCCCTGATTCACCCTTTTATCTGAAATACTTTGCAGCTTCACCAATTCTGCCTGGCAGTCAGTCAGTCAGTCCCACCACTTGCCTGGTTACGGCTGGGGAATGCATTTCATCAATGGGAATCAGGGCCTGCCTACAGATCATGTAGAATCTAAGGGAAACCTTTCACCATTCTGCCTCATTCCAATATCCTGTTAAACATTAGGGCCTCAGAATGGGAGAGACCAGGGGGCATGAGCTAATGCTTGACAATTCAACATTGCAAGTTTAGACTAGGCAGGGTAGTCACTGATTCTTTTTTATTTGAAGTGACTATCCTTTAAATTGACAGTTTATCCCTTGTTCCATTTTTCAAACATCCTATGGGAGATTGAACCAAAGAGTCTCACTAACATGGGACTGTAGTTTAGGTGAGTTGGGCAGTCAAGTGATGGTAATATTGCAGCTCCATATGATAAGTTGCAAATTTTGGACGCTTTAAATTTCACCCCCAATGCCTCCAAACCCTCCTCACATAGACATGAGGAGCACCCTCCAAGCCTATACACCCTCCAAACTTTTTTCAGTGGGCAGATTTCCAAGGTGCATGTGCGGCATAGGCTTTCAAAAGAATTCAATGTGTTGGCCTGGCCATCGCTGTGTGAGGAACTTCAGAATGGTGATGCAGCGAAGAAGGAACATTGTTCCCAAAATTCCTCCCTCATTCTCATGATCACCTGTTTATTGCCATTGGCAACTCCAATTGCTTACAGTTATCCCCACCCCCTCAGCATTACAAACCCCACGCCCACCTCCTGGATTGAGGATCCTTCAGTTTATTTCATTACACGTGGTTACCCTAGAAACAGAGCAATGAAATGGAGTAGGAAGAAGTTAGTGTACAAGGTAGGAATTTTATTCCAGATGAAGAAAAAGTCAGTAATTGAGTCAGCAAAAACTAGTGGGCTCTTTGAATCAGGAGCCTAAAGAGTAAGACAGGAATTGACAAAGTCTGAGGAAAGAGTTCAAAGAGGTTGGTTTTAAAGATGCCTTTAAAATGTGAAGAGAGTGTGGGGTTTAATTAAAGAATAAAGCCTAGATGGTAGGGTGATGCATGCTGTAGTCAGAGGCTCTCAGAGTTTTTGAGGTGGTTTAGGGGTAATTGGGGTAGTGACTGTAGAACTAGATGGTTTTACTGAAATTTGATCAGGAAGCAGTGGTGGGGAGTTGACAGTGAGTGGGACTTTGTGTGGGATCGTATACATTTCCCAGCAGCAGAGATTTGGAGTGAAAATTGGGCTTGAAGGTGATAAAGACATGGATGAGGTTGTCAGCAGTAAATGGACTTAGTCAGGTGATCTTACAGAAGTGGAAATATGCAGTTTTTGTGAAGGAGAGGATATATCTGTCATGTTGTAACTTGATTCTTGAAATAAAATGTGAGTTCAATTTGACATTGTATTGAGTAAATTCAGCATCATGTCAAATCTGGTTCACAAAGTTAGGCTTTCCTGGTCATTTTTTAAACCTTCTGTACTTACAAAATGCCTGTCTCCTGCAAGTGCACGTCATCTGACAGGTTTCCAAGAGTTACAGCAACTGTGTTCTGCTGAAGCTGGAAGGTAATCTTATCAGGGTTTGGCTGGACTTTCAGTTCTTTATGTTGTCATTAATTTGCCATGATAAAGAACAAAGTGCTTAAGTTACAAAGAGAGAGGAAGTGGCAGAAGTCATTAAATAAACATTGCAGAAGAAGCAATGACCCAGGACAGCGTTGATAGACACCTTAACCAAAGAAAAAAATCTCACTCACACTGCCACCTTGATTCCTGTCTCAATGGCGAACAATAGCCCATACCAATCGACTCTGACAGCAGGGCTGATAGGTAGAAGAATGTTGCTTTCAGGCCACAAAGGAAACAATAGGAAACAGGAGGTGAGAAGTAGCCAGTTAAAACACATATACAATCAAATATCCTTTTCATGCTAAGGGATGCGTGCAAATCAAGCTATGAGCAAAGAAAAATTAACAAGAAATGACAGCAAATGGAGGCAACTCAAGTGGGATCTGTCAGGCTTAATGTCTTATACAGGAAACTGTGTTCTGCTTTGTTATGAAGTGAAGGGAAATACAAGTAAAAGGGCACAAAAGCATTTAACTACTTTTTAAAGCAACAATTAATTATCTTTTATTTACAATCACGTTATTAACATGGATAAAGGAATATTTTTTTCCACATTCCTTTTGTAATATAGCTAAATTTTCTTTCAATCCAGGAAATGACATTTTTTTCTCTCAGATGACGATCACTTAACTTTGCTTCACGATTTTCTTCCTTGGTCTCAAGAGACTATTTTACTAGAGGTCCTGCAATCATCACCAAGGGCTACATGGAGCCGTCCATAGACAGAAAATAGAAGCAGGCGATCCATCATTTGGGATGAGGTAGAAGGTCAGGATTGCAAGGTTTTTAGTCCTTTGCGAATTAGGCAAAATGCAAACTTGAGAAGACAGGGCCTCTTGCAATTATAAACCTATCACAGAGTACTTTCTTTCTTAGTAATTCCCAGATTCTCTGTTGAATGTGCTGTGTTTAATGGGGACATAGTTCTGCAATGCCAAAAGCCCTTCATTGCCTTACCCATGTAGCTTTTCTTTGTGGAAACCAAAGCAGTACATGCGAGAAGGCTGTTCAACATTCGAAGGCCTCACGGATAAGTTCAATCAGGTCCTAATCTAACATACACTTCATGGCTTAAGGTATTGAGGCGAATCATGACATCTCACTACTCTGTAGCCTGAGATCTGTATTGGTATGAAAGTGATACAGAATGGATAGCCTAATGGTTTCCAATCCTGCTCTAGATTCTATTCTGCGTCAGTCAAACTGAAACATAGAATCACATTGGATGCCAACTTCCTGAAGAAATGTCGATTCTCCTGCTCCTTAGATGCTGCCTGACCTGCTGCGCTTTTCCAACAACACATTTTCAGCTCTGGATGCCAACTTAACCTAGAAATACAATGATTTAATAATTATAGCACAGAAGGGAGGCCATTTGGCCCATTGTGCCAGCTGTCTGAAGAGTCATTTAGCTGATCCCATTATTCTGCCTTTTCCCTGAGGCACTTTCTCTTCAGATCGTTATCTAATTTGCTTCCAAAAACCGTGATTGAGTTATAACTCCAACACAATATCAGGCCGTGTATTTCAGATCATAATCACTCGCTATGTAAATAGACTTTTCCACATGACACAATTGGTTCACGTGCCATCATTTGAAATCAGTGTCCTCTGGGTCTCAACCTTTCTGACAATGGGAAAAGTGCTGCCAAGCTTGTGTTTCTTCAGCACCTTACATTTTTATTTCACCATATTATCTTATTTTTGTCCTCTACACTTCTATTTTATAAAATTCAAAATTCCATATGCCTCATAAAATTGCTCTCAATGTGCCTTGCCACAGTCCCCCACCTTTCCCCCCACCAAGGTACCTCTACTTCTCTGTCTTCTCTCGAACGTTATCCTCAGTTATTTTACACCAACTCATCCTTCCTATCAAAATACATCACTTCACATTTCTCAGCATAAAATCTCGTCTGCCTCTTCTTTGCTAATTCTGTTTATAGCCTCTCAAAGTTTATTATTATCCTCTCATTGTTCACAGCACTTCCAAATTTTGTGTCATCTGCCAATTTTGAATTTGTGCCTTCCGCACCTAAATTTAGATAATTAAATGGGGTGGTGAGATGCTTAACAGCACCAGGAATCAGTATACTGTTTGTGCAGAGTTAGCACATTCTCCAGTGCCTGCGTGGGTTTCCTCCCACAGTCCAAAGATGTTTATATTGGGTGGATTGGCCATGCTAAATTGCTCATAGTGCCTACTGTGTCAATGCATGTGCAGGCTACTGGATTAGCCATGGGAAATGCACGCTTATAGGGATAGGGTAGGGTGGGATGCTCTCCAAAGGGTAACTGTGGACCTGATGGGCTAAGTGGCCTGCTTCCACACTGTCAGAATTCTATAATTCTACTATAAGTCAAGAAAGATGATCCAAATACTTGCCCCTGGAGAACCCTAAAAGGTATATCCTCATATCAATGCTGCCATTGCCTCTTTTATTCTATGAGCATCAAAGTTGCTGAGAAGTCTGTCATGTGGCACTTTCTCAAATGCCTTTTGGAAGACTACATACTCCA
Source organism: Chiloscyllium punctatum (assembly GCF_047496795.1). Taxonomy (NCBI): domain Eukaryota; kingdom Metazoa; phylum Chordata; class Chondrichthyes; order Orectolobiformes; family Hemiscylliidae; genus Chiloscyllium; species Chiloscyllium punctatum. Next base: position 20,349,573 of record NC_092764.1, read on the forward strand.
CATCTTCTGCATTATCCACATTGCCTTCAATCCACTCCCCACCAACCTCCATATACATCGTACCATCCTCCGCCATTTCTGCCACCGACAAACGGACCCCACCATGAGGGATATATTTCCCTCCTCATCTGTACTTTTACGAATGTCGTCTACTGTATCCACTGCACCCTATATGGTCTCCTCTACTATTTCAATACAAATTTTATTTCACCATATCATCTTACTTTTGTCCTCTATGCTTCTATTTCATAAAGTTCCAAATTACATATACCTCATAAAATTGCTCTCAATGTGCCCTGCCACATTCCCCCACCTTTTCCCCTACTTGCGGATTGTTCAGAGAACATCTCAGGGACACCCGTTCCAACCAAACTCACCGCCCCGTGGCTGAACACTTCAACTCCCCTTCCAACTCTGTCAAGGACATGCACGACCTGGGCCTCCTCCATCGCCAAACCTTTACCACCCGACGCCTGGAGGAAGAATGCCTCATCTTTCACCTTGGAAACCTGCAACCACACGGGATTAATGTAGATTTCACCAGTTTTTTCATTTCCCCTCCCCTACCTTATCCCAGTCCCAAGCCTCCAACTTGGTCACGCCCTCTTGACCTGTTCATCATCTTTCCCATCACTCCGCTCCACCCTCCTCTTTGACGTATCATCTTCTCCCCACCTTCCTCTACCTATTGCATTCTCAGCCACCTTCTCCCCAGCCCCACTTCCCTCCAATTAATCTCTCAGTTCTTCCAATTAATCTCACAAGCCTCATTCTTGATGAAAGGCTTATGCCTGAAACATCGATTCTCTTGATCCTCCGACGCTGCCTGACCTGCTGTGCTTTTCCAGCAGCACACTCTTGATTCTGATCTCCAGCATCTGCAGTCCTCACTATCTCCTTCAATAGAGTTCTGGAAGCTCTTGGCTATTGTGATAGTCTGCTACAAGATGATGCTGAAATGAAAAGTAGCCTCCTTTTGCCCACCCCTCATCAGGAGCACCTTCCTCCTCTCCATTGAGTTTCCAGCATTAGACACCTTGAGTATGGATGAATGAATGGTCTGACTCACCCAGGATGCCAGGCTTCCAACCAGGTATGTCACTTCTCTCTGGTGAAATGGAAGGCTTTGGCACACACTTAGCAGATCCCTACCTCAAGTTAACCAGTCTTGGGGAATTAGAGCTATCCTCGATCCCAGAGGTGCTACGTGCACAGGGAAACACGTCTGTATATTAGTTAAGGACTCAGTCTCATGCAAATCTGAACTTTAATCAGCCTGCCAATAGAGGCTGACCCCAAAACAAATCTAGTATCTGTTTCCTGTCTCGTTGGAAAACTTTCTGCCCATAATCTCACTCAAAAAGAAGCCAGGATTGCGTTGAAATTGTATAATCCAGTGAGTTAAAATTTAATGTGACTTTCCTAAGGAGTGAAACAACAGAGTTGGGTTCTCCCATCATCCATCTGGGCTTCTTAAAAGGATCATAAGAATTTCTGGATTTTTATATAATGCATTAGGACTGGCTCCAGCTGCAAGTTTTGTTTGTATTTTTATTTTACAGAAATTAATCTTTGATTTACAAAAAGCAAACATGGCGAAGAATGCTTTTCCATTTTTCCTAACAACATATTTGTGTGAGACTAAATCTCGTCTGCAAATTCCCTGGAATGACAAAGATAATTAAAGCATTTTGAAGACTTTGGTGAAATAGGAAGGACTAAGGAAAGAGGTTTCATAAAAAAAGGGAATGGTGCTCCAGAAATTTTCAAAAGAGTCTTAGCATGAAGATTCCCTTAATGGTTAAAAATCACACAACACCAGATTATAGTCCAACAGGTTTAATTGGAAGACACTAGCTTTCGGAGCGCCGCTCCTTCATCAGGTGGTTGTGGAGGACAGAAATGTAAGGCACAGAATTTATAGCAAAAATTTACAGTGTGATGTAACTGAAATTATACATTGAAAAACACCTTGATTGTCTGTTGAGTCTTTCATCTGTTCAAATATCATGATAGTTTCACTTCTTTCATGTGTAAATCACAAAACCTTTTTTTAAAAGTTGGCTTGGGGGTTGTGAGTGTGAGAGAGAGTGTATATGTTCATGTAGTGAGTATAGAGTGTCTTAAGTCTGTGAGGGGGTGCATGTGTGAGTGTGGGAGTGTGTGTGCATGTCTAGGGTGGGGGTTTGTGAGTGTCTGTGAGAGAGAGTGTATATGTGTGCATGAGTGTAGTGTGGTCTAAGTCTCTGAGAAGATGCCTGTGTGAGTGTGGGAGTGTGTGTGTCTGTAAGGGTGTGTGTGAGTGTCTGTCTGCGTGTCTGTGTATATGTGTGTCCGTGTGTATGTGTGTGCATAAGAGTGCCTGTGTGTATGCGTGTGTGAGTGTATGTGTGTGTGTAGGAGTGTCTGTGTGCATAGTGCAATGGTGGTCATCTGCAATGTGACATGAACCCAAGGTCCCGGTTGAGGCCCTCCCTGTGGGTATCGAACTTAGCTCGGCCACTTTTCGCTGCTGCCTGTCCCGAAGTCCGCCTTGGAGGATGGTCACCCGAAGGTCCAAGGTCGAATGTCCGAGACCACTGAAGTATTCCCCAACTGGGAGGGAACCCTCCTGTCTGTTGATTGTTGTGCGGTGCCCATTCATCCGTTGTCATAGCCTTTGCTCGGTTTCCCCAATGTACCATGCCTCCGGGCATCCTTGCCTGCAAAGTATAAGATAGACAATGCTGGTTGAGTCACATGAGTACCTGCCACGTACATGGTGGGAGGTGTCCCCACGTGTAATGGTGGTATCCATGTCCATACTCTGACACGTCTTGCAGCGCCTACCGTGACAGGGTTGTATGGAGTTGTTCTGAGAGCCAGGCAGCTTGCTGCGAACAATGATTTGTTTGAGGTTTGACAGTTGTTTAAAGGCAAGTAGTGGAGGTGTGGGGAAGGTCTTGGCGAGGTGCTTATCCTCATTGATAATGTGTTGCAGGTCACGAAGAACATGATGTAGTTTTTCAGCTCCTGGGAAGTACTGAACAACGAAGGTTGCAGCACGTGTCTGTCTCCTGAGGAGGTCATTACGGTTCCTTGCTGTGGTACATCAGAACTAGCAGTCGATGAGTTGAGCATCGTACCCCGTTCTTGTGAGGGCATCTTTGAGTACTTCCAGGTGCCCGTCACGTTCGTCCTCATCTGAGCAGATCCGGTGTACGCGTAAGGCTTGTCCATAGGAGATGGCTGTTTTAATATGTTTTGGGTGGAAGCTGTAGAAGTGTAGCATTGTGAGGTTGTCTGTGGGTTTGTGGTAGAGTGTGGTGCTGAGGTGTCCATCCTTGATGGAGATGCATGTGTCCAAGAATGAGACAGTAGTCGAGAGTAGTCCATGGTGAGTTTGATGGTGGGATGAAACTTGTTGATGTCACTGTGTAGTTTTATCAGTGACTCCTCGCCATCGGTCCAGAGGAAGAAAATGTCATCAATGTACCTGGTGTACAATGTTGGTTGGAGATCCTGCGTAGAGAAGAAATCTTGTTTGAACCTGTGCATAAAGATGCTGGCATATTGGCGTGCAAATTTGGTCCCCATGGCTGTTCCATGTGTCTGGATGAAGAACTGGTTGTCAAAGGTGAAGACGTTATGATCGTGGACAAAGCGGATGAGTTGTAGGATGGTGTTTGGAGACTGGCAGTTGTTGGTGTTGAGTACTGAGGCTGTTGCCGCGATGCCATCATTGTGGGGGATGCTGGTGTAGAGTGCGGAAACATCCATTGCGACGAGGAATATTCCCAGTTCGACTAGTCCATGGGTTGACAGATCAAGTAAAGTTAGTGATAGAGTTTCATGATGTGATATCACAATAGAGTATGCTGTAATTGAAATGGAGAAAGATGAATGAATCAACTTAATTAGAGGTACTGAGACAGAACTGCCCATGCCCTTCTATCGTGTCATCAACTAGTGACAGGACTTTGCATACATTATGACAATGGATCAGTGCCCCAAAGACACAGACATATTGAACTTTTAATTCCAACTTGTGTTTTCTTTTTAAAAAGGAATGCTACTGCCAAAGGATGACTGCAGTTGTAAATTCAGTGTTTGTTTGATATCTCATGCCTTTGCTTAACAACAAGGATCCAGCTACCTCTGCTTTAAAGCTGTTTCTTCCCTAGGATAGGGGATTTCAAGACTGGGGTGCATTTTTAAGGTGAGTGGAGAGAGACTTAAAAAGACATGAGGGTCAAACTGTTTCCACAGAGGGTGGTTTGCATGTGGAATGAACTTCCTGAGGGAGTGGTGGATGTAGGTACAGTTACATTTATAAGACACTTGGATAAGTACATGAATAGGAAACATTTAGAGGGTTTATGAGCCAGGTGCAGGCAGGTGGGACTAGTTTAGTTTGGCATTATGTTTGGTATAGACTAGTTGGACCAAAGGGTCTGTTTTCATGCTGTATGACTATGACTCTATAACTCTGGCTTGGATATTCCATTCACCAGGCAGTCATTATTCCAGAGTGGGTGAGCATTGCACATGGGGAGACTGTGGAATCCCATTGTAGCAGACTCCGAAGGAATTATCCAGGAAATTGAAAGTGGACTTACTACTTATTCCTAAACTGTGCTATGTCACTATTTCTTGTGGTGGCTGTGTTAGTTACATTCAAGGTTGAGATGGACAGATTTTAAGGAATCGATAGTTATAAGGAAAAGACAGGAAAGAAGTTAGGATTATCAGATCAGCTATGATCTAGTTGATTTTAACCCTACTGCGAATCCTCTTGCAAGGATGCCTGCCTTGAAGAAGTTTTCCTCCTCTCTCTACAAGATCTCCCCACGCTTCAGGCTCTCTGCCTTTATTCCTGATGAAGGGCTTTTGCCCGAAACGTTGATTTTACTCCTCCTCAGTGCCTGAACTGCTGTGCTCTTCTAGCACCACTAAACCAGAATGTGATCCCATTCAGCCATGATCTAATTGAATGGAGAAGACACGATGGGCTAGATAACCTACTTCAGCACCCATGTCTTCTCGTTTTATTGGAATACTAGTAGTCACGGCAGCATCCTCATGACCTTCATGTAAATATATCTTATGCTAAGTGTACCTTGAAGCAAAGCTTGTGGAGAAGGATAAATAAGACAAAAAAATTCAATATCTCTGCATTGAACTGCACATATAAGGACTTCATGTTACTTCCTAATTTATTCCATGTTAATTGTGAACACTGACATCCTACTTATTATTACCATAAACTCATGACTATAAGTACCATGTATATTTCAGTATCAACTTGCAAAATATATAAATTTGAGTTGTCTTATTTTGACAGTTCTCTTGAACTTCATGTGCATATTCTAACATGAACTGGCATTATAATAACTTACAGATTTAAGAACAACCAGTATTACAGTTTATTATTGCTTGAGATCCTCATGTGTCTGTTATTCTTCATGTGTGAACACTGATGTGACTCACCATGTGTAACTCTGTTTTGAGCTGAGGAGAATTATTTCAAATTGAAGAGCGGTTATGGGTTATTATCTGCTGGAGCTAATAATCACCAGGATGAACAACTACTTAATTGTTTCGAAAGATTTAAAAGCTGCTGACGTGACAAAACATTGCTGTCTCACCCTTGTTTGAGAACCAAAATATCTCAACATTGAATCAGGATTAAAATGAGGCATTTGCAATGTCAGGTAAAAAGCTTGGACTTGGGTACGAGGAGTTCGGCTTTGAGGTTTGTGGATATTGCAAAACCTGGCAACAATTTAATAATGATCAGGATAGTGTAGGCTTCAGGAGGACAAGGACATTGGGTGGAACCTTGATTTTTTTTAAGACTAAGTGGTGTAAAATTGAGAGGTATTTCTGTTCATTGGTGGGTTGGAATCTCTTTTATGACTACATTCTTCTCATCTTGTTAATATTTGTGCATTGTTAAAATGTTTAATTTTATGGTCAGTTAGGCAGCAAGCTATGTCTCCTCCCCAGAATGTTTGGGTTCCAATTTCTAGCTATCATATGTAAAAAACACCAGGAAAGTATCTCACTGCCTGCAACCCAGGAGCAGCTCTGCTTGAATGCCCCAACCAGTGATGTGCCAAAAAAACAGTGCCATAGTTCAACATAGAGATTCATCTGAAGTTTGCCAGTTCAATGCTTGATGCTCCCATGAGTGTGGGTGTGAGGTTATCATTGCTCAGGACTGTTGCACACAAGACTGGGTTTAAGGGATTGACATCAAGTGTCTCTTTGTGCAACCAATGTCTACCACACTATTGCAACTGCCAATGTAGTTCTACCAGGGAAAGTCAGAACATAGTGATAACGAGACCAGAGATCCAGGCAGATCCTTTGGAGGATACAGGTTCAAATCACACAATGGCATGTTGTGGATTTTAACTTTGATTACGAAATAATGTTAATAAGTTAATAAACAGATGAATAAATCTAGTATTGAAAACTAGTTTCAGTTATGGTGAACATTGAAACAAAAAAGTTTGATAGCTGTAAAACACCATCTACTTCACTAGTGTCCTTTTGGGAAGGAAATCTGTCATCTTTTCTGATCTGCTGACATGTCACACCAGACCCATTGCAATGTGGTTGACTCTTAACTGGCCTCTGAAATAGCCTTGCCAGCGACTTAGTTCAAGGGTAACGGGATGGGCAACAAATGCTGAGCTTGTTAGTGATGCCTGAATGATGTTCACATTTAAAACATAAAAAGAAATACAACAATCAGTGCAACATCACATGTCATCTGATCATTGTTCTTTGATGAGACCTGGGAAAATTTCACCAAAAGCTTGCAAGGCAGAAATGGACACCATAATTTCAGAACGATGAGAGCACAAGTATTGCAGGCACACATCATATAATGCTTTATCGACTTGCATCAACTCCAGCTTTTCTTGTTTTATTCATTCATGGGATGAGGTGTCACTGGCTATGCCAGCATTATTACCCATCCCTAATTGCTCAGGGGAAAGCTAAGAGTCAACCACATATGGTAGTGGGTGGCACGGTGGCACAGTGGTTAGCACTGCTGCCTCACAGCGCCAGAGACCCGGGTTCAATTCCCGCCTCAGGCAACTCTCTGTGTGGAGTTTGCACATTCTCCCCATGTCTGCGTGGGTTTCCTCTGGGTGCTCCGGTTTCCTCCCACAGTCAAAAAATGTGCAGGTTAGTTGAATTGGCCAATTAAATTGCCCGTAGTGTTAGGTGAAGGGGTAAATGTAGGGGGTTGGGTTGCGCTTCGGCGGGTTGGTGTGGACTTGTTGGGCCGAAGGGCCTGTTTCCACACTGTAGGTAATCTAATCTAATCACATTGCTGTGGGTCTGGAGTTACATGCAAGCCAGACCAGGTAAGGACTGCAGACTCCCTAAAGAACATTAGTGAACCAGATGGACTTTTCTGACAATGGATTAATGGTCAGACTCTTGATTTCAAATTTTGTTTGCAGTTAAATTTCATCATTTGCAGTGGTAAAATTCAAACCCAGATCCCTAGAACATTACTGGGATCTCTGAATTAACAACATAGTGATAATACCACTCGGCCATCACCTCCCCACAACATTGACATAGAACCATCTTTCAATCAGAGCTCTTTAACGGCTAACTCTTCCCATACCATATTGTTTTAACAAAGCACACAGGCAATCACAGCTCTTGGAACTGATATTGTTATCAATGTAGGCAATACATTGATAAGCCCATTCCAATGTTTCTCAATTCTTCCTTCTGCAGGAGGAGAACATGCACAACCAACACAAATAAGGAGTCTGTATAAGTCTGTCAGGTGTTGCGTTCGCATGTGAGCACATGGCTGCTTCCAAGGATTGGGTGGTTGCTGCCATAGAGACTCAAGTCCTGCAGAACAATCAATACCTGCTGAATTTGTGCTGAGGCTCTCATTCACAGCTGCCCTCTGGGAAGAACATAACATTTGGAAGCAAGAACTTAAATCAATGGTTGGGCTTCATGAGTCAATCAATATAATAATTCCCTTTTCGTTTCAGTGACAGATGAATGCCATTTTCACAAGAAGGTTTGAGTCATATAAATGCAAGCCCCATATAATCCTGAATAAATCCTGACTGATGCTCTGCCGAGGAAATTGAACAGAAGGTTATTGGTGCAAAGTGAACAAATTACATGAAATTTGTGCCAAAGAAAGTAGTTTCATGTTTAGAAATGTCATAAACCAAGCATTCCTTTAACAGCAGGAGTACCTTCGCTCCATAATTGGTTCATGGTTCTGAGATTTCATACATATGAATGCAAAATCATTCAGCTTCAAAACTAACCACTTTTTGATTCTCTTGGGTCAGTCTGCCTTGTCCACAGTCACTCAGATTTTGTCAACTCAGCTTGTCCAGTACATTCATCTGATTCCCCTTCTTTCTCAGCTGAGGAGACATGTGGCTGGTCCATCTCCCCTCTTTTCAAAACTCTCACCTTGTCATTCAGCACGGTAAATAAAGATTAATCTGTCCAGCAAGTACTGGAGCACTGCTGCTGAGCAATCCAGGCAATGGAAGTACATCATCAGCAAATCAATTGTCAGCTCAATGATGGCCCTACTGGATACTTTGGTATTGTTTTAGCACTGTTTAGCATCAGTCTGAGCACTTATACCGGAGTCATTGGATATACATTCAGGTTCTACCTTCATCACCTGTGGATGAGTACTAGGGATAATGGTGGGGGCGGGGAGGGAGGGGGGGGGGGGGAGGTGGGGAATGGGGGGGGGGGGGTGGGATTGTGGCTAGTGGTTGGGGGATGGTGTTTAGCTGGGTAAACATTTGAGGAATCTGGGCAATGTGCAGAATGTAAGTGATCATGCTGCGGATAATGTGACAACATTGTAGAAGTTGTTGCCCCAAATTGTGGTCACGAAAAAGCTGGACTGCTAACTGTGGTATAATAATCCCCCGCAGCATGTATACTGCTGGTATCTCTTGGGTGCCCTTCTTGACAAAGGTTCATGTATGACAGGATATAGTTCAGATGCTTGGAGCTATAAGGGCCTCTTCACTTTAATTCTGCAGCAAGTGGTTCCTTTCAGTGCAAAAGCCTTAATGTAGTGTTCACATGACAGTATTTTTCAGTTTCTGTTTTGATTCCCTCAGTTGGGTGTGTTTGTGCTGTGCAGGGACACACAGAAACAGATCTAGTGATCCACCCATTGAACTGCACATTCTAGGCGGCCTTATTTTGAAAACTGTTTCAGGAAAGCTGATGACAGGAGACTTTTCCTTCAAGTCATTCACCTCAACCCTCATCCTCTAGAATACACTTTATTCCCCGTAAATGGTCTTTTTCTTTCCTTTGCTGTTGTCTCTGTTGTTTTTCAATCTTAGCCTTTCATATTCCTGTCTTTTCCATGATCCTGCTCCCATTCAGAGCTCCATCCTCAGCCCTACTCTAATTACTTCACTGTATTTCCCACTCGATATGCAATCCCACCCTTTCTTGTCCCCTTTGACCCTAGCATTGTTATTCTTCCCTTTGCATCTCAATTTCCTTCTTCCATTTCCCACAATCCTTCGAATGCTCTCACAACTATTCCCTGCCATTTCTTTCTAATCAGCCCACTTTTCTGTGAATCTTTCTTTGTTGAGCCTACGTTTCATTTCAGACTCCTTTTCAGTTGTGCTTTTTAGGTTCACTGGTATCGATATACCAAATCATTTGGGCAGGCGAGTGGGCCCAATCAGCCCTCACCCCTTGCACTGTAAGTATTTATGAATTACAACCAAGACTGCATATGATTTAGACTTCTCTCGAGCTGACCAAGTGATTCTTCACTCCTTTACTCTTTATATTCATATTAAGAAATGGAATGCTGATAAAGTTGCCAAGAAACAGAAGAAGTTTAGATGAAGAATTTACCCTTCGAGGTATGTGCATTGTGTGAATTGGTTTGATGTCACTGTGCATAAATTTTCACATTTAAATATATGTTTGTTTTCCCCTTCATCTGTTTGCGCAAGTCTTTGTCGAGACCCAATTGCAACACTGAAGGTACACGGCCCACCCCACCTTAGCGTTACATGATGTTCAATGGTCCAACCTGTGAAGTGAGCAGCTTCTGCACCACAGACAGGCAATGAGTGAATTTTAGGTCTCTGCTAATGTGCAAAGCAGGCTCTCCTCCCTTCCAGGTTGACCAACATTGTTATTGGTGCATGAATGGAACTTCAGTTGTTATCTTGCATGATATGGTCGGGAGTGCTTGGGCAAGGATGTGGATTGGTGCCTAATGTTCGCACAGCATGAATGATGCGTTTCAGTTTGCTCATGGGTGTTTGTGTAATGATGTTGCCCTTTAAAAGGCACTCAAAGTTGAAGCCCCTCCCTCACAGAATACAGAGCTGACTCCACCCACACTGGGTGTGGATGAAGCCAATTTCATTTCCATTGTGTCTTTGGTATTTACAGCAAAATGGAAGGCGACAGTAGTTGACCCTTAAATGGTGAATCTCAGAATCTGTCTTTCTGTCTTTGTAAAACACAAATATAAAAGTCCCTTCCTGCTAGGCCTCCCCATTAACCCCATAGTCTTTGCATTTCCCCAAGCCCTCATCCAAATGTCTGTCAGAGTCTGCATCTGTCCACATTACTAGCCCCAGTCCCAGCCTCAGTCTGAGCTCCAGCCCCAGGTGTTTTAAGTAAATATGCCAGGTCTTGTGCATCACTGTCAACAATCCACTGCTACTTTCCATCCCATGCTCCATCATCTCTGTGGCTACATGAGCAGGTCAGAGTCTGGAAATACTGCGGCAAGTAACTCACCTCCTGACTCCTGAAAGCCTGTCCATTATTTCCAAGGCACAAATCAGAAGTGTGATAGAATACTCCCCAATTGCATGGATGAATAAAGCTCCAGCAACATTCAAGAAGTTTGGCACAGTCCAGGACAAAGCAGCCTGCTTGTTTGATGCTCTATTCACACGCATCCACTCCCTCCCCCACTGATGCTCAGGAGCAGCAGTGTGTACTACCGACAAGATGCACTGCTGAAATTCACCAAAGATCCTCAGACAGCACCTTCCAAACAACAACCACTTCTATCTAGAAGGACAAGGACAGCAGATACTTGGGAACACAAGCACCTTCAAGTTCCGTCTAAGCCACTCATCATCCCGACTTGGAAATATATCACTGTCCCTTCACTGTTGCTGGGTCAAAATCCTGGTATTCCCTCCCTATTGGCATTGTGGATCAGCTCAGCAAGGGGACTGCAGCAGTTCAAGAAGGCAGCTCACTACAACCTTCTGAAGGGCAACTAGGGATGGGTAATAAATGCTGACCAGTCAGTGTCACCCAAATCCCACTAAAAATTGAATAAATAAAAACAAAACAATCTCCCCCCACCTTATATATTGAGTTTCTCCTCCCTTCAGAATAGTAACCTCCTTGAAAACACACTCCAATAATCACAAATAAATTCCCCAGCCTTCCTCCTCCAGCAATGATCACTAATAAAGCCCCTTGATTTTCAATGGATGGTAACTGTGGCTGACCCCCTTGAGTGACTTAGCAGATCAGCACCAAATGATGAGTGTCCAAACCTCTGATTGATACCTTCCCCGACAGTGTTACTGTAACTCCCCGCACTGGTTGCACTGGAACTTCAAGGCTGTCTATGTGCTATGGATCCACTGGCCCTGGTCACCCTGAATGGATGCTTGTCTGTGCCCAAAACCCTGGACTGATATTGAAGGCTGATGTTGACTTACTTGCTGGGACCTGCTGAAAGAAGGGCGTTGCCCTGAACTATTCTGAGGAGTTAAGACTGACCTGACTGCAGACTACTCCCATTCAACTTTGAGACATGATCATTTGCCTGTAGCACATGAGTCTGTTTGCCCCAGCGGCAGCAGACTTAAGCTGTGAGATTGATACAACACTGCCGTACAGCAATGTGCCCACTCTTGTGACTGATGACTGCTGCTATGAATGGCAGGCTTTGTGTCTGTGCTTAACTGCAAGGCAAAGCAGAAGCACTGTAAGCAAGCCTTTTGAAGTGGAGCTGATGGGGGAGAAGTTCTCAAACACAAGACAAGATTGGAATACTGTGAACATCCAGGTGAGCGCTATGATAGCAAGTGCTAAGAGAGCCTTGAACTGCACTTTAGTCCAGTCCAGACTCTTAGAGTGTTTGTCCCTTTACATAAAGTGTCCTTGCAGCAGCATTCTAATGGTGGGTGCCAATGTGCTCCAGAGTGCTGCATTGAACTGTATTGTAAGTGAAGTGGAGATATGCCATCATGCTGCGGTGAGGCTGCAATGTGTTGAATGCTGGTGTTTGTGGACATTGGCTAAGTGCACTTGCTGCCCATGCAGAGTACTCTGAGACATTGGTGCTGGATTCAAGAGAGAAATTTGAAGGAGTGAACGACGATTTGGAGTTGCCAGATACCTGTTCAGATTCTCAGTGCCTATCTAGTATGTGATAGAATAGGACAGTGCATATTAATGAGGTGAAGTTAAGTGATAATGAGGGCAATAATGAACAATAGTCCCCATGAATTGATTTATTGTCACTCTCCAACAAGGATCTTGTCTTGACATCTGAAAATTATTTGGAAAAGCGACATGCCAATTTTGACATCAAGAAAAACCCCACGCAACAGTTCATAAGAATCTCCCAAAGTTTTTTGCCGTAGCTCACATCATTCAGGACCTGTGACAATTCCAACCATGAAGACCCTGGAGATGAGATAAATGAGGTTTACCAAGAGTTGCAAATGGTAAGAGTTCCAAATGGTAGGTGTATTGGATAGTGTAAGTAGTATGCATCATCAAAATCCTGTCCTAGCAGCAGAGCTTCAGCAGGTATTGCTATCTTGTTGTGGTCTACAAGGCTAGAGGATAATATCTGATCAAGAAGCACACTGAACTCTTTCAGTCTGCCTGGGAACAAGAACCATCCTGCAAAAATGCTTCCAATACCTACCTATACAAGTGGAATGGAACTCTCCAAACTTACAACAACTTTATTGGAATGTTTAGACCTTTCATCCTTAATGGAGCTAACCTCAATACAAACACTCAGATCCCGCAACACTCATCCAGGCAAGAGTGAGAGGGAAAGCAGCAACATCCCCAGGTCTCCTCCCGATCAGTGCAGTTGCTGCAGCCTTAAAAATCTATATCTGGTCCATGGAACCATTGCCAAGATCCCTGTATTTAAGAATCTTTTGTTTGAAAGATTCAGGATGTTACCCCGTCAACTGTCCTAGATTGGACAGAAACCTGGAGATGGGATGCTAATGCTTTAGATTTATCAAAGAGCCTTGGAAAAGACCACTATTTAATCAAATGGGTTCTTTAGCGGCTAAAGGCACTGCTAAAGCAATAGGATCAAAGTCTACAAAATGTCTTATATCTCAGTCAACAGCCTGTCCATAAATTTAGCTCAAAAATTCACAGAAGATGGATCCAATTACTTTTGTACTGATATAAATTAGTCAAGCACGTTTCCAAGAAGTCTCCATTGGCACTTAGCATTGCTGGCTGTCATTGTGCTTTACCTATGGATGTGCTATACAAAGAAAGAGCAAAGAACAAAGAAAATTACAGCACTGGAACAGGCCCTTCGGCCCTCCAAGCCTGCGCTGATCCAGGTCCTTTATCTAAACTTGCCGCCTATTTTTTAAGGATCTGTATCCCTTTGCTCCCTGCCCATTTATGTATCTGTCTAGATACATCTTAAAAGACGCTCTTGTTCCTGTCCCTACCACCTCCGCTGGCAAAGCGTTCCAGGCCCCAACCACCCTCTGCATAAAGAACTTTCCACGCATATCTCCCTTCAACCTTTCCCCTCTCACTTTGAACCTGTGACCCTTAGTAATTGAGTTTCGCACTCTGGGAAAAAGCTTCTTGCTATCCACCCTGTCAATACAGCTCGTGATTTTGTAGACCTCAATCAGGTCCCCCCTCAACTTTTGTCTTTCTAATGAAAGTATTCCTAATGTATTCAACCTCTCTTCATAGCTAGTGCCTTCCATACCAGGCAACATCCTGGTGAACCTCATCTGCACCCTCTCCAAAGCATACATTCAATTCACTTGCAAACACAACAAGCATCATGGGATTTTATGTAACTGATCAGAACGGGTCTTTGAAGAATGTGGCAAATGATTGGAGCTAGAACGTAAAATTTACTGAATGAACTGCAAATAATTATGGAAGTGCAAGACTGTACATACATTGATGCCTTAAGCCTGCAATCATAGTTTTTTAAATTGGATTTCTTGTAATCCTGGTTACTGGTCTGTTCACACATGTGCTCATGCCCTAGTCTGGAACATAACAGGATGAATTCGTTAACATCAGTTTCACTATATTGCTATATAACATCCCATAAACCACATAGTTTTAAATGGAGGAAACCACAAAACTTAATGCAGTAACAGAAAAGTAGCAAAAGTTCAATATCTCAGATTCTTTTCTGTGTAGCCTGTACAATTTTATTAATCAATTGTTCATTCTCCAAAGAAATTTGCTTGTTGGTGTGCTTACATTGATATCAATATGGGAGAATCTGTAAATGGAACAAACTGGCACTCAAGTGGGCTTTGCTATTCTGGAGAGTGACTGGGCAACTTTTGTTGTTAGAAGCCAATTCAGAAAGATACGAATTGTAGGCTTTTGAAGAAGTACAGAGTGTTCTAAATAAAACAGATGCTGGCTGGATTTTTGGTACTCTCAGTTCTGCTCCCTTATTTACATACCAGTTCACATGCTTACATGAAATTCTAAGCCATTTGTCAGTCTCCTCGGATGAGGACCAATTAGTCTGAAGTGGCCCTCATCTTGCACATGAATAAGCTTGGCTACTATTAAGCATTCCATATTCTACTTACCACTGTTTGCCAGAAGACAGTTTGAATATGCATGCATTTTCTTATTCCAAAACATTAGTCGTGGAAAGAATGAAAACACTTGTTAAAATTAGCAAAAAAAAGAAAATGCCCACATGCCTCCAATTAAGAAAGTGAAGTGTGTCTGTAAATAGTTATTTGATTCTGATGTAAATCACTCAGCAGAATATCCTCAAAATCCGAAACAACTGCAGGCACTATAAGCGCAATTTCCCACATTGGCACTCCTGGTGTGGAGACTTGCTGGAGTGCAAGGATTGTGAAATCATGACTACATTTCACACCATGTTCCATCCATGAATGTTTAATTTGGAAAATTGGCTCTGAAATTTGGGTACTTTTTACAAAATGCCACTTTCCCACTTCTTGTACACCTCTTTGGGGCATTTTACTACATTAAAGCTACCAGACAAATACAAAAGGTTCTGAAATTATTTCTTGAAACTCATTTTTGAAATTTTGGATGGTTAATTTCCCCAAAGGCATTGAGGCTGGTTCTAGCACCTCTACTGTCAGCCTAGTTAAGAATTGAAGATAATTCTCTTCCAACTGCATTTTGACATGGAAAGTCAAAAGGAATATCAATGTTATGACAACAGCTACAGCATAAGCATCAATTATATTCACTTGCAATAAATCAACATTTTTTTTTTACCCGTCCACCTATAACACTTTGTAAATAGAAAATGTTTCAAACAAACTGCCCTCATAATTCTGCCAATATAAACCCATGAAACTATCAGAACTGAACTGAATTCAACATATACCAGAATCCTATGTGCTAAGGACTTTTGCAGATTAATAACAGACTTTTTGTCGAGATCCCATCTAAGAAAGTCTTGACAAATTAAACCCCAAAAATAAATTGTACGCATTTGAATTCATTGTGATATATCTTTTAATATACACAGTGATGGATCTGGCATGGCATCTTGCAATTTGAGTCAAGAAAGGCACTATTTCATAAGTGGAAGATGGCTGGCAAAGCAGATAATATTTAGAGGCAAATATTGATGGAAATGCATTTATAGAATTCCTTTCATGGATTCAGGACATCCCAAAACAGTTAGATACAGTAAAATATGTTGTTTGAATAATTTATTAGTATGCTTCATATTTCAACTTGACAGACAGTAGTTATAATGGTGGAAAATTGTCACTGCATTAAGAATATTATTTCATATGAAAAACAATTCATGGTGGCTTATATCCACTTCTAAGCAGCTAGCAATCTGTAAATCAATACAATATATCGTAAGCAAATGTTTTAGAACATGTAATACAGGTATTATTAAAGAAAAACAGCATAACAACATATGGATGTAATTTTTTAATAATTCCTGTTTATGAATTTACAATATTTATTGTAAAGTACTGACAGCTGTATTTTGCCAGCCAGCATGCAGTGTACTATGATTGCTTGAGGGGAGTACAGATGGATCAGCTTCATGACCTATTTGAGAACAAACTTTACTGAGAGTAACAAGGATCCAAAACTTAATTTTTGGGAGGGCTAGCCACTATTCACAAAATCAGAAGATTCTTGATTTTAGTTCTGCTGTATTAGTATTTTCCTTTTCATTCTTCATCACATTTTAATAAAATGTCTGAAATTCCTTATCTAACAGCCCTTCAACCCATCTTCACCATGTGTAGCAGTTAAGAGGATAGAGCTGTCTTAAGGGTAATTAGATTTGGAAAGTAATTGCATATCCCCAGAATGAATTGCAAAAGCTTATACTTGTCTGGTACCTTTGATGGAGTAAAACGAGTTGCAGAAGAATGATAGAAAGACACATTTGATACCAAACCAAACAAGGAAATAGCAGGGCAGACAACTAAAAACTTGTCCAAGTATGTTGCCAATGAAGGGTGTGTGAAAGAAGGAGAGAGAGAGAGATAAAGAACTGGTTTTAGGGTGGAAATTCCATAGCTCAGGGTTCGGGCAGTGCAAGGCAAAGGCACCCAAAAAAGTGTGATGGAAAAAAACCCAATATGAATTGAGCTTCCTTAATTATATCAATTAAATGACAGCGTAATTTGTTAAAATATGCGAAGGATTTTCACTTCAGGTATTTTATAAGTCACTGACTTACTTTGGTTACCAAAGAATAGATTAGGAATGAACAGAAACTGTATTCTTGATGAAGGGCTTTGCCTGAAACATCGATTTTACTGCTCCTTGGATGCTGCCTGAACTGCTGTGCTTTTCCAGCAACACTAATTCAGAAACTGTATCAGCAAAGTGACAAGTCTCACCTTCTGTGACATAAAGTAACCCCTCATTCTGGAATTAAAAATATGTCAGCATAAACCTGATAACAAATTGAAAATATTCTGGAGAAATAAATCAAACAAAAAACTCTTTTTGTACATTTTGAATGTAGTTGACAAGACATTCTTCTTAGGACATTGCAGTTGACAGTTTAGCTAATACTTTATCTGTCTTCCAGGGTGTGTAGTTTCCAGAATTACTCCTGGTACCAGGATAGATGACACGGATGTTGTCTTTCATATCTCCCTGATTCAGTTCACATGCTGCGGGCTCTATAATCAGTTGACTCTTGAACAGATTCTTTTCTTGACCACAGAACTAGGAGATTAGTATTTGGGCTTTATGCCATGTAAGTTTTGATTTAATTTCAAAATTACAAAGGGTAGGTTTTTTATCCTGATTAAAATTGGAATTCTACAATCAAGGTTTGGGAGGAATAGAACCTATGAATATTATATCTTTTTTACATTTCACCACTCAATAGTTCTTGACTTAGGAGTCACGCATTATCTCTATAAGCCACAGAGAAATTCATAGCTGACAGAAAAACTTGGATTCAGTTTCAAGGTTTGGACTGCAGGACCATTAAGAATGAAAATTATTGCAGAGAAAATCATGTGATATTATCCTACTATCTTGCTATTATGAAAAGGCATCTAATTACCTGCATCCTGATAATGCTGAGGGATAGATGTTCCTGCACCAGCAGGGATTACACTACCCCTATGTTGCATTGATCAGTTGTTAATAGTACTCAGGATAACAGATACATCCACAACATTTAGTACACCTTTCTCCCTCTCATATACACAGACACACACACACACACACAAAATGCAATAAGATCTCAATTTAGAAAAAAGTAATATTAAAATTGCCACCTTGTAGAGTTCATTACAAGAAGCAAAATACACCTTGAGCACTTTCACTAATTTAAGCTTCTAAATTTAAAATCATATTGATATGTTTTAGAGATGGGAAAGAGTAACAGCAAAAGTTATTCAAGGAATTAAGGCTTTACTTTATTGGGAAATAGTCTTGGATAAACCTTCCCATTATCAGGAAAGAGAAAATTAAAAAGTACCATCCAGGATGGGAAAGCAATTTCACTGTAAGCATTGCTAGAAGATACCTTAAGCACTACAAAAGTCTTTTCAGTATATTGATGACAGAGTTATAATTATAAGAGACCTTCTTCTGTGTTTACAGTGGAGATTTTATCCAAGACATTTCTCATCTATTATGTTAGCAACTTGAGCAATAGAGCTTGCAAAAAAAAAATCCATATCAGAATAACATGCCATGAGAGCATCCTGATTTAGCAAATAGTTTCAGGATTTATTCAATATCTACCAGTGTCACATAGGCCTGCCAAGGCCTTGTTAGCAAGAATGTACATTAGGTGTGATAGATAACAATGGAAGTAAGAAGTAATTGAGTTAAAATAAAAGGGACAGATCAAGCACAAATGGGAAAACGCAACAGAATTCTTGGAGCATCAAAATTAAAATAAGTGACCAGTAAAATAAGAAATTGTGGTGACTGACATTTTCAGAACAAAATTATATTTTCTTATCCTGCCTCTATTGTCTAAGTGCCCAGTGCACCACTGCAATAGATCAATCTGTGTGACTCAAAACTTGGATATAAAATGGAATAGTTTACAACGGATTAAGCTACTTTGACTGGAAAACATCACTGTGGTTTAAAATAGAAAACATAGTTGTACTGAGAAAGACAATATTCTATTATCCATTTACTACTAAGTTTACACAGTGTGAGGTAAACCACAAAACATCAGACTGGCCTCCAGAGTTTAGCAGTGAGACTATGGTTTCCAGACTTTGACATTATATTTAGCAATTTGGTTCCCTTCACATAGAAAATGAACGGCTGCAAAATTGAACTGGCAACGTCCAAAATGCAAGATATCATGGCACAGTACAGGCATGAAGTTACAAATTTAAAAACTGCCTTTTGAAAATTAGACACAAAAGCTTCTATTTATCTGGCCTGTATCTGATTCTGAAAATATCAGTTCCAGAAAGACCTGAAATTCCAGCAAATATATAATTAAAATATGAATAATCAACAATCACTTCTGAAGTTTACAGATACTTTTATTCATGAAGGAACAAAAAAAGACTATTGGATACAGGTACAGGAAGCCTTGGTCATCACTGTGAAAATTGAACTGTATTTAGAGTCTGTTGGACCTTCCTTATTAGAAAAAATGTTAAAACATTATGCCCTGTAAGCTGACATATTTTTTGCATTGTTAAGTTCCTTACATGAATTGAAATAGGCTTTAATATTAGTTACTTCCAGTTCCCATCAATGATCCTCCTTCCCAAACTTCCTGCTGCTTGATCCTCCTGGCTGCAGACAAACCTCCATGTTTCTCAACTCAGCAAGATGGGGTCATTCCATGCAGTTTAGTTGCATCCTGTTTCCTTTCCCTGTCACATAGTTGCGTGGTTTCCTGGGTGAATTTATACACCACTTGCTGACAGTAAACATTCAGATGCAGCAGACATTAAAGAAAGCAACTGCTATGTTGGTCTTCATTGTTGAGAGTTTGGTGCTGGAAAAGCACGGCAGTTCAGGCAACATCGAAGGAGGAGGAAAATTGACGTTTCGGGCAGAAGCCCTTCATCAGGAATGATGAAACCCTGATGAAGGGCTTATGCCCTAAACGTTGATTCTCCTGCTTCTTGGATACTGCCTGACCTGTGCTTTTCCAGCACCACACTCTCGACTCTGATCTCCAGTATCTGTAGCCCTCACTTTCTCCATGTTGGCCTTCATGGCAAGAGGATTTGAGTACATGAACAGGGATGTCTTGCTGCAATTGTATTGGGCTTAGGTGAAACCACAACTAAAGTACTGCGTGCAGTTTTGGTCTCCTTACCTGAGAAAGGATTTTCTGGCTATGAAGAGTGAAATAACTCCACAAAGACCACTATCCTGTCACCAAGTCACCCTTTATTTATGTGTGGAGGGTCCTTGACATTGATCCAGCTCCCTCAGAGCCAGCCCTCAGAGTGAACAGGCTGTCTGATACTCCTGTACTTATCTGTCAGCCAGGGCTCCCTGATTTGGTCACATTAACAGTCCCAATCACGGAACTCATATTCTATGAGAACCACCTGGCTGACCTCATCACAATTACTACAGAGGGAGTGCAATGAAGGTTACCAGATTGAGACCTAGGATGGCAGAACTGACATACAAAGAGAGACTAGATGGGTCAGGACTATATTCACTTGAACTTAGATGAATGAGGGAGAAATCTCATAAAGACCTTTAAAATTCTACAGGACTGGACAAGACAAACAAAGAAAGGATGTTCCTGATGACCAGAGAGTCCAGAAGTGGAGTCACAGTCCAAGGATACGGTTTAGGTCATTTAGGACTGAGATGAGAAGAAATTTCTTCATCCAAAGAGTGGTGAGCCTGTGGAACTCTCTGCTATGGAGAGTGGTTCAGGCCAAAACATTGAATGTTCTCAAGAAAAGTTAGATATAGAGTCATAGATATATGCAGCATGGAAACAGAGCCTTCGGTCTAACTTGTCTATGTCGACCAGATATTCCAAACCAATCTAGTCCCACTTGCCAGCACCTGGCCCATATCCCTCCAAACCCTTCCTATTCATATACCAATTCAGATGCCTTTTAAATGTTGTAATTGTACTGGCCTCCACCACTTCCTCTGGCATGCACCATCCCCTGCGTGAAAAAGGTTTCCCTGAGGTCCCTTGTAATTTTTTCCCCTCTCACTATAAACCTATGTCCTCCACTCTTGGATACCCCCCTCCCCCTCCCCACTCCAGGAATAAGACCTTATATATTTACCCTATCCATGCCCCTCATGATTTTATAAACCTCGATAAGGTCACCCCTCAGCCTCCGAGCTCCAGGGAAAATAGCCCAGCCTATCAGCCTCTCCCTACAGCTCAAATCCTCCAACCCTGGCAACCCTTGTAAATCTTTTCTGAACCCTTTCAAGTTTCACAACAACCTTCCTATAGGAGGGAAACTAGAATTGCATGCAATATTCCAGTGGTGGCCTAACCAATGAATGTCCTGTACAGCTGTAACATGACCTCCCAAACTCCCATACTCAATGCTCTGAACAATAAAGGAAAGCATACCAAAAGCCTTCTTCACTATCCTATCCACCTACGACTCTACTTTCAATGAACTATGAACCTGCACTCCAAGGTGTCTTTATTCAGCAACACTTACTATTAAGTGGATAAGTCCTGCCTTGATTTGCCTTTTCAAAATGCAGCACCTCGTATTTATCTAAATAACCCTATCTGCCCCTCTTCAGCCCATTGGCCCATCTGATCAAGGTCCCATTGTACTCAAAAGAAACCTTCTTCACTGTCCACTACACATCCAATGTTGGTGTCATCTGCAAGTTTGCTAACCATACCTCCTTTGTTCACATCCAAATCATTCACGTAAATGATGAAAAGCAGTGGATCCAGCGCTGATCTTCATGGCACACCACTGGTCACAGGCCTCCAGTCTGAAAAGCAACCCTCCATCACCACCCTCTCTGTCTTCTACCTTCGAGCCAGTTCTGTATCCATATGGCTAGTTCTCCCTGTATTCCATGTGATCTAACCTTGCTAATCAGTCTACCATTCGGAACCTTGTCAAACACTTTACTTAAGTCCATATAGATCACATCCCCCAATTTGCCCTCATCGATCCTCTTTGTTACTTCTTTAAAAAGCTCAACAGATTCATGAGACATGATTTCCCACACACAAAGCCATGCTGATATGCCTTTCCAAATACATGTAAATTCTGTCCCTCAGCATTCCCTCCAACAACTTGCCCACCAGCGACGTCAGGCTCACTGGTCTATAGTTCCCTGGCTTGTCCTTACCACCTTTCTTAAACAGTGGCACCATATTAGTCAATCTCCAGTCTTCCGGCACCTCACCTGTGACTATCAATGATACAAATATCTCAGTAAGAAGTCCAGCAATCAGTCCCCAGCTTCCCACAGAGTTCTATGGTATACCTGACAAGGTCCTGGGGAATTATTCACTTTTATGCATTTTAAGACATCCAGCACTTCCTCCTCTATAATATGGGCATTTTTGAAGATATCACCATCTATTTCCCCACATTCTGTATCTTCCATATCCTTCTCTACAGTAAACACTAATGCAAAATACACATTTAGTAACTCCCCCATCTCCTGCAGTTCTACACTCCTTAACCCTATTTGCCAAAGCTATCTCATGTCCCCTTTTTGCCCTCCTGATTTCCCTTATAAGTATACTCCTACTGCCTTTATACTCTTCTAAGGATTCGCTCAATCTCTCTTGTCTATATCTGACATATGCTTCCTTCCTTTTCCTAAAAAAATCCTTAATTTCTCTAGTCTTCTAGCATTCCTTCCTACCAGCCTTTCCTTTCACCCTAACAGGAATATACTTTCTCTGGACTTGTTGTCTCATTTCTGAAGGCTTCCCATTTTCCAGCCGTCCCTTTACCTGCGAACCTCTGCCCTCAATCAACTTTCGAAAGTTTTTGCCTACTCCCGTCAAAATTGGCCTTTCTCCAACTTAGAACTTCAACTTTTAGATCTGGTCTATCCTTTTCCATCATTATTTTAAAACTAATAGAATTATGTTCACTGGCCCCAAAGTGCTCCCCCACTGACACCTCAATCACCTGCCCTGCCTTATTTCCCAAGAGTAGGTCAAGTTTTTGCACGTTCTTTAGTAGGTACATCCACATACTGAATCAGAAAATTTTCTTGAAGACACTTAACAAATTCCCTTCCATTTAAACCCTTAACACTATGGCAGTCCCAGTCTATATTTGGAAAGTTAAAATCCCTGACCATAATGACCACATTATTCTTACAGATAACTGAGAGTTCCTTACAAGTTTGTTTCTCAATTTCCCGCTGACTATTGGGGGGTCTGTAATACAATCCCAGTAAGGTGATCATCCCTTTCCTATTTCTCAGTTCCACCCAAATAACTAGATGTATTCCCAGGAATATCCTTCCTAAGTACAGCCGTAATGCTGTCCCTTATCAAAAACACGACTCCCCCTCCTCTCTTGCCCCCCCTTTCTAGCCTTCCTATAGCATTTGTATCCTGAAACATTAGGTTGCCAGTCCTGTCTATCCCTGAGCTATGCCTCTGTAATTGTTGCGATATCCCCAGTCCCATGTTCCTAACCATGCCCTGAGTTCATCTGCCTTCTCTGTTCGGCCTCTTGCATTGAAATAAATGCAGAATAATTTATCAGTCCTACCTTGTTCTCTGCTTTGTTCTTGTCTGCCCCACTGTTTGACTCACTTCTTTTCCCAACTGTATCAGTCTTAGATTGATCTCTTTCCTTACTATCTCCCTGAGTCCCACCTCCACTCCACCTTCCTACCTTACTAGTTTAAATCCTCCCGAGCAGCTCTAGCAAACCTCCTGTCAGTATATTAGTCCCCTTCCAATTCAGGCACAATCCAACCTTCTTGTGCAGGCCATGGGAACAGGGTACAGAATTGGATGCTCAGCTACGATCATCTTGAATGGCAGAGTAGACTCAAATTGCCAAATAGCCTACTCCCATATCGTATATTGTATGTCTATATGCCTCACTTCCTTTACCTGAATTTGTAATCCCGTTGAAGATCAGGATTCAATCCAATGCTGGAGCTCTGAAGTCATGGAACTGCAAGCTCCTGAGGCCTCAGATGATCCGAGAGTTTTGCAATCCCTGCTGTTTTGAAATGCTCCAGCTCACTGCTTCTCTCTCCTGAATCCTGGTTGTGAGCGATGGCTTTGGGGAAGATCAGTGAGACAGGAGCAGCTTTGAAAGTCATTTTAAAATAACACGGATTGTAAAAACCCCAACACATCTGAATGATCAGGACTCACACTAGTGAAACTCCCAGCCTCAGACTGAATCTGGATCTTGAATGGAAACAAAGTTCTAAGAGAGGGAACAAAAGGCAAGAAAGGGAAGCAGCAGCACTTGGATGGGCAGTAACTGCTGGCAGCCAGTGACACCCATATCCTATGAATGATTTAACAAGTTAGGGAACAGGGAGTGGTCACATCTCAGAGGTCAGGGAGTGGGGAGGGAGGTCACATCATTGCTAAACAAATTTAGTTTGCTTAGTCAGGCAACAGCAAGGCAAAATCTCCAGACAAGCTTACAGAAAAAGAAATGGCATAAAATCTATATTCAAATAACAGCAGGCAAAACAACACAGTAATTTAGTCCCAGCCAAAGCAATGTTGCTAAATAAATGCGGACAAAATAGTGAAGCCAAATACTTTAGAATTATTGAGGCTTGTAGCACAGAAAGAGAAACATTTAGCCCATTGTTTCTGTACTGGCTCTTCAAAATTGTGGTTGTGTTTAGTCCCACAACTCCACTTTTTGTCTGTAACTCAGAAAGCTCATCGACTTCAAGTAGCTATCCAACTCCATTTAGAATTACTGGGTTTACACAGAAGTAACTTGCACCGAAATTTCAGGTACATCATGTTCCAGATTGAGACAACTCTCTATTTGTGAAAAAAAATCATGTCTCCTTCAGAACTTTTACCAATATTTTTTTAAAAGACCTTTGGGTGTGTACCACTTTTCAGGGGGGAAAGCCCTCTCTATCAAAAGTCCCTAACATCTTGAAAACCCTTATTAGTCTTTATAATGGCTGGAAAAGCATCACAGACAAATACTTAAAGGAAGCAAACTGTGGATTGGAACACTGAATCCAAGCAATACATCAGTCAAATAATTTAAGGCAGAATAATGGTGTCAAGCAATTAAAATACATACAACCATGAACTCTAATGCCAGTAGTGACAACTCTCATAGCTTCATTGAAAGCTAGAACTACTCCCATACATGATCTAACTTCCATCACCTTCGCCAGTTATATAGTCATAGAGTCATATAGGTGTAAGTATGGAAACAGACCCTTCGGTCCAACTTGCTCATGCTGAACAGTTAGCCTAAATTAATCTGGGCCCATTAGCCAGCACCTGGCCCATAGCCCTCTAAGCCCTTCAAATTCACTTACCCATCCAGATGCCTTTTAAATGTTGAAATTGTACCAGCCTCTATACTTCCTCTGGCAACTCATTCCATACACCCTCAGCCAGAAGAGTTTGCCTCTTGGGTCCCTTTTAAATCTTTCCCCTCTCACCTTAAACCTATGCCCTCTTGTTCTGGACTCCCCCCTGCCCCAGGGAAAAAGATCTCGTCCATTTTCCCTATCCACGCCCCTCATGATTTTATAAACCCCTATAATGCAAAATGTGAAGTACAGCACAGATTAGTGTCACAATGTACCAATGGGAGAGGATAACATGTTTTCTTGTCTGAAAAACATCAGTGAATCAATTGGATTTTCATGCAATTAAGCAGGTATCATGACATTTTTCCCAATTCTGATACCACTCCTAAAATACATTGTAGAGAGCAGCAGTGTTTCAAGGTGCAATGAATGGCAGTGGCATTATGACACATGCTTTCCACACATGGCAGCTGCATCCTTTCTCCCTCACCAGCTATTCACGTAGTGACCCTGTTGGTGCCAGGAAGACAGCTGGGCCGGACAGGCCATAGGTCTCTCAGGCCGTAGTGCCTCAAGGTCACCCAGCATAGCCATTTCTCGTGCACTCAGTGAATAAACTGTAACTTTCCAGCTCTCGTGTTGGAAATACTAGAGGCAGCTTCAAAATATGAAAAAGAGTATTTCTAAATGATGATCCCTGAAGTTTTGAATTTACTTGATGATAATTTAATTCACTGTATATAGCACCACCGGAATGTTATCCAGTGTTGATAATTACTCTCAAACATAACTGGATTCCAGATTGCTGAGATTGATCTTATGCACATCAAACTACCTTCCTTCACTAGGCTATGTGTTCTGCTTATTGTAATGCTTTGAGATTTTGTTTGAATAGGTTTCATGCAAGCTGCATTAAAGCCTGTTTGCTGGAAGCACAAATATAATTCCTCCGCCACTTGGCTCTCTTTATCCGTGCTCTGGTTTTATATTTGTTCTCAAAATGTGGCCAACACTGGCAAAGCTCCACTTCAATCGAACAAAAGACAAAATCTTGAGTTCGGAAGAGCCTTTCATGACGTGGGACACGCCAAAGTGCTTCACAACCAATGAAGTGTTTTTGAAGTGTAATCAAGGTCATATGTAGAAAATCACTTGATGTTCTAAAAAAGGTAGTGATGAGTCTTTCTCTTCAAGTGTTTGTTTGCAAGCCTGAGTAGGCCTCTTCAGAGGAAAGTAAAAGTCAACCATGGAGACCAGTGTCATTAATGTGCCAGAGGGAGAGGCTAGCACATTCCATTCCCTGAAGAACATCAGTGAATCGATTGGATTTTACATACAATTCAACAGATTTCATGACCTCTTTTTCTCTCTTTCCACATATGACCAAATCTATTAAATTTAGTTGCACAACTTGCCACAGTGGGATTTGTCAACCTGTGACCTCTGAGTTTCTAATCCAGTACTATAACCATTAGGGGCTCATACCTGCCAATTAATGTCCCAGTCTGCAACATGAATTGCAACTGACGCCCAACAATTTCAAGAATCGGTAGTAATTTCACCTTCTGCCATTAAAAGGACGCACACACCTACTACGTATTATTTTGAGCAGTATAATGTTTATCACATTTACAATTCTTTACTTCTGTGTAATTACCAAACCATGCCACAGAATAATTCCAAAATTTAATTTGAAGATTAAAATAAACATGAAGGTGAGAGTTTTAGACATGAGTTAACTTTAAGGTTCCAATTATTGTAAACTTTTCTGTTGAAGTCACAGTGACTTGAATATTAATGTCTCACTCTTTAATATACCTATCAGCAAGTACTTACTGTTCTGTAAAGAAACTGTGTTACAAGACAAGTAATCATGGTTAACAAACATGATGCATGATTGAAAACAGGTTCAATAAACAGAAAAACAGCCCAGATAATTTGGACTGCATTGTACAAACTAGAGCATGATTGGGGCCATAGACATGAGATAGTCACCAATATTCCCTTTACAATTTTACTCTTGTGGGCAGCGATTACAACTTGTGGTATGTTTGATTTTTTTTGTGCTGCAACTGCACATGTGATAGTTTACTCAAAACAAGGCCTGTGTGGTACTTTGCAGGCTGCTGTGTGGCTGTACATGCATGCAGCCTAGCAGGAATATTGTTAGCCACCAAGCAATCCAATAGGGAGTTCAGGAGGAATTTCTGAATCCAGGGTATGTTTGCAATATGAAATTTGCTATCACAAGAAAGGCTTCAGGTAATAATATAAATGCACTGAAGAAGAAACTATGCAAATACAAGAGGAATAAACAAGTAGGTGAAGCTGATAGCATAACACGAAGAAGAATGAAAAGCTGTTCATATGAGCACCAGATGCATCACCAGTAAACACCAGAATGCATCTTTTGGGACAAATAGCCAATTTCTGTGCCTTACGCTCTGTTTAATTCTGTATCGAATGAAATATAGACAGTGACATTCAAATAATGGGGCAGGCTTCTGTCAAAGGCAAACACTGTCTATCTAGTTTATATCTGACTTCCTATGATCTATAGCAGTTTGAATTATATGTGAACCAAATATTTTGGCAGAACAGTCTAATCTTCTGACGTTAAGGTTATAAATGACTTGAATTGGAGGTTTTGACATATGCTGCAACTTATCCACTCCACATTATGGCATTGTATCAAAAAAGGCATAATCTACATTTCAAGTGGTTCAGTACACAATTTACTTAATCAGCTGGTAATCGGTCAGGGAGTTAGATGTTTACACATACAAATATTTGAATATAATATTAAACTGTTTGCCTTTCTCTTCAAAGTGCAGAATTCCTTCAATTCAGATATTTCTGAATTGTTGTAGTTCTTTGGAAAAAACATTTATAATGAAGAGAAAGACAGCTTATTTGTATCTTTCTGGTTCAGGATTTTACTGTTGGAAATTAAGTGCAGTATGAAGGGAATGCAGCACTGTCAGTACTGCCATCAGAATGTTGCCAGGTATGGAAAGTTTGAGTTATAAAGAAAGGCTAGATAGGCTGGGACTTCTACCACTGGAGCATTGGAGGTTGGCAGACCACCTCATAGAATCATAGAATCCCTACAGTGTGGAAATAGGCCATTTGGCCCAACAAATCCACACCGATCCTCCGAAGCGTATCCAGACCATTCCCCTACCCTATTACTCTACATTTTCCCTGACTAATGCTCCTAACCTACACATCCCTGAACACTATGGGCAATTTAGCATGGCCAATTCACATAACTTGCACATTTTTGGACTGTGGGAGGAAACCCACGCAGACAGGGGAGAATGTGCAAGCTCCACACAGACAGTCGCCCGAGGCTGGAAGTGAAGCCAGGTCCCTGGCACTGTGAGGCAGCAGTGCTAACCATTGAGCCACTGTGCCGTGAAGTGTACAAAATAATAAGGGGAACAAATAAAGTTAATGGCAGTTGTCTGTTCCCTGAAATAGGGGATTTCAAGACCATGGGGTACATTTTTAAGGTGTGAGGAGAAACATTTAGAAAAAGACATGGGAGGGGTTTTTTTTATATGCAGAGGGTAGTCATGTGTGGGATGAATATCCTGAGGAAGTGGTGAATGTGGATACAATTACAACATTTAAAAGACATTTGGATAAGTATATGAATAGGAAAGGTTTGGAGGGATAAGGGCCAAGAGCAGGTAGGTGTGACTAGTTTAGATTGGGATTATGTTTGGCATGGAGTGGTTGGATCGAAGGGTCTGTTTCTGTGCTGTATGACTCTATGACTCTATGAGATTTTAAATTCTCCTCAAGTGTATTTAAGCAATCCCAAGACCTTAAAAAAAGAGTAGGGATTATGTCTGTTGTCCTGACCGCTCTCAACTTACACCACCATCGCAGATTATCTGATCACTTATGGTGCTGTGTACGAATTGACTACCACATTTGACAACAGTGACTACAATTCAAAATGCTTCAATACATGTGAAAAGCTTTGGGAAGCATTGAGGATGTGAAAGCCCCATCAAATTACAAGGTTTTCCTTCCTTCCTAGTATTACTGAACTATGATATTATTATGATGAGTACTGCATCCAAATTCAGGATATT
The DNA here is from genome assembly GCF_047496795.1 of Chiloscyllium punctatum. Taxonomy (NCBI): domain Eukaryota; kingdom Metazoa; phylum Chordata; class Chondrichthyes; order Orectolobiformes; family Hemiscylliidae; genus Chiloscyllium; species Chiloscyllium punctatum. The sequence continues at coordinate 20,378,918 of NC_092764.1, forward strand.
AAAGCTCCTGTCCTTACATTTGCCCTAAAATGCCCTGCCATTATTGTTTGCAGCTTTCGTGTTAGAAACATTTCCTTTCTAAGTTAAGTTAATGTTTAAATTCACACCTGGGAGATACATTTCAGCAAGGCACGATCTACATACTAATGTGGTTGACCTCTGCTCTTCCTGTCAATCACTATGCCAAAACACCAGAACTAAGGATGGAAGTCAGTGAATAAAACTATTATTAAATTTTACATGGAAAAACCTGACATACTAAATTCATAAATGCTCCAAAATGATATTTTCAAAAACAAATACAGCTAGAACTTTCTGCTCCTTAATAGACTGAATTGAATGTATTCTCATTCTCTGGATGGAAATCACCTCTATGACAATAGTCCATAAGTGGAAAGCATTTGCAAAGTTTTGCAATGGATATTATCCAGAGATTTTGTTTGCCTGATACATTATAGTGTGGTGTAACTATGATAAATTGTTAAAAATCACACAACAGCAGGTTATAGTCCGACAGGTTTAATTGGAAGCACTAGCTTTCGAAATGCCGTTCCTTCATCAGGTGGTTGTGTGTTTTTGCTTGTGACTCTGGTTTCAGTGTTAGCTGGTCTTATGCCTCTACACTGTTTGCAATCTTGTGGAGAACGCCACAGCCTCACCACAGAAATGCTTTGCCGTCTGGTTTCAAGTAAGCAGAACTGTTGGTCTATAATAGCTCTGGGTGGGCAAAAGCTTGGGTTGGACAGAGACTCAGTTTGAGTTGAAACCATTATTAACATGATGGAGCATGTACCATGGCCACACTGGTCTGGTTATTTGACTTGTAACCATAATGTGCTTTGGTAATTCAAGCTATTGAACAGGAAATGGAACATATTGAATTTTAGAACTTATAACATAGAACTGTGCAGCACAGTACAGGCCGTTCGGCCCTTCATGTTGTGCCGACTTTTTATCCTACTCTAAGATCGAATTAAACTACATACCCTTCATTTTGCTATCATCCATGCGCCTATCCAAGAGTCACTTAAATTTTCCTAATGTATCTGACTGTACTACTACTGCTAGCAGTGCATTCCATGCTCCCACTACTCTCTGTGTAAAGATCTCTGATATCTCCCCTCAATCTTCCTCCAAAAACCTTAAAATTATGCCATCTCATGATAGCCATTTCCGCCCTGGGAAAATGTCTCTGGCTATCCACTCTATCTATGCCTCTCATCATCTTGTCCACCTCTGTCAAGTCACCTCTCTTCCTTCTTTGCTCCAATGAGAAAAGCCCTAACATCCTGGTAAATCTCCTCTGCACCCTTTCTAAATCTTCCACATCCTTTCCTATAATAAGGCGACCAGAATTGAACACAATATTCCAAGTGTGGTCTAACCAGAGCTTTATAGAGCTGCAGCATAATCTCGGAGCTCTTAAACTCAGTCCCCCTGCTAATGAAAGCCAACACACCATTCGCCTTCTTAACAACCCTGTCAACTTGGGTAGAAACTTCAAGGGATATATGGATGTGGAACCCCAAGATCCCTCTGTTCCTACACCCTGCCAAGAATCCTGCTTTTAACCCTATAATCTGCATTCAAATTTGACCTTCCAAGATGAATCACTTCATACTTTTCCAGGTTGAAATCCATCTGCCACTTCTCAGCCCAGCTCCACATCCTGTCAATGTCCTGTTGCGACCTACCAACAGCCCTCCACACTATCCTGCATGTCATCGGAAACTTACTAACCCACCTTCCACTTCCTCATCCAAGTCGTTTATAAAAATCACAAAGAGCAGAGGTTCCAGAACAGATCCCTGTGGAATCTGGTCACCAAACTCCAGGTTGAATACTTTCCATCTATTAACACCCTCTGTCTTCTATGGGCTATCCAGTTCTATATCCAGACAGCCAAATTTCCCTGTGGTAGTTAACAAGAAGAAGTGCAATCCTCAGCTATTGGTAGAATTCCAATATCAAAGCCTCACAAGAGGATTTCTTTTCCTCGTGAAACGTCGGTCTCATTCTGTTACTTGCAACATATTAAAACTTTCATCCAGTTAAAGTTTCATGGCCTCATACAAATTACAAATTGTGAATTAAGAACCAGCAAAGCTGTTAAAAGGCATCACTTAATAAAGGGAAAATTATGGTTTCAGAAGGGAGTTCCAATAATAGTTGCAGTTGCTGTCCTCCACTGTAGCTGAAAGGACAGAATTCAAGGATCAGCAAGTAACCGTTCAGGCTTATCCACCAAGTTATTTTTCTTCACTCACGGGGATGTGAGCATTTCTCGCTGGGCCAGCAATTATTGCCCATTCCTACTTGCCCTTGAGAAGGTGGTGCTGAATTGCCATCTTAAACTGCTGCAATCAATTCAGGAAGAAAAATATAAAATAGAAGCAAGAGTAGGCCATTCAGCCCTTCGAGCCACCTCCACCATTCATAATGATCATGGCTGGTCATCCAACTTAACAGCCTGTTCCTGCTTTTCGCCATATCCTTTGATCTCTTTCACTCCACGTGCTATATCCAACTTCTTCTTGAAATCATACTGAAGGAAAGTGATATATTTCCAAGTCAGAATATTAAACGGCTTGGAGGAGAACTTATGGGTGGTGGTGGTGTTCCCATGTATTTTCTTCCTTTGCCTTTCTAGGGAGAAATTGTTGAGGGTTTAGAAGGTGCTGTCTAAGGAGCCTTGGTGAACTTATATAGTGCATATTGTAGATGGTACATATTTCAGCTACTAAGTGCCTTTTGGGTGAAGGGAGTGAATGCTTGTGAAGGTGATGTAAACCAAGTGGGTGACTTTGTCTCAGCTAATGTCAAAGCTCTTGAGTGTTCTTAGAGCTGTACTCATCCAGGCAAGTGGGGAGTACTCTATCACATTCCTGGCTTGTGCCTAGTGCATGGTGGACAGGCTTTGGTGTGTCAGGAGGTGAGTTAATCACTGAAAGAAGGATAGCCTTTGATCTACTCTTGTACATACTGTATTTATATGGTTGGGACAGTTCGGTTTATGGTCAATGGTACATACCAGGATGTAGGTAGTGAAGCTTTCAGTGATGGTCATGCCAAGCATGATAGTTAGATTCTCTCGTGTTGGAGATAATCACTGCCTGACACTTATGTGACATGAATGTTACTTTCTATTATCACCCCAAACCTGGATATTGTTCAGGTCTTGTTGCATTTGGACAAGAACTGTTCAGTGCTGCAGGAGTCACGAATGGTGATGAACAAGTTGCAATCATCAATGAATATCCCCACTTCTGACCTTATGATGGAGAGAAGATCATTGATGAATTGGCTACAGATAGTTGACCCTAGGACACTACCCTGATGAACTCCTGCAGTGGTGTTCAGGAGCTGAGATGACTGACTTCCAACAATACAACCATCTTTCATTGCAATCATACCTGGCACAATCAGTGGAAACTTTTTCCCTGATTTCCATTGACTCAAGTTTTCCTCGGACTCTGTGATGTTGCACTCTGTCAAATCTGGTCTTGTTGTCAAGGATGGTCATTCTCATCTCACCTCTGGAATTCAGCTCTTTTGACCATGTTTGAACAAATGTTATAATGAGGTGCGCAGCTGGGTGGTCCTGGCAAACTGACTGTCAGAGAATAGGCTATTGCTCAGCAAGTGATGCTCGATATCAACATTGATAACATTTTTCATCACTTCAATCGTGGAAACCAGATTTTAATAGTATTTGAACATCCTTAAAGAAAGAAGCATTACGTATACAATTCTTTAAATGTGAAGTAACTTATCATAATAATTAATTAATATGGTGTATTAATCAAGGTGTCTAACTGTAAATGCTAAATTTAACACTTATGAACTTTAGATCTCGAGACCTTGTGAATATAATATCCTAAATTACTTCATCAAAGTTTACAATCATATTGTGAAATTAATGTATACACATATTGTGTCATCAAAGTTTATGTACATAAATTTAATATTAGAACTTTGAGTCATTATTTATATTTAAAGATTCCAGACTGAAAATCTGAACACAGTGTCTTCAGTTTTCAATCAACACATAGAATCATAGAGTCATAGAGATGTACATCATTGAAACAGAGCCTTCGGTCAAACTTGTCCATGCCGTCCAGGTATACCAACCTAATGTAGTCCCATTTGCCAGCACCTGGCCTACATTCCTCTAAACCCTTCCTATTCATATACCCATCCAGATGCCTTTTAAATGTTGCAATTGTATCAGCTTCCAGCACTTCCTCTGGCAGCTCATTCCATACACGCACCACCCTCTGCATGAAAAAATTGCCCCTTAAGTTCCTTTTATTTATTTCCCCTCTCACCCTAAACCTATGCCTTCTGGTTCTGGACTCCCCCACCCCAGGGAAAAGACTTTGTCTATTCATCCTATCCATGCCGCTCATGATTTTACAAACCTCTATAAGGTCACCCCTCAGCCTCTGATACTCCAGGGAAAACAGCCCCAACCTTTTCAGCCTCTCCCTGTAGCTCAGAACCTCCAACCCTGGCAACATCCTTGTAAATCTTTTCTGAACCCTTTCAAGTTTCACAACATTTTTCCGATAGGAAGGAGACCAGAATTGCATGCAATATTCCAAAAGTGGCCTAACCAATGTCCTGTACAGCTGCAACATGACCTCCCAACTCCTATACTCAATACTCTGACCAATAAAGGAAAGCATACCAAACGCCTTCTTCATTATCCTATCTACCCGAAGCTCTACTTTCAAGGAGCTATGAACCTGCTCTCCAAGGTCTCTTTGTTCAGCAACACTCCCTAGGATTTTACCATTAAGTGTATAAGTTCTGCTAAGATTTGCTTTCCCAAAATGCAGCACCTCGCATTTGTCTAAATTAAACTCCATCTGCCGCTCCTCAGCCCATTGGTCCATTTGATCAAGATCCCGTTGTAATCTGAGATAACCTTTTTTACTGTCCACTACACCTCCAATTTGGTGTCATTTGCAAACTTACTAACTATACCTCCTCTGTCCATCTTGAAATCATTTATATAAATGATGAAAGATAGTGGATGGATTCTTCCTTCACATTGACATTTAGGTTTTCAAAAAAAAGTAGAAGATTAGTTTACAGTCTTGGAATATGTTATTTCATGTGTGCCAGAGACATCACCATTTTGGCCTGTGCAAAGTTGTTTATTGTCATATATTGGGATGCAGCTTGCAAGGTTTGAGGTATTCGTACAGTTTGTCTTTCAATCTAGATTTGTGCGTCATGTAGTACAGGCTCCAATGCTCAACTGACTGTTGCGCACTTCATTTAGTATCTGGGAATCGTCCACGTGAACCATGTGAAGTTGAGCTCTGATAAGCATGCTCTCAACACCACATATGCAGTGCATTAGAATAACCTCTATGTTGGGAATTTTGACTTGCCACCTGATGTGGCCAAGCAAACCTGACTGATCAAAACTAATTCAAATCAATGGATTGACTGATATATGCAAGAGGTTGTACAAAGCCTAATATGTAGAATTATATACCTGTTTATTTTGTTGTGCTTTGACATAAATTGCCTGAGATCAGTAATTTTTAATTGCAAAGAATGCAGATTGGAGTTTAGAAGCATCTCAGAATCTGGATTAGAGTGGTGCTGGAAAAGCACAGCAGTTCAGGCAGCATCCGAGGAGCAGGAAAATCGACGTTTCGGGCAAAAGCCCTTCATCAGGCCTTCAGGCACTCTGCCTGTATACCTGATGAAGGGCTTTTGCCCGAAATGTCGATTTTCCTGCTCCTCGGATGCTGCCTGAACTGCTGTGCTTTTCCAGCACCACTCTAATCCAGTATCTGGTTTTCAGCATCTGTTTTTACCTCTAAGCATCTCAGAATGGCGAAAAGAGAAAATAGAATAACACTGTAGTCCAAAATGGTGAATACCTTAGACATGTCCAGAATATGATCATACCTTCAAAACATATACTTTGATGAAACAAAACAATCCATTAACAAACTTTTTGGTTTAGTTGACAAATAAAAAAACAAGGAATTGTGAATGTTGTAAATCTGAAACGACAACAGAAATTGCTGGAGAAACTCAGCAGGTCTGGCAACATTTATTTGACTGTTTTCCTCCCTGTTAAGCTTCAGCATAGACTGCACTTACATTTCTGTCTAACAAAATTTCTTTTCAGGCTGGTATTAACTCTGTGATGGCAATTCATTCTTATGTTCAGCATAATAATGCCAATTTTAAACTGCAGTAAAATGCATAATTATGATGTATTTTGAATCAACCTGTTTGGACATGTTGTGAGGTATGTCCAGTTGGGTGGGACCTGAACTCAGGCCTTCTAGCTAAGAGATAGGGACATTACCACTGCACCACAAGTGCACAATTGTCATTTTTATTGTGACAAGGCTCATTGCTGCACGCCTCCCTCATTAATGATCCTATGCAGAATAATATTGTTGCTTAGGGGATTAAGTCATGAAGCCAAGTTGCACAGATAAGGCTTCTACGACATTCGTAAAGATAAGTATGCAGTAACTTAACATGAGGTCTTTAAGATGGTGAAATACGTTGATAAGATAGATAGGGATGAACTATTTCTTCAGATGGTGGTGTACAAGATAGCTTTCAACAAGGGTAATTAGAAAATAATAGGCCCCCTTAAAGATCACCAAGGCCACTATGCATTGAACCACAGTAGATGTGGGAGATACTAAATGAATATTTTGCATCAATGCTTATGGTGGAGAAGGATATGGAAGATAGTTAATGTGGGGAAGTAAATTGCCATATCTTGAAGAATACTCATATCGCAGAGGAGGAAGTGTTGGATCTCTTGTAATGCATAAAGAAAAATAAATCTCCAGGACCTGATCAGGTGTACCCTAGAACTCTGTGGGAAGCTAGGGAAGTGGTTGCTGGGTCCCTTGCTGAGATATTTTGTATCATTGATAGCCACAAGTGAGGTGCTGGAAGGCTGGAGGATGGCTAAAGTATTGCCACTATTTAAGAAAAGTGGTAAGGAAAAGCCAGAGAACTGGTGAGCCTAATGTCAGTGGTGGGCAAGTTGTTGGAGGGAATCGTAAGGAACAGGATATACATATATTTGGAAAGGCAAGAACTCATTAAGGAATAGTCAGCGTGGCTTTCTGTATGGGAAATCATGTCTCACTAACTTGATTGAGTTTTTTGAAGAAGTACCGAAGAGGATTGATGAGGGCAGAATGGTGGACGTGATCTATATGGACTTCAGTAAGGTAGTCAACAAGATTCCTCATGGTAGACTGGTTAGCAAGGTTAAATCACACAGGAGAGAGAGAAAACTAACTATTTGGATACAGAAATGGCTCAAAGGTAGAAGGGAGAGGGTGGTGGTAGAGGGTAGCTTTTCAAACTGGAGGCCTGTGACCAGTGGTATGCCACGAGGATCAGTGCTGGGTCCACTGCTTTTTGTCATTTATATAAATGATTTGGATATGAACATAGGAGTGTGGTTTGTAAATTTGCAGATATCAGCAAAATTGGAGGTGTAGTGGTCGGTGAAGAAGGTTACCTCAGAGTACAACAGGATCTTGACGAGATGACCAATGTGCTGAGGAGTGGCGGATGGACTTTAATTTAGATAAATGTGAGTTGCTGCAGTTTGGAAAGACACATTAGGGCAGGACTTATACACTTAATATTAAGGTCTGCGGGAGCTTTGCTGAACAAAGAGACTGTGGAGTTCCTAGAAAGTGGAGTCACAAGTAGATAGAATAATGAAAAAGGTGGTTGGTATGCTTGCCTTCATTGATCAGTGTAGGAGTTGGAAGGTCATGTTGTGGTTGTACTGGAAATTGATTAGGTCACCATCTGGAATACTGCGTGCAAATCTGGTCTTCCAGGATGGATGTTGTGAAACTTGAGAGACTTCAGAAAAGATTTACAAGGATGTTGCCAGGGTTGGAGGGTTTGAGCTGTAGGAAAATGGCTGAATAGACTGGGGCTTATTTTCCTGGAGCATTGGAGGATGAGGGGTGACCTTATAGAAGTTTATAAATCATAAGGGGCATGGATACGGTCTTTTCCCAGGGTTGGGTGTATCTAAAACTAGAGGGCATAGGCTTAAAGTGAGGGTAAAGATTTAAAAGGGATCTAAGGGGCAACTTTTTCACGCAGATGGTGGTACGTGTTTGGAATGAGCTGCCAGAGGAAGTGGTGGAGGCTGGCACAATTACAACATTTAAAAGGCATCTGAATGGACATATGAATAGGAAGGGTTTAAAAGAATATGGGTCAAATGCTGGCAAATGGAACTAGATTTATTTAGGATATCTGGTCGGCATGGATGAGTTGGACCAGAGGGTCTGTTTCTATGCAGTACATCTCTGCAACTCTATGACTCTTAAGTGTTTTGCAATACTCTTGATGTTGGGATTGATTGAAAACTTAAAGACAAGATTGAAAGATTTTGTTTTAAACAAATGCACAAAGGAATATGGAGCCAGTACAATGGATTAATGCAAATCTATGGGGGTTTAACCAAATGGCAGAAGAAGATGGTGTGGCTGAACGGTCTTTTTGTGTTCATATGTAAAAATGGTCTCTTTTGTTCACAGCTTGCAGCTGATCATTAATCCAATGTACAAAGTACTTCATTGAATGGTTAGGCCAGAATTACAACACCAATTCACATTCCATTAACACTTTCCATTTTCTTCATAGTCATCTTATTACTAGTTTATATAGAGGCAAAAAGAACACTTTACACTGAAGCTTATTTTGCATATTCCAGAATCTTCTCTCTCCCCTGTCATACAGTATACTTGTTGTTTCCTTCCACTTTGGCATTTCTTGCTGTATGCCCTGATGATTGAAAGATGAAAAAAGATGAAAAATGGACAGTGAAGAACATTATCTAAAATTATAAAGAGATCTTGATCAATTGAGTCAATGAGCTGAGGAGAGGCAGATGGAATTTAATTTGGATAAATGTGAGGTATTGCATTTTGGTAAAAGGAACAAGAGCAGGACTTGTTTCAAGGGTCTTGTGTAGGGCTGTAGAACAGAGAGATCTAGGGGTTCAGGTATATAACTTTTTGAAATTTGTATCACTCGTAGACAGGGTGGTTGAGGTGTTTAGTACACTTGCCTTCATTGCTTAGACCTTTGAGTATATGAGTTGGGTCATTATGTTGAGGTTGTACAAAATGTTGGTAAGGCCTCTTCTGGAGTACTGTGTCCAGTTCTAATCGCCCTGTTATAGCAAGGATGTGATTAAGCTAGAGAAGGTTCAGAAAAGATTTACCAGGATGTTGCTGGGAATGGAGTGTTTGAGTTATAAGGAGAGGCTGGATAGGCTGGGACTACTTTCACTGGAGTGCAGGAGGTTGAAGGGTGACCTTTATAAAATCATGAGAGTTATAGACAAGATGGATGACAGGTGTCTTTTCCATGTAGTTAGGGACTTCAAGACTAGTGGGCACATTTTTAAGTTAAGAGGAGAAAGATTTATAAAAGACATGAGGGGAACCTTTCTTTTACATAGACAGTGGTTCACTTGTGGAATGAAATTCCAGAGGATGCATATATAGTTACAATGTTTAAAAGACTTTTGGATAAGTACATGAATAAGAAATGTTTGGAAGAATGTGGACTAAGCACAGACAGTTGGGATTAGTTTAGTTTGGGATTACAGTTGGCATGAATTGGCCTCTATTCCTGATGAAGGGCTTTTGCCCGAAACGTCGATTTTCCTGCTCCTCGGATGCTACCTGAACTGCTGTGCTTTTCCAGCACCACTCTAATCTGGACTATGGACTGGTTGGGCCCAAGGGTCTGTTTCCACACAATATAACTCTATGAGAAGCTTTCTTTTGTTAGCAATAAACATCCCTGATCAAATTCATATGATGAAGCACAGGGCAGCATCATAAACAGGTTGGATTACAAAATGTTTTCCCAAGGGAAATTTCGGGTAGGCAATAAACAGAAACGTCCACAACACGCAAAGATGTGGATTATCTCAGATTCTCTCTTGGAAGAATTACTTCGGATTCTCTGTTTCTTTCTCCAAAGAGGGAGACCTACTGAGTTTTTCTAGCACATTCTGTTTGTATAATCAGATCGCAGCAGTTCTTTGACTCAAGGCCAATTTGAACAGTTCGGTTACCCAACATGCAGGACTGCACGTCCAATCCACACTTTCTTTGCTCACTACCCTCCACAATCCTTGTATTTGCTCTGCTTCCCACTCCACATCGGGATAGTTGGAGAAATGAGTGAGCAGTCTTGTCTAGATCACGACCAGAATTCGCTAGGAGTGAATGGGGCAGTACTTAATGCTGACAACAAACAACAAACAGGCAGTTTACAAGCGTCATACAGGCAACAAAGAGGTGTCTCACTTCCACTTCAGACAACATTCCTGGGTAACCCAGACAGCAATTTCTGCTAAACTATCAAAATAACCTCTTGGGGAGGAATGGCCTCGAATAAATTACGTAAACACATTTATCAATAAAATCTGAAACCTTAATGGTTCTCTACACGTCCTTGAGCTTCAGAAAATTAAAACAAAATTAACAAATGAGGTGCTAATCGTGTCCCCCAACCCTTGAACAATAGATGTTTTTATTTGTGTCGGCTTTTGCTCAGTGTCTCTCAATGAAACAGCTTCCACACAGCCACTGCTTTTGGTTTAAATTAACTCTTGCCAGCTGGGAGGGGAGGGATGCATGAAGGACCTCACACTGTAGCTGAGGAGACAATGTCCACAGTATACCGTGGATCTTACTGTGCGCTCCTTGATTAGATACTCATCTGCCATTTATGACTGAGCATTAAACACGCATCTCTAATAGCTCTCATTTACTTGGCCAAGAGACTTTCCAGCGTGCATTCCAATGGCTGAAGCTACGGATGAGTTACCTGAAGCCTGTATCCCCACCGGCTTAAAAAAAACCCCTCTTTCTCCAAATGCTCATGATAAATTACTTCTGTGAGCAGTGGCAATTTCACGGTTCACTAAGAGCAACCACTGCCTGCATTTTTTCCTGAGGTAATCAACCCATTACGGGACAATGAGGACTATACTATTAGCCCTTTATTCATCCCCGCTGCTCTTGCTGTTAAATGAGCAGATACAATATAGCCCAAAGGGTGTAACGTTATTTATGGCTTTATTAAATGAAGAGTTCTACTAATTTGCTGCTGTGTATATTTCACCCGCCCACAGATTATTCTTGATTACCTTGTCACAGTTTGAATTATTGGCAAGAAATGTATTAGCATGGATATACATTCTCGGTGGTCAACTCGGTAAATGAGTGAAGTTTAACGAAGAGTGCGTAAAAACAGGCTTCCCTTAAAATGAACTCCTAGTGACTGATATATGTTTTCCAATCAAAGCACTGATATCTGACTGTTTTTAAAAAAAGGCATTCCAAATAAATGCTTCATTTCCATTGCAATGCTTTGCCGAAAGAAATATTCGTCCGTATTTATAAGCTGGAGAAGGTAAAAATCACATTTTACATGCCGGCTCTTCATCTGCTTGCTCGGGATTCCTGAGTGATGGGAATGCCTGATGGAAAACACTCGAGGCAGGGGACGGTCGATAAAATGTGGGAAATAAAGTGGGGTCCGCCAGAAAACGATTGAGTGAGAAGGTGAAAGAAAAATGCTGTGACATAGTTAAGTGACGCTGTCAAAATAATTTATGGCCAGCGATTAAAACAAGGAGGTTAGTGTACTAGCTTAAAATTGCGTTGTAAATAATACCTAAGTGACACGATACTTAATTAATTGTGTGTTTTAAAAGTCTGTCACATCATTTTGTCATTTTTACTAATACTGGTATGAAAAGGTACAGCTGGTAACAAGACAGTTAAAATATTCATTACAAATGGACCCAAGGGAGTGAGGAATAATAAATTGATACAGGACATGCCTGTAAAATCATGTTTTTTCCCAATTCTTTGGAGGCAACATTTTAAGATGGATCTCCAGAAGGCTGTGAACAACACCTTTTATGGATGGTTATCAGTTCCTGATGAAGGGCTTTTGCCCGAAACATTGATTTTTGCTGCTCCTTGGATGCTACCTGAACTGCTGTGCTCTTCCAGCACCACTAATCCAGAATCTGGTTTCCAGATCTGTAGTCATTATTTTTACCATCAGTTTCTCCTTGTCTTTTGGACTTTTGTCATCTCCCATAAGGCCTCCTGACTCCTCACGACCTCCTAAAGGTTGAAGTACAGCTTTGGAAGGGACAGTTTCAGGCCAAAGGCATCTCTGTAGCCTATGCTTATGCTGCTCCATGATCAGCTTACAGAAATGTCCTTATAATGTGCCAAGGTGGGTTTTGTTAAATAAGTGCAAATTCAAGGACAGAAATCAGAGGGAATTAAATTGAGACTGTGGAGTTCAATGTTTGATCAGAATTTGAGGAACCCAAGGAGAGAAATGTTAATGTTTTGAACATGTATACAGCCACTTTTTAACTAGACTTTAAGTACTTTCAGGTAAAAGATTTGATATATTTTTGGTCTTGATTTTACTCATGATTATGGCAGAGGTAGATGGATCTGTGACTAAGGGAAAAGGGTTAAAAGTGTTGAGGCTCCTTTTTAGAATGTGATGTTGACACCACAATCAGATCAGCTACAGTCTCCGAGTGACAGAACAGGCTGGAGTGGCTGATCAGTCTACTTCTCCTAATTAATATTTTTGTATGCTTCCACATGTAAAGTTTCACTTGGGCCAAAGCGAAATCACATGGTCAGAAGTTGGAGAGCTCAAGTTGCTAGGTTACCAACTGTAAAGGATAGAACTACAGGTTTGAGTTGAATGTGGGTATCCTCAACGGGAGAAAAAACTGAGTTAGTCTTTCAGGTCAATGACCTTCTGTGAGAATTGCATTTGCTTTTGCGATAACTTGTCTCGTGAAGGAGGGAGCCAACACTGGGGAATGATGCCATCTCACCTATTTACTGGTCGCTTGTGATTCAGAATACTGTCCTCTAACTCTCCAGGCAAGTAAGCATAAAGCAATTTCTAATCTTACATTGTTTAGGGAAATGAATAGAGTGGAAAAAGAATCTAATACCAGAACAAAACAGTTATGCAGCAACCTGGAAAAATGTGAACACTGATGTGGTGAAGAAATAGGGGCTTTAGATACCAATGCGATGAAACTATTACGTACACATTGATCCCAATTAACAGTAATCTGTCCAATAAGCAGCTCTGAAGTTCTTATTTCACCTCCAATACTCAGCATTCATTAATAGTTTAGAAAACTGCTCAAGGGTGGGGGAAAGAGGTGAAATTATGTTAAAGGATATTAATGGATCAATGTTACATCCATTGAAATTTTCTCTTAAGGGAAGGGTTAATCCTATGTTGGCAGGAGGAATGTTAGCTGTAAGTCAAGGTCGTAAATTCTGCAACAACTTGGCCTGAATCCTGCTGCTTTATGGCCAAACTACACTGAGATGTCAAAGCCCTGTCGAACAGTATGCTGGATAGTTCTTCAGGGGCATCCTGGTTCTAGCGTTCCTTTTATAAGGTATGGTATAAAAGAAAACATGGCAAGTTGATTCGCAGCCAGCACCAACTATTTGACTATTGTCTCTCTCAAAACTGCCCAAAATTGGCCATAAAAACCTGCTTTCTTAGAATCTGGATTAACAAAGGAGCAAATACCAGCTGTTTCATTTTCTGTTGGGTACCAGCAATTACCATGATGCTCAAAAACCTTCTATGCGCATGAACTGTAATGTCCCTTTGTCCTGTTACTTTTCAATCACTTGTTCCTTCAGCCTTGTATGGGGTTGGGGAGTGGTGTGGAATACTGCTAGAATGTGATTCTTGTTTGTGCTTTTTCTCTGTCTTTACATTATGACATTTTTTGACTGACCACAAATTTCCTGTCTTGGAGCCACCTGGAGTCGTGAGTAGTTAAGCAAATAAGGTTAGATCAGAGTATTTGAGATTCACAAGGGTGTTTAATGTAGTGAAATTGTTTTGCAACTGAAGAAGAAAATCACTCTGTGAGTGAGAAGTCATCAGAAAACAGAGTGCAGAAAATCTTCCAGGGATGAAGAATATCAGTGACAGAGATTGCAAAAGTTGGGATTGCTTTCCATGGAGAAGAGCAAGTTTGGTGATTTTGATAGAGATATTCAAAGTCAGGAGGTCAGAATAGATGGGGAGAAATTGTTCCCATTGGTAGAAAAATCAAGTACCAGAAGTCACCAATTTAAGGTAATTGCAACGCTGACATGAAAAACCTTAAATAGTCAGTGGTTAACATCTGGAATGCACTTCCTGTGAGTGATGGTGACAGGTTTAATTTATAGAGTCAAGAGGCAACTGGATTATTATCTGAAAAGGAAGAATTTTCAGGGCTATGAGACAAAGGGTGATTATGGTTCTTCAGAAAACCAGTACAGGCATGATGGGTCAAATGTCTTCCTTTTTGTACTGTAGCCATGCTTTGAATCTGTAAATAGTTGGCTGTCTATTCAACTAGCATCAAAGGAGCAGGAGAATCGACGTTTTGGGCATAAGCCCTTCCTGAAGAAGGGCTTATGCCCGAAACATTGATTCTCCTGCTCCTTTGATGCTGCCTGACCTGCTGCGCTTTTCCAGCCACACATTTTTCAGCTCTGATCTCTAGCATCTGCAGTCCTCACTTTCTCCTCCTGATTATTCAACTACTCAACATAGAGAGCTGGGATAAAGTGCTGTTATTCAAAAAGGCAGAAGTGGAAAGAGGTGTTCCACAACGTTGTGTCAGGCCACTGATGTTTACATTTCGTATTAATGACTTAGAATTTGCCAAACTATTTACATAATGTGAGGAAGTTATGGTGACAGACTTATTAAGTTAAAACATAATAATACAGTTCATTAAAGATTGTGACAGTCCATTCTCACCTATTGCAAATACAACAATTAATTTTCTCTCTATGCTATTTAGCTGCTCAGCACTTTTTGATTTCCATATTGAATGCTAACATTGTATCCTATTATACAATTTGGCATGTTTATCTAGGTTTTGCCAAGTAAATGCATTGATAACAGATTACCAAAAACTGTGCATAATGTGAGATGTGAAAATCAAACGCTATAGAGTCATAGAAGAGGATATTCAGTCCATTGCATTCATATTGGCTCTTGATAAAGTACTCCAATTAGTCCTATTCCCCTATTCCATCCCTGGAACTCTAAAATTATTTTGATCAGGAGCCCAGCCAATTTCCTTTTGAAACCATTCATTGCTTCCGTTCCACCATTCTCAACAGGAGCGGGTTCCAGATCATTACCGTTCTATGTAAAATTGTTCTTCCACACATTCCCCACTGCGCTGTATGCACAAAATCTTGATTCCCCATTTCACTCACCCCCATATGCCCACTAGTACTATCTACTAATAGGAGCAACTTTTCTTTGTCTACCTTATGTAAAACTGCCATAATCTTATGGCTTGAATGTTCTTTTACAGTATTTATACTTGTGATAAGGTCTTCAAATACAAAAGTTTAAAATATCTTTAAAATGGTCACTGTCATTTTCGGACACCAAAAGGACATTGGGGAAACATTCACCTTCGCTGTCAGGCTGCTAGACTGTTGGAGTGGTCACTGTCTGTAAAAGCATGTACTTGGATTTTTGTTTAATTGAAATCAATGGAATAGCCACTGTGTGCAGTCAAAGTGTGGCACTGGAAAAGCACAGCAGGTCAGGCAGCATCCGAGGAGCAGATGAGTCAATGTTTCCAGTGTAAGTCCTTCATCAGGGCTTATAGCTGAAACATTTACTCTTCTGCTGCTCTGACACTGCCTGACCTGCTGTGCTTTTCCAGTGCCACACTTTTTTTGACTCTTATCTGCAGCATCTGCTGTTCTCACTTTCTCCTAACAAGTGTGTGCATGGAGTCTGCAGATTAGAGTTGGTCTGGTAGATCACTCCACCGCCTTTTTGTATGTTCACCAAAATAATTTTTAAAAATGATAAATGATGGGAAAATTGCGGAAAGTTAGAGTATATCAATGTGGAGTGAACTCTTCAATTATGTTAGATGCAATGCCAAATATTTCTGAGACTGTAATCTGAAACAAAGTAGGTCATGCACCATTGATGTGTTTCTAGTTTCTCAATGGATCTTGTTTTATTAGTAATTTAGGTTGTGATGTGAGCAGTAAATGACTTGCCTTTGTCCATATATGTTCCCATGTTTTTGCACTGAATCTTAGAGTCATACAGCAAGGAGACAGATCCTTAGGTTCAACCAGTCCATGCCAAGTGTAATCCCAAACTAAACTAGTTCCACCTGCCTGCTCCTGGCCCATATCCCTCCATACTTTACTGTACTTACGTACTTCATGTACTTCATCCAAATATCTTTTAAATGTTGTAATTGTACTCAAATCCACCACTTCCTCAGGAAGTTCATTCCACACACAGCCACTCTTTGTGTAAACAATTTGCCCCACATCTTTTTTATAAATCTCTCTCCTCGCACCTTAGAAAAATGTGACCCAAGGCAAGCGGCCGTGATTCAACTTAACCAAATGGATTGAATAATAGCTAATAAATAGTTGGCGGAGATGTTTGACATTGAATTCATTTTTCAAACTATTCGATACAGAAATTGAACTAAATCAAGGGAAAAAAGATTTAATTTTGGAGGAGCTCAAATTGAAAGAAGTAATTATAAAATGTAAATCTCCAACAGTAATTAACAGTTGAATGAGTGAGACTCTATACTATTAAAATTAATTTTCAGTGCCAGAGAAGTTATTTAACATAATTAAGTTTTATCATAATTGCATTGAAATTAATAAATCTATTGATTTATTCTAATTAGAATCATAGAAATGTACAGCATGAAAACAGACCCTTCTGTACTAATTGTCCATGCCGATATCCCAACCCAATCTAGTCCCACCTGCCAGCACCTGGCCCAACCCCTTCCTATTCATGTACCCATCCAAATGCCTTTTAAATGTTGCAATTGTACCAGTTTCCAGCACTTCCTCTAGCAGCTCATTCCGTACACACACCACCCTCTGCATGAATAAGTTGCTCCTGAGGTCTCTTTTATATCTTTCCCCTCTCACCCTAAACCTATGCCGTCTAGTTCTGGACTCCCTGATCCCAGGGAAAAGACTTTGTCTATTTATTCTATCCATGCCCCTCATGATTTTATAAGCATTCTATAAGTTAAATTCAGGAATGTCATTCACTTTGTCATTCAACATTCACATTATTTGAGTGAGTCATTTTCACTAAGTTTTTTTTATAGCAATTGATGGATTTTTGCTCTTCGCTGCACGTATTTTAACAGCAGTCTGATTTGCACATAAATAATGGGAAGTGCTGTCAACTTTACCATTACTTTTTATACAGTACATTTTGGGCCCAATGTCCCATTTTGGTCTTCTGTTTACCAGAAGATTGCAGGTATTAATCAATAGTTTCTGTCATTACAATCTACTTCCACTGTATTGATATCATCCAAATAAATGAGCCAACACATACATAGTCAGTATTAATCTATACTGTACGAAACCATTTATAGTTTATCATTTACACATTATATTTACATCTGTAGTAAGTCACATGGTTTGGCTGTCAATCATTCAGTAGTTTTAGTGTCAAACTCATGATTACGTTTATCTAACTAATCAGTGTCTGTGTATCATCTACAATTGCTTCTATTTCTGCTCTACAGTCAATGTCCTCGAATTTCTCATCTGTATCTTGAGAGTCATAGAGGAGTACAGCATGGAAACAGACCTTTTGGACCAACTCATCCATGCTGACCAGATATCCGAAATTAATCTAATCCCATTTGCCAGCACGTGGCCCAGATCCCTCCCAACCCTTCCTATTCATATACCCATCCAGATGCCTTTTTAAATGTTGGAATTGTACCAGCTTCCACCACTTCTGGCAACTTGTTCCATACATGCACTGCTCTCTGCGTGAAAACATTGCCATTAGGTTCCTTTTTAAATCTTTCCCCTCTCACTCTAGACCTATGCCCTCTAGTTCTTGACTCCCCAA
The DNA here is from genome assembly GCF_047496795.1 of Chiloscyllium punctatum. Lineage (NCBI taxonomy): Eukaryota > Metazoa > Chordata > Chondrichthyes > Orectolobiformes > Hemiscylliidae > Chiloscyllium > Chiloscyllium punctatum. Next base: position 20,396,951 of record NC_092764.1, read on the forward strand.
CCCCCTCCGACTCCATGGAAGAGACCTTGTCTATTTATCCTTTCCATCCCCCTCATGATTTTATAAACCCCTATAAGGTCACCCCTCAGTCTCCAAATCTCCAGGGAAAACAGCCACAGCCTATTCAGTCTCTTCCTATAGCTCCAATCGTCCAACCCTGGCATCATCCTTATAAATCTTTTCTGAACCCTTTCAAGTTTCACAACATCCTTCCTATTTCTTGCCCTTTGGTGACGTTGTCCAGAAATACACAGCTATTAATTTTCACTCTCTGGCTGACACACCCAGTTCTACCTCAGTGCAACCTCTCTCAAATTCCATGACCAGTCGATAAGTTATTGAACTGCATGTCTGACATGTCGTACTGAATGAATGAGCAGAATTTTCCTTCATTTAACTACTCTGGACTACAAGGACCAGTTGTCATTTACATGTCTCCTGTTTCTGAAAATTTAATTTCAGTGTCAATTGCTTCCTGTTAGACTAGAGTTGATTCTGAATAAAGTGTGTATGTGTGTGCATGGGTACCTTTTGCCAGCAGTTATTTTTCTTTTTCGCTCCCTGAAGTTCCAGAAATAGTAGTTAAAAATCTTTAGTCTTTAAAAATCTCTAACAAAGAAAGATATTGTAGTACTGATAGAGGAGCTCACTGAGCATGAAAAAGATTCTTGACCTTTGGAATAATCTTTTAATCCTTTGATCAACTATTTCAAACCTTTTCTTCATTTATTGTCAGTCTTTGCACACGAGCATCATCATCTCCATTCCAATCTTGATTTCCTTCACTCTTTTTTTTTCTCTCTCGTCATGGTTATAGTTCTGTTGTTGCCAGCCAACTTTATTCTGTCCCACAGAGAAGGTCCTCCTCAAGGTGTGAGGTAAAACCTTGTGATTAGATTCTAATGACTGGCAAGTCACAAACAGCAGCCCAGGCTTTTATTGATCATAATACTGACTCCAGCCTTGGGCACTTTGAGGCAGCTGGCCAACTTCATGCTGGCATTATATCTGATCTGAAGAAGGTGAACCCTTCATTGGGATGGCTACTGGGGTTTGGCTAAGCTTGGGATTATTGAGGGTGAAGATGTCAAGCTCAGTTGCACAGTTTGTGTGGATGAGTACTTCTCCTCTTTCTAACCCACAACAATTGGTCCTGACCACGCTTCAGCTAAGCCAGTTGCAGATTGAACACTGAAGGTTTATGTCAGAGGACCACGTCTTAAGTTTTAAAGGGGTCTATAGCTTCACTTAGGGGACAGTAGAGGGTTAAATCAAAAGAAAGTTGTGACAGGCAGGAGAGAAGGCAACTCCTTGCTGAGCATGTATCAAAGTATCACATTCTGAATGAAGGGCGGCCACACTATCTCCACTAGTCTGTCTCAACGTACTATTTAAACAAAAATAAAACTTTAAAAAATGCACATGCTGGCCATCTGAAAAACAAATGCAGGGGCACTGGACTCTGAACATTAGCTCTGCTTTTATTTCTATAGATGTGCCAGATCTGCCGAGATTCTCCAGTACTCTGTTTTTGTATGCTATTTAAATATACTGTGTGCCTGCCTGATTGTCATGAAATTGCTTTATCCAGCAGAAGTTATTGGATTCTGATTGGAGATATTTTCAGCACTACTTGCAATTTGAATGTGTGTTGTTGTTTCAACACCAAGGAGATCAAGCCTGGGGCGCACCTGATCTGTGTAGCGCCTTTTCAAAGTGGGTGGTGTTTTATATTTAGTGTGTTTTCATTACTTTTTTTCTTTGAAGCTGGAATACTGCGGGAAATCAATGTGTGTGTGTATTTTTAAATGAGCTTGGTATCCCCTTGCCTTGTTTAACTTCCATTAACTGCCAATCAGACATAATTTCCCTAACCTTCACCCCAACTAAGTGGACAATTGATACTGTTATTAAATGCTGCTATTAAGAGTATTACAGTTAACACTGATTAATTACATCGACACATTGTATAACACAATTTTGAGGGAGAGCTACCATTCTGAAAAGATCGTTCATAACTTCAGGACAGCCTAAGGATGTTCCCATTGAAGTGTAATTCCAATATAAAATCATTAAAGTACAGGAGCTGAATTAGGCCATTCTGCCCATCGAGTCTACTCCATGGTACATATGTTTCTCAACCTCATTCTGTTGCCTTCTCCCAGTAACCTTTGATCCCCTTAATAATTGAACACACCATCCAAATTGCAAACAGCAAGTGCCAACAAACAGTTGTTTTAGTCGCATTGATTGAGGTTTAATTTATTGCACAGGATGGGAGGATTCCCTTGCACCTCTTCAACTGTGCTTCTATGAAATTTCTTGAGCTGTTTTGTAGTGTATGTCTTCTATCGCTGAAAAGTGGCATTGTTGCTTCAGGAGTTTAATTGTTATGCCAGTCATGATATTGCTGAAAGCATGCCCTCTCGGACACCTGCAGGAATTGGATTGATTACGACATATTTTCTGTGAAGAAAATGTTTTATGAAGCCTCTTCGTAGATCTTTGCTTCTGTAAACATCTCATCCATCTTGAAAAATCATTGTTTTGTTTTATTAAATACATATTATACACTCCACTGTGAAGCAGATGGATCATGTCATATAGGTGATCTATCAGGAGTATAGAATATATCTTTGCATCACTTTAGTTTACAATGCCTATCAAATGTAACAGCCTGTTGCATCAGAAAACTGAACTGTCAAACTGGGTATGATAATTAGATGGCTCAGCTCTATATTCAGGAGTACTTGAACAAGCATGTATTGAGTTACCATAATACTGTTAACATTAAGAGCATTTTTGATCTACAAACAACACTGCACTTTGAATCTTGTGGTTAGAGGGATTAGTTGTTTTTGCACCACCTCTGAATTTCTGCCCTCAAGCCAGGTTAGAGCGCGCACTGTTTAAATGAATCCAGAGAAAAAAAACTATGATAATATTGTTCTCATGAACAGAGAGCTATTTCTTGTATGCAACCACTGTCAGCCTGTTAAATGCTCAAGGGAACAATTATTTTGATGCTTTGCATTCTCAAGTTACCCATATGAGGACTTAAGTACGTCTAAACAATTACATTACATTGCAAACACCCACTATATTCAGCTCTCAATTTACTCTGCATGCTAAGTCGGAAAAGAAACACACCCATCGCTAATGTGAAGTGATGAAAGCACCAATAATTTGCAGCTTCTCTTTAAGCTACGCGACAGATGCAAATATGTCTGTTAACTTTTTGATAATGATCATTGGGCTTTGGTCCATGTTTAAGCCAGAGATGTTTGTATTACGCACTTTTAAATTTTTGCAAAGTGCAAGGAACTGGAAACATTTGATAGGAAGTGTGGCTGTTATTTTGATTGTTAAGAGACGATGGAAGTCCTTAAGCAACTCAAATGCTGGAATCTTATCTGCAACTCATTCATCACTGAAATCCAATCTCGTTGCCTGCTTCAGCAGTCACTTCAGGCTTCCTTAGTACTGGAACAAACTTACTGAATAAATGTCATTATCTTTAGACCGTTATCTTTCTCTTGTTCTGACTCAATGTCGATGCCACCAAGTATTGACAGGTCATAATAAAGGAGTTTGCATCACTTCCTTTTATCTGTGTTTAACTCCTACCTCTCCTAAAAGAGCTATTAGAGGCCTCTAGATACTTTTTGCATTAAATTGACTGCTGTAAATATATATTACTAACATGTTGACACTTAAAGAGTAAACCTCAAATTTTCCCCACACAACATGATCAGCTCGCAGATGCCTCAATACGGTTGCAATAATCGTTCTGTTCATGATGTACACTCCACATCAGGCATACAGCCCAAGGGCAAACCATTTCAAACGTAACATTATTAAAAAATGAAATAAATGTCAAATGTTTTTCCAGATGCCATATTTCACTCTGATGTGCCTCATTGACATTTCTTGAGTATTGAAATTGCATTGTGAGTATCTAGTCTGATATATAGGCCTGAGGAGGACCCTCAGCAAAATGTAGCTGGAAGTCCTTAGATGGTAATCTTTTGCTCTGTTTTCCCACAATGACAGCTGTCCTGGGCTTTAGTGTGTTCCTCAACATATAGTTTTGCACCTTGAAATATGTCAGTTTGCAACACCGGGTTTTGCACTGGATGACCAACCAATTTTAGGCAGACCAAATAACATCTTTATTTTGGTGTGGAAATCGGGCACTTTCCAATACCTAGCCCATGAGAGGGTATGACAGCGATGAACAAGAATAAGCCAGCTGGCCCCTTCAAGCCTGCTCCACCATTCACTACAGTCACGGCAGAGCTGAATTTATTTTCAAATCTATATTCCTGCAGACCTCCAAATTTTCTTTTGCGTTTGACCCAAAGTACATGTGAATGCTTCCACATATATCTTTTAAGAGTAAGGTTAATTGGATAGCAATATGAATTAAATATCTTCACGAGTTCCTGCAAACCAATTCCTGTCCTGTTTGAATATTAACACAGTGCAGTTCAACTTTTGAATCTAAAAGCTGGCTTATAGATTGTTACATACTGAAATAAAAAGGGAAGAAGTGCATTTATTTGGCACCTTTCATGACCCTAGACATCCTAAAGTGCTGTAGCCAATCAGGTACTTCTTGGAAATATGGTCACCTTTGCAATGTTGGAAATGTTATAGCCAATTTGGGCAGGGCAAGGTGCTGGTAAAACAAAATATTCATGACCTGGCCAACTATTTATCTGATGCTGCTTCAGAGATAATTATTGGCCCAAACCCAAGGGAAAGCTTCCTTGGTCGCCTTCAAAAGGGCACCATGTGATCTTTTACATCCATCTTTTGAGTACAGATAGGGCTTCAGCTCAATATTTTATCTGAAGGATAGCAACTCCACCAGTGCAGTATTCCTGCACCATGAAATTGGAGTGCCAGCCTAGCCATTTAATCATGAAGGACTATATACCATATATGCTCATATTGCCCTAATTAAAAAGTAAACATGAAGACATATGAGCTGCCACTTAAGGATAAAAATGTTATATTTCACTACATTCACCTGTTAGCAATGTTCTTGAAAGAGTGTTAATATTGTCCCATTAAACTGACATTACAACCAACTTGATATTGAAAGATGCTTATAGCCAGATGTTCAAAATCACCACCTTTTTCAGAAAATAGGTTCTGTTCAATATAGACAACCATAATATAAAAAGGACAACAAAAGTCATTTTATGCTGGAATTGATCAGAGCTTATATTGTATACATGGACAATGGAAATAAATAGGCTGTCAAAGACAAACATTAAACAGTTATTGGGAGCTTTGCAAGAGTAAGATTAAGTTCCAGAGCCAGTGCAGTCTGTGAATTTGATTGCTCCCTCTTCAACTCCCTGATCTGGCAGCTTCCCTGGCCTGAGCCCAAGGCAATGGCATCTGTTTGACACCCTGCAGCTTGGTTTACATTTGTCAGACAAGGCATCAAAATCAAGGGAGCCATTTTACTGCCAAAGCAGATAGCACAACCAACCACTTGATCTGTCAGCTAAATGTCAAAATCAGTCTCAGGAGTCAGCTTGGGATATTTTACTTTGCTTGAAGGTTTGACAATAGTAGTATCATTGATAAAATAGTTGAGAATTGAATTGACTTTTTAAAAATTCTGAATTGTATTAGTGGACAAGTGTTTGGAGGAAATTTTGGGCCATACTGTAGTGTTAGTGTTAACTTACTTTGCCATGTGGCCAAACAATGCTGTCCAAGAAATAAGGCCACCTTATTATATTATGAGTTTTCTGAGAATAACAGTAACCACGGCTTGGAATGATATAGTATTACCAAAAAAAATCTCTACAAATACATTTTAGGAATATACAAAGTACATTAACAAGACTTATCAAGGACAACATAGCAATTCTTTCTGATTTCATTTCATTTGTTTCTTCACATGTCCATTCATCTCCAATTAGGCTCCTTCAAACTGAAGACCAAAATAGTCCAGACCGTAAACTTTTCTCTGAAAATTATCAATGCTGCTTGGTAACTAGCAGAACTTCCCCCTTGGTTGCATTATACGGATTATGCAGAAAGGACAGGAAAATGATTGTAAGGAATGCTGTATCTGCTATGATCCTATTGAATAGTGGGACAGACTCAAGGGGCTGAATGGCCTATTCCTATTCTTGATGAAGGGCTTTAGCCTGAAACATTGATTTTCCTGCTCCTCGAATGCTGCCTGACCTGCTGCGCTTTTCCAGCACCACTCTAATCTAAACTCTGGTTTCCAGCATCTGCAGTCCTCACTTTTGCCTATTCATATTCCATATCAAGAGAGTCAATGACCTTTTTTGCTTCACACACAATGAAGATGAAAATCGGCTAACGATGAGACAGTAGCAGCGAGAGATACTATTTTACATCTTAAATGTTTGGCAGCCATGAAACCAAATGATACAAGATCTTGACGGCAAATGTACAAACTTAATGCTTGAAGCAGTGTGCCATAACTATCATTTGCAATATGCAGTCATACTCTAAATATTGAAAATATCACCTGAATACGTAATGTGAATGAATCTGCCAGACCATCATCATTCTTGGTAAATAACATTTCATAAGTTGACTGGAAAATCTCTTTTTTTTTAAAAAGTCAGCCAATGTATGTAAACATTTTCCCTGGAGCACCAGAGGCTTAGGGGTGACCTTATAGAGGTGTATAAAATGATGAGGGGCATGGAAAGGATAAATAGACAAGGGCTCTTCCCTGAGGTGGGGGAGTCCAGAACTAGAGGATATAGGTTTAGGGTGAGAGGGGAAAGATACAAAAGGGACTGAAGGGGAGGCTTTTTTCACGCAGAGGATAGTGTGTGCATGGAATGAGCTGCCAGAGGAAATGGTGGAGGCTGGTACAAATTACAAAAGGCATTGGATGGGTATATGAAGAGGAAGGACTCAGAGGGATATGGGCCAAGTGCTGGCAAATGGGACTAGATTAGGTTAAGATATCTGGTCGGCATGGACGAATTGGACCGAAGGGTCTGTTTCCATGCTATACATCTCTGACTCTGTTTAACATTCTGCTAAAGCTGGAGAATAATGCGAACATTGCTACGGCATGGAGCTGAGGTGAATAGTACAGATGTATTTATTGGGAAGCAAAAGTATGCAATGTTGATAGGAACAGAAGAATTTGTTGATGGGGTTGGATGTGTAGTGTATGTTCGTGAGCATAAGCACCGGTTAGTGGGCCAAATGGCCTGATTCTCTGCTTAAATTTAATTTTTTTTTGTAACCTGGCAAGGTTAGACATCTGAACTACAAGAGCATTTTCACTGCCTCTGCCAATTCTATAATCTGAATTAGACTTTAAAAAGAAAAGGCTTTGTAATTACAGAGGGTTACATCATATTGTGTGTTCTTAGCAATGATAAAACCAGCCGTTATGGTGACTGTATGAACATAGGAGCAGGAGTAGACAATTCAGCCCATTGAGCTAGCTCCACCAGCTCAGATCATGGCTAAGCATCTATTTCAATCGTACATTCTTGTGCTATGCTCATATCCCTTTATATAACTGTCATTAGAAATCTACCAATCCTTTGGTTTGGATGTACACAATGACTGAGATTCAACAGCTATCTGACGTTGAAAACTCCAAAGATTCACCAGCTTCTAAGTGAAGATGTTTCTTCTTATTTAAGTCCTAAAAAGCTTGTCTTGCTTCTGAGATTGTGGCCCCTGGTTCTTCAGCCCCAAACCAATGGAAGCATCATTTCTGCACTGATTTTGACTATGCCCTTCAAAATTTAAGTTTCTATGAAATCATCTCTCATTCTTCTAAACTGCAGAAAATACATTCTTTCTGCTCAATGTTTCCTCATAGGAGGTTCCCACCACCCCAACAAGCAGTCTGATAAATCTCGGCTAACCCACTCTATGGCAATTATGTACCTTCCTTCAGCAAAGAACCAAAAACTGCACAAAATATTCCAGGTGGAGTCTCGCTGCCATTCTGTACAACTGAAGCTAGACAGCTTTGCTCATGTACTCAAAATGGTCTTGTGACATACTGTTTGCCTTCTGAATTGCTAGCTACACCTGCATATTGTCTTTCAGTTGGCGTTTGAACAAGGACACCTAGATCTTTTTGGACATCAGCACTTTTCCAATTTTTTTCACCATTTTAAGAAATACTCTATACTTTTTGCTTCTCCTACTAAAATAGATAATCTCACTCTTATCCACATTATATTCCATCTTCCAAGCGCTTGCCCACTCGCTCAGTCAAATCCCCTTAAAGCTTCCTTGCATTCTCCTCCTCAATTCTCCCATTCCTACCAAACTTTGTGTTGTCTCCAAATTTAGAAATATTACAATTGATCCAAACCCCCAAATTATTGATATCAATAATGATTGAAGTATTGATCCTTCTGGTATCCAACTTGTCAAGGTCTGCCAACATAAGAATGACCCACTTATTCCAATTCACTGCTTTCTACTTGTTAATCCTGCCTCAATTCATTTGCATAATTCTGCTAGTCTTACATGCTCCAATTCTATTTATTAATGTGGAGGTCCTGCTGATTTTAACAGTAGGATCTTCAGCAGGAGTTCATTTGATGTTTTTTCTCTCTTTCACTGTTACCTGGTGGGCAGCTTCTAGAGTGTGAGGCTGTCTGTCTGTTGGATAGGGAAAGTTACAACTGGAAATGGAGGGAAGAAGGGAGAATTTGCCAGTCATGTCATGGGGAAGAGGATGTTTGGAGGTGAGTTGGAGATTGGCGTGTGGATCATGGACAGAGAAGTAGCCTGGTTTGATGTCATGTTGATAAGCAGTTTTTTGTTCCCCCTCCTAGGATCACAAACAGTGGCAGAAAGACACCTCACTGGTGAAAGTAGCCCTTCTTGTGTTTCTCTAGCTGCTGAGTTGGAGGATTCAACTGGGGCTTAACACAACACAGAGCCCAATGTGATGGTTTCCAATACTATTGATGCTTTCACATCATAGAGAACTTCCAAAAAAAACTGTGCAAGACTTAAAATAACTTTTGGAAAGTATCATTAAGAGTGCCTGGTAGATCAGGATATTTTGAAACAGACAACCGGTCAAACTGAGAAACAAAGAAACTGCACTAGACAGTTTCAAAGGATAACTGAATCTACAATGATGACAGGGTCTATTTGTGATTTGGAGATGCTGGTGTTGGACTGGTGTGTACAAAGTTAAAAATCACATAACACCAGGTTATCGTCCAACAGGTTAAATTGGAAGCACTAGCTTTCAGAGCACCACTCCTTCATCAGGTGGTTGTGGAGGACACAAGTGTAAGACACAGAATTTATAGCAAAAATTTACAGTGTGATGTAACCGAAATTATACATTGAAAAATACCTTGATTGTTTGTTAAGTGTCTCTGGTGTTGTGATTTTTTTTTTAAAAAATGGTCTACTTGGGTGACCGCTTGTTTTGGTTTGAAAATGATGTATTGATTAGGGTTAGCTGATATTTTGGTGAGGAGGCTGAATCCCAACCTGGAATCTCTTATCAGCTGTTTTTCTGCCACAATTTTCTGCTGATGTAACTGGAAATAAATTCTCTGATTTTTAAATAAAACTATTATAGTGGTGTAGCAAAGTCAGAAACTAACACATTCTCCTTTTTGATTTCAACACAACACTTGCCATTCTGAGCATTCTAAAAATGCCTCATTGTGAACGGATCAAATTAAAAGTTTCCTTTTAAAAAACATATATTATCTTTCTGCTTTGTATTTTCTACATTTTTGTTTGAATTGGAGGGAGAGAATTATCATATTAAGGGTTTCCAAATTTTGTGTGGGAGTAAAAAGGTTAACTCAGCATGTCCACCCTTCCTCCACATTACTCACCCCAGCCATGAAACACAGCAGACACCGAAAATGTGAGTTCTGATTCTATGAGACAGTGGCTTTTGGTTTCAAACAAAATTCTTTGCTGAAATCCCTGTGTTTGTGTTCATTTGCTAAGGGTTTCTGGTACAGCTGAGTGTGAGGTTTCTGGGTGGGATATACCACCGATTTTTGCAGAGTCTGTGCAGCTGCTTCTAAGTTTACCCACTGATTTATTCTCTGGAGGGTTCCTCTGGAATGCCTAATCCACTGCAGACCTTAGCGCAGTCCCACTGGGACCAGGTTGCAGCTTGTTATCATATGTTCACTGTGCTTGAGGTGAGAGGGTCAGAATGGAAGGATTTAAGCCAATCATCATCTCTCTCTGTCAAGGAACGCTTTAGGGGGAAGGAATTATCCCATAGGGAGTTAAAGTAACAAACTCTTTTATATGAATTTTTTTTAACCTTATCTGCAAATCTCACAACACTTTAAATATACAGTGAGTCTCTCTGTAAAAGACTGAAGCATTTCATTCTCCAATATTTGCGTTGTAACGATAGTGTGAAGGGCTTTGGTATGGAAAATGGAGTTAAGATTTCATTACTTTACAAAGTGAAAATATTATATGGTAGAATATAATAAATTATAAAAATATACTGCTCAAAGGTTGCAACAAAGAAACATTTCATAAAGGATCAACTAGTTGCCAAGTTTTCCTTTATATCTTGCCACGATTAAAGAATAATCTGTTTTTACAGAGTTTGCAGATAAATCAGTTCCACATTTTTATTAAATAGGAGAAGGAAAATGAGTATACTTAAGTCTTTCGGCAGGCAATCAATATGGTCCTCACGTGTTTGAAAGAAATCGAGTTGTGGTTCCTAACATTTATTCACAGCCCAAATGAATTTATTTTGTCTCACATGCTCTCTTTAGAATTTCAAACTATTTAAAAAAAAATAAATAACTTGAGCAGAATCAGTTCTGAAAGATCCCACTGCAACATTTACACTCTTGTTGCAGTGAGGTGAGGGTTATTAAATTAATGTTATCCTAGGGAAATCAGTTTCCACCCTCGTGAAGTATTCTACATCATAAGGAACCAGCACAAAATATACACAGGCTACTCAATGTATTGCTATTGAGTAGGAATGTTATGATGAGCAGAAATCAATTTTATATTCAGTGGTGATGAACAGAGTATTTGATTGAGAGTGGATGTTTTGTGTACATTAAAAATGCAAAGTAAAATTATGTGGTTCAGCTGAACAGACTAAGAAGGCCCCATGTTCTACTCCCCTAAGCTCTATCAAAAGTGAGATGATTACTTACTTAGACCGCTAGTTGTGACATGGAGATTAGTCTTGCTGTCTCTGAGTTGATGAAGGGGAAAATCAACTGCGGTTCCATTTCTCCATTCAGTGATCCCTCCCAGGATCTGTACATAACAACAGGCCACGAGTGATGGCAAGGCAGACCGAGCCCATTATCTTGTGATACTTACTTCCTGACCACGCTCCCAGCTGAAGAATGAACACTTGGCAAGATATTGTAGCTCTTGTAATGATCACAGATTCTGAATGGCAAACAGAACCATCAGGAAAGGAAGAAGATAGTGAGAATGTGAAATTTTGTCAGATGACATGGTTGATATGATTGACATAAATGTATTTAAGGAGATGCCAGATAAGCAAATGAGGGAGGAAATAAACTTGATAATATGGTAATGAGGGAGGAGACTCATATGGAATTTAAAACACTGGAATGGAATTGATGGGCAAAATGTCCTTTTCTGTGCTGTGAAGTCTTATATATGTACATATTCTATGCAACTATTGGAAAATCAGTGTTGACTTAATTGCTTGAATTTTGATAAGGAACTCTGTAATTACAAAGACTGCCTTTTGTGCAAGTCTAAGTGAGCTAATGTGATCTGTCTTCCTCCTCTTAATGGAAGTAATTGATTTGTTTTTGCTGAAATTCTTTATCTCTACAATTAATAAAATTAATTAGATTACAGTAGCTATCAAAAGAAATTTATAAGCATATGATCAATAAGCTAATTAAAATATTTATCTCTGAGGCATTGCAGAACAAAGGAAGTTCCACTGAAACCTTTTATTGTGCCTAAGTTAGGATAGAAGACATGTCTGGGTATGCAAAGTGTTCCATTTCCCAAGGATATCTCCTCTCATTTTCAGCAGCATAAATGTCACATAAAACTCAAAAACTGATCAATGATTCAATACAAGCAAACAAATATATGATTTCAGACAAATTGAAGCAAGTAATATCACAATTATCATGAAGATTGGATTTCACAATTCAATAACTAATGCATGTAAGACATGGGCACTTAATTGGTTGAGTAAATAAGATGCATTTTTGGAGCACCTTACAAGTTGATGACAAATTGAAGATTCCAATTCTTCAGTTTTTTGTTGTGAAGTGGCAGCTAATTCCCATGTGCAGACACGGCACTTGGATATCTGAGGGAAACCTAGGTGCATGTCTACCAGTGCTAATGAAATTCTTACTCTTATTGTGAACAGCGTATTGAGTTGCAAAATGGCCTGTTGTACAGATGCTTTATTTATGGGCTAAGAGACCAATAGTGTTTCAGCTGTGGCTCTGTGACCCTGATCTTTCTTCAGAATCAGAAGGTAGTGGCTTCAAGACCTTCAGCATAAAAGTTAGGCTAAACGTTTTGGAGCAGCACTGAGCATAAATCTCAATATTGTACTCTGGTTTCTGTCATGAATCTTGAACTTACAAACTTCTGCAATAGTAAGGGAGTACTACACTATGAAATATGCGGTCTTTTACTTGAAATATTAAGGCGACTCCCTACCTGTCATCTCAGTGGGTGGCAAAGATACCCCAATATTGTTCAAGGAAGAACAGGACAGCCATCTCTGGGTATGCTGGTGTATAATCATGCCTCAACCAATAAGTGATATGGATATTTATTTCAATGCCAATTGTGGGATCTTGCTATGCCCAAATTGGCTGCCATGTTTCTTACATTGGTACAATGAATAAAATATGTTAGTGCTTAATAATTATCAAATACTTTGAGACTCCCTGACTTTATGATGGGTGCAATACAAATGGAATTTTCCTTTTTTTTTTCGCAGTTTGCAACATGACTTTTTTAAAATTACTGCAACGTTATTTGAGCCATGTGAGAAGTGTAGGAATTTTGAATATATGATACGTGATCAGTTGCATGCTTATGACCATAATTTAGTTAGATTTAATGTAAATACAAATAAGGCCAAAGATGAACTCAATATAAAGGTTGTGAATTAGAGGAAAGCTGATTTTTAAAAAAATTATAGAACTGACAGGATCTGTCCAAAATGAACTACAAATAGTCATAGGATGTTCCAGATGCCAAAAAGGAGTACAAAAAATGGTAGGGGATTGTTTAAAAAAGAAATTAGGAGAGCAAAATAGTGACTTGAGAATACAACATGGGTAACATTTAAGAATAATCCAAAGGCACTTTGTTAATGTATTAGGGGCAAATGAATAACCAGGGAAAGAGGAGGCCCATTGGGGATAAAAATGGCAATCTGTGTGTGGAGCCAGAAGACACAGCTCATGGTTCAAGTGGTTACTTTACATCTGAATTCACAATAGAGATGGGTGATGTCGGTCTAGACATTGAAGATGAAGACTGTGATGCACTTGAATAAATTAACACTGAGACGGAGGAGGTATTAACGGTTATAGCGGGTTTGAAATTAGATAAACCTTCAGGCCCAGATGAGATGTATCCCAGGCTGCTGTGGGAGGTAGAGTAGATTTCAGAGCCTCTGCACTTAATTTTTAAATCCTCCCTGGTCACAGGAAAGGTGCCACAGGACCAGAGGACAGCTAATGTTATACCATTATTCAAGAAAGGTGGTAGTGATACATCAGGAAGCTACAGGTCCATGAATCTAACCTCTGGATAAGGAAACTCTGAGAAAACGTTCTGAGGAACAGAATTAGTCTTAGTTGGGGAGGTAAGAATTCAAGAAAATCAGCATGGCCTTTGACAGGGAGATCCTATCTAACAAATTTAGGTAACTACCACCTGATGAAGGAGTGTTGCTCTGAAAGCTAGTGTGCTTCCAATTAAACCTGTTGCACTATAACCTGGTGTAGTGTGATTTTTAACTCTGTAGAATGAAAGAGTTAATGCTGCTTCAGACCTAGTTCATTTAATGTAATGTTCAGTGAATCAGTCCATGACAGTCATGGTAACAGTGACAACTGCAGATGAAGTCCCACTTTCACATTGAGAATATTCTACATCATGGTGTTTGGCACCATCACTGTGCTAAATGGGACAGACTTCAAACAGATCTTGCACCTTGACTGGGCATCCATAAGGTACTGTGGGCCATCAAAAGCAGAATTGTACTCCAACACAACCTGTAACTTCAAAGCCCAGCATATCCCCCACTTAACCATTACACTCAAGCCAGAGTATAGCCTAGTTCAGTGGAGAATGCAGAAGGGCATATCAGGAGCAGCAGGGGGCATACCTAAAAAAATGAGGTTTTAATCTAGTGAAGCTACCAAACAGGACTACTTGTGTGTCAAACAGCATAAGCAGCAAATGATAGACAGAACTAAGTCATCTCACAACCACTGGATCAGATCTAAACTCTGCAATCCTGCCATATCCAGTTGTAAACAGTGATGAGCTGACAAGTGGCAAGTAACATTTGTGTCACACAAATGCCAGACAATGACCAATAAGAGACAATCTAACCACCACTTCTTGATATTCAATGGTGTTGCTGTTACTAAATCCTCCACTATCAACATCCTGGAGGTTACTATTGACCAGAACCTCAACTGGTCTCACCACATAAACACCATGAGCACAGAAGCAAGTCAGAGGCCAGGAATACTGTAGTGAGTGGCAAGTAACATTTGTGTCACTGTGCTATCACTAGTGACCAGATGATGACCAATAAGAAAGAATCTAATCACCGCCTCTTGACATTGAATGCTGTTACCATCATTCCTGACTGTAATAGACACAGCCTTGCTGTCACAACTTACTTCTGGAAATCAGCAGTTTTGTCCATGTATAACGAGATCAGCAGCTGAGTGGCCCTTGCAGAACACAAACTGTGTGCCACTGAGCAGGTTTTGCTAAGCAGGTGTTGTTTGATAGCACTGTTGATGACATCTTCCATCACTTATGATAGAGAGTAGACTGATGGGACGGTAATTGGCCAGGTTGGATTTGTCCTACTTTGTGTGTACAGGACCTACTTGGGCAATTTTCCTCATTGCCAGATAGTTGGTCATTGTTGTAACTGTGCTGCAACAACTTAGCTATGGGAATGGCAAGTTCTGGAGCACAAATCCTCAGTACTATTGTCAGAATGTTGTCAGGGTCCATTGCCTATGCAATATCCAGTGCCTCTGCCTTTATCTTGGTATCACAGAGGAAATCAAATTGGCTCAAGACTGGTATCTGTGATGATGGGGACGACTGAAAGAATGTGAGATGAATCATCTACTTGGCACTTCTGGCTGAAGATTGTTGTGAATGCCTCTACCTCCCAGTGAGTTGGTTAATTCTCCATCACTGTTTACAACTGGATATGGCAGGATTGCAGAGTTTAGATCTGATCCAGTTGTTTTGGGATCACTCGGCTCTGTCTATCATTTTGCTGCTTATGCTCTTTGGCACACAAGTACCACCTCCTGACTGTCCAAAACTGACTAGGAGTGTGATGGAATACTTCCAATTTACCTGGATGGGGAGAAATTCTTTTTCCCTTTTGAGGGGTCAATAATCAGTTTTAAGGTAAGGAATAGGAGAAGGTTTAAAGAGGATTTAAATAAATATTTCTGTATCCAGAGAGATTTGTGTACAGAGGAACCTGGATTTATCCGAACCTCGATTATCCGAAGATTTCAAGATCCCGCAAAAAAATGTTACATCGAAGAGGTAAGTGTACTGTATTTGATTTTCCTGTACTGAAGAAGATGTGAAAATGCTGGCAAAAACAAAGAAACACCAACAGCTCCAGCATCAGCGACTGTTTTTTT
The DNA here is from genome assembly GCF_047496795.1 of Chiloscyllium punctatum. NCBI lineage: Eukaryota > Metazoa > Chordata > Chondrichthyes > Orectolobiformes > Hemiscylliidae > Chiloscyllium > Chiloscyllium punctatum. The sequence goes on from NC_092764.1 coordinate 20,412,862, forward strand.
TAGATAAGGATGTTACACAGCCCTTTGCAAAAGTAAGTGTTTTACAGCATTCCGGCACTTTACCGGGCTGTTCATTTTTTTAAAAAAACAGGCTGCGAATGTAAATGCATTTATGAGGCGGGGTTCCTATCACGATACTGAGTTTACAAAAACTAACATTGGAAATGGTCTTGCGATCGTAGAAGCTGTTCAGGACCTTGTTTAATGTTGGGGTTTCATGGTAAGGGTTTAGTTCTTATTTTAACCTGTAATTTGCAGACCGCAAAGATTAGTTTGTTTAAATGACAGACTCATTAAAATTATAGATTTAAACAAAATCTCTAGTAGAGTACAGTATTAGATCAATACGACTGCCCCGTTCAAGCTAAAATAGATTCTGAATAATCAATTATCTGAATGAAACAATGCCTGCTCATCTTGCTCAGATAATCGAGGTTCATCTGTATTTGAAATCTGTTGCCTTAAAGGGCGGTGGAAGCACGAACCCTCAAGACATTATATGAAATATTTACACCACTTGAAATGTCACAGCATACAATGCTATGGGCCAAAAACAGATTTACAATAGAGGGAGTTTGACTAGTGTGGACAGGATGGGCCAAAGGGCCACTGTACCAACTCTATGATTCCACTTTGTTTGCCACATAATAACTAAATATTAATATCTCAAATTTCCTTTGTGCAGTCGAAGGATTGTTTGGCAGGAAAGATGAGCTGCATCCTTTTGAACAATATATTCCATAGAAGTGTATTTGTAATGAATGAATTGTTACTGTTTGCTCTCTTCTTTTGAACAGCAAATAGTCTGATGACAATTTGTAAGAGGTGATAAAGTTCCATTATATAAGTCTTTCCATATTCAGGAAATGAGCTTTTATCCAACATTATTTGCTAGCTTTTGGCATAGGTTTTCTGGATAGGTATGAAATAAATCTACTGGTGACCCAGCACTTCTAGCAATAAAACAGTAAACTCCCATCCTCAGGATCCAATTTTGAATTCCAGTTCTATTTGTCATTTGGTCTCAATTCCGTGCAATGGCTAAGTTTCAATAGCTTCAGGCCAAGGCCTTCAATGGAGCATTTCATGTTAAGATCACCAAGGGAGGAGAGAGCCAGGCAGACACTCCCATTGCACAGAAAATATACTACTTGTTCATAAATGATGAGGTATCAATGAGGGTGGTCATTGATGTCCCACTGAAGTTCAATGTTACAAGGCTTAAACAGGCTGGTGGCTGATAAATTTCAACACTGCTTCCTCAACCAAAAGGTTTGAATCCCACTCTTCATTTTCACACAAGCTTCCCTGTGAATTGACACTCTGCCAATTTAGCTGAGTCATCAAGCAGAGAAAAAAGAATTTGATATGTATTGAAGTCATTGCTTGCTAGCCAACAACTGTCTTTTTTGTTCAAGGGAATGCAAAAGATCTCTTGGCACTATTAAAAGAAGAGCAAAGAGTTTTCCTGTGTGCCCTGGCCATTTTTCTCTTGACCAACATTAACAGAACAGGTTTGACAGATCATTTATCACATTTTCACTTTTGTGAATTTGCTGCTTAGCCTTGTGTAAAACTGTTTCAATGGACTAGTGGACGCTTGGACTCTCAATAAAGAATTCATGTGGGATGCAGCTGAGACATCTAACAATTTCAGACCTGCGGCAACAAAAGGGGAAATATTGCTTGATTGACAGTCCACTTCTTTGGATCCATGTTATAAACTTGTACTTTTTTAAAAATGTGAAATGAAGAGGCATCAATGGTTGCAGTTCTAATATTAGTATTTGAATAGTCTGCATGATCCACAATGTTCTATAAGGCTTTAGGAAAAGTAGTTTCTTTTAAGAAAGTTGTGATCGAGTTAGTTTAAAGCTTTTGCATAGATGTCATTGCTACTACTAGTTTAATCGTCTCTCTGTATAGCGTGTGTACAAGGTCAATAAGCAAGGATGTACCATACATTGGCATGGGCTTTGAGGAACATTGGAAGTGGGTGCAATGCATAGGACCGCATGAATGGGGCATATGGAATGTGTGTGGTCGGGGAGAAGCTGCTGTTAGGCATGAGAGCTAGAGGGCCCAATGCTAAATATAATAATTGTGATGAGGGCAGGTGTTTTTAAATGGTTTAAATTGGCTACAAAGTGCTTTGAGGTTTCCGGTGATCAGGAGTCATAGAGTCATAGAGATGTACAGCATGGAAACAGAACCTTCGGTCCAATCTGTCCATGCTGACCAGATATCCCAACCCAATCTAGTCCCACCTGCCAGCACCCGGCCTATATCCCTCCAAACCCTTCCTAGGATTCTAGGTAATCCAAGATGGAGGACGGGAAAAATTTCTGGCTGTAAGAGCTGCTCCTTTTTTTTGAGGTATTTTAGGTGCTGGAGGTGATTTCCTTGAATTCCAGGAGCAGCAATTACTGTTTTATATGCAGTTGCATTGTTTTGGAACTTTGGAAAAAAAAACAGTCAAAACAACAGCAGTTTTAAAAGGGAGAAGAACAGACAAAGGAAGCACATGGTGAGGACAGTGCAGGAGAGAGAGAACCTGCACAGTTACTGCCTTTGATGTTTTTGAAATCATGTGCAGCTGGACATCGGGGTGCATCTGGGAAAAATTAACAAACAGTGAATTTTACAATTAATCTTGGAGGAACCGGTTTGGGTGAAGTTCACAACACAAAATCAAATAAGTTAATCGTTGTTCTAAGTCTGTCCAAGAGAAAGGCTACATTAGTGAGTACAGTGGGTTCTTTCTTGATTATATGTTTTTGGAGATAAGTCTCTTGATTAAACTTAAAATATAAGCTATAGACATTAATTTAACCTGGTGCACTGTTTTGTAGAGGAATAAGACCGTGTTATTTTCTGGGTCGAGATTGTGAAGAAGCAAAAAATGGCCTTTGTAATGATGTGTACTTCTTGATTTTTGGAGAAGTGTTTTCAATGCAAATCCTTTTCTCTTCTTTTCACAGGAATGCAAAAATGGAATTTTCACAGTCTCCAGGTTCAGGTTATACACAAGGAGTGAATTGCAAAACTTTCAAGACTGACATTCCATGGACGAGTACAGTACTGTTGGAAATGCTGTCTTTTGGTTGAAATGTGAATCTAACTGCCTGCATGGGTGGATGTAAAAGATCCCATGGCAGTATTTTGGAAAAGAGCAGGAAAACTATCCTTGGTGTTCCGAGGAGTCTGATGTTTGTCAAAACTTTGGTAAATACAGTGGCAACAAAGATACCGTACCTGTGCCATTTTATCACCAAAAGCTTTGAAATGTTTATCTAAATTCATACTTTTGAAAGATTTATTTTGTGACCCTTAATGGGGGAATGTCAGCACCATGGAGTGAGACCTGGTTCAATCCGGTACTTGGAGGTGAATTTGTTCTCCAGTGAAGGTTGACAACAGTGACAGTGAATAGTAACTAATTTTACATTGTGCTCAGTGTTCTTTTCTGTTGAATTCAATGTCCTATGTTACTTAAAGAACAAACTAGACCTGAAATATTCTCCACATGATGTTATTCCTGTGTATCCGTTGTCTTCATACTTTGAGGTAGTAGAGATTGTGGTTTTGGAAGATGACGTCTAAAGATCCTTGCTGTAGTGCATCTTGAAAATGATACATCGTGCTCCCACTGTATGTCAGTAGTGTAGGGAGTGATTGCTAATAGTAGGGCTTGAGATGCTAGCTGAAAATGTGTTGCTGGAAAAGCGCAGCAGGTCAGGCAGCATCCAAGGAGCAGGAGAATCGATGTTTCGGGCATGAGCCCTTCTTCAGGAATCCGTTGAGATGCTAATCATGCTCATTGTTTTGTCCTGGATGGCGTCGAACTTCAGTGTTGTTGGAGCTGTACTCAAACAGGCAAGTGGAGAGTATTCCTTAATACTCCTGATTTGTGTCTTTGAAAATAGTGGACAGGCACTGAGGAGATAGTGGGTGAGTTACTTGCTGGAGAATTCCCAGCTTCTGACCAGCTCTTGTATTTATGTGGCTGACACCATTTAGTTTCTGGGGATAATCTTTGAAGTGACCAAGAAGATTGACGAGGGCAGAGTGGTAGATGTAGTCTATATGGATTTCAGTAAGGCCTCTGATAAGTTTCGACATGGTAAGCTGGTCTGGAAAGTTAGATCACATGGAATCCAGGACGAACTGGCAAATTGGATACAAAATTGGCTTGATGGTAGGAAGCAGAGGGTAATAGTGGAAGGATGCTTGTCGGACTGGAAGTATGTGCATAGTGGAGTGCCTCAGGGGTCAGTGCTGGGCCTATTACTGTTTTGTTATCTATATCAATGACTTTGAGAATGTACATGGCACGATTAGTATGTTTGCTGATGACACTGAAATAAGCATATCATGGATAGCGAGGACAGTGATCTGAAATTGCAGCAGGACCTTGGTCAGCTGGGGAAGTGGGCTGAGAAATGGCAAATGAAGTTTAGTAGAAGTAAGTATGAGATCTTGCATTTTGGAAAGTCAAATCAAGGTAGGAATTTTATGATGAGTAACCGGGTCTGAAGGAGTGTAGTGGAACGGAGGGATCTTGGAATTTACGTTCACGGTTCTCTGAAAATGGAGTCGGAGATGGACAGGGCAGTGAAGAAGGCTTTTGGTTCACTGGCCTTCATCAGTCAGAGCATTGAGTATAGAAGTTGGGAAGTTATGTTGCAGTTATACAATATGTTGGTGAGACCCCGCTTGGAGTATTGTGTACAGTTTTGGTCACTTTGTAATATTAAACTGGGAAGAAAACAGAAGAAATTTACAAAGATGTTGCCTGGACACAGTAGTCTGAGTTTTATAGGAAGAGGTTGGGCAAGCTAGGACTTTTTTCTTTCAAATGTAGGAGACTGAGGGTTTTTTTTAAATGAAAGTGTATAAGATCATGAGAGGCCTGGATAGGGTGAATGCAACCAATCATTTTCCCAGGGTTGGGGAATTGATAAATGGGGACTAAGATTAGAAAATGAGGAATGTTTGAATGGAGGGTGAGTTAGAATCAAATCTGATAGAAACAGAGTAAAAGAGATGGAGTCAAAGAATGAGTTGAGAGAGAGTGAAAACAGGCAGGAAAAGTAAGAAAAATACAATAAAACATTAAATTTTGAAATTTCTAGCAGCAACCTGAAACAAAATGGCACCTCACATTTAAAATAGTTCATTTTCTGGCCCAAAGAGATTAATTGCAATCATCAATAATTAGCAAGTCATTAAAAAAAAAGTACTTTGCTTTTAAATTCATCATAGAGAGTTCAGTCTTGTAATTAAATCAGCAATGAATAATGCAGTTTGATTAAGTTCTTTCTTGATGAGAAACTAAGGGTGAAATGCCATTCATATGAAGTTATTGACAAAGTGATATAAATCATCCAACAACTTTGAAAGATTCATGGCCATTTTTATCTGCAAGTTATTGGGTGACTGAGCAACATTAAACTTGCAATTATTATGTAAGAGATGCTGGCTAAATGTTCTTGGAGGACAAACGATTGGCTGGCCAGAAAACATTTCAACAGTTGATTCTGTAAATGACCTTGATACGGATGAGGGTTTCAGTTGCAGGTGGGTCAGTGGCAGTGAGTTATGAGTCTGCAGATAATAAAGGCTTGGAAGATCAGATTGCGTTGAATTGGGTGGTGAGATCATGAACAGTCTATGGACAAATTGGGTTGGTGCTAACAGAACAGAGTTTGTGATAGAGATCACACAAATTATTACCTTATTTTGCCAGTGCTTGGGTGGAGTAAATTGGGTTTTAATTTAGCCTGGCAACATATGTCAGTCGATTGGACAGAAGTGGAAATCATCAGTTTACATGTGAAGCTAACCCAATATCTATGGATTAAGGATGAGGAGGGATTCAAGATAGTCATTTCCCTTTACTTCTGCATGACACTGCCTGCTACACACTTTCACAGTAGACTCATTCGTAGTAATCTTGGAATAATATCTTCCCACAGCCTGGCTTCCTTAGCAGGGAGTGGAAGTTTGGAAATCAGATGAGAATCTACAATAATTATTCATCCTTTCCTTTTGAGAGGAGTGTGATTCCTCAATATTAATTTTGGTAGCTTACTTGACCACGTGAATGTAGAATTACGGGACATTTTATGATCCAACAGAAACTGGCCTAAATCTAGAAGTTTTGCTTCTACAGTTAGCTGAGCAAGGGGAATTTCAGTCCATGAGTACAGGCCAGATTCAAAATCAGGTCCCAGCAATAAAAGGTTAGCAGGCAAGTTCAATGCATCACTTATTTCTCCAACCACAATGTATAATTTTTAGATAGGGTGGAGTCATGCATTAAGCATACTTAACAAGTCCATACCAAACTTTCCACTGGTTGGAAACATAGCTGAAGATGTTATGTGCATGCAAAATAACATTTACTTTTTAATTGTGGCTATTTACATCTCGTTTTGCTTGTATTACTTATGAAACATAACTCATGCTGACTGGAAAATAGAGGATAAAAGGATACCACAAAATTAAAGTTTCAGCAGTTCTTAACTGCCATCTGAAGTCTAGATTAAATTACTGCCTTCAAGTTGCTGCAGGCTTTTTTAAAATAACTCTTTAAACTGTTAATTTGATAAATTGGTTTTACGGAGTTGTGCTGATGGTGGCTGTTCGTACATTCGGTTTCATTGATGTCTGATGGGATTCACACCAGAGGATTAATTGTCGCTGATATGTTGTATACATTACAAATCTCCTGGGGGACCCCTGGATTACTTTCCTGACTCAGTTCCCGATGTTCCAGCCAGATATCCTGATTGCGTAACTTCACGCAACACAGTTGGAAGGCGTCCTGGCAACATTTAGGAGTCAGCACCTGGTGCAGATATACTGGAATTCTCCTGGATGGATTGAGAGAATTGCAAGAGTTGTTGCAACATTTTGGCATCCTTTTATTTTAAGCATTTGTGGAATGGCTGTGAGCAGGAAGTTTCAGAGGAGTGGAGACATTTGTATTTTCCTTGAGCCTGATTTCCCATAAGCAGAACTTGATACCAATGCTTCTCATCATTTCCCCTATTGGTTACCAAGGATTAATGCAGCTACTGTAGAGATCAACATAGTGCGATGGAAACTGTTTGACTGATCTATCATAGATTGTGTAGTGGCACGTGCCAACGATGAGAATTTAAAGATTTCTGAATATTGTTTTCAACTACTGCCAACACTGCTAAGGCAGGCAAATGCTATGCTGTGAATCTACACTCCATTCAGAAGCTCCACAGAAAACCAGGGAGTCCATGTACCATCTGTAATTGAAGACAATTCTTATTTCAAAGAAGGATTTCGATATAGTTCTCAAGGCTTGAGGGGTGAAAATGGGAACATGGTACTAAGTAGAATGGTCAGCCATGATGGAGTAGGATCGATGGGCTGAATGGCCTACTGTTGATCCTGCTTTCTGTTTCTATGTGTCAATATAATAACTGTTAAGAAAATCAGCTCTCATAGAAAGGATGCACCTTTATGTTGACAGGAAATACTGCCACATTGAATGGAAATTTCCATATCTGTTGAAACAGGCCATGTTTTGCATTTGACTGATGGGAAATCTTGAGGCTGATTTATTTGAAGAGTGCGTTCACTCTATAACTATTACATTGACGGAAAATAGATTCACTTTTCGCTAATACTGCATTAATAATGCAAATACACCCTGAATCTGTTGTGAGGGCCCAAGTAATGATAACTTTAAAAAGCAAAGAGTGCAAAGCTGATTTCAATTACCAAACAAAATGTTGCAAATCAAACTTACTTGCATTTAGAATTGGTTCATAATTTAATCAATGATGCCATATAATGCATCATTCACAGCTTTAAACAAGCATTATGAAATCTGTATTACTGATAACTGAACTCGCCAATATAGGGACATCTTTGGGTGAGCAGGTCTGTGAAACCATCTGTTAAAAGAGGAGGGCAAAAACAAATAATTTTTAATGGATGGCGAAGGAGATCGATAAAGATAAAACAACATAGCCCCGGACAAAGGCCTCAATGAAAAATTACTCCTTGAAGAAAGCTGAAAAGGTCAAAGATAGGAAAAGAGATAACAGAAGAGTGCATTTGCTGTGGTTAAAAATCAATTGGATTGTAAGGTGGCAAAGCCTTAGAGCACAGAATACCTCTGTTGGGGCCAATATGCCAAGGGTCATTTGTCAGTTCAAATGCTTCAGGTGTTATTTGACAAAGATTTATTTGCCTAATTTAAGGGTGGCAATTACTAAAGGTACAAGAAGAAATTGCCATCATGTCACTGAAACATCAATCTTTCAGGGAAGATAGTATCAGGTCTCCCTTCAATGGTTACTTCATATCGATGACCCTGGTTGAACATGTTAAATTCACTGCTGCATCTGGGCAATTTGGTAGATTCACCTCCTCTGTCACCGCAGGGCTACTGGGACTAAAGATAATTCCTGTAAGGATGGCTCAGTGAGTTTAGTAAAGAGATGGTTGAAATGACACTTTTCCTAGCCTATGTGACTCAGCATCGTACATTTCCATTGTTTTTGATCATTTTTATTTCCAGAAAGAATGAAATTTACATGACAGGCCTGAACAAGTCTAGCAAACCTTTCAATCTCTTGGTGAAATAAGTACTAGCTGGCCTATTGACAAAAAGTTAATTTGGAGCAGGCAGTTTCGGGGTGCTCATTGTTGTGTTGTTTGCAATCCCTTCTTCTGATTTGGTCAGTCACTGATTGTATTTTCATCTAAAATGTTGTACAAAAAGATTTTCCAGTGAAAATTCAAAAGTGGTTTTTTGCCTCTAATACTAGGTGTTGAATCATCAGCACCATGATGAGTGGACTCCATTGTAGGCATACACTCATCAGCACCTGATATTCCCCTCTGGGCTGTCTCTGGGTGACGCTGAATGCTAATAGAAAAAAAAACTTGTCATGCTGGTTCCTTCTTTGATCAGCTTGACTGCCAGGTATTGCAATGTGCTTGTAGAAAGGTCAATAATAACACTTTATATTTATATAGTGGCTTTAACACAATGATACAATCCAAAGCACTTTACAGAAGCATTGTAAAACATTTTATGATATCAAACCACAGCAGAGGATTCTTATTTCAGATGTATCAAAGGCTGGTCTAAAAAGAAGAATGAATCTTATGTTTATTGTTACTGGTTAGTGCAAGTTGTATTGAAACTGGCTTGCTACTGAGACTGTTGTCAGGAAGCGCTCGCGAAGGAATGAAGTTTCAAGTGGATGTTGAAAAGAATGAATTAAGTTCTCCAATATTTAATTGGAGAAAACTTCTGCTCATGCACCATTGAATGTTGGTTAAGCAGTCTGAAAATTAATGTCAAGAAAGAATTTGATCTGGATGTCATTGTACATGTGAAAAGTAACTGTGTCTCTTTGGATGATATTGCCATAGGTGTCTTTTGGTGAGAAATAGAGGGCAAGGCCAAGTCTTTGGGAGCCACCGTGGTGATGGGAGCCACCAGTGGTGATGGTGTAAGATAGGAAGATATTGAACATGATTCTGTGGCTATGACTAGATTAAATAAGACACACCCCTCTCCAGCTGGACAGCAGTGCAGAGGGACAGGAGGAAGGATAATGTTTCCAACTAAGTTAAAGGCTGCAGACAGATTGAGGGGTTCACAGAGAAAAAAGCTGACTTTGTCATAATCAGAGTGACATTTGAAACATTGATAAGAGCTCTGACTGTGGCAAGTGCAGAAACCTGAAAGAAGGAATTCAAATATAGAGTTCCATGAAACATAAGAATGTATTGGGGGTAGAGTGTGTGTGTGTGTGGGGGGGGGGGGGGGGGGGGCAGCGCTCAAGAATTTTAAAGAGGATACAGAGTTTGGAGATGGCATGGTAGTTTGTAAGGTTGGAGTGGTCAAGGGTGGTTTTGTTGAGGAGGGAGTGATGATGACAGATTTAAAGAACAAAGGGATAACATCTGAAGAGAGAGTATTGTTTTCAGTGTCTATCATCTGAGTATTCTTCCTATTTATGCTGAACTAACTGAGTTCATCTCGAATATGGATTATTAAAATTGATCTCGGTGCTTTGGAAGGGAAAAGACCAATCCAGAATTTTCATTTCTGATGGCTGTTTCTATTAGAAAGGGGTATATGCATGGTCATGAGTGAGTATATAAATGGGGTGATGACCCTGCTTTAGCAGAACCAACATCCCAGTCCTCAACAACCTGGCAAACTGGCCTTCCAGTACTTATTTAAATTTGTATACTAATGCAACATTAAGTACGACAATTTCAAATTCTAACCACTGCTTTCAAATTCTTCAAATACCAGATCCTTATAATCATTCTGCAGTTTCCATTTACAGCTTCTGTTGACTTGGTCTTTTTTACTTATCCGATTCTTATCTCGTTTCACGTTGCACAGTCATTTTTGTCATTTAAACAGTTCTTGTCTTCCAACCTAGCCCAGAGCTTACCTTTTACTGTTTCCCTCCTCTCAACCACTTTCCCTGCCTCAGTACTTAAACAGACTGTTGAATGTTCTGATGAAAGGTTAACAACCTGAGATGCTAACGTTGTTTCCCTCACCCAGATACTGCCAGACCTGCTAAGTGTTTCCAGCGTTTTTGTATGTATTCTATGGAGAATCCCTATTAAGATAAGACCTATAGTACTTCAGCCATTAATTTAAGACCATTCACCAGGAAATCCAATAAATAATTCAGAAAAACTGCATTACCTAGAGTGGCGAGAATGTGGAATACTCAAAAGTTGTGAATGGTTTAAGTGAATAGATTAGATGCATTTTGAACTACACAATCATTTGATGAATTAATTTAAGGAATACAGAAGGAACCATTTTAAAGTGGGGCATGAACACTGGCATAGACATTTTCATAGAATCCCCTAGTGTGGCCATTTGGCCCATTGGTCCACACTGACCCTCTGAGCAGTATTCCACCCAGACTTGTGCCGCATCCTATCCCTATAACCCTGCATTTTCTAGGGCTAATCCTCCTAACCTGCACATCTTTAGCAGGTGGGACAAACCTCCCAGAACTCCTGGAGAAAATCCACATAGACACAGGATGAATGTGCAAATTTCACATATACAGTTGCCCAAGGCTGGACTCTAACCCAGATTCCTGGTGCTGTGAAGCAGCAGTGCCAACCAATTGAGCCACTGTGCCACCCTACAATACCTTTGTAATGAATGGACTGTTTTTGTGCTTTCTATTCTATGTATCTCCTGCCAGTATGTTTTAGGATAAAAAGGTGAGAAAGGGAAGTGAAACAAGATCTGAAAGAAAAGTTGTATTTTCCAGCAGCTTATTGATTTGAAATAGTGCCAAAAAACAGGGCATTCAATACCAATAATTTAATTAATTACAAGAGTACTAATTCCTGTCTTCCAGTTAAAGTCCTTGTTAATTCATGTATCATTGCCTCAGACAGTGGTTAAAAATGATAATCCATTTGTCCAGTTTAGGCTTTCATCGGTTGACTCTAATGACGACAACAACAAACAGCTACCGGTATTTGATACAGATGGCACAGAGTCATAAAACAGTCAGAGCTAACACGATGCTAGACAGTGCTACAGTACCAAATGTGAGCTGTAATAGTCTAATCTACTATGATAATAAACTTGCTCAGCAAGAGAGAAATGTCAACACAGATTCATATAATCAAATCACAAAGCAGACAATTTAGACTAGATTTAAATTCTAAAAATACTTAAATTTATTTATACAAAAATGGTTATCGTGATACAAAAGGTATTTCACTCATCAAATTTACAATAGGGCTGCAATACCTTTGCCCAACTATTACCAAGGATCTTGGTAAGTATTTCGGTCTGAAAGTAGATGTTTATTATTTTCAGGATTACCCTTTTTGGCCTAATCCAGACAAAGAAAAAACTGTCTCTTGTTCAGCCCAGTCTAGTTATGGAATAACTTTTCATCTCACCATCTCTGTACATTCTTACAATTGGAAAAACTCATTGGGAGAGCAGCTGCAGTCTTGAAGTTAAACATTTATATTGGTTGGGATATATTTACATGTGTTAGCTGAGTGTATGGGTATAGTTGTCTATATGACATGTTGCTATGTATATTTGCATGCAAGCATGTCTTGCTATATGTACACATGCATTTGTAAATCATAGAATCCCTACAGTGCAGAAGCAGGCCATTCAGCCCATCAAGTTCACACTGACCCTCCAAAGATCATGCCACCCACACCCATTCTCCTACCCTATCTCTGGAACCCTGCACTTCCCATAGCCAATCCACATAGCCTGCACATCTCTGAATACAAGGGAAATTTAGCACGACCAATCCACCTGACTTGCAGAAAGCGAGGACTGCAGATGTTGGAGATCAGAGTCCAGTGTGATGCTGGAAAAGCGTAGCAGGTCAGGCAGCATCTGAGGAGCAGGAGAATTGAGGTTTTGGGCATAAGCCTGATGAAGACCTACTGTGCTTTTCCAGCAATTCACCTGACTTGTACATCTTTGGATTCTGAGAGGAAACTGGCGCACTGTGTGTGTGTGTGTGTGTGTGTGTGTGTAGGCTTGTACTTTTACATGTATGTATTTGTACATTGAAAAGGAAGTTGGTAATTAATCAAATTATACCATAGATTGATAATCAATCAAAAAGATCAGATTGTGATCTATTACTCAACTGCTTTGAAGTGTTTGCCCAAGATACAGACTGAGTGCAGCGATGTTGTTCCCATTCATTTCTTCTTTCTTACAGAAGATCCTCTGCTTCTACACATTGTTGCATTGGAGGCCAGGAATGGTGCTCTGACAGTCTTAACCCACAATTCTTTAGCTCCATTCTTTGATGCAACATGTCAGAGCTGTCACACCCTGACAACCCACACTGTCTCCACAGCCTGACTTTTCACAGAACCACCAGAATTGTTCCAGCACAGAAGGTCTCCATTCAGCCTGTTGAGTTTGCACTGACTATCCTTGTCAAAATTAGAGTGGTGCTGGAAAAGCACAACAGGTTAGGCAGCATCCACAATTCCTTCATTCTCCAGATGGCACCTGAACATCTAATTGTGGAGAAAGTGAGGACTGTGCCTGCCTCACTGAACACCTCTCTTCCTACCTCGACACTGTCTTGTCCCCCTTCATCCAGGAACTCCCCACCTACATATGTGGCACCACCCATGCCCTTCACCATCTCCAAGACTTTTGTTTCCCCGACCCCCAGTGCCTTATCTTCACCATGGACATCCAGTCTCTGTACACATCAATCGCCATGATGAAGGTCTCCAAGCCCTCCGTTTCTTCCTCGCATGCCATCCCAACCAGTACCCTTCCACCGACACCCTCATCCACCTGGCTGAACTGGACCTCACCCTCAACAACTTCTCCTTCCAATCCTCCCACTTCCGCCAAACCAAAGTGGTAACTATGGGCACTCGTGTGGGACGCAGCTATGCCTGCCTGTTTGTCGGATATGTGGAACAGTCCATCTTCCACAGTTACACTGGCACCACCCTCCACCTGTTCCTCCGCTACATCAATGACTCTATCGGCGGTGCCTTGTGCTCCCACGAGTGGTTGAACAGCTCATCAACTTTACCAACACATTCTACCGCGACATCAAATTCACCTGGACCATCTCGGACACCTCCCTCCCCTTCCTGGACCTTTCCATCACCATCTCCGGCGACTGACTAACCACAGACATCTATTACAAACCTACTTCCTCCCACCGTACCTCCTGTAAAAATGCCATCCCTTATTCCCAATTCCTCCACCTCTGCCACATCTGTTCCCAGGATGACTAATTCACCTCAAGGTCGCAGATGGCCTCCTTCTTCCACGATCACAATTTCCCTTCCCACATGGTTGACTCTGCTCTCCAGCGTATCTCCCCCACTTCGCGCACCACCACCCTTGAACCCAACCCCTTCTAACGCAAGAAAACAGAACCTCACCTGCTTCTCACCTTCCACCCCACCAGCCTCCACATACATCGCATCATCCTCCGCCACTTCTGCCACCTCCAAATGGACCCCCCCACCAAAGACATATTTCCTTCCCTACCCCTATCAGAGTTCCAGAGAGACCATGTCTCCTTTGTCAGGTCCACACCGCACCGCACTCCGCCCTTCCCCCCACACTCCCCCACCAGCCTGTCCTCCACCAGACCACACCCACTCCTGGCACCTTTCCCTGCCACTGCAGGAAGTGCAAAACCAGCATCTACAAACTTTCCTCACCTCTGTCCAAGGCCCCAAAGGATCCTTCTACAACAGTCAGAACTTTACCTGTACCTCTACCATTGTCATCTACTGTATCCATTGCACTCGGTATGGTCTCATCTACATCGGGGAGACAGGATCTGCCTTCTTGCGGATCGTTTCAGAGAACATCTCTGGGACACCCGCACCAACCTGCCCCACCGCCCCGTGACTGAACACTTCAACTCCCCCTCCCACTCCGCCAAGGACACGCAGGTCCTAGACCTCCTCCACCGGCAAACCATTACCCCCTGATGCCTGGAGGAAGGACGCCTCATTTTCCACCTGCAACCACAAGGGATGAATGTGGACTTCAACTTTGTCCTCATTTCCCCTCTCCCCACATTATCCCAGTTCCAAGCCTCCAAGTTGGAACTGTCCTCTGGACCTGTCCATCACTACCCCCCTCTGACCTATCACCTTCTCCCTCACCTTCATCCACCTAATACTTTCTCGCTACCTTCTCTCCCCTCCACTCCCCCCCCCCAATTATCTCTCCGCCCCAGCCCTCAAGCCTCATTCCTGATGAAGGGCTTATGCCTGAAACATTGATTCTCTCTTGCTTCTGAAATGCTGCCTGACCTGCTGTACTTTCCCAGCAACACAAACTCGACATCTAATTGTGGAACAAACTCTAATGATGGAAGATAATATAAAAATATTTTAAGTTTCAGAAACGTAGTAGTGACTATTTTAGCCATTTGAGTGGGTGATATAAAAGAAAGTTCTATTTGATAACGTGCTGTGAAATAGAATACAAGAGGCTTGTAGGCAGTGGGGTATGTTACCTGCTGCACTTTCGAATGGGTAACACTACTTTACTCTTTTTGGTTAGGGTTCATTCAGGCCTTCTGCTGTTTGGCATTTGGGATGATGGTCTAAGTTGCATGGGACACCACAGGATGGTTGTGACAAGGAGGTTACAGTGTACCTGGCATGTGGCTAGCCAAAAAGACTGTCTGCCCAAAGGCAGCCGCAAGATGTCAGACTAACTGAGGGGAGAAGGGTGGAAGGGACAGAATTCTTGGTTTCAGGTCTCCACTCTGAGAGCGTGAGGGATGCTCCTGGCGTGAAGAAAATGAAAAACTATCTGGGTGTCCTTTAACTATGGTGCCAGGACATTTGATCCCAGAAGGTACTGATGGGGGTGAGGACTCACTGCCTGTCCCACCATAAGAAGATTTGTTGAGGTACATATGTAATGAGGTTAGAACTCTGTGATCGTTCAATAGAAGCCAACCTCACCCTACAAAGTGGCAAAATTAGACTCTATAACAGAAGACTCTGTCCATGAAAAGTATGAGTGGATCTCCATAAATCACTGGTTAGGCCTCAGATGGAATTGGTGTCCAATTTTGGGCACCAATTATGGCAGAACACCAATTCCATGGAGAATGTGCAGTAGAGATATTCTAGAATGGTAGTCAGGAGAGGGACCTCTGATGTATGAAGAGACTAAGGAGCTGGGATTGTTCTCCTTTTTAAACCAGAGAAGATGACAGGGCAATTTATTAAAGATGCTCAATGTTGCAGTGTTTTAATACAGTTGATAAGGCTACTAGTTAAGCAGCATCAGTAACCAGGGTCAGACACCTACAATAATTGACATAACATTCAGGGAGTAAAGCTTTTCATGCAAGGAGGGGTTCGGATCTGAAATGTGTTCCTTGAACAAACTGTGACAGTAGGGTTAGCAAAAGTAATCGAGTGGGACTAACTGAACAAGCCTTTCAAAGCTTACCAGAGACTAGATGGGCTGAATTTCTTTGTGTGCTGTGTGATTCTCTGATCTGATGAATGCTAAGTAAAATCCTTACCAGACTCATTGATATATGTAGAACCTCCATTAAAATCTAAGTCACTGTACGGAAAACGTTTAATAAATGCACAGAGAAAATTACTATTATGTATAGATATCCTGAGTTTTATATGATATAAACAAGTGATAAATACATCAACATTACAACACTGCCATCTAGCAAAATAACCTTGGCAGTCTTTCTGTTGCTGTCTATTAAGGTCCTTCCTGTCAAATGCCTTCTTCCCTGAAGTTTTCTAAGATCTGTATCACTCATTTCATGGGTGGGGGGGTGAGGGGAGGGTGGGCTGGATGCAGTTTCAACAAACTCCAAACTCTGTTGTCAAATGAAACACTGAAATCAAATATTTTCAGTACCGACCAATCTGGGGAAAATGTGCATTAGATCCCAAATGGAATTGTATCTGTCAGCCATTAATTACACAAGTCTGTCAGGGTAGACAGTCCTGGCATGCATTGGCACGTCAAATTGACAAGCTGTGTGAGTGCCCAAAACAATCTGCTCATGAGGTACAGCATCCGAATCTGGCCTGTTTTCAACCTCTGAAAGAAAATGGAGCCAGAAAGGTTTCACAGTTAAGACATCCTTAGTTAATTTAGTATTGTCAAACTCAAGGCTTTCTTGGTCAGTCGGATTATCATGAGGGTTCTGTCCTTTTTAAAAACACTTCACAGAGACTGGGCTGATGTCATATTGCACAGGGGAGCTTTTAGTGGTTTGGAAACTTGAGCTCACACCTTGCTTTTTTTCGAGATGTTATCAGAGGCTGCTGATTGCTTTACTTACACAACATCAGCAGTGTAAGTGACATTCCGTCACTTTAAGAGCAAGGGTTGATGGGTTTTGTTTTAGTTTTGTTGTAGCAGAACTGTCATCTGTGCTTAAACTATCTGTGGATCTTAACCATAACTGGAAATTCAACTCCACAACACTTCAACTCATGATGCGGATCAAGTTTGAGTACGCTTTCTAATTTATAGAATTAACGAATGCATTAATGCTTTCAGTAGCACAATAGACAAAAAAAGTATACAAAAATATAAATGATATCAAGCCAGATGTTGGTTGTAAGGGAATAAGGCAAGAATTTTAAGTTTGTGGGGAGGGGTGATAAGATGATTTATCCAAACAATTTTTTTAATGCAACAGGTTGAACTCTGCTGTTCCCCTTGAGGTTCACACCCATATTTTTTAAAATTGTAGCAATGTTTCAATAAAGCCAGGGGTCATTGTTCTGAATTTTGATTTTAAGATCAAATAACTGAAACTTTTAACTGAAGGTTATAGAGCTGCTCTTTAAATTTTAAGTCTCCTGTTCAAACTTGTACTAATCTGTTTCTCAAAAGCCTTTGTGCTGACAGGAGAGTGACTCCTGAAATATCTCCCCAGATAACTAAAGTTTCCTTGCAGGATTTGTGGCTTCTTTCTCTGACCCTTCCCCCACCCGATAGGCTAGGAAGAATCAAAGCAGCTACAAAAAGCTCTGGAACAATAGTGTCGATCTTTCCAACTGCTGTGTAGGCAGCCCTACAAAATTTGGTTTGAGTCATTTCCACATAGGCGCAACAGTGATTGTTGGGATTGCTGTCTTTCTGGCTTTGGTGCAAGCTTACTGTTAAATGTTAAAATCAAATGTTTCCTGTCTCAGAAGAAAAAACAGACAGCAGAAAAATCTCTTTTCCACTTCTGTTCCATGTACATAAAAACATGAGAAATCAAAGCCAGAAATAAGTCCTTTAGCACCCACCTTGTCTGCTCTGACATTTTGTGGCTATTCTGATGTTGCCTTAGCTCAATTTTTCTGTCCATTTGCTTCATAGCTCTTGTCAATCAAAACATCTATCTCACTCAGCCCTACCCAGCGCCTCCACCCCCCACCCCCCACCCCCACTTATTTCTCCAACCTGGAGGCTCCCTGCCTCTATTCCTAATGAAGGGCTTTTGCCTGAAACGTCGATTTTCCTGCTCCTCGGATGCTGCCTAACCCTTTGTGCTTTTCCAGCATCACTGTAATCTAAACTCTGGTTTCCAGCATCTGCAGTCCTCATTTTTGCCTACTTGAATATATTCGATGATCCAATCTCCACGACTTGCCAAACAAACATTTCCTGAAATCAAATGCTCCTCCTCTCTACTTCAAATTGAAGACCCTTCCATTTGAAATTGTGCCCTCCAGTTGGACACTCTCTCCAATGGAGGGAAAGATCTTCTCTACACCTACCCAGTCAAACTTGAAGGTTTCAATCCAGCTTTCCTTCTTCTAAATTCCATGTAGCTCTGACCTCCTCAAACAGTCCACTTCAGACAAATTCCAGATCGCTGAAATTATATTAATGAGCCTTTCCTAAACTGCTACCCATCATAATATTTCTTTTAAGTACACACAAATTGGCTTACAATGTGGTATGCAGAAACAGACTATTCAGTCCAATGTCCATATTCATGCTTCACATCCTTCTCTCACCTTTATTTAACTATGAGTATCATCTGTCTTTTTTCCCCCATTTATGTATTGAGCTAGCTTTCTGTTTGAATACATCTTGGCTATTCATCCCCACTACCCCAGACTGAATAATGTTTTGGGATTCATACTGCAATGTCTTGTGTTTTCAAAACCTGATTGTGTTTTGATTTGATTTTATTGTTGTCCCATGTACCAAAGTACGGTGAAAAGTTTTGTTTTGCGAGCAGTACAGGCAGGTCATTGCATACAAGGACATACAGATTTTATGTCATCTGTGCTTAAACTATCTGTGGATTATAGGATATTTAGACCGAGCAAGGTATACATGGTTACGACTGCACAGGAGTTGAGACTTGAGGTTTAAAACTGTGGAACAGGTGCAAGAAATGTGAGAATAAGATCTACTGTAGGGAACTCAGCAAATTGTTGCCTGGCGTCGGCGTCATCTTGAATTAAGGTATTTGGGTCAGTGGCTATAATTTTTGTCGAGTAGTTCAAGTACTGGTCAGGATGCACATGTACCCTCCAATTATGATCCAGCGAGATAAGAGAGAGGATGCCTAAATAAAGAACTTTCAATCACTTAAATCTGAAAAGAGGCCACACCTCCCATGCTGTAATTGCGGAAGAGCTGTGACCATCTTGCACTCACGGCCACGATAATCAGGTGGGGTCTGGGGCTGTTCAGGATGGTAGTGATAGGAGTTGGGGGTATGCCTTGTGGTTGGTGCAGGGGCAGTAATGTTAAATATGGACTGCTAAGTTTCCAAAAGTGGGGCAATAGATTATGGGTCTCCATGGGTCACAGGAATCCTCATAATGCCGTTGCTCCCAGATGACCCAGCACTTAGGACAGAATTTTCTCAGCTACTTTGAGTTGGATCCCGGTGTTTACAGAGTGGGCAAGTCCTGAAAAATGATATAAACTTCAACCAACAGGATATAGAGAAGACCAGATAAGAGTAAAAATACTGGAATCAGGCTTAGGCCTTTGAGTGCAGTCTTATCTCTCTGATGGATGTTCCATGCTGTTATTGGATCTAACCTATTCCAATGTTTGGTTAAAAAGGAAATCCATTAATTTAGGTTTGCTGTATTAAACTCTGTCTCTTACTGATCACCTCTAGGAGTATGGAAATTGAGCATAATAGATGCTTGCACATTTACTGAGGACACTCCAGATGCTGTAGCTGAGCTTTGTGTCGAGTTCCAGGCTTTGACACAGGACAGAGATGAGTTCTTTGTTAAAGCATAATGTGTTTAACTACTGTTTCTGACTGAGGTCCAGGTGGATGCCAGTGGGATATGGAAGTGAGTTGTAAAAGATTGCTTTTTCAACTCCCCAAA
Source organism: Chiloscyllium punctatum (assembly GCF_047496795.1). Lineage (NCBI taxonomy): Eukaryota > Metazoa > Chordata > Chondrichthyes > Orectolobiformes > Hemiscylliidae > Chiloscyllium > Chiloscyllium punctatum. Next base: position 20,432,761 of record NC_092764.1, read on the forward strand.
CCTCATGGGGCCCCATCTGACCCTACTCATGTTCTTCTAAATTATCCATCATTGAGGTGCTCCCTGTAACACCCTTGCTTACCAAAAGACTCACCTTTACCTTCTTGTTTAAGCTATCTCTTGTTGAGTCACACTTCAAACTATTGCTCTCCATGATGCATGAGCATCACCATCAGTAGAACAATGTGAACACAGTGTGGGAGTCCAAGAGTGTGGTGCTGGAAAAGCACAGCCAGTCAGGCAGGATCCAGGGAGCAGGAGAGTAGACATTTCAGGCATAAGCCCCTCCTCAGGAATGAGGTCCCTTGGCTCATAGACTGTGCTTTTCCAGCACCTCATTATTCGATTCTGATTTCCAACATCTGCAGCCCTTGCTTTCTCCACGGTGTGAGAAGCCTTTGTAATGCTAGAATTAGAGGTAGAGGGAATCTTTCTGCTATGTTTATGATTCTAGTGATGAAAGGAAGTTTCCCATTTTGTTTGTGATGTTGTTGAATGCAGTGATCAGAGCAAATTTTTGACACTTAAAAATACATTTTCAATTGAACCTTTCAAGAAATCTTCCTTCCTGTCGGTCTAGGAGACTAAACTGTGAGGTGTAGAATGATATACAATCAAGCTAATAAACCTTTGTCAAAGTATACCTGACCATGTAACTCATTGCTGTTGGTGAGACCGTGCAGTATCAACTTTGTTTGCCAAAAGAAACCGAAGCAAAAGGGTAACCCATTGACTGTAAAGCACTGTGAGATGTTCTGAATGGCATGACAAAAATCCAAATTTTCTTTTCTATCAGTTTGCTTTAAGTTTCTGTGTGGTACAGTCTTTGGAAAATGATTGCAATGGCTGCATATTAAGAGGGCTCTGGAGAACACTATACTTTTTCTACATCCCGATCTTATTGCAGATCAGTAAAAAGCCTTCAGATGTGTTCAGCGGTCTTTTTTTTTCCTTTTGGGATAATTTCAAGCTGAAATATGTTCCACACCGTGAGATAAGTTGACCTCATCCTGAGTAACAGTGTGGATCATGAAAGGAAAAATGTGGAACTTTAGCACATCTATAGTTTCAAAAATTGGATAAGAGCTAAAGACTGGGAACAACAGTGAATCATTGTTACTTGGACAGTGATCGAGCCAACAATGAAGTGAGCTTTTAAAGCCCAGAATGCTTCAGCAATCCAATTTACATAAAATCCATTTCAGCACTGATTATAGCACCAAGAAAGACAACATTATTATTCCCCTGGCCCCCTTCCCCACCAAGCTAGCCCCTCACATTCATACAGTAAAGGTGCCATGGTCTTACCAGACAATAGTGCTGCTCTCGTTAGAGTGATGACTGGCAGTGGCTTAAGATGCGTGTCACCATGCCTTTGGTGAGGGGAGAGTTGAGAAGGAGAATTCTTCATGGTAACCTCAGCCAATTCAGGAATTGAATCTATGCTTTTGGCATCATTCTGCATCAAAACCAATTATCAAACCAATCAAACTGACATATAGCCCTTTTAATTGAAGACTGCGTTGTCATTTTGCAAGGATACATTTTTTTTTGTGTGTGTGCATATCCATAGGTCACTTAAGGTATCAGACATGTAGTTAAGGCAGTTAAGAAGTCACCTGCAACATTTGCCTTTATTAACTTAGGCATAGAATGCAAGAACAGCAAGATTCTGCTGGAATTGTATAAAATGCAATTTGACCACAATCGAAGTATTGTGTGTACAGTTCTAGTCATAGCATTATAGAAAGGATGCAACTGCTGTAGAAAGGGGGGATTTAACAGTTTGCTGCCTGGGCTGGAAGGTTGGAGTTGAGGAAAAATGAGATAGGCTGGGCTTGTTTTCCTTTTGAGCAATGAAGATTGCGAGGGAACCTGAGAGGTGTATACGTGTGTACAAGGTGCAGAGATACATTGGATAGGAAGATACTCTTTCCATTAGTAGAGGGGTCAATAACCAGGAGGCATATATCTAAGGTAAGCCATGGAAATCTAAGAATAGGAGATGGGAGTTTTTTTCACTCTGTGTGTTGGGAGTTCACTTCTTGAAAGAGCAGTTGAGACATGTAAGTCTGAAACATGTAAGCAATATTTATACATATTTTTTGTTGAAAATGTGTTGCTGGAAAAGCGCAGCAGGTTAGGCAGCATCGAACCGAAACGTCGATTCTCCTGTTCCTTGGATGCTGCCTGACCTGCTGCGCTTTTCCAGTAACACATTTTCAGCTCTGATCTCCAGCATCTGCAGTCCTCACTTTCTCCTCGAACGTATTTTTTTGTTGACATAGCTTCAAAGGCTTTGGGCCAAGATCTGCAAAATGAGATGTGTAGTCAGATGTGACTGGTGTGGACATGATGGGTTGAATGGCCTCCTGTGTTGTAGCTATCTGAGTCTCAGTTGATTTAGTCAGGAAGTGCTTCAACAGTGAAGAAGGGCTGTACTCCTCCCCCTCTCCTCTTCCCCCTCAACACTTTTCCCAGTCCGTTTCCTCCAAGGTGTTACTGTATTTTTTAAAAAATGTCCCCCTGTTTCTAGGAGGGAAAACTTTGCCAAACAAGATTAGGATTCATTGTGAGGTCTATTTGCCAGGAGTGCGATATTTCTGCACTATGACAACTGCAGCATTTAGCTCCAATTTGCTTAGATTCTGCAGAACATCATTCACTTTTTGTGGGATATGAGTTCACCATCAATGGGTAGCAAAAGGGATAGATTTATGAATTCGAATTGTCAATCAAAGCAACTCTTCTTAGACACATGTGCGTTGTTGCTATAGGCAGCATGCAGAGCAATTCTTTCCCTACTATATCTTCCATGTGCAATAAAACCATTTATGAGAACTCACATGAAGTTGACACTAAGCAGTATACAGGCTTTCCCAATCTCAAATGTGCGTATGCATCCTCACTGGACGCACAACATCTGTAGTTCATCAAAGAGTTTACAAGCGCTACAGATGTCACTGCAAACATCTGCTCAGTGCAGTGAAATATCACAGGGAAAAGCTGATGTGAACTGTTTGCTTGCAACTCAAATGCATGCAGTCAAATTCTGTTGATGTGAGAAAAATATCAAAGGATCGTTTGGATGCGAAAGCAGAACATTCTTTAGATGTCATAGTGCACTATTTTTAGTGAGATTTTGTAGCCAGTCGGATCATTCCCAATAAAGGTCACTTTCTCTTTGTAAGGCAGGACTGATCACAGTGGGGTCCACTTTATACAGCAGTATATGGGGGAGAAAAAAAGAAAGTTAGTGCAAAATTCAGACCAATGGCTCAGTAGGAAGTGCATCATCTCGAAGGCAGCTTGTGTATGTGTCCATTACAACAAATAGAAACCTTGCTAATAGGAGCAAGATCTTTAACAATTAATGTAATGCCCGTTTTACAAATTAGGATCACACCAGTCCATTCAACAAGTTCACAAAATAACCATCAATGACCAAATGATCAGCTTTTAGTGGTGGGGGAAGATGGGGATGGGGGCAGAAGGGGAGTGGGTGATGTGGGGTAGCACTTGCATTATCTAAACAGCAGGCAACCGACTTGCAGCAGTAACAAGGGAAGGGCAGGTGGTGGTCTCGTGTTTTTATCACCTAGACTATTAATCTAGAGATCGGGTAATTTTTTTTAGAATCCCTACAATATGGAAACAGACCTTTCAACCGAACAAGTCCACACTGACTCTCTGAAGAGTATCCTACCCAGACCCATTCCCCTACCCTATTACTCTACATTGACCCCTGACTAATGCACCTAATCTACACATCCTTGAACACTATGGGCAATTTAGCATGGCCAATTCACCTAAACTGCACAGCTTTGGACTGTGGGAGGAAACTCACGCAGACTGTGCAAACTCCACACTGACAGTCGCCCGAGGCTGGAATCTAACCTGGGTCCCTGGTACTGTGAGGTAGCAGTGCTAACCATTGAGCCACCTATTCCGGGGACCTGGGTTTGAATCCTGTCATGGCTGATGGTGGAATTTGAATTCAAAATTAAAAAAAGTAAGTTTAATGATGACTATGAAGTTATCGTCCGTTGGTGGATAAACCATTTGGTTCTCTAACATCCTTTTTAGGGAAGTAAACTATCACCCGCAATTGGTCTGGCTTACTTGTGACTGCAGACCCACAGCAATGTGGTTGACTCTTATGAACAATAAATACTGGCCTCTTTTGTGACACCCACATCCTCTGAATTAATGAAAAAAAAACTTAATAAACATCTGTTATTGAAATATGTGTAGAAGTACACTGGAGTGCTTTTGAAGCTGTGTTACTGAATTTCTGGATATGAAACAGTGTACTTTCGGGATTTGCCCAAGGACTTCATGACTTGCCTCGACAAGGGGACAGTGTTGATGAGTCTGGGTCTGCAGCATGAGATGGAGATGGAGCGCAGGCTATGAAGTGGGCTGTCAGTGCATCATGACTTCAGCCAAAGAAAGGTGAGGTCTGTGGGCACGCCATCTTCAGCTTGTTATTATTGCCAAAGAACTGGGTGATGTTGAAAGGGGCATAAAGCAGAGTCTTCTGTCGATTTTAAGAGATGCAGACATCCCTTGTTGTGAGTAATCTTGGCCAACCAGAGCGTGGGAAGGATGTCAGTTATTGAGTTGTACTGTGCTTGGATGAAGTGACTACTATGGGTGAATCACTTGGAGGGATAGGAGGCAATGAGAAGTGGTTGCAAGGCTGGCAACATTGGTTGATGTGTGAGGATTTTATGCAATATCTGGAGATGTGGGAGATGATACATGAATATGCTTTCTCCTTTCCTTACGGCACTGTGGGTGAACTGCAACAGTTCAAGATGTTGCAGCTCGAGACTATAATTTCAAGGGCAGTCAACAGTGGGGCAACAATTGATGGCCTAACAAATGAATAACCCCCTTTTATTAAAGAATCTTCCAAAAATTGCTGACCTTGAGAACCCAGCTGATATTATTTGACAATTTGGATGAACTGCTGTTGAATCTTCAAATGTAGACATTGGGGATTGATGTTTCTGGCCATTTACTCCCACTCCTTGTCCAAGAGTTGATCCTAAAGGCTTCTTGCCATTCTCCTGTCCCCACCTGTAGAATGATGACACCTCTACCTCTTCCCCCTTTCCCCCCACTCCCCACCCTTTCCCTATTCTGCTACTGCATCCAATGTCACATTGAGGGCTCTCTCTACCTGATTTTCCAATTTCATTGTTTATAATTGCACCAATGGTATTTAGAAGCAGCATTCAGTCCAGCCTCCCCTTTTAAGAGGGTCAACCCTACGATGTGGCCTGAGCATCTGGTTTACTGATGTCCTTTGGAAAAGGAAATCTGCTATCCTTACCCTGTCTGGTCTACATGTGACTCCAGACCCACAGCATTGTGATTGACTCTCAACTGCCTTCTGGGTAACTAGGGATTGACAATAAGTACTGACCTGGCCAATGACATTCACATTCTCTGAATTAATATTAATCAAAACACTTATCGACTTTCTGCTGAACACTGAGGTAGTCAGCAAACCAGAAGTCATTCAGCCATGGATTATAATTATGGGAATGAAGTGGCAGAATAAAATTTGTGTTTTCAACTTTCACTGGAACTGATGTGGGCAAGTCACAAATTGCAGTCTCTGAAAATCAGTGTATGCCAATATTTAGCTCAGTGACTTTTCCAATGTTAATATAATTTATAGAAATAATTGGTACAATACTTAAGCACATTGCTTCTTGACTTGATTTCCCTCTGATATTACGTATTTATTTCACTATAATTGGAAGTTTTTGAAATCATAAAACTAGTATTATAAAGCCACCTTCATCGATGTTTTTCATTTGCTCATCAGATTTGGGCATCACTGGCTGGCATTTGTTGCCCATTGCTAAGTGCCCTGGAGAAGGTGATGGTGAGCTGTCTCCTTGAACTGCTGCAGTCCTTGTTATAATATTCCTGTGTGTTATTTACAAATATTATACAAAGTTTTCTTGAGGGCCCAGATACTGGATTGTGCTGTGGAGATTGTTCCGGTGAAAATCAGGCAATTAGCAGTCCAACATGAGTCTTGCAAAGTTAGTGCATTCTATTTCAGACCGCTTGGGTTGTTCCATAGTCAGCTAGGATGCCCAATAGAATTATGTCATATAACCAACTCAAGGGCTGAATGGCCTATTCCTATATTCTGAGACCAGCCCTAGGCCTGTGCAAATTGGGGACCAACCTCTTGCTTCAGGCCTATTTCCAAAGAGCTTTCATGAATATAATCATTTTTTTCTTGCACAAGACTCAAAATCAATAGTCTTTAAGGAGAGTTCTGTAAATATGTTTTTTATTTCCCCCTTAACTTGCATGTGCAATCTGAATGGGCAGGAAGGGTTCACCTGACTCCACATTAAAACTGCAGGTTGTGGCTAACTGTAAACCTCCCTCATGATCTCCTCCTTCCCTGTCGATCCCTTCTGGGATTCACGGTAAATATGATACCTGTGTTTCTAACAATTCAGTAGCAGTGTACCGTCTCTGCTTCAGAGTCATATTGGACTTGAAACATTCATTCTGTTTCTCTGTCCACAGATGCTGCCAGACCTGCTGAGTTTCTCCAGCATTCTTTGTTTGTTTCAGATATCCAGCATCTGCCGGATTTTGCATTTATACCTGGCTTATTGCCTCTAAGAATACAAGTAGCATTTTTAATGTGCCAGTTAGATTCTAAGAATGTAGGCAGACCCACTTTATGTGCTTCTCTTACACATTTACTGTGGGGCAGTTCATATTGTCTCCTGATCAGTGCCCAAAGCCAATCAACTCCCAGACCCAAAAGCATAGAATAATGCTGTTGACTTCTGTCAAATCTGTTGTTTTGTGCCAGCAGTGTGTGTTGGGCCCTTAGTACTAAAGTGTATAAGCAACCTCCTCAATTTAATTGTAAAGGAACTGTGGGCCTCTGGTGCACAGATTTCAGATTTCTGATGGTTATAAAATACTGATTCGCCCTCTCAGCTCATTTTAAAGACTAGGAATTCTACTAGCAATCAGAGTAAGCAGCAAAGCTGTGTGTATGTTTCAGTGCACGTGTGGAATTCTCCAGTTCTTTGAGTGATGCTAGTCAGCAGCATAATCACTGCAGCCCACTCAAATCATTCTCAAAATGCTTCAAGAATTGCACCACTTAGTCCAGTACAACCAGGACATTATTCAACATGACCAGATCTTCAAATTTTACTACATAAAGGAAATAGTCCTCAAATACCATATCAAGTCTATAATTACACGTGGATAATAACTGACTACTGAGTTACAAGGCAGTAATTCAGTCCGGTGGTTTTGAGAGCATCATAAACCACGAGAGCAAAACTTAAGCAATTTCAGGAAATCAACAGAACCTTAAAGTTTAATAGTTATCTTAAACCAGCAGTCTGGTATCTCCTGTTCTTTACAGTGTGCACAGTGTGGCATTTATAAAAACTATATTTTAACCATTACCTGGCAAGTGCACTGAGCAAAATACAGATCATGTCAGAATGCAATATATTTCCATAAGATGCAAACTAATTACAGTAAAAGCGCAGCAGGTCAGGCAGCATCAAAGGAGCAGGAGAATCGACGTTTCGGGCATAAGCCTTTCTTCAGGAAAAGCGCTTCCTGACCTGCTGCGCTTTTCCAGCAACACATTTTTAAGCTCTGATCTCCAGCATCTGCAGTCCTCACTTTCCCCTAATTACAGTAAAATCATTGCAACATTTAAACTACTAGTTAACTTATTAAGTAATGCAGAATACAATGTGGAAAGTGACTCGGTAGTGAAGTTTCATGTAACTGATCTATTTGACATCAGAACCAAGAGCAGGAGTAGGCAATTCAGCCCTTGAGCCTGCTCCACCATTCAATATGACCATGGCTGATCTCCTCTCAACCTCAACTCTGTTTTTCTGCCCACTCCCGATGACCTTTTATCCCATTACTAATTAACAATCTGTCCATCTCCTCCTCAAACTTATTCAGTGTCACAGTGTCTACCACACTGTGGAGTAGAGAAGTCCACAGATTCACCTTTGTTTTAAATCTGCCACTCCTTAGCCTGAACTTATGAACACTCATTCGAGATTTTCCCACAAAAAAAAAAATCTGCTTTATGTCTATTTCACCAATCCTGCTAAGCATCTTGCGTACCTCCAGTTAGATCTCCCCCTATTCTTCTCAACTTTCACGAGCATAAGCCTATACTACCAATTAGGTAAAGGCTTCCATTAGATGTCACACTTTTTTGTTTTTCCTATTAATGGGATATTGCCCATTACTAATTGCCCTTGAGAAGGTAGTGGTCAGCTGCCACCTTGAACTGCTGATTCCATGATAGTTGGTAAGGGAGCACAATAATTTGTAACCCAGTCAGTCACAGAAAGGAATGATTAAAGAGTTATAAGTAAGAATAGTATATGGCTTGGAGGGGAACTTGAAGATGGTGACATTACCATGTATCTGCCTTGATTTCCCTGTTGGTCATAGTTGCAGGTTTAGAGGATGATGTTTAAGGAGACTTGGTGAATTGTTGTAGTGTACCCTGTAGATGGTACACTTTACTGCCATGTGTCAGAGGGAATAAAAATTGAACGCATTATTGGAGATGCTTTGTCTCAGATTGGGTCAAACCTCTTGAGTGTTATTGCAGTTGTGCTCACCCAGACAAGTGGAAAGTCATACTCCTGATATATTTTATTCATTTGGGTATTGCTGGCATTTAATGTCCATCTAGAATTACTTAGAAGGTAGTAAAGAGTTAGCCACATAGTTTTGGTTCTGGAGTCATATATTAAGCCAGAGCAGATAAGGTAAGCAACCCCATTTCTCTGACCAGCATTTAACCATCTGCCCACGTCAAGTTATCTGATTCAGTGTCACATTTTGCTTCATACTGTAAAGTGTCTTGGAATAGATTATTATTGAAAGGGACTATAAAAATACAAATTGATGCTGTTGAGTGTCCTCAGCCATTAGCAGAGCACATTGGAAAAATCTCAAGCAAACAGTTTATGATTTCCTTTGTATTGATTTCAGGCACTGTGGTATGACTTTCTGTTACACAGTGGGTGAGCTAACTTGTCAGCCTGGAATTTGTGTAGTTAGGATCAAGTATTATGTGAGCAAGCTTATAACTTATTTTACAATTCAATTACCAAATAAATAAACAAATCAGAACAGATCAATATTCATGGTGTGAACATTGAACAGTTAATGCAACCGATAAACCTATTCTCTTTTAAGGTGTTATCCTTGCTTAGTGTAATTTTAAGCCCATTGTCAACAATGCAACATGGACCATCGTGGAACAAGGATTATAGGAAGAAACTTCTTTAATGCTGGAAGCTGAATGGTAAGATAAAAACATTTTGTTCTAGCAATGACTCAACACTGGAAGGAAGTAGCGATAAATCTTGTTAAATCATGTTAAATCTTGCAGATGTTTTGGAAGGAAAACTAGAATTAGGCTGACCTTCGAGTTTAACAGGATACAGACTGATCAGTGGCAAATTGAATTCATTCTGGATAAATGTGAGAAATGTAGAGTGAGGTTGTCTTCTATGGAGCAGAGGAGTTTGAGAGGGGACATGATTGAGATGTGTAACATTATCAGGGCCATAAATAAGGTAAACAGGAAGAACTATTTCCCCTAATGGAGGCATCAATAACCAGGATGAATAGATTTAAGATAAGGATCAGGAGTTTTGGAGATGAAGGAAAAATCTGGAACTTGCTGCATGTAAGGGTGGCAAAAGCAGAAGCCTTCATAACATTTATGAAGTATTTAGATGTGCACTTGCAATACAAACACATACAAGGCCAAGTGCTGGAAAATGGGATTAGAATAGCTAGGTAGTTGTTTTGACTGGTATAGATATGATGGGCCGAAAGGGCCTTGTTCTGAGCTTGTAGATCTGTCACCTCCCATATCAAATGTTGAACACTTAATGAGATCCTGTAATGTAAGGTCCTTATTGTAAATACTTTGCAACATTGGGTTGGCAATATAGTTTAGGATACCACTTGCAACGTACCTGTAATATAATCATGCCCGTTAGTGGTAATTTGTTTTTTGCTATTTGCTATCAATGAAAGAGAAGGTGCAACTCCATTTTATCCTCAAAATTCCAACATTGTTTGGAATTTGCCACGCCAATCTCAGAATATCTTAATGGATTAAGGGACTTTTTGTCAGTGGTAATTATTTTACATAAAACAAAATTGATTTGCTGTATCATTGGGTTGATTGCACAGGCAAGACAAATCATAAATGCAATTCCCAGCCTATGTTGCGTTAACTGCTTCTAACCCAGATGGTAATACAGTGACCTCAGAAATCCAGGGATAACACAGGGAAGAACCTGTCAGGATTCCTAACCTTATCTGACAATTCTGCCCAGAAAGTTTAGGTTTTCAGGGAGGCCAGGATAGAGTTGGATGGGGTGTTTGATATTTGATTAGTTTGCTAAATGTTTATTAAGACTTGTACCAGATATTGTGTAACTAAACAGATCAAGGGACTATAGGTATTCCACTTTGTTAGAGAAGCATAAGTGGCTATATAGCATGTGGCGGAACAGGGCGCATCAAATATGGGGCAAGGCAGGGAGACATAGACTACTGCAGAGGGACCAAAAATTGAAACCATTCATCATCTGCACCACAATGTAGCCATTTAGTGAACACAGCTAACTCATTTAGATGGTGAGGAAAGCCAACAAAACTATTAATGTGAACTGCCACTTTAGGGAAAAGTAGGGGAACATAGAAGGGAGAATGAAAATAAAGATAGAAGGTTTGCACTAAAAATGCACAGTAAGTATTAAAATGGTTTGCAATTTGAAAAAGTGTCAGACTTTGTTTTATTTCGATCAATAAAGCTTTTACATTTAGATTTTTTTTCAATTTACTTTCATCTCCTTTTATTGTGGCAAAAGTGTTATTTTACTTTACATGTTAGAATGGCTGCTGAGGCACCCACTTATTTGCTTTGAGAGATTTCCTCTTTGTTAAATAGGTTGAAGTATTATTTTCCCTTTTTTTTTGCTACTTTGAACTTTTCCTTTACTGTCTGCCAACTGAAAATGGCAAATGGGTAGGAAATGGACTGCTCCATCTGGAGCTAGCTGTGATTGTACCAGCAGGAATTTTATACTTCAGTGAGGCAGGATAGTATCAAAACTGCTACTGCAGAGAGAATGGAGGAAGTTCAAAAGACACCACATTTTGGATGATGGTTTGAACCATTGGCGACTCTTGGGTCTTAACCACAAGAGCACAGCAGTAAAATTGTTTTGGAAAAACAATCTTGTTATTTTTTATGCCATGTCTGCACTGGAGCCATTAAACAACATCCGCTAAATAACATCACTACTCAACTATTTCTAACACCGCTTAGTAAGTGTTCAATACTCTGAATAACCCCGAGTGTACCTAGCATCACAGGGAAGCCCATTGTTTCTTGAACTACACCAAAGCAAACAGATAAATGAATAGATTAAGTTAGTTCACCTGAAAGATCCATTGCTGAAATAACAGGGTTCTATGAAATGGCTCCAGCTTGACTTGTACATCAGGACAATATTCCATGATGACCCATACAACACCAATAGACCTCAACCTCCAACTGTACAACTGATACTAAATCACAAGATGCCACAGGACAACCATCACATTTCTGTGTCAGAATATAGCACCCACCCAATATGTTATTTTTTTAAAAAAAGCTTGTTATGAATCTCTTACTTTCAATTTTGAGTTATCATTAATGGGAGTCCAAAGCTAGAGGGCATAGGTTTAACATGAGAGGGGAAGGATTTAAAAGAGACCTCGGATGCAACTTTTTCATGCAGAGGGTAGTGCCTGTATGGAATGAGCTGTCAGAGGAAGTGGTGGAGGCTGGTACAATTACAATATGTAAAAGGTATCTGGATATATGAATAGGAAGAGTTTAAAGGGATATGGGCCAAGTGCTGGCAAATGGGACTCTATTAATTCAGGATATCTGGTTGACATGGATGAAGGGATTGTTTCTGTGCTATACATCTCTATGACTATAATGGATATGATCTTTCTCCTGCAATGACTATACAGGTATATCGACAGTTTTTGTTTTAACATTGTCAGTCAGCATGCATACCAAATTCCTCACAAACAGTACGAGAGGATTCTCGCATTCTTGCTGTGCAAAATACAACTGTTAGGCAGCTGACATTTCCCTCCATGCCAATGCCTCACCTTACAATTTTGAAATTAAATGTAAGTTTCACTTGTTTTTAGAGTATCCAAAAAGAAGCCCTACCTTCTGCCTCAATGGAAACCAACTCTATGCACTTGTCATTTGACTGTTGATCAAACCATCAAAGTCTTGCAAGAAGAAATTGTCCCTCATCACCCCCCACTCCCCCATCACCACTCCATCTTATCTGTCAACCTGAAGAGGTGGAATAACTTGCCTATGTCTCTGCTCGAGATGCTAGCACGATAAAATGATTGCTCTACTTCGCCATCATTTCCAGATGCTGTGTATCTGAATCCCAGAAAATCAATTCACGGATACATCTCCAGGGAGATAGCCGAGACACAATGACTGTAGGGGTTTCAATCAGGATGGCAGCTAACTTTCCCTCACTTCAAATATTGCTCCTGGTTGATGAAACTCCAGGGAGTGATGCACAGAACAAAGTCTCCTTATAAAACTTCTGACTGGAGCCATGTCATATTGCTTAATTTCAACAAATGTCCCTTCAAGAGAGCACCATAAAAAAATCCTGAAGGAACTCCAAAACAAGCTACTTAGTTTGGTAGCCTGGAGAGAAGCCTGCGTCACATCAAAAATACCTTTTGGGCCTGCCAGCCGTATCGTGCTACGGGTCAGTAATAATCTGGGGTAATTCCTCTGAGTGGCTTCAAAGCATGGCACAAAGCGTGCATTCCAAAAATGACAATGCTCCACAAAAGGCCAAATAAGGTCATTCAAAAGGCTTATCCAGCAATCAAACTGCATCTCTTCTCATTTTTCTTGTTACGTCTTCTCAAAACACAAAACCTAATACATCGTTACTGCTACTTCATGCTATTCTCACAATTACAGTTAGCAGAGAGTCTGTGCGTGCCTCTATAACAAACAAAAATCAAGATGACATTTTTAGAGGCATGGAGATGTACAACTTCAGTCTAACATGTCCATGCTGACCAGATATCCTAACCTAATCTAGTCCTATTTGCCAGCATTTGGTCCATATCCCTCTAAACCCTTCCTTTAATATGCCCATTCAGATGCCTTTTAAATGAATGCTGTAATTGTACCAACCTCCACCACTTTCTCTGGCATCTCATTCCATACATGCACCACCCTCTGTGTGAAAAGCTTGCCCCTTAGGTCCCTTTTATATCTTTCCCCTCTCACCCTAAACCTATGTCCTCTAGTTCTGAACTCCCCCAACCAAGGGAAAATACCTTGTCTATTTATCCTATCCATGCCCCTCATGATTTTATAAACCTCTATAAGGTCACTGCTCAGCCTCCGACGCTCCAAGGAAAACAGCCCAAGCTTGTTCAATCTCTCCCTATAGCTCAAATCCTCCAACCCTGGCAACATCCTTGTAAAGCTTTTCTGAACCCTTTCATGTTTCACAACATCCTTCCGATAGGAAGGAGACCAGGATTGCATTCAATATTCCAAAAGTGGCCTAACCAATGTCCTGTACAGCCGCAACATAACCTTCCAACTCCTATGCTCTGTACTCTGACCAATAAAAGAAAGCATAACAAACACCTTCTTCACAATCCTATCTACCGTCCTACAAGAAAGAACAAGAGTAAAGTTAGATTTGAACTCCTACTGTCCTTTGCACATAACATATATTGAACTTCTTGTATGTCTGTACTTTGGGTACCTACACAGTCGTCCCTGAGTCTGTTGGCTCCAGACCTTTAAATACGGCCCTTCCATTCTTGATGCATTGGAATGCTCCTTTATTCAAATCTGTACAATGCAGGCTACTAAACAGCTCTCTAGTGTAGCCTCTAAGACTTTGTTTAAACATGCTTCTTCTCGTCTGAAGTCTTGTCTCAATCCCTAACTGTGTAGTTAGTGGTTATACCATGAAAGTTTGCAAATCTTACACCGAGCATGGAAGGCCGCCAATGGTACCAGTTTAGAATTCTGCACTGAAGGTGCTTCCCTCACGTTACACATGATCTATAAATGCAATCAATTCAGATGGAATTGCTACTGAAGTCCCTTACTACTGTCTGTGCCTTAATGTTCTATCTCCAGCTTTACTGTAGTGAAATGCCATAGTGCCGGAAGATCATAGGCTGCTGTCTTGTCTGAGAAATTCGACTGATGGTAAGTTTAACTTGAGAGTCACCTTGGCTCATGTCAGTCAAGCTATTGGTATCACTCAGCATTGCAAACCAGTCAGGCGAAAGTGAGTGCTGCAGATGCTGGAGATTAGAGCCAAGAGTGTGGTGCTGGAAAAGCACAGCCGCTCAGGCAGCATCAGGAATTCCTGATGAAGGGATTTTGCCCGAAATGTCAATTTTCCTGCTCCTTGGATGCTACCTGAGCAGCTGTGCTTTTCCAGCATCACACTCATTGCAAACCAGTCAACTGAGTGGAGGGACTCTTTAAATGATACACCACTAAAAATAAAAGCAACTGTTAATTCTGCTAATCAATAAAACAAGGTAGGTGTAACATTTGATCTATCCCAAACTGTATGTGGGCACCACAGTGCAGGATAAACAAACATCATTGCTTCCTATGCAAAATCTGTTACCTGCTCATTGAAGTGAGGGGAGCATGCAATGCTAAATACGTTCATGGCTGTATATCACAGCAGGCAGTTCAAATTCGTGCAAATCTCACACCATCGAAAATCAGTGAAACTAATGTGAATGTCTAAAACACCTTGTCCATCAAGTCTGCATGCTTTGAATTCTGGAAAAGGTGAGAGCATGGCAATGGGACACAGCCTGGTTGAAGGGGATTACTGGTTTTAATAGGGAGTAAGGTAGCAATGATAGAGGCTTGGTAACTGTAAAAATGTATTGGTTAGAAGAGAGCCAATGCCTGAGAGTTGAGATTTTGAAGGAGCAGTTAAAACAAATGGAGACCGCTTTCTTCAGAGATGGACAGAAAGAGGAGGGATCAGGATGGGGAAGTAGATGTGGGCAGTGAGAAATACAAGGAAATAATCATATACAAGTCATTATGTATAAATAACAACATCTTACCAAAGCAATAGCTAATTTAATATTGATAGTCTCAAAGAAATGGAAACATTGAAATGATGCAAGTTATGGTTTAGGATGACACAGCAGGCAAATCTCTCCTATGTTTTATTTTAATCAACCTGGTAGGTGTAGGTGTGACTTGACCTTCTGGCCCAGAGATGAAGACACTGCCATTGCAGCTCAAGAGCCCTCCTATTGTTCTATATAAACTAAGAACCAGGGTTTGGCCCTCAAGTGAATTGATATATTTTCATGAGTGACTTATTAGCTAATTGCATTCATTTAAATTGAGACTGAACTGGTGGATTAACAAAGTTGCTCTTTAATTGTCTTAATTATCACATTATGAGATTCTAAAAATAAACCAGTATGTCTAATTGCTCACATTTTTCTCATTTGTCCCCTGGCTAATAAAAGTTTCCATCTGGATAAAATGTGAGCAATTAAAGCAAAAAAAAAGGTGCATTTGTAGGTTTCAGTCAGATTTTGGGAGCAAATCTTAACTTTTTGAGAAATAGTTGAACAAAAGCGATAGTTATATTGGTAAGAGGTTAGGAACTGATTGCTCACTCCAGATTGGTAACAGGAAACCTGGTGCCTCATTCAAACAGACTGAGCTCTGATGTCTGCAGCCATTGTTTGCCATTAGTTCCATTTGTACTCTCGCTGTAAATTTTATCCAAGGAGAATCCACAGCTGATCCACACCAAAATTGAACGAGTAAAACATGACGAAACAGATCTGCCGCTGTCCTCAGTAGAAGGCACATGCCTCCATGGTTGATAGCTGTTCTATAGCTCTCACCTCTGACCGCGCAGATCCACAAGCAACAAGATCAAACTGTTGTGAAATGACTCAGTAAAACATCATCATCTTTTTAACACACTGATACAATTAACCATCTGTAATTGGACCAAGCTCGTTTTCCTCCCCCACTCCCAAACATATTCAGCTATACAAAGTTGCGATAAAGGTTGACTTGATGGTAAAGAACAGTTGCCATTCACTGGTGCACAAAATGTCTGTCCCCTGACGTTCTCCACAGTCAGCTGACAATCTAAGCCATCTCACAGAGAGAGAGAGAGAGAGAGAGAGAGAGAGAGAGAGAGAGAGAGAGAGAGCAAGCCAAATGAAGACCTCTATTAAAATAATGAAACATTTCTATAAGCTTGAATTTGACTCCTTCAACTTTTTATGATCCCTGAAGAGTAAAGCTTCACTTATAGTAAGGCCCTTCCTGGATGTAGGGCAAAATTTCAATTATTTGTGTGGTGTTGAACAGTTTGCAACAACACTTAGTTCATCAAATGAACATCATGTGATTATTTTTCTAACATGCATGTTGATTTTTTTTTAAAAAATCCTCTTAATTGTAGTTACTGTTGCAAGAGGACATTTATTTGCTTTTTTTTTGATAACATTGATCTGAAGCCTTTTAAAACGAATTGTTTGGTTTGAACTTCGGTAAAGACGAAAATAAAGCAGTTTCTGTGGCTGGCAATGAAATGTAGTGCACTTATTTTGGCATTCCATTGTCTTTTGATCAAGATCTGAACATCTTTTAACAATGTAATACTTAGTCCAGTTAAGGTACATCCCTCAAACTCATGCAACGAGCTATGCAGCAGAGTACAATTTCATTGCATGCATTGTTAAGTATCTCGTGTGGTGTTTCATTGATTGAAATTTTGGTGAAATGGCAAGTGGGAGTGGAGTTTGTATAGTTGGAGGCAGGGAATTCCTGCCCACCCCAACATTATCAATTTGAGACTTAGTTGACTTTAAATCCTACACCACACTTGTATCATTGGCCAAATGCTGAGCTTGAAAGGGGAAAGAGACATTAGCAAGTTGTTAGCAAATAAAAATTCTGCTGTCTAGGTTTCCACTAACACTCAGGTTTCAGCAGGATTGTAAATGGGCGAAATAGAGTACTCAGCACAGCAGCAGCCCAGATCTTCCTGAATGGCATCCAAAAGAGTCCCCTCCATCCTTCCAAACACTTCCTGTTGACACCACAGAGGAAAGTTTATTGCTTACCTTATCAAGTTTTAGTTTCTTGCAGACCAGGGTGCAGAGGGGACAATGGCTGGATGGATACCTTGCTCAGAGGAAATAAAGTTGCAGGACAGAATTTCATGGCTGAAATCATCTAAAACAAAAAAGGGAATCAAAGGAGAAAGAACAAAAAAAAATTCAAGAAAGGTAGGAAAGAGTGTCCACCTTTCACAAACATGACAATCCAAACACTTTTACAGTTAACCAGATAATTTTAAAGTGCAGTCACTGTTGTGTCTCATGCTTAGGAAACCATTAAGAGAAATGCTCATGGTATCATCACTGTATTATATCATGTGACATGGGGGTTAAGGTCTCCTACACCGTCCTAACTCTGGCCACGTGAAGTATGACAGTGATGGAAGGATGCCTCTGAATATATTTAATGGCGGTCCAGATACTGATCTGCCTGTGAATGTAATGATTGAATGTATTAATGAGGTGTAACCAGTTTCTTTTGGATCTAACAGCATCATGTTGCCCATGCCCTAGTTTCTTATGTTGCAAGGGATAACATCAACGTTGCTGCATCAGGTCCAGTTAACCTGCTCAAGGCAAAACACTCACCTCATGCTTCCACACTGACCTATATGTTACAGCCAATGTGTCCACAGTGAACTCCCACAAGCATAATGAAACCAGACAACATGTTCTCTTTAGCAGTGTTTGTTAAAATGCTAATATTGTTCAGGCCTTTGGGAGAAATATGGGCTCTTCTCTGTTGGATTTTTGCATCCACCTGAAGACAGTAAACAGGTTCCTAGCTTCACATTTCATCTCAAAGATAGCTTTCCCAACAGTACTCCACTGAACTGTCAACCCAAGCAGTATGCTTCCAGTTTTGGAGTACAACTTAAACTCATGAACTTTTGGTTCAAGGTGAATGTGCTACCATTTGACCTACAACTAGCACAGAAAAACTTCAAAATCATGCCTGGTTTCCTCTCCTGTTCCTTCTGCAGCAACATTACCAGTGGATTTTAACAGGTTATCCTGTCTATAACAAAACTGAGGTATGAAACAAATGGGCTATAAAAAATGAAGTTAAGTGCTAAAGTAACTAAAGAAGAGAGAAAAAAGTGATGATGTCCTACTTGGATTGTTGGTTACTGTTTAGAGAATCCATAATGAGTAATATCACACTTGACTGTATAAAAATTGCAGTGATAACAACGCATTTTTATTTTACAAAGTGGCCCATTTAGTAACACATCGTAGATATTTTTATATAGTCAAGGAATTAAAGCTTGAATGTCGACTGCACCTGCTCAACCAAAGTCTGTGTTGTTAGTGCAGACCTCTGCCACCCATTACTTGAACTCCTGATTCTGTTAGACTAGCTGGTATTTGGGTAAATCAAATATTTGAGACCAGAACAATTCATGGTCAGGTTCAGGCTGAAACAACTGTCTTAAATAGAAGGGAGAAAATTGACTACAGCACCTTGCTGCATGAGTAGGACTATAACCAATTGGAAATCTTTACAAGGTTTTCAAAAGTGATCCATCTTTCAAAAATGTCAGTTGTAATTTGGAAACTCATCGATTAAACTCAACTCCACAAAGGCCTGGGCTATGCCAGCAACCAATCAATCATCCTTTCATGTTTCACCATATATCTTCTGTACTTGTATGTGATATAGGATACAGTAATGAGACTTGAACAAGGATAATTTGAACTTACCCTGTTTCTTCTGAAACTGATGGACTAGAAGACTTTAGTTCATGAAATGGTAGTTTGTTGACAAAGCCAACGCCTTGCATTCTTGAACTGCTGTAGTCCAAATGGTCTAGGATCCACAATGCTGGTGGAGCGGGTATTCCAGGATTTTGACCCAGTAACAGTGAAGGAATGGTGATATAGTTCCAATTCAGACTGGTAGATGACTTAGCGGGAATCTTCCACATGTTGGTGTTTCCATGAGATTGCTGCCCTTGTCCATTTTCAGCATTAGGGGCTACACAATTGGTACATGCTGACAAAGGAGATTTGAGGATTTGCTATACAGTTCAGTCTGTATGGAATCCACTGCTGCCACGGTGGGTCAGTGATGCAGGACGTCAAAGTATAAAATGATGGATGGGGTTGTCGATCAAAAGGGCAACTTTGGGCTACATGACATTAAGCTCCTTGTAAATTGTTGGAGCTGCACTCATCCTGGCAAATGGGAATATTACACTTTTTGATGGTAGTTAGGATTTGGGGAGTCAACAGGCGAATTACTCACCAGAAAATTCCTGGTGTCTGATCTCCATTTTTAGTCATGGCATTTGAATTGCTTGTTGAAATAACTGCACAGAGGCCTGCATCCCATCACTAAGTCAGTTTTTTATGTACTTGTGCATGGTACACTGGTTTTGGTCGGTCAGCTCAGAGTCTGTCTCCTCAACTGAGGAGACCTTGTGTCAACCTCATCTCGGACCCATACAGGGCAATTCCCATGGTTCCCACACCAAACTTCATCTCTCTATTAAGTAGGCACTCTTGTTTAGAGCAGGCATGTAGTTGGTATCCTTCCTGCTGTCATTTCACCCTCCACCCCACCCCAGGTATGGAAATATCAAGCGCGGAGTCTTCTCCACATCAACAACTCTGCTGGAGGTATCCCTGTTGTTATGTGCAGGGTGGTCCTATAAATTGAACAGAAACTAGGACATTTTGGCATCGAGTCACGGTGTAGGCTATTTCCCCAAGCCTGCCTTCAAAGTTTGGATAGCTCTTTCTGCTAGACCATTGGATGATTGATGGTATGGAGCTGTCCTTATGTGCTAAATACCAATCAACTTCAGGAATATTCAAATTCCCCGCTGATAGATGACCTCACATTGTCCAGTACTTCTGGGAGACTGTGTATTGTGAACGATACTCGCAGCTTCCCAATTGTCATCCCTGCATTTGCCAAACTGACTTAAATGCACATCCAACCACTTTGAGTGGGCATGCAAAATGACCAGGAACATTGAGCCCTTGAAAGGACTGGCATAGTCAACATGCAACCAAGTCCAGGGTTTACCCAGCCAATCGCACAAATGTAGGGTGCCGCTGCTGGCAATTTTTGTCCTTGTTGACACCTATAGGCACTGCCCCACCATTACAATGATGTCGACATCCTATCCTGGCCACCAGACGTAGCTTCTTGCAGGCATCTTCACCTTGGAAACCCCTGGATGACCCTAGTATGGTTCAGCCAGTATCTGACAGCAACCTTTGCTTGGGACAATCACTGTAATATATCGTCCTATCTGGGAATCTAGTCTTACTGGAGCCAGATAGGTTTCAATCCAGGGTTGCGATGGCCCTTCCCTTTCTCCCATTACTGCCAGCTGTTTTAGCTGTGCTAGAACAGAATTTCTTTGTGTCAGATATTGTCAATACTGACTGGAATGATGACCAGGAAGTTTAAAACCAAAAACAGACTGATCCAGAGGAGATACCACTGGTGGAGTATCTGCCGGGGAGGGAGGTGGCTCAAGGCCTCTGTATTAGCCACTTTGTTTTCTGGACAGTGTCTAGCTTGTATGCACTGAGAATAAAGGGCCCATTGCTGAATTCTTCCAGAAGGTATAGGCAGCACTGCCTTGCCCCCCTGCAGTAGCTCTATCAGGGGTTTGTAATCTGTTACTATGACAAATTCCTGTCTGTAACAGGCACTAGTGGAACTTCCTCACACTAAAGATGACCACAAAACCTACCTTCTCTATCTGGGCAAATTTGCTTCTGGCATCAGCCAAAGTCTGGGAAGCATGTGCTATTGGGTGTTCCTCTCCTTTGGGTCATCAGTGAGCCAACATTACCGTGATACTATACAGGGGCACATCACATGTCAGCACTACCCCTCACTTCAGATCAGAGTGGGCCAACACCTTCGATGGCGATAGCTGCTTTTTCAGTTCCCTAAAGGTGGCTACTTGTGTATGCGACCATTTCTAAGGCTAGCCCTTTTTCAGTAGCAGGCGTAAGTGTGTAAAGGTGGAGGCCAGGTTATTATAAGTTTTCCATTATAATTCACTAACCCAAGGAAAGACTTGAGTTCCGGTAGAGATGTGGTAGCTGGGGTCCTTTGATCACCCTCACTTTATCCTCCAATGGGCGTAACCTGGTTTGTTGACTTTAAGTAGGTCACTTGGGGCAGCTGGAAAACATATTTTTCCCTTCTAAGGCATACACCCACCTGGTGCAAAATGTTTAAGCACTCTTAATTGGTCTTCCCTGTTATTAGTAAGTCATCTAGATGAATGGCAACCTGAGTAGCCCTTGTAAAATGTTCTCCATGGTCTGTGGGAAAAGGGTGCAGGCTGATGCTAGCCCAAATGGCAGTCTTATTTATTGGTATAAACCCTTATGCATGTTAACTGTGGCGTACTTCTGGGACTCCTCATCCAACCACAATTGCAGGTAGCCGTGGCTCATATCTAGCTTTGTAAAGGACAGCTTTCCGCCCCCCACCCCACCCCACCACCACCCTATCCCCCGGCCAACGTTGCATACAAGTCCTCTATGTGATAGAGATGGGATACTTATCCAGCTGCTAGAAGTGTTTTACCATTTGCTTAAAATCCCCACAAAGGTTTTATAATCAGTATGAACGGTGCTGCCCATTCCACAAACTGGTTTGATGATTCCTTCACTCTCCAGCCTCCTGATTGCCGCCTCTACTTTTACCCACAAGGAAAATGGCATGGGGCAGGCCTTGCAAAATCATGGAATAGCGTCCTGCTCAACATGTAAAGTGGCTTTGGCTCCTCTTGACAGTCCAAGACCTGCCTGAAAAACACATTAATATTTCATTAGGACTTCACTGAGGCAGCCATTTTCTAATTGAAAAATGTTGAACAAATCTAGGTGAATCTTTCTCAACCAATTCTGCCGTAATAAACCTGGACCCATGTTTCTTATAACCATCAACACTAACTGCTTCTCATAGGAGACTGGAATCGAAGTTGTATCTTCAATGGTTCTCCAGTGCATGGTCTCAGTCTGGCTGAGGTCTTGCACAAACTTCAGGGTTGGTGGTCCAAGCGAATCTTGTTAATGACAGCTTCTGCAGCCATAGATACAACTGCGCTGGAAAGAACCTCCATGGAAACCAGGTGACCATTTAACCAAACATTTAATTTTATTTGGTTCCTATTTGGACGTGTCACAAAACTGGTTCATTTTGTTCGAAAAGCTGTTCCTTTTCTCAAGGATAATATGTCCTTTTTTTTCAGAGGGGTCATAAACAATCTGGGCTTCAATTTGACTGATTTGGTACAGAGATTAAAACGTATTGAGATGCCTTTTTGTTTATGTGTAAACAGATGGGACTTTAGATGAAAGTGGTCATGTTTTAGAAGTGACCTGTATAATGAAAGGGACATGGGCAGCTCTCTAGCTGGACAGTTCAGTCTACAACTGGTTGGGAGTCCAACAGTGCACTGTGTGGAATCTCTCTCTCTCTCTCTCTCTCTCTCTCTCTCTCTCTATCTCTGTCCATCTGTCTGTCTCTCTCTCCAGAACAGCATAATTAAGTCTAGCTTGGATAGACTGAGTTCTGTAATGGTTCTTTTTTCTGATCTTTGTGTTTCATTGTGTAATTTTGTGAATAAAGTTCTGTCTGTTTTAAAACCTAGTAGTCAACCTAGTTAGCTTACTCGGTAATTTTCCGTGTACACTTAGCGAAACAAATTGCAAGGTTATGATCTGGATTGCCTGCTCAAGAATATTTTGAGTGGTCTGGCCTAGTCCATAATAGATCGGGGGCTCGTTGCAGGATTTTAAACAGCAAGTGGTAGGTGCTAGTGTCTTTATTTCGGGTGTTGGTTTGTTCGGGGAGACAAAATTTAGGATAGTAATGGCTTTTTCAGTCACCAAAAGTTTTCTGGATGCAGTGACTTTGAAATATTTTCAAAAGGTGAATAATACCAAGCTGCAGGAATTAGCAAACAAAATAGAATTGGACCTGCCTGCTTCTGTGAGGAAAGAAGAGATAATTGCAGCAGTAGCTCAGCATTTAAACTTGCCAGAGAAACCATCAGAATCTATAGAGATGACAAGAATTCAATTGCAAATGAGCAGCTTGAGGTAGAGGTGAAAGACCAGCAAAGGGCAGCAGTAATGAAACTGTTTGAGTTATGATTGAAAGCAGATAAGAGGGAAAAAGAGAGCAGCAGACGAGAGGGTGAAAAAAAGAGAGCTTTTGAACTTCAAAAATTGACACCTACAAAGGCAAGTCAGCCTAAAAGGCTGGAGGTAAAGGCTGAGGCTCTGCTTTAGTGAGGAAGAGAGAGGATGAGCAAGTCCCTGCTAATCAGAAGCCCAGTGAGAAACAGTTTAAGTACCTGTTCTCTCCATCTCCATTAGTGACGACCGACTTGACACTGACATTTTTTACAAACCCACCGACTCCCACAGCTACCTGGATTACACCTCTTCCCACCCTATCTCTTGCAAAAATGCCATCCCGTATTCCCAATTTGTCCGCCTCCGCCGTATCTGCTCCCAGGAGGACCAGTTCCACAATAGAACACACCAGATGGCCTCCTTCTTTAGAGACCGCAATTTCCCTTCCCACGTGGTTAAAGATGCCCTCCAGCGCATCTCGTCCACATCCCTCACCTCTGCCCTCAAACCCCACCCCTCCAACCGTAACAAGGACAGAACGCCCCTGGTGCTCACCTTCCACCCTACAAACCTTCGCATAAACCAAATCATCCACCGACATTTCCGCCACCTCCAAAAAGACCCCACCACCAGGGATATATTTCCCTCCCCACCCCTTTCCGTTTTCCGCAAAGACCGTTCCCTCCGCGACTACCTGGTCAGGTCAACACCCCCCTACGACCCACCCTCCCATTCTGGCACTTTCCACTGCCACTGCAGGAACTGTAAAACCTGTGCCCACACCTCCTCCCTCACCTCTATCCAAGGCCCTAAAGGAGCCTTCCACATCCATCAAAGTTTTACCTGCACATCCACTAATATCATTTATTGTATCCGTTGCTCCCGATGTGGTCTCCTCTACATTGGGGGGACTGGGCGCCTCCTAGCAGAGCGCTTTAGGGAACATCTCCGAGACACCCGCACCAATCAACCAAACCGCCCCGTGGCCCAACATTTCAACTCCCCCTCCCACTCTGCCGAGGACATGGAGGTCCTGGGCCTCCTTCACCGCCGCTCCCTCACCACCAGACGCCTGGAGGAAGAACGCCTCATCTTCCGCCTCGGAACACTTCAACCCCAACCCCAGGGCATCAATGTGGACTTCAACAGCTTCCTCATTTCCCCTTCCCCCACCTCATCCTAGTTTCAAACTTCCAGCTCAGCACACTCTCCTTGACTTGTCCGGACTTGTCGAACCTGCCTATCTCCTTTTCCAACTATCCACTCCACCCTCTCCTCCTTGACCTATCACCTTCATCTCCTCCCCCACTCACCCATTGTACTCTATGCTACTCTCTCCCCACCCCCACCCTCCTCTAGCTTATCTCTCCATGCTTCAGGCTCACTGCCTCTATTCCTGATGAAGGGCTTTTGCCCGAAACATTGATTTCGCTGCTCGTTGGATGCTGCCTGAACTGCTGTGCTCTTCCAGCACCACTAATCCAGTATTTGCTTTCCAGCATCTGCAGTCATTGTTTTTACCTCATTGTTTTTACCAACAGTTTAAGTATGTTCAAGCATTGCCTAAATTTAATGAGAAAGATGTGGAAGCTTTTTTCATCTCAATTGAAAAGGTGGCTAACAAAATGCAGTGGCTCGTGGCAATGTGGGTTTTGTTGATCCAAACGGTACTTGTAGGTGGGGCTAGTAAGGTATTTGCATTACTATCAGAGGAGGTATCTGGGGAGTATGATGTAGTGAAAAAAGCCATTTTAGGTGCATATGAGCTTTACCAGATGCCTATAGACAATGTTTCAGGAATCTGAGGGACACTGGTCAAACCTATATTGAATTTGAAAGGATAAAACAAAGTAATTTTGATAGATGGATAAGAGCTTAAAAGATCGAGCAAACCTAGGATGCCCTTAGGGAGGTAGCCATTTTGGAGGAATTCAAACATTTACTGCCTGAAGTAGTGCAAACTCATGTGGAAGAGCAGAGAGTTAAACAGCAAGGTTAGCAGCTGAAGTGGCTGATCATTATGAGCTGGTCTATAAAACACTGATTTGGCTTCCAGAATCAATTTCAGTCCATGAGTGTTGAAATTGGGGCAAAGAGAAATCCTCACATGGAAAAGTAGATCTCAGTGAAGATTATAAGGATAACTTACCACAGGGTAAAAAAGAAGTCCTTGAGGGGAACAACGAAGTTAAAAAGCTCCGGTGTTTTCATTGTAATAAAGTGGGCCACTTGAAATCGTGTTGGTGGGCTAGGATAAAGCCAGATGTAGGAAAACCAGACAAGTCTGCAAGCTTTGTGCTTTTTGTTACTTGTCTGACAAGGGAAGTTAGACAACTGTCTGAGTGTACATAATGACCACAGGTTGATTAGGGAGGAAGTGCCAGATCTATTTAAAAAATATACATGCAAGGGTAAAGTTTATTCGCATAGGCCAGGAGTAGCAAGTAAAGAGGTTACAATATTAAGGGACACAGAATCCTCTCAGTCTGTAATGTTGAAGGATGAGGCGATATGTATTCCTGAGGAACAATTGCCAGATAAAGTACAGATAACAGGAATTCATGGTGAGACAAAAAGTGCCCAATTGTGTAAAGTGAGGCTAGACAGTCCGGAGAAGAGTGGAGAATTTGTTGTTGGGAGTACTGGACAAATTCTCAGCTCCAGGAATACAATTTGTCCTCGCAAATGATATAGCTGATTCACTGGGAGGTGCACTGCTTAATCTAGTTGAAAAAGCCAGTGGAGATGCAGGCAACTGAAGAAATGAAAGATGTTTATCCAGGAATTTTCCCTGATTGCGAGATCACAAGATCACAGAGCACAAGTTGAAGCAGGAGAGATTGAAAGGCACAGAAAATGAAGCTGTCATAGCATTATCCGAGACCTTTTTTGATCAGATAAGCGGCACAGAACAGGAACAAATAGGTGAACATGCAAGTATCTTTAGCTCTGCTAAGCTGATTGAATTACAGCAGAAAGATGAGAACTTAAAACAGTTGTATTAGAAGGCATTTACAGAGAAGGCAAGTGAATGCATCCCTGTGTGTTATTACTTAAAAAATGATATCTTAATGAGGAAATGGAGACCACCACACATTCGAGCAGATGGGCGGCACGGTGGTACAGTGGTTAGCACTGCTGCCTCACAGCACCAGAGACCTGGGTTCAATTCCTGCCTCAGGCGACTGACTGTGTGGAGTTTGCATGTTCTCCCCGTGTCTGCGTGGGTTTCCTCCGGGTGCTCCGGTTTCCTCCCACAGTCCAAAGATGTGCAGGTTAGGTGAATTGGCCTTGCTAAATTGCCAGTAGTGTTAGGGGCAGGGGTAAATGTAGGGATATGGGTGGGCTGCGCTTCAGCGGGGTGGTGTGGACTTGTTGGGCCGAAGGGCCTCTTTCCACACTGTAATGTAATCTAATCTAATCTAAGAAATGGGCAGAGATTCATCAAATTGCTTTGCCAGTAGAGTATAGAAAGGAGGTGCTGCGAGTGGCGCATGAGCTCTCACTTAGGGGTCAATTCGGGGTGAGGAAAACACAGGCTAAAATACAAAGACATTTAAAATGGCCTGGACTACACAAGAATGTAGTTGAATTTTGCCATATGAATCATACATATCAGCTAATTGGAAAACCACATGCAGTAATAAAATCTACACCTTTAATACCTATTCTAGCATTTGAGGAACCTTTCACAAGAGTCTTGATTGTGTAGGTCCCCTGCCCCAAACAAAAAGTGGGAATAAGTATCTATTAACAATAATGGATGTGTCGACCAGATTTCCAGAGGCAATTCTATTATGCAACATCACAGCTAAAAGGGTTGTAGAAGAATTATTTAAGGTTTTTTTTACTAGATACAGACTACCAATAGAGATCCAGTCCAGGAACAAACTTCACATTCAAACTATTCAAGGAGATTATTGATAACTTGGGAATAAAACAAGTAGACTGCATACCATCCAGAATTGCAGGGTGCAGGGTGAGAGATGGCATCAAAAATTAAAGACCATGTTGAAGGTTTATGGTCAGGGTTATCCAGATGATTGGGATAATGGAGTTCCGTTTGTAACTTTTGTGATTAGAGATGCATCAAATGAACCGACCAAATTCAGTCCATTTGAATTCATTTTCGGGCATGAAGTGAGAAGACCATTAAAATTGATTAAGGAGAAATTAATATGTCAATTCAGAGACCACCCAGTTGGACTATGTGTCAAATTTTAGAGAATAATTAAATAGAGCTGGAGAGTTGGCTAGACAGCACTTAAAAGTATCACCGCACACAATGAAACAGGAAGCTGATAAGAAATCATAAATTCACAATCTTGCAACTGGGGATAAGGTATTGGTGTTACTTCCAGTAACAGGTGAGCCTTTAAAAGCTAGCTTTAGTGGACCTTATCAAATCGAGAGGAAAGTGAGTGAGGTGAACTATTTGTAAAGAACTCCAGACAGGAAGAAATCTGTGTGTGTCATGTGAATATGCTCAAAAGGTATTTTGATAGGGAAGGAAAGCAAGAGGAGAAGGTGTTAATGATTACAGCACAGAAGGAAGAACCAAGTTCAGAGGATTCTGAATTGGACATTCCTCCAATCATATTGGACAATGAGGATGTTGTCAAAAATTGGGATAAATGATTGAGTTACCTTCCACAAGAAAATCAAAATGACCTGAAAGAGTTATTACTATCACATGGGGAGGATGTACAAACCTAATTGTGCATGATGTAGATAGAGGAGATGCTGTTCCGATTAAACAAGTTGGCACAGGTTCAGAATGAGTTACAGTGACTGGAGCTCACCCACAGTCATGGTGCCAAAGCCAGATGGTACCCAATGGTTATGTGTGGACTATCGCAAAGTCAATGCCATGACAAAGACTGATGGATTTCCAATACCACAGATGGAGGACTCTGTTGAAAAATCAGTTCAAAGTCATGCCATTTGGTATGAAAAATGCTCCAGCCACTTTTCAGAGACTGACTAATAAGGCCATTGTGGATTACCCAACCATGTGGTGTATATTGATGACCTGGTGATTTTTAGTCACTCATGGAAGGAACATTTACAGCATTTATCAGACTTATTTGATTGACTTCAAAAGGCAGGCTTGGTGGTAAACCTAGCTAAAAGTGAATTTGCCAAAGCCCACGTCACCTTCCTGGGCCATGTTATTGGATGTGGACAAATGGTCCCATGGGATGCAAAAATAACAGTAATTGGGGAATTTCCCACACTGTCGATGAAAAAAGTGGTACTATGGTTCCTAAGATTGATTGGATTTTACTGAAAATTTGTGCTGAACTTTAGCAGTGTGGCTGCTCCACTTACCAAATTGTTAAAAAACGGCAACACGTTTCAGTGGGCAGTGGACTGTCAAAAGGCATTAGACAGCCTAAAAACTGTGTTAACCACTTACTCAGTATTAGCTAGACTGGATTACACAAAGCCTTTCAAGGTGGCTATAAATGCCAGTGATGTGGGTGTTGGTGCGGTGCTCTTGATGAAGAGATAGAAAGACCCATTGGGTATTTTTCCAGGAAGTTGAACATTCATCAACAGAAATATTCAACAGTGGAGAAAAAGACATTAAGCTTGGTGTTGGCATTACAACATTTCAGTGTTTATATTATCAACAATGCATCTGAGACAATTGTATACATTTATCATAACCCATTAACATTTGTGGAAACATTTAAAGACAAAAATGCCAGACTGTTTAGGTGGAGCTTGTTGTCGCAGCCATTTGGTTTGACAATCGTACAATGTGGCAGGTCGCGAAAACGTGATTGCTGATGCGTTATTGAAACTCGACTGAGATACAAGGGCGTTCGGTGGCAGGTGTGCCGCGGCCTGAATTTGCATGTGGTTGTGCATGTTTGCCTGTTTATAGTTAGAATACTGTATATGTGTATTTAGACTACTAACTGGGTTTTTGAAGGGTTTTAAAAATGAAGCTATCTTTTGGTATTGATAGGTCATTTGTTTTAAGGGGGGAGGTTACACAAAACTGGTTCCTTTTATGTCTAAAAGCTGTTTCTTTTCTCAAGGATACTATGTCCTTGGTTTTTCTCAGAGGGGTCGTAAGCGGGCTGGGCTTCGATTAGACTGGTTTGGTACAGAGATTAAAGGGTATTGAGATGCCTTTTTGTTTTTGGTGAACAGATGAGACTTCAGGCTAAAGTGGTCATGTTTTAGAAGTGACCTGTATAATGAAAGGGGTGTGGTCAGCTCACTAACTGGGCAGTTTAGTCCAGAACTGGTTGGGAGTTCAACAGTGAGCTGTGTGGAATCTCTCTGTCCCTTTCTGTCTGTCCCCCTCCCCAACTTCTAACTTTAACCTGTAAACATCTGTTCCAGTTATACCAGCTTTTAAGGGGGTTTGCTTATTAGTACTGTTGTGGGTGTTCGGAACAGCATAATTAAGTCTAGTTTGGATAGACTGAGTTCTGTCAGGGTTCTTTATTCTGTTCTTTGTGTTTCATTGTGTAATTTTGTGAATAAATATCTGTCTGTGTTTTAAAACCTAGTAGTCAACCTAGTTAACCTACTCTGGGTAATTTTCACTGTACGCTTACTGAAACAAATTGCAAAATTATAATCTGGATTGCCTGTTCAAGAATGTTTTGAGTAATCTGACCTAGTCCATAACAGATGTCACCAAGCAATTTAATTGTTCCAACTTACATGATGGAGGACAGTCCAGAGTGTGCACTCTTCTGGGTACAGGCTTATGAGATTTCTCACTCAAGTCAGGCCTTGTAGGACCTCTTTGCTGTCTTGAGTCTGCATACCGGCAGCATACAATGGCTTGCTGGCCCAGATCCTGAAGAACTGTTAGCCATTTAGCCGAGTCTCATCTTCATTGTGTGGTTCTGCTGTTGGCTGGCCTAGGGTCCTTCTGCTGAGAGTATGCCCTGCAATTGTCTCCACTCAAGCGGTGTTCCCCAAGCTCACTTGGATAGGTGAGAGTGTCCACTTCCATTAAGATGCTCTGTAGCTCCCATGTTATGTTTTCTAATGACAATGCTAGTTGCAGTGCCTGTTTGAAGTCCAGTTGGACTTCATCTAGTAGGCATTTCTGCATGGTAACATCACTAATCCCACATACCAAAGGGGGTCTCGGAATCTCATTCAGGGTTAACCCAAAATCACAGGCTTTTTCCAGTCATCTTAACCTCTTAAACAATCCTGATACTGATTCCCCTGGTTCTCTAACAACAGAATAAAACTGGTAGCATCTCAGAATTAGAGGAGACACTGGGAGAATGTTTAAACTCCACACACACAGATAGAGGAGGTTTGGGGTCATAATGTTCCTCAACCAACCTTTGAAGGTTTTGTGTCTGGTTCTTGTAGGACAGGTAAGTTCCTTTATAAACAAAAATGCTTCAGGTCCACATGCAGTCAAAAACATGTACTCATTGTTTTTCATCTGCCTCAATGTCATTTGCCTGGAAAAAAAAATCACATTCTTTCCACAGACAATGCCCAGTTTTCAACAGCAGGATCAAACAAGTCAAGCTTTCCAAATAAAGGCACGATGTCAGAAATGTTTACCCCAGCTCCAAGATGGCTATGGCAAGTGAATGTCCTTCAGGCACGTCCTGTTTTCTCCTGTCACCACTAAAATAACTGCATAGAAGCCGGTATGCCATCACCAAGTCACCCTTTTATTTACTAGTACACTGGCTGTGGCCAACGAGATCGGAGTCAGTCCCCTGAACTGAGGAGAGTCTAGTTTTCTGTTTAGTTTCTTTTTTTCTTAAAATCAGAGTTAACGCCTCTGGTCCAATGATCCCTCCTCAGCAGAACTTCCATGCCTGGAAGGAACGGTCACCGGACGCAACATGTCAACTTTGAATTCTCTTCACAAATGTTGCCAGATCAGCTGAGGTTTTTATTGCTGGTGTTGCCAATGTACCCATGTCTAAGAATTATTGTTTTTTTTAAACAACTGAATAATTGAATCTCTTTTACTGGTGTCAAATTGTTAATTCAGTTTTCCGCAGGGTGAGTCATTGTAGGAACTTCGCCAGTCAGGAATTTTCTGTGATATTTTCATACAATGCCTCTCAAGTGATTTGATCACCATTTGACTCCTTAAAATCTAGGAATATTAATCCAGCTCCAGAAACAGGCCCTTTGGCTCAAAAAGTCCAGACCGACCCTTCTGAAGAGCAACCCACCTAGATGTATTTCCTCCCCCTATTATCCTACATTTACCCCTGACTAATGCACCTAACCTACACATCTCTGAACGCTATAGGCAATTTAGCATGGCCAATTCACTTAACCTACACACCTTTGTGATTGTGGGAGGAAAGCAGAGCACCCGAAGGAAACCCACACAGACAGGGGGAGAATGTGCAAACTCCACACACAGACAGTCACCCGAGGCTGGAATTGAACCTGGGCCCCTGGCCCTGTGAGGCAGCAATGTTAACCACTGAGCTACCATGCTGCCCCTTTATTCTTTCCCTTCATTTTTTTTTTCTTTTTTCTCTATAATCATAGAATTCCTACAGTGTGGAAACTGGCCACTTGGCCCAATAGGTCCACACTAACCCGTCAAAGAATAACCCACCCAGACCCATTCCCCTATTACTCTATATTTTACCCCTAACTAATGTAATATCCTGATTTTTCTTTTCATTAATATCCTGCTTATATCTGTCAGCCAGGACTTCCTGATCGGCCCAGGTTAACAACTCCAATCAAGGATCTCATAGTCAAAAGCTCCACCTGGCTCCAATCACTATATACTTCAGTGAAATTTCTGGTCAATGTTACCGGGTACGATACTGGTGGTGATGATTTCAACAATCGTAATACTGTTGAATGTGAATCAAAGATAGTTGATTCATTCTTGTCAAAGGTTGACACTGACTGGCACCTGTCTGTCATGGATGTAACAAATCACTTATCAACACAAGCATAAATGTTGTCAAAGTCTGGCTACATGTGAATATGGAATGGTTTAGTATCTGAGGAATCAGAAATGCGTGGTACGCTGTGTAAGCAGCTGTGAACATTTCTCATCCTGACTTTATGTTGGAAGGAAGGCAATTGATAAGGTGGCTTGTCCTAGGTTTTGTTGATTTCATACTTATCCAAATACTGGAGTCAAAAAGTGTGGTGCTGGAAAAGCACAGCTGGTCAGGCAGCATCCGAGGAGCAGCAAAATTGACGCTTCGAGCTTAAGTCCTTCATCAGTGATGAGGCTTTCTCCTTTCTCATTATTCAAATACTACCCTGTTTTCAAGACAAGCCGGTATTGTCCTCCATTTTGAATTAAGTGATTTCTCCCAGATTTAGACCAAGGCCATAATGGGATCGGCCATGGCTGAACTCAAACTGAACATTAATTAACTGTTATTACAAATAATGTCACTTCATAGCATTGTCCATGAAATCCTCTATTTCTTTACTTTCGATCGATAATGTGAGGTCAGTAATGGGTGGTATTAAATTTATTCTTTTTGGTTTAATTGACTGGACAAACCTGACAATTTACCACTTTACTGGGCAGTAGATGCTGATGTTGCAACAGGTTTAGTCAAGGCATGGATAGTTGTGGAGAACAAGCACTAAATGTCATAGCTGGGTTGTTCTCAGATACATAGCTTTCGTAATATCTAGGGTCTTCAGCCATTTCTTGGTGTTGCATGGATTGAATCGAATTGGCTGAAGACGAGCATCTGTAAAGCTTGTTACCTCGGGAGATGGTCAAGATGGATCATCAGGTCAGCACTTTTACATATTAAAAATGGCTCATTGACTTGAATAGAGAATGAGTTTTAGCTGGCTGTGATTTTTTTTCCATTGAATATTAGGCCATAAAGGCTAAGATCATTCCCAGTATTGACCCAAGGGACTGCAGATCCGAAATGATTTCTGCTGTTAGCAATGTAATTATTAATTTGGCCATGCTTTGTTCTCTTTTACTGGTGTCAAATTGTTAATTCAGTTTTCCGCAGGGTGAGTCATTGTAGGAACTTCGCCAGTCAGGAATTTTCTGTGATATTTTCATATAATGCCTCTCAAGTGATTTGATCACCATTTGACTCCTTAAAATCTAGGAATATTAATCCAGCTCCAGAAAGCAGTAAACTAAATGAAATCTATCTGTGGCTTGGATTTATATAACCTGATTAATTGACGTAGCTATTCTTTGGATGTTAAAAGACTGACCATGGATTGACTGGATCAGAAGAAAAATGCTTGCTTTATGTACATAACAGACCTCTGTATTTTGAAATTGAAATTTGGGGACTTGAGAGTGGCGAATGTTGTGCGCCTGTTCAAAAAAGGGAATAGGGATAACCCCGGGAATTACAGGTCAGTTAGTCTTTCTTCGGTGGTAGGCAAAGTAATGGAAAGGGTACTGAGGGATAGGATTTATGAGTATCTGGAAAGACACTGCTTGATTAGGGACAGCCAGCATGGATTTGTGAGGGGTAGGTCTTGCCTTACAAGTCTTATTGAATTTTTTGAGGAGGTGACCAAGCATGTGAATGAGGGTACAGCAGTGGATCTCGTGTACATGGATTTTATTAAGGCATTTGATAAGGTCCCCCATGGTAGGCTTATACGGAAAGTCAGGAGGCATGGGATAGTGGGAAGTTTGGCCAGATGGATAGAGAACTGGTTAACTGGTCGAAGTCAGAGAGTGTTGGCTGATGGTAAATATTCAGCCTGGAGCCCAGTTACAAGTGGAGATCTGCAGGGATCAGTTCTGGGTCATCTGCTGTTAGTAATTTTTATTAATGACTTGGAAGAGGGAGTCGAAGGGTGGGTCAGTAAATTTGTAGACGATACGAAGATTGGTGGAGTTGTGGATAGTCAGCTGCAAAGGGACTTAGATATGATGCAGAGTTGGGCTGAGGAGTGGCAGATGGAGTTCAACCCTGTCAAGTGTGAGGTTGTCCATTTTGGAAGGACAAATAAGAATGCAGAATACAGGGTTAACGGTAGGTTTCTTAGTAAGATGGAGGAGCAGAGGGATCTTGGGGTCTATGTTCATGGATCTTTGAAAGTTGCCACTCAGGTGGATAGAGCTTGTAAGAAGGCCTAGAGTGTATTAGCATTCATTAGCAGAGGGATTGAATTCAAGAGTCATGAGGTGATGTTGCAGTTGTACAGGACCTTGGTAAGGCCACATTTGGAGTACTGTGTGCAGTTCTGGTCGCCTCATTTTAGGAAAGATGTGGAAGCTTTGGAGAGGGTGCAGAGGAGATTTACCAAGATGTTGCCTGGAATGGAGAATAAGTCATACGAGGATAGGTTGAGAGTGCTAGGCCTTTTCTCATTGGAACGGCAAAGGATGAGGGGTGACTTGATAGAGGTTTATAAGATGATCAGAGGAATAGATAGAGTAGACAGTCAGAGACTTTTTCCCCGGGTACAACAGAGTGTTACAAGGGGACATAAATTTAAGGTGAAGGGTGGAAGGTATGGGGGGATGTCAGGGGTGGGTTCTTTACCCAGAGAGTGGTGGGGGCATGGATGCGCTGCCTGTGGGAGTGGCAGAGTCAGAATCATTGGTGACCTTTAAGCGGCAATTGGATGGGTGCTTAAGCTAGGACAAATGTTCAGCACAACATCATAGGCCGTAGGGCCTGTTCTGTGCTGTATTGTTCTATGTTCTATGTATCTATGTTCTAACATTAAAAATGGCTCGTTAGATGAAATAGCTTATGCTATATCCACTGTTGTTTTTTGTTAGCTTGGGTTTTCCCTGCAGCAATTTTTAAATCTCATCCAAGTTTTGAAAATTCTGATTACCTGTGGGGGAGAATAATTTTGTCACACATCGTTTTGACAGTATTCTGCTGATCTTAGTATGCCCTAAGCCAAGGCAACTTTGCTGTTTAAAATACTGGGAGCACAGTATAGAGACAGTATTTAAAAAAATGTCCTGATGATAGATGTGGTGGTGGTGCATTCCCTACAGTAGAACCAGCACACACAGACTTTTTTATTCATTCATAGTTTGTGGGCATTGCAAGTGCAGCCAGCATTTATTGCCCATTCCTAGTTGGAACAGTGTATTTAAGAGTCAATGACATTGCTGAGTCACATGTAGGCCAGGAAAGGGTGACAGATTTCCTTTCCTTGTGCACCAGGCAGGTATTTATGACAATCAGCAGTGGTCCCATGATCATTATTAAATCAGATTTTGATTCAAGATTTTTTCATTTTCAGGTTAAGTTCTTAAAGTGACATCACCAGAGAGATGATGACTGAACAACCATTACCTGCAAGTTCCCTTCCAAACCCCACTCCATGCTGACCTGCAAATACATTGCCTCTCCCTCAGTGTCACTGGGCCAAAACTCTGGAGCTCCTATCCCAATGGTACTGCAGACATCTCCACAGCACACAGACCGCAGGGGTCAAACAGGCAGCTAGTGACCACCCTCTCAAGGGTAATCAGGGACAGAGGACGAACAATGACCCAAGCATGCCCAGAACTGTGAAATAATATTTTATAAAGTCCATGAGTGATTTGGTATGTTAGTATCTGACTGGCTTACCAGTATGCAGGGAGCTGGTTAAGTGCGAGATGAGCTGGTGTGAGACTGGAGTCACAAATAGGCCAGAACCTCCATGAACCAGCTGAATGTTTAAGGCAGCCCAAAAACTTGGAAGCCACTCTTTACTGATATTTAGAACCAGGATTTCATGTCAAAGACAGACGTGAGTGAATAGTATTTCTCTCTCTGCAGATGCTGCCAGACCTGCTGAGTTTCTCCAGTACCCTCCGTGTTTGTTTTGATATTTGGCAGAATGAAAATCGACCTTCTCAGAAACCTTAAGCTTCCTCCTTATGGAATTATTTTACTAGGTCCTTCAATATCCTTATTGTTGTTTTTTTGCCTCCACCAGCATCTCCAGCATACATGTGATAGCTACACATTTCTTTTGTAAATTCATTCACATGACATTGGCAGGTTTTAACAAGCACTAGCATACTTAGAAATTAAGTTTTGATTCCCCTTATAATTATGTAATAAAACCAAAGTGCGCACACAGGGGAAAATGTGAAAAACTGACTACAGCTTATCAGAATGTAATACTGAGGAAGATGAATATGTAGTATGTTTGTTTATGTTCTGTCATTCAACTAGATGAAGACTGATCATCTACCTCAGTTTTTAACACTAGCTTTTCTCTCTCGATCTCTCACGCTCCTCTCCAATTTTGCATGCAGTAATAGTCCCATGACAGGATTAGTCCACTGTGTGCTGGTTTGATTGGGTAATTAGTTATTCAGCTAGATATAGATTACCTCAGCACACGTTGTACATATTTTGGTGGCCTGCTGTAATATACTCAATCTTTCCATAAGCACACAACATAAACTAAATCTGTTCCTGACAATGGGTTTGATAGTGTGTGCTTGGGGCATGGCAGGGTGGAGTATGGGAAGAAATACTCCCATTCAAATCCATTTTCTGTGCGCCAACAGTAATTTCAGCCTTAAAATCCTTCTTCCAAATCAGTACCAATTTGCAGTCTATCATAGTGTGGACTTGTACCCACTAGCAACTATGTTGACAGTCTCTGCTCTTATGTTGTAGGGCCTTTTGACTGAGACAGGAGATTTTTAATCACCTCTGGGAAATCAGATCTAAGAAATGAACTTATTTTGTACTAGACTACGATGTCACGTGCTATGTACAACATATTAACTAGGAATGCATAACTGTATTAGTCAGAAATACCTATTTGATTACTTCCAACAATGCTAATTGCCTAAGTGTATATATCAGAATATCTGAAAGCCCTGAGCATTTAAATATTGATTTCAATAGCGCATGATATTACTGCATCGTAAATCCCTCGTGATCTGCCATTAAAAAAAAATCTTGTGTTGTGCCAACCTTATCCCAATAGTATTGTAATAAAAGTCCAGCGACCATGCAAACTGCATAGCTTACATGCAAAAAGTGTAGTTAAATGGGACCTACTCAACTACAGAGCAATTTATGCTACAATGATCAATTTGATTAGAAGAACTGCAAACGTACATTTGCCTAAAGTTCAGATGGCAATATAACGATAATAAGCACTGACACAGATGATGAAAAACAAACTTTCAAATATACAATCCTAGTCCTGCAGGAATAGCATCTCTAGAAAGAAACTAGTTGGAGTTGAACTCTGGGCATGATTGTAGAGTTTTTGCTTGATTATCATCAGTGGTCAGAGATTATTTGTGATTGTCTTTTTGAAAGCCCCTCTTGTGTTTATTTAGGAAACTGATTGAAAAGAGGAAAGCCTATAGCATGCAAAGCTTAAAAAATCACACAACACCAGGTTATAGTCCAACAGGTTTAATTGGCTTTCGGAGCGCTCCTCCTTCAATCACCTGTGAAGGAGCGGCGCTCTGAAAGCTAGTGTGCTTCCAATTAAACCTGTTGGACTATAACCTGGTGTTGTGTGATTTTTAACTTTTGTACACCCCAGTCCAACACAGGCATCTCCAAATCATCTATATCACGCAAGTATGTAATGACATGTTAACTCAGTGTAACAGATTGTGCATTCTTGTGTGTTACATGTAATTAACAAGAGCATAAGACCATGAGACATTCCACATTCCTTTTGATTTTGTATCCTTTTTTTCTCCATTTTTTTATCCCAATTTTGTAATCAAGTGTGTAACTCAAATAATGTTTGGAGAATGGTTATTTTGTGCACTTTTCACTGTAATCTGGTATTCCTGTACTTGAGTACATGTGACAATAAATCTAATTTTAATTCTAATCCTAGAAATAGGGTCAGGAGTAGGCTGTTCATTCCTTTGAGCCTGTTCTGCCATTCTGTATGATGATGGTTGGTATAAAATTCTTCATGTCCATTTTCCTGCATTTTCCCCATAAGTCTTTACTCCTGTTTGGATCAAGGATCTTTCCATCTCAAACTTAAATATACACAAGGACTTTTACCCTGCAGCTCTCTGTGGCAAGGAATTTCAAAGGCTCTCCACCCTCTCTTTCAATCATATTTACACTCTCCTCAACTCAGTCCTTGTACCCCTCATTTGACATCTACACTACTGCTTTGTAAAGTGCTTTAAGACTTTCTTCAATGTGATAAATAGCCCAGCCAATATTGACTTCAATGGAGAGTAACATCAGGGGGAGGCAAAACCAACATTGTCCCCAATCCTGTCAGTTTTCTGACTGCAGGGAAAGACTAAAATTATCTTCTCGTATAAATGCAAGGTTACATCAGAGTACAATGCGATTTTGATCAGATGGGCCGAGGAGTGGCAGATGGTGTTTAATTTAGATAAATGTGAGGTATTGCTTTTTGGAAAGACAAATCAGGATGGGACTTATGCAGTTAATGATACAGTTCTGGGGAGTGTTGCTGAACAAAGAGACCTTGGAGTGCAGGTTCATAGTTCCTTGGAAATTGAGTCAAATGCAGATAGGATAATCAAGAAGACCAATGTGACTTCATCGGTCAGTGGGCATCAAGTGTATGAGTTGGGAGGTCATGTTGCAGCTGTACAGGACATTTGGTACAGGCAATTTTTGGACTACTCTGTACAATTCTGGTCTCCCAGCTATAGGAAGGATGTTGTTAAACTTGAAAGGGTTCATAAAAGATTTACAAGGATGTTGCCAGGTTTGGAGGATTTAATCTCTAGGGTGAGGCTAAATAGATTGGGGCTGTTTTCCCAAAAGCATCTAATGCTGAGGTTTATAAAATCATGAGGGGCATGGATAGGGTAAATAGACAAGGTCTTTTCCCCGAATGAGGGAGTCCAAAACTGGAGGGCATAGGTTTAGGGTGAGAGGGGAAAGATATGAAAGGGAACCACGGAGCGACTTTTTCATTGCAGAGGATGGTATGTGTATGGAATGAGCTGCCAGAGGAAGTGGTGGAGGCTGATACAATTACAACATTTAAAAGGCATCTGGATGGGTATATGAATAGGAAGGGTTTAGAGGGATATGGACCAAGTGCTGGCAAATAGGACTAGATTTATTCAGAATATGTGGTTGACATGGACAAGTTGGACTGAAGGGTCTGTTTCTTTGCTGTGCATCTCTCTGTGTATCTCGATCTTTAAGTTGATCTTTTTGTTGCTTGTTAGCTGGATTGAACAACTATCAGTGAGGAGATAATTGAAACTTGTAGAAGAAGCTGCCGTAATATGAATTAAGTGCTCAAGCTTCACATTTACTTTCAGCCCTCTGATGTATTTCTGTAACAGGTTAATATATTTGTTGGAAGCTAAATAGAACATGTCTTAACCTGATCATGCAGTATGCATATTTATTACTCACTTGTTCTTTCGAAGTTATGAACTGAATTTTACCAAGAATCAGCTAACTTTCAATTTTGGTGAGTTTAAGCCATGGGGTGGGAGTGGGAACAGGGATTTGGCTTCTTTCTGTGAGCCCTAGTGAGTTTCTTCACACAACTGCTCATCTCATCCTATATGTACCAAGCCTCTATGGCATTTTTCTCACACTCACCAGCAGTGGAAGAGTGCACCCCTGCTGGGATGCTCTGGGTTTCCTGCTGTTGGTGCCATGTTCAAACTGGCACCAGGTCAAGCCCAGCCAGCAGTTGCAGTGTCAGAAGAATTGCCCTGGAGCTGGGATGGGTGACAGAGACAAATTAGTACCCTAATATGTTTACCAGGCTCTGGAGGTCCTGGTGGATGAGACCATAGAGAGGAGGGCTCTTCTCTTTCCTAAGGACTGTGGCAGGGATACCATGGCACCAGACCCTGCCAATCTGGTCTGGTGTTATCGTTATATTAGTCAGTGCAAAATTCACGTTGTGGAAGAGAACCTAGCAGTGCAGAAAAAGAGAGTTAATGATCTAATGTCTTTCACAACGGAGAATGCAACCACATTCTTGATGCTATGCCATGTCATGCTCTGTAACTGAACTGCCCCTCCCACCAAGGCTCATGCTCTGCTGCTGTCTCAATTGTATGCAGAGTCTTCCCTTGCTCACTCTCTAACCACCTCTCCCCACCCCCAGACAATAACCCTGTGTGCCCTCAATGTTACCTACTCACTCACTCAGGCCCATCACCATCTTTCTGCCACCTCCACCAGCACCAGCAGCTGTGCCTGGCACTTTAACTTCACTAATTCTTCCTTTTCCTTTCATTACAGGAGGAAATAGCCCACACCGACAGGACCAAGACAGTTGTTGGAGTGCCCAACATTCATCCTCTCAACCCCCACCAGAAGGAAAGATTTGCTCAAAATGGAGAGGACTGTGACTGCTCGTGATGATGCCAAGATGCCAGGGATCAAGTAAGCTTCATTATCAAGTCCTGTATTGCTTTCCCATTACCATCGCTGAAGATGTATTTCCACATGCCCAAAGTCTTGTCCTTATTTTATGACTCATCCTATCTGTTGTTTCCTGCAGGTGCCCATGGTATCCATACAGCTACTACCATAAAAAAGGGATCAGCCCCTCAGGTCATCATTTCCTCTTCCACCTCTGAGGAAGAAGGCACAGATCACTCAGAGAAAGCTGTCTGTGCCCTCCATCACCTCAGACACTGCCACTTTGTGGCCATTTTAGTTAGAATACAGTCAGGAGCATGTTCTGGTGAGCACATCACTGCCTTATCTGTGCAGCTGGCCAAGCATAAGGTATCACATCACTGTGACAGTGGGGTACATCAGAGACCATGCACCTGCTCAAGAAAAGGCTGAAGAAAACTCTATGGTGTCAGCCATTAATAATGTTCTTCAAATGCAGGGGCAGGCACATTTGACAAGGCACTTGGCAACCTGACTCAAAGGTTGGAAGAACACAGCAAAGCTATCTGCCCTCTATTACTGACTGCGTGTGAACATCTGGCTGCCTCAGTGGACAGTTGCTGGCTACCATGGAGTGCCACTTCAGGCACATTCAATGTCTGCTGGATATGGGCACAGAGCCTGCACTCCATTGCTCCAGCCGTTTGGCAATGTGACCAGTGAATGAAGGACCTTCATCTCACTCCATGTGTCCCTTCCTCACATGGAGACAGGGTATTGCCTCCTGTCAGGATACTCTGGAGGCATCCTTCCACCTCCACCTCAAACTTGCCTCCAATCCCTAACGGAGGAGGATGAATCTGCAGTTGGGTAGATCACACTCAGGACAACTGGGCCCTCTAACCACAAATAGCTCCATGGTCAGCCACCCAAAACTCCAGAGCTGTGATAGGTTTCTACCCGAGTTGTGGAC
Source organism: Chiloscyllium punctatum (assembly GCF_047496795.1). Classification (NCBI taxonomy): domain Eukaryota; kingdom Metazoa; phylum Chordata; class Chondrichthyes; order Orectolobiformes; family Hemiscylliidae; genus Chiloscyllium; species Chiloscyllium punctatum. The sequence goes on from NC_092764.1 coordinate 20,474,407, forward strand.
CCCTGGAACACAACTGGATTGAATTGGAGGGAAATGAAAAAGAAAACCTTCTGAGGGTACATAGGTTGCATGTGGGATAGTTCATTATCACATTTGTTAATATATGTTCACTTTTCATCATGAGCTGTGTGATTGACTGAGTACTATTTTAGCTATAACGCGAAGAATGAAGATGCAGTAGCTAGCCACGCTTAATGCCACATCATTTTTATAATCCTATCTGATGATGGTGGGTGGCACAATGGCTCAATGGTTAGCACTGTTGCCTCACTGCACCAGGGACCCTGGTTCGATTCCAGATTCGGGCAACTGTCTGTGTGGAGTTTGCACATTCTCCCCTGTCTGTGTTGGTTTCCACCAGATGCTCCAGTTTCTTCCCACAGTTCAAACATGTGCATGTTAGGTGGAGTAGCCATTCTATGTTGCCCATAATGTTTGTGTGGATTAACCATGGTAAATGCAGGGTTATAGGGATATAGCGTGAGGTGGGGGGTGGGGGTCTTATTGCGATGATGTTCAGAGGGTCAAAATGAACTAGATGGGCCAAATGGCCTGCTGTTGTGCTGTAGGGATTCTATAATAGCTATCCTTTCCATAGCGTTCATTTTAGCATGAAACTTATCATGATTAAATGAGGAAGCATTGAATGCTATGAAGGCTTCCATCTATTTGTAACCTTGCGTTTAATTAAACAGCATGAACTGCATAGACAGATCAGCTGTTAAGCTTGCTTGTGATTGGGATTATGCAGGAGATGCTGACCTAAGCAGCAGCAGCACACCTCCAGTGAACAAAAATGGCTTCATAGAACTCCATTCCACTGAATAAACGTCAGGGAGAAGTCTTGCCTGTATTGTTTTTGCTGGGATTCTGCACTGTGGAATGCTGAAAGTACTGTACCACCTGATTAACAGCCTCATGATCTCACTTCCCACAAAACTATGCCTTTCATAGAACCTCATTAATCATCACCTAGCCTCAGCACACCCTCAAGTTGCCCGAAGCAGAGATTATATGGATTAAGTGGTGTTCTCTGTTTGCACTGGTCAGTACTGGTATAAACTCTCAGAAATCACCTGCATAGAAATCTAATGGGAATGGGCACCAATGATAGCAATGTCAAATGTACAAAGTTTAGTGGTGAAACAGAGGATTGGAAAAGTTTTAAAAGTCAACAAAAGTTGGCCAAACTAGTAACAGAGAAAGAGAAAAGCTAAGGAATAGGAAGTGTCCAATTAAATTGCCCTGTGTAGAAATATAAACCACCAGTTAATAGGAAGGGTAGAGAGGAACAAGGGAATTACAGGAAGGTTTATGGTATAAAGACTAGTTATAATGGGGGTCTCTAACTGCCTATATATTGACTGGGTTTTTAAAAAAAATTCATTTACTGAATGTGGGTGCTGCTCGTTAGGCCAGATATTGTCCATTCCTAATTGCCCAGAGAGTAATAGAGTCAACCTCACTGGCCAGACAAGCTAAGGATGGCAATTTCCTTCCCTAAGGGACATTAATGAACTACATGGGTTTATTCTGATAATCAACAATGGTTTTGTGCTCATTGTTAGATTACTAATTAATTGAATTCAAATTCCACCACCTTCCATAGTGGGATTTAAAGCTGGGTCCCCAGAACATTACCTGGATCTCTGGATTAATAGTCTAGTAATGCAAGGTTTGTGGAGGTTTGCAGGTCAGGTTGAGGTTTAGGGTGTAGGTTTGCTCGCTGAGCTATAGGTTTGATATTCAGACGTTTCATTACCTGGCTAGGTAACATCATCAGTGGCGACCTCCAAGTGAAGCAAAGCTGTTGTCTCCTGCTTTCTATTTATATCTTTCTCCTGGATGGGGTTCCTGGGGTTTGTTGTGATGTCATTTCCTGTTCATTTTCTGAGGGGTTGATAGATGGCATCTAGATCTGTGTGTTTGTTTATGGCGTTGTTTATTCCAACGAGCCACCACACACTGCAGCACGGATGAACTTTGGAAAACAGAGGAGAACCACCTATACAACGTATTCAAGAAGAACGGATACTCAAAAAATACAGTGCGCAGATTCCTCAAGAACAAACCACGACAAGCAGACCAAACACAGCCAGAAACCCTAACCACCTTACCATACATCAAAGAAGTTTCAGAAATGACAGCCAGACTACTAAGACCCCTCGGAATCCTAGTAGCACACAAACCCACCAACACTCTCAAACAAAAACTAACAAACTTAAAAGACCCAGTACAACCCATGGACAAAACCAACGTCATCTACAAAATTCCATGCAAGGACTGCCACAAACACTACATAGGACAAACAGGAAGAAAGTTAGCCACCAGGATACACGAACACCAGCTAGCCACAAAAAGACACAACCCTCTCTCCCTCATAGCCCTACACACGGATGAAAGAAACCACCATTTCGACTGGGACAACACATCTATCCTGGGACAGGCTCAGCAAAGACATGCCAGATAATTCCGAGAGGCCTGGCACTTCAACCACAACGCCATAAACAAACGTATCGATCTAGATGCCATCTATCAACCGCTCAGAAAATGAACAGGAAATGACATCACCACAAACCCCAGGAATCCCATCCAGGAGAAAGATATAAATAGAAAGCAGGAGACAACAGCTTCGCTTCACTTGGAGGTCGCCACTGATGATGTTACCTAGCCATGTAATGAAACGTCTGGATATCAAACCTACAGCTCAGCGAGCAAACCTACACCCTAAGTCTAGCAATAATACCACGAGGCCATTGCTTCCTCATCAAAGTAGTAGTGGAATGGACAGTATGGGATAAGCTTTCCTTGGTTGTGTTCAGGAGAATTTCCTCCAGGACAGTATGTCCAGTCCAACAACAAAGAAGGCATTGCTTGGCTTAGATCTTGGTAATGGCGTTGGCCATGTTGATCATCAAATGACAGGGAGGGTGCGTTTAGGGGACATACCCCAGTGGAAGGTGGTAAAGGCAGGGGAGATTTGTGGTAGGCCTTATGATGGAGAAAAATTGAAGTTTCTGCCTTTACCATCAACAGCTCAGGCTGCAACATGTTTGTAAGGGTGTAATTTGCCACAGGTATTCAGTCTGCTTGGTTGTGGGGGAGAAAGTAAGGACTGTAGATGCTGGAGATCAGAGTTGAAAGATGTGTTGCTGGAAAAGCACAGCAGGTCAGGCAGCATCCAAGGAGCAGAAGAATCGATGTTTCGGGCATAAGCCCTTTTTGTGTGTGTGGGGGGGGGGCAGCATTGTGGCATTTGGCCAGATGGCTGTGGTGAATCATTTCAGCATCAACAGAAAGCAGTTTATCCCTTTGCTCAGGTAGATTTAGGACCTGTTTTCTCACCCTATCAGTGCTGGAGGTCAAGGTGCTGAGGTTGAAGCAGAGAACAGAAGATAAACAAAAGTCCTTTAAATTGCCTGACTGTTTCCAATTCATGTTCTGGACATACATAGAGGAAAGTGATGCTAGCAACATTCAAAAAATTTGCTTATCTCTCCTTAGGTCCTCCCTATTGTATTCCTTCACCTGACCAAAGATTTGAACACAGTAAACGAGGAAGGTCTGTGAAAGGTTCTGTATAGATCTGGATTCTCTGGAAAGGTGATTGGCCATCATGCAATTGTGAAATGAGCAAATGAACAATGTGATGTAAAATGGTACATTATTGGATGCCTTTCCTGAGCCAATGACACAAGACAAGGCTGGATGTTGGCTCCATCTCTGTTCAGTACATCCTCCTTGGCCAGGCTCCAGTACACATTGTAAGATCCCGACACTTGATTACACATTGAAGTTAAGAGAGATAGCAATCTCTTCAATTTGCAAAGGTTCAAGACTTGCACAACTACTGAGTGAACTCTTGCTCGTGGATAATTACACTCTCATAGTACATTATATGGAGACATATAGCTGCTTGTTAATTGCTTTGTCCTAGCCTCAGAGAAAGCTAGTCTGATATTGTCTGAAGAAAACAGATAACTTGTATCACTGCCCTGATCACGTATTCCAACATTTCATCAGCTGGTAAAGGCAGGCTCAAGGTTTGACAGGCTCATTACAGACTTTGAAAGTGCATGGAGATGATCTTTGTGCTTTGTTCTGAGATAATCAGGGCAATCTACAAAGTGTTTACTGCACTGTCTGAGATCTCATTTCAACATCAGATGGCAGGAACAAATACTCAACACCAAAGTTCTCGAAGTGCTGCATTCCTGGCATCAGAGACATGCTCCTCAGAACTCAGCTTCACTGGGTCAGTCACATGGAGGATCCCCTAATACCAAAGGCAATACCCTATAGCCAATTGAACACCTGCACCACAAGCTGTCCTGAGCCTAGACATCAAGACAGTCTGAAAGACAACCTCAGGACTTGCAAGCTGAATCGCAAAACATGGGAAAACTTAGATCCAAATCAAGAAGTCTTTCCCAGTGATTTCACCATCTCAGGAGATCTGAATCGAGTGCTTCCAGGTCAATTGAGCACAGCGTGAAGTCATTGGTTACGTCCGTTCCTCCAAAACTGATGTCATTAGCAGGATTTGCACTCTCTTATGAATATCAAGATTATCTCTAAGGTCACACATGAAACAGCATCTAGACTGTATGGCAGGCATTTTTTTTTTGCTGATTACTCATTCATCCAAGTGGTGGGAAAACCCAAATTATGTAGTTCATACAATATCAACAGTCTGCAAATTGCATGTGTATTTGGCCAGGTTTTCAAAGGGGTGTGAGGCCAACCCAATGTGATTGGTAGCTAAATATCACAGTCAAGGAGGTCATCTCAGAATCCTGACACGTGCTGGACAGTTTCAAAAGGCCAGCAGGCTGGAAACAGTTGTAGTCAATTATGATTCCTTAGCCTCATTAAGAGACCTGTCAGTTTGAGTTTTGACTTTTTAAAGCTCATTTCAGTGAACCTGAGTAGTTTGGCTCATGATATTCGAAACACAGTGGGAGGATTAAAATTTTTCTCCGCATTGACATATAACTGGTCTCTCCTTGCTCCGTTCCAGTGTTGCTTTATAATTGTATCTCGTGAATAGTTGTGGATACTGCTGTCTTCCAGGAGGCTGCTTGCTCTCTTTGGAAAGGCTGCTGCTTGTTAGCAGCAGGCAAGCTGTTCCTACTTCCTGGAAGTCTTGGCCCCTCTAATTGGCTGAAAATGTGTTGCTGGAAAAGCGCAGCAAGTCAGGCAGCATCCAAGGAGCAGGAGAATCGACATTTCGGGCATGAGCCCTTCTTCAGGCTCGACTCTCCTGCTCCTTGGATGCTGCCTGACTTGCTGCGCTTTTCCAGCAACACATTTTCAGCTCTGACCTCCAGCATCTGCAGTCCTCACTTTCTAGCCTCTAATTGGCTGCTGTTTCCTTGCCCATCAGTGTATTTGCATGAGAAGAAAAATCACGAGAGTGACACAGCTCGGTTGAGGGGTGGTGATCTGGCCCTTTAAGGGCTAAGTAATAGTAAATGAATTTAAACATGAATAAATATAAAGTTCTATAATGGAACAAGGAATGTGAAACATATACACAGAAAGGAAGCTGTTCAACCACCTTCTGGGATGAGTTCAGAGCTCTAAGCATAGAATGAACCTTTGCCTGCCAATTCTGTGCTTCAGAACCCGAGGAAGCAAAAAAAGTTAGGTATGTCCTTCAATAGTGGTAAAGAGAAAAGACGTTGGTGTTGATTTTTGAAATATATAACAAGTCCTGATGAAGGGCTCCGGCTCGAAACATTGACTTTCCCGCTCCTTGGATGCTGACTGGCCTGTTGTGCTCTTCCAGCTTCACATCTATTGACTCTGTCTTTCAGCATCTGCAGTCCTTACTGTCTCCAAGATTCTAAGATTGCTATTCAACTCACCTTTATGTAAAACTGCCAGAAATAATTCTACAGAGACTCATCAGAGCACTGAACAGTTTCTTAAATGTTTACAAGATTTTGCTTCCAATGTCATTCCAAGTATGAATTAAACTTTAAGTGAAGAGCAATTTTTGTCATCAGTTATAAATGTATCATTTGCTGGTTTGATCCTATGCCCCCTTATCTTGCAATCAAGATTGATATGGTGCTCAGGATGAACTATCCTAGATAATTTCCTCTCATTTGTTTTCAAGTCTAAAGCGTTGAGATTTTTCTAACCTTTCTTTATAAGCCTATCCTCTGATACTAGGCATGAGTTCATTGTCCTCCATACTCTTCTGGATGATTTCCTCATGTCACGGAGATTGGGACTGACTGTGGTATTTAAGATAAATAGCTATAACCTGCGTTTTGGCAAATTGCCATTGGTCTGAAACACTGTCTGTAGGTTAGATATTGCCAGGTTGGTTGGAGATCTTACCCAGAAGCCAGAAAGCCAGTAGGGAACCTCCGTCCATTCTGCAGAGGAATCTCAATGGAATCAAGTGATCTTCAGGGGCCAGCAGCAACAACAGGAGCCAAGCTGATAGCAGTGCTACACCCAATAGAGGATCAGAATTTCACAGGAGCCCAGAACAAAGGGGGAGAGAGTGAGTCATGGGTGAACTTGTAGGGAGCAGGTGGGAAGGTCTTGAAGGTAGAGAGGTTGGATGAAATTTAGGAAAGGATAGGCTCCCATTCCTGATGCTGGGTCACTTCAGTGACTATAGGGTTACAAATAAGTACAAGCCATCGAACAGCCCCTGCCCATACTCCTTTCCTCGCTTCTGGGACCTAACAGGCCAAAGTGACAGGATTTACTGTGCAGCTTTCTGTGTGTATCCCATCAAACCCCAGGAGTTACAACCACATTGTGGTGGCCTCAGGGATAATGATCACCAATTGGCTCAGTCTTGAGCCTAAATTGCCATTCTGCCACTGGCGACCCTTCTCCCCTCTAAATTAGTCCAGAATAACATCGTACTCCCTCTGCTAGGAGACTGATGCAGAGCTTTCCCTGTGATTAAGCAGGCCTGATCATCATGGTTCACACTGTGACAGGTTACATTAAACCTAGCCCTCTGTTTCTTTCACCACAAATTTAGTCTAACCTGTTGATTTATTTCTAGCACATTCTGTTTTAATATCAGATTTCCAGCATCAGCGGTATTTGACTTTGTTGCAGTTTCCAAGATGGAGTTTGGCCAAAGCATTCCATAGCTTCAAGATCACAATCCCAAACACAGGTTCCACTGTTGCTGTAAGAATGCACGACAACCTATTTATTTTATTAGTTGTTATTCCGTATGACCTGATATGGTCCCTAAGACTATATCACTCCAGACCTTGATGTTTGTCAGCTGTTGCAATGTCACTTCATGAATAAAACATACATCTCATTTTTTCTTGTGTGCAAGACCTTGCCCTAAGATGAACTTCTCATCACGTTATGCACCTAAAGATGTTTGTCCTGAGTTTAAAGAAAAAGTTATAGTTATTAGTGAGGCCAAGATTACAATATTTTGTTCAATGTCAAACACCTGCTTTAAAGAAATGGCCATCACTGCCTTGGACAGTAGTCCAGTAAAAAGAAATATAAATGTGATATATGAGTTGCAAAGTGAAGCTCATGGATCAGAATTCTATTTAAATGGAGAGCAAATAATGGAATGCTCCATGTATGATACATTTTTAAAACAGCTGATAGGTATATAAATAATATTGGAATAAGCACATTACTTCACTAAATATGATCACAGAAAAAGTGCAAAATTAGCAAATCTCAAATAAGGTATTTAGATTTTATTTCACACAGATAAATGCATGTAGGAGTCCTATCTTCTTTTTGATTGGTTGAGGTCATGGCAAAGATTATATGAATAAACAGAGACACATAATCATAATTTTTAATAAAGCATTTTACCATGCGCTGCAGAGTCCCAGTGAGTATTACTTAGAATCCCTACAGGGTGGAAACAGGCCCTTCAGCCCAATAAGTCCACACCGTCACTCCGAAGAATATCCCACCCAAATCCATTCCCCATTACTTTACATTTCCCCTGACTAATGCACGTAACTTATACATCCTTGAACACCATGGGCAATTTAGCATGGCCAATCCACCTAACCTGCACATCTTTGGACTGTGGGAGGAAACCGGAGCACCCGGAGGAAACCCACGCAGACACTGGGAGAATGTGCAAACTCCAGACATACAGTCGCCCGAGGCTGGAATCGAACCTGGGTCCCTGACGCTGTGAGGCAGCAGCACTAACTACTGAGTCATACTTTTGCAATTATATTCATTAGGATTGAGTATTATTCACTTATTATCTTGCAACTTCCAGATTATCTTAATGCAAAGGGAAAGTTGCAGAGAACTCCTTTGATTTTTTTTCCAGCTGTGCTTATATCCCTGCTTTAGGTGCTTTTATTTTAACTAAATGATTTTCAAGTCCAGTTGAGCAGCAAAACCAACATGTTCATTCTAAAAGATGAGACTTAACAAACAATTCAGGTCTTTTTCAATATATTCAGTTTCATCACACTGTAAACTTTTGCAATAAATTCTGTGTCTTAACGATCCACCTAATGAAGGAGCAGCACCCCAAAGGCTAGTGCTCCCAAATAAACCTGTTGGACTATAACCTGGTGTTGTGCGATTTTTAACTTCTTCATTGCATCTGTTCTGTTCTGCACACAATACAAATTAACAGAATGAATCCCACATTGCAGATAGGACCATTGAGTTTTCTTTAGGAATATTTTGTGACGGGGAAAGATTTTATTTTTTTTAAATGTTCTTATAACCAAGCTATTTCTCATCTTTGCTCCTACTAGAAGCTTTCCCATTTGATGTTTGTCCTCTGGTTCAGAGATTACTGTCTAAAGTTGATAAACTGCTACAATTGGATAATTCATGTCATTCCACATTTTAGAGGAGCCTGAATGATATAATCTATTAATAGCTCAATGGGTTGGATGAATTCACCAGTTTTATAGAATTACATGGTTTTTATGGGCTTGCAATCTAAAAGTATACCAGAACCTGGGTTGATCTAATTTTGTTTTACCAGGATGATTATAGCTCCAACAACACTAGAGAAGCTTGGCAATATCTACAATCAAGCACTTTACTTTCAAAATTCACTCCCTTCACTACTGACACAGAGCAGCAGTGTGTGCCACTTGCAAGATGCACTGCAGTAACTCAAGAGGGCCCCTTAGACAGCTTCTTCCAAACGCACATTCTCAAATCTAGACAACAGCACTGGATACATGGGGACTTCATCACCTACAAATTTCCCTCTAAGTCACACAACATTCTGATTTGGAATTAAATTACTGTTCTTCCATCACCACTGTGTCAAAGTCCTGGAATTACCATCCTAACAGCATTGTGGGTGTCCCTACACTCTAAGAACTGCAGCAATTCAAGAAAGCACCTCATCATCTTCTCAAGGGCTATTAGAGTTGGGCAATGAATGTTGGCTTCATCAACAATGTCCACAGCCCATGAAAAGAGAACCAAAAGTAAATTATTGGAAATCTTAGAGGCAAAATGTTAGAAAAGCTATGATTTTTGATCCTAACCGAGAAAATACAATTTGATGCAGGTGAACAGTCTTTTCAGATGAAAGGTTTGCCCCTGAATCAATACTTTATTTTTTTCTCTCTTTACACGTTGAAAAAGAACTTTGTTTTGCACCATTTTCCATTTTATTTCCTTCTTTATATTGCTGTAGGTTTGTTTTAGTTCTACAATTTTTGGTGGTACATCAATGCACTTTTGTGCTTGAGAGCAATGATACTATCGTATAGCCTTTATGTTTTCTCTTTTAGCATTGCTCTTTCCAAAGCAGATAGCTGACAGCAGTTCAGAATGGTTACTAAGGTGAGGAATAGTCAACAGGGGACTTCAGACAATGCTATCAACATTTTGCAAAAATTAATAAATTGTTTTGAAGCAGTTTGAATATGTATATATTTTCTTTTATACAGTGTGGAAACAGGCCCTTTGAACAAATCCACACCAACCCTCTGAACAGTAACCCATCCAGACCATTCCCCTACCCTATTATCCCTATATTTATCCCTGACTAATGCACCTAGCCTACACCTCCCTGGAAGCTATGGGCAATTTAGCATGGCCAATACACTTAACCTGCACATCTTTGGACTGTGGGAGGAAACCAGAGCACGCAGAGGAAACCCAAGCAGAAACTGGGAGAATGTGCAAACTCCACACAGACAGTCACCTGAGGTTAGAATCGAACCCAGGTCCCTGGCGCTGTGAGGCAGCATTGCAAACCACTGAGCCACCCTTATGAATTATGTTATGAATAACATAATTTAGCAATGATTGCAACAAAAAAACTACTGTTTCACTTGACAGATTGCAATAGAAAATGGAGCAATTTGCAGATCCATATTGGACATTGCTCATATGGGTCGTCCCTCTGGTTCCCTGCTCCGCTTCTGTTGTTTGGTTTGAACTAAAGTAACCCTAGAGAAGAAGCACAATGTCTCCCAAACACTTGATGTTTTCTGTGAGCAGTGGATACTGCACGTTCTGGAAGGCATACTGGGGACTGCTGTTATTATGCAAGGCCTGAATGTGACGGTTAGTGGTGAAAGAATGGCCTAGAGAGAAACTGTCCACAAAGATTTAGCAGTATCGCGAATGCAGACTTCCAATGGCAGTTTAAATTGGTGCCTTTGACTGAAAATCTGAAATACCCAACAGAGCAGATACCAGACAAGCTGGTCAGGCAATCGGATGTAAATATCAGGAAATGTCAGTTCCATTCAAATTATTGTGCAGTAGGCAAAATAAGGATTTTTCATTCCTGATGAGGGGCTCCTGCCCGAAACATCCATTTTCCTGCTCCTCAGATGCTGCCTGACCTGCTGTGCTTTTCCAGCACCACTCTGATCTTGAAAATAAGGATTTGTACGTACACATTGGGGTCAAGGGAAAATTATAACAACAGACTAAAAATATGAAGAAGTTTTATTTAATTAAAACTTGACACTTTAATTTCATGCTTCCAAGGGAATGAGATACTATATTTACAAAATTGTTTTTTTTTCTCAGGGTGAGAGAGGCTGTTTAGAAATATTTATGACTTAATATAATGTTAATAAATCCTGTTTGATAAAATTAAGATATATTGATTAGCCATTACAGAAAGGTTAATGTGTTCATAGTTGAACTGCACAGCAATGAACAGTTTCCAACTGATCCCATCTATGAATTCTGTAATAACACATCCTGTTAAGAACTGACAAACAACTTCTAAATTTCAACATCTTAACATATATAGAAGTTGTTTTTGGTTTCAATGTAATGAAAGTTAACATTGACAGTCTTGTAATTATTACAACTCAGACTCTAAGCCATTACAAGAATGCATTTGGGATGCTTTCTTTTATTGGTCAGAGCATTGAGTATGGGAGTTGGGAGGTCATGTTGTGGCTGTACAGGATATTGGTTAGGATTCTGGTCTCCTTCCTATCGGAAGGGTGTTGTGAAACTTGAAAGGGTTCAGAAAAGCTTTTCAAGGATGTTGCCAGAGTTGGATGATTTGAGTTTTGGAAGAGGTTGAATAGGCTGGGGCTGTTTTCCCTGGAGTGTCGGAGGCTGAAGGGTGACCTTATAGAGGTTCATAAAATCATGTGGAGTGTGGATAGGGTAAATAGGCAAAGTCTTTTCGCTGGGGTGGGTGAGTCCAGAACTGGAGGGCATAGTTTTGGTGAGAGGGGATAGATATAAAAGAGACCTAAGGGGCAACTTTTTCATGCAGAGGGTGGTACGTGTATGGAATGAGCTGCCAGAGGAAATGGTGTAGGCTGGTACAATTGCAACATTTAAAAGGCATCTGGATGGGTGTATGAATAGGAAGGGTTTGGAGGGATATGGGCCAAGTGCTGGCAAGTGGGACTAGACTAGGTTGTCTGTTTCCATCCTGTACATCTCTATGACTCAATTGATTGGTTTCTTATCAGTTGTTCCCTTCATAAACAAAAAAAGGACAATTTCTTCAAGACAGTTTTTAGTTTTTAGGAAGGACACCAGAAAACTGTTGAAAGATTCTCAATTATTTTTCCTTTGACCTTTTCCACTCTGCTCTACAAGAGATGGATTATACAAAGTTCCCCCAAGAGGTAAATGGAAAATAGGTTGTGTTACTGAACTGTCTAGATCTGAATTGTTCTAAATTACAAAAGTTCTTACAAAGAAAGAGAAGTAGTTATTCTCTTCAAGCTGGCATATGGCTGATTACAAGATCAGGTAAGCCTGTGATAACTGTTGTACAAGGTTCTGAAAGGGTTAATGTTGGAGATTGTGTAGGGATCCCCATGTAATCAAATGATGTCACATAGTCTTGGAAGAACAGCCAAAGAGTAGCATGATATCCCATTGAGGTCAGATGTGTCATCTCTGATTCTTGTTAGTCTGAATGATTATGTTTAAAACCATCAAAAATAACTTGTACCTTTTATGATCAAGCAATAATCCTCATCCTGTTATTAAGACAAAAGGCTCTTGTTGTTCAGAATCTCTCGTGGTTTATCCGCATCACTGTTACCTGAACATAACATAGGGAGAAGAATTGTTGGAGGACTCTTGGAGCATGGTGGTGCTATCCCTCCCACTCTGCCAAAAGGTATGGGTTCAAGTCCCATCTGCCCCAGACAAGTTCCAGAATAGGTCTGAACAAGTTGATTTAAAATATCTAGAAAGAAGAATTGATGGCAACACTCCGTTCAATCCCACATATTGCCAGTGATTGGTACCACAACCTGTGACAGTAACTTCCTTGGTTAAAAAAGCCTATTAAGGCTCACAGTATGGTTTGGCACTAACCATCTGTCATATAGCTTGCTTGATATTCAGTTCTATTAAAGTCAATGGAACTGATCATGGGACAGGAAGTATACTGACCAACAGTTTCAATTCTACACATTTGAGGCCCCCACTCAAGAAAACCATTCTAATTCAACATTCATGTTCAATCTTGAGGAATAGCCATTTGGCATGGCATCAGGGTAAAGTTAGTGTTGAGTATATTCCTAAAGGTCATCAGGATGAAAGAACATTAGAGAGAGAAAAAGATGGACCAACAATTACTGACCTTGTTTGTCTGGGAACTAAATTATACACAAAGCAGTCAGTGAATTTTCGAAGTAATTCACTGTGAAAAGCACTTTGAGATGTTTGGATGAGGTGATAAGTGCTATATAAATACAAGTATTTCTTTTAACTCAATTATATGACACAAACATAACGTTAAACCAGGCCCTCAATTTTCTCTCTATTTAATAACTGAAAATGTTTCTCAGCTGTTTCTTATCCCTCTGATCTCAGTACTTAGTCCTCACTTATTCAGACCACCTTAGTTGCCTTAGGATCTTTACTCCTGCAAAGAAAAATGGGCAAATTATATCACTGTGTACTTACAGATTTCTTCAGCAGGCATGACATTATTTATATTTAAGTAACAAAGTTATATTTAAAATGTGGGGGTAGTGGGGTATTCTATAATGGAACTTCAAATTCACAGTGACATAATTCATCAAGACGTCTAAGTCAAGGAAAGAAAGAATGTCATGGCAACCCAATTGGCCTATGGATGTAAGTACAGAGTACCCTGACCAAAGGAATAAGAACCAGCTGAGAAGCATTCCTATTAATTTAAAATGGAGAGTTTCAGTAATTTAATGAATGCTGTGACTTCACTGTTGCACTTTTTGGAATTCCCTTTCAAAGCCAGTTCAAAGTCGTGCTGGTGTTAGTTCAATCCCCCCCCTCCCCCACCTCAAGAATTCTCCCTTTAAAATTTTTAAAACTGTCAGTTTTTCCCAGAACCTTTGCTAATTCACACCACTTTACAGAGCACTACCAGTTTTAGATAATTATTGGAATGGAGCTTCTGTAAGCTGTTTGAGTTAAAGATGAAAATGAATAATCCACTTCCCTGTCAGACACGCATGTGGTAGGATCAATTTATGAGCAAATTAAGCAAAGAGGACTTGCCAAGCTTTCAACAGTAGTCCTAGTGTTTACACTGGATAAACCCTTTTTAAAAATCTTGCATCGATAAATATAGCTTATGTATGTTATGAAGCATGCTTAACTGCTATTTGAAATAGTCTGATTTATGAGAGAGAACTGTCCCTCAGAGAAACTGCACATATTGCTTATTTTGGCAGGTGCAATGCTTTTGATTCCATAAAAAAAACTGCTATCAACTCTACTGTAAAAAGTCCCATTATTTGACTCCAGCATCTAGAAAGGTGTTAACCCCTAGTACGGAAGTGTGTACTGTTTAGAACTACATTTGGAGAAAACTCAAAGATATCTGGCTCAGTGAAAACATTTTTGTTACATGAGGTATTTGGCCTTGGTTATTACTGGTGAGATTCTACTTTGAACACAACATAGAAAAACATTGTGAGAGCAAGAAGAACAAATGTTGGGATGTATCTTCCTGTACTCTGGCCTGTTCTCATTCATTCATTCTTACCTTATTAGAGGGCAGCATGGTAGCTCAGTGTTAGCACTGCTGCCTTACAGTGCCAGGGACCGGGGTTCGATTCCCACCTCGGGCGACTGTCTGTGTGGAGTTTGCACATTCTCCCCGTGTCTGTGTAGGTTTCCTCTGGGTGCTCTGGTTTCCTTCCACAATCTAAAGATGTGTAGATCAGGTGAATTGGCCATGCTAAATTGCCCATAGTGTTAGGTACATTAGTCAGGGGTAATGTAAGGAAATGGGTCAGGGTGGGTTACTCTTTGGAGGCTCGGTGTGGACTTGTTGGGCCAAATGGTCTAATTCCACACTGTCGTGAATCTAATCTACTTCTAGTGCATTTATATCATTCCATAACTAAAGACAACAGATGGTATAACAATGCATAGAATCATAAACAGGTACAGATCCAACAAAGGACATTCAAACTGTCATATTCATGCTGGCTATCTCTAACAGCGATTCAGCTAGTTTCACTCACCTTTTCAACACAGCCCTGCAAGTATTTTCTCCTTAGGATATTGAATTCTATTCCAGTGAGAATAGTTTATTCTACCTATTCTGCCTAGATGTCTCACGATTTTCAATTCTCTTCTCAAGAGAGAACAACCACAGCTTTGCCAGACTATCCTTGTAGGTGAAGTCTTTCATCCCCAAACCATACTTTACATCTCTTCTGCATCGTCTTCATGTCCTTCCTAAAGTGTACGGCCCATAAGTAGACACTTAGCTGAATATCCAGCTAAGGTCAAGACAGAGTTTTTGCAAAAGTCCACCATAGCTTCCTTGCTTTTGTACTTATGCCGCTCTTTATAAATCTCAAGATCCTTTATCCCATTCAACCATTATTTCAAATGAGTCTGCCATCTTTATCAAAGTGTCCACTGACTCCCTGGTTCCTTTGCTCCTATATCCTTTATTTAACTTGTTTTTCCTTGTTCTGTCTGCCAAAATGGATCACTCCCCCACCCCTTAAGACCACTGCACTACTTACTTGGTCAGACTTCATATTGAGTCTTAAAGGTGACTTTTCACCATTACTTTCTATTTCTAATCACTAAAATGGTCTCACATCCATAGTTCTTGTATTTCTCAAGGCTTTAACTTTGCTGACAAGCCTGATATAGCATTTAGAGTTAAAAAATGTGGTGCTGGAAAAGCACAGCCAGTAAGGCAGCATTTGAGGACTAGGAGAGTAAAGGGTTTGAGCATAAGCTCTTGAATATGGTATTTAACAAAATGATATTTGGATGTTCCTGTATACAGCATTCATTGCATTGCCCTCATCAACTCCTACTGCTACTTAATCAAAAAGTTCTGCCAAATTAATTGATGACTATTTGCCTTTAATAAAATCTACGTTAGCTTTCCTTAATTAATTCACATTTGTCTCAGCGACTATTAAAAGCTTTGCAATGACTGCTACAAAGCTGACTGACACATAGCTGCTGATTTACCTTTCTATTCATTTTTAAATGTGGGTATAACATCTGCAATTTTCCAGTCCTTTGGAACCATCCTGTAATGAAGGAGAATTGGAAGATTACGGCAAATCCATCTACAATTTACAGCCTTACTTCTGTCAGTGTTCTCGGATGCATCTGATCTGGTCAATGACCACAGTTAAGTAGAGCTAACCTTTCTAATATCTCCACTTTATTAATTTTTAGCCCTCATAGTGACTTAACAACTTGGGAGCATCGTCATGGTAAGGTCAGATGCAGAGTAGTCATTTAGTGTCTCATCCATGTCTTTTCCTCCATGTGTACATTCCCTTTTTGGTTCTTAATCAACCCTGCTGTGCCTTTTACCACATTTTACTATTTAAGAGGCACTTAGAATAGGGAGTGAAGGATATGGCAGATGGATTGTTTCAGAATGGCATCATGGTCAGCACTGACATGTTGGACTGAAAGGCCCATTATAGCGCTGTGCTGTTCTATGTGTATCGAAGACATTTCTGTTTATTATTGGCTTTTCTTACACTCTGTCTTTGCCTGTCTTGTTTCTTTCATCACTTACATGCATAACTTTTTATATTTAAACTGGTTCTCATTTGTTTTACATTCAAGTTAGGACGAGCAGTCTATTGAGCCTGTTCTGCCATTCAATAAGATCTGATTATTCACATTGCTGTGTACTCCTGATAAACTTTCACCCTCTTGCTTCTCAAGAATCTCTCCACTGTTGCCTTTAACTGCCTTTTGAGGATGAAAACTCCAAAGATATATGATGTCTGTTTGAGCGAAAGTCGGGAGTTAGAGGGGGTGGGGAGGTGGAGGAGAGGTGGGATCGAAATGTCATCTGTCTTAAGTGGGTGACTATTCATTTTTAAATGGTGATCTTTAGTTATAGATTCTTGCATGCAGACAGATCCTCTCCATATTCACCCTGTCAAGCCCCCTCAGGACCTTTTATTTTGAAACCAAGTCGCTTTCTAAGCACCTAGCAATTGTCCATCTAACACCAGGGAAGGTGGGGTTGACCGAGTGCAAACCCAGGGACTTGTTCAGGGAACATTTATGGTCCACATGCTCCAATCAACTCCACCTTCTGGTTGCCAGCCATTTCAACTCCGCCTCCCGCTGCCCCAACAACATGTCCATCCTGGGCCTCTTCCACCATCAAAATAAGACCACGTGCAAACTGGAGGAAGAACACCTCATCTTCTACCTCAGGAGCTTGCAATTGTACGGCCTTAACATACAATTCACCAGCTTCCAAATCTCCCCGACCTCCATCTCATCCCACGCCCACCTCTCTCTCTGCCCTGCCCCCTTAACCTGAGCTACCCTGTCCATCTTCCCTCCGATCTATCACTCCACCCTTCCCACTGACTAATTACAGCTACCTCCTATCTGCATCCACCTATCATCATCCTATCCACTTCTCCCCCCCGCCGGCCCCACTCCTTACCTCTACTTATTTCTTATCCTCCTTCTTCTCCAGTCCTGATGAAATGTTCTGACCTGAAATGTTGGCTCCACTTCTCCTCTGATGCTGCTTGACCTGCTGTGCTTTTTCCAACTCCACGCTTTGTTCATTTACGTCTCAATGCCTATTTTCACGTTTCTAGAAACCTCTGGCTTGATTGCTCTTGAGATGTGGAAGACTGGTTAAAGGAACAGTCTGGGAAAATATTGGGATTGGGAATTGGATTGAGTTGGCTTTTAAACCCATTACTACCCTGGGTATACATTTCAGGGGATGGGGTATGGGTCAGTTGCCCACTCCATGGAAGCAGATAGCCATTAAATGCTGTTAAGAAGCCACTTTGCACTAGTGTTGGTATTTCGCTGCCATTTGGTGTTATCCTTTGCTGTGTGTAACAAATAGATGGTCATGAGGTTGGAACTGCTTGCGCAACATAATAACAGTGCTTTTGGGACCAAAGCCCCATTTGTCACTTGTGAGCATGGGTTGTCCTTTCTAACCCAGTGGCCAGACCAGCATAAGGTGTCCTTATTTGATTATATTAATAGGGACACTGGGAGACCTTCATATTTCCTGGTGGCTTCAGCAGGACCAGGGACAAAGTGAGGACTCCAGATGCTGGAGATCAGAGTCAAAACGTCTGGCACTGGAGAAGCACAGCAGGTAAGGCAGCATCTGAGGAGCAGGAGAATCGACGTTTTGGGCAGAAGCCCTTGCTTATGTGCTAGTAGGCTTGTATCACTGTGGGACATCTGATTGGATCAGGAGATTCAGGAAACAGCCTACAGCCAGTTTTGTACAGTAGTGATTGTGAAAACAACAACCTCAGAAGCAAGACTGCATTTCTGGGGCAGGCAAAGGACCTGGGAGGGCTCAGGACCCTTACATGTGTTGTGTTGTGTCTCACAGCTAGTATGCAGTATACCTTTAAGGGATGAGGAATTGAGGTTTTGGTTAAGAAAAAGCAGAAAGCATATGTCAGATCAAGAGAATCCTTAGAAGACTGTAAAGGCGGTCGGAGTATACTTAAGAGGGAAATCAGGAGGGCAAAAAGGGAACATGAGATAGTTTTGGCAATAGGGTTAAGGAAAATTCAGAGTTTTTATAAATACATTAAGGACAAAAGGTGACTAGGGAGAGAATAGGGCTCCTCAAAGATCAGCAAAGCAGCCCATGTGTTGAGCCACAGGAGCTGGGGGAGATACTAAACAAATATTTTGCATCAGTACTTACTGTAGAGAAGGACATGGGAGAAATGAAATGTGGGGAAATAGATGGTGACATCATTAAAAATGTCCATACTACAGAGGAAGAGGTGCTGGATGTCTTGAAATGCATAAAAGTGGATACATCCCCAGGACCTGATCAGGCATAACCTAGAGCTGTGTGGGAAGCTATGGGAGTGATATCTGGACCCATTGTTAAGATGAGATGAGGTGCCGGAAGAGTGGAGGTTGGCTAACGTGGTGCCGCCATTTAAGAGAAATGATAAGGAAGAGCCAGCGAACTATAGACCAGTGAGCCTGACATTGGAGGGAATCCTGAGGGACAGGACTTAAATGTATTTGGAAAGGCAAGGACTGATTAGGGATAGTCAACATGACTTTGTGCATGGGAAATCATGTCTCACGAAATTGATTGAGTTTTTGGAAGAAGTAACAAAGGATTGATGAGGGCAGAGCAGTAGACATGACCTATATGTACTTCAGTAAGGCATTTGACAAGGTTCCCCATGGTTAGCAAGGTTAGATCTCATGGAATACAGGGAGAGCTAGCCATTTGGATAAAGAATTAGCTCAAAGGTAGAAGACAGAATGTGGTGGTGGAGACTTGTTTTTCAGACTGTGACCAGTGGAGTGTCACAAGGATTGGTGCTGGGTTCACTACTTATCATCATTTATATAAATGATTTGGATGCGAGCATAAGAGGTATAGTTATTAAGTTTGCAGATGACACCAAAATTGGAAGTGTAGTGGACAGCGAAGAAGGTTACCTCAGATTACAATGGGATCTTGATCAGATGGGCCAATGGGCTGAGGAGTGGCAGGTGGAGTTTAATTTAGATAAATATGAAGTGCTGCATTTTGGAAAAGCAAATCAGAGCAGGACTTATACACTTAATAGTAAGGTCCTAGGGAGTGTTGCTGAACAGAGAGACCTTAGAGTGCAGGTTCATAGTTCCTTGAAAGTAGAGTCACAGGTAGATAGGATTGTGAAGAAAGCATTTTTTATGCTTTCCTTTATTGGTCAGAGCATTGAATATTGGAGTTGGGAGGCCAAGTTGGGTCACACTTGGAATACTGCATGGGTTTCCTTCCTATCGGAAGGACGTTGTAAATCTTTTCTGAACCCTTTCAAGGATTGGAGGAATTGAGCTATAGGAAGAGGCTGAATCAGCTGGGGATGATTTCACTGGAGTGTCAGAAACTGAGGGGTGACCTCATACAGGTTTATAAAATCATGAGGAACAGTCTTTTCCCTGGGGTGGGGGAGTCCAGAACTAGAGGACATAGGTTTGGGTTGAGAGGGGAAAGGTATAAAAGGGGCCAAATGGGAAACGTTTTCACACAGATGGTGGTACGTGTATGGAATGAGCTGCCAGAGGAAGTGGTGGAGGCTGGTACAATTGCAGCTGGCAAATAGGACTAGATTTGGTTAGATATCTGATCGGCATGAATGAGTTGGACCGAAGGTTCTGTTTCTGTGCTTTACTCTTCTGTGACTGTTTGTGCCCATGGCATCATCATTATGTGACCTTAAGGCCTCTGATTCCATCTTACCTCCGGGCCAAATGCAGCATGAGACACTGATGGAAGTGTGGTGTGGTTTGCAATGACTAGCACAGTACTTGTCCAGAAGTTGAGGTGCTTGCAACTGTAATAAACACATCTCTCAGCACCATGCTGCTCGTTGGATGCTGCCTGAACTGCTGTGCTCTTCCAGCACCACAAATCCAGTATTTGGTTTTCAGCATTTGCAGTCATTGTTTTTACCATGTATCCATGTCCCGTTCTTTATGTTACAGACGCTAACGTAAGTATTTGCCCAACACGTACAAATACCTGACTGGAGGCATGGTGATAGATCACCTGAGCTTTACGTCAGGGTCCAGGACTGACTAGAAAATGCAGTTCAGAAAATTGGTTCAGGACACTTTCCAAGGTGACTGTGATGATTTTCTCAATGAACAAAGTAAACTGAAGTGGCTAATCACTTATGTCTCCATTTATGATACCACAAAGAAATATCTTTGGAACTATACCAGAGAATTATCCATTCATAAAATACCTGCTAGTGGGAATGTCCACTCCTGGACTGCTTCCCCATAAACCATTGAAAGAACAGCAGAATAAAGGAGAATTGAGAGACACCAATGGATGCACTAGATCTTAACACATTACTTTTAACATTTCGGGTTATGTGGCACTTCTGCAGAATTCCTTTCATCTAGAACGCACTCACATGGTATAAATAGCACACTTCAATGCTGGCTCGAAATGCAGTCAATTTCATTCGTGATATAAATTTGTAAACAACTACTGGGAGTTTAGTATCCTGTATTTAGCACACTTGCCAATCAAAACAAGGAAGGAAATGCTTCTTCTGACTTAAGCCTAATTTATATGTGCTTCTTTAAGAAAAAAAGGAAAAGTACAAAAAATAAATTAAGTATATTTAGTTTCTGTTTGTTTTTTCTTGCACAGAGCTATGTTTTACCCATAGTTCCTGCTTTCTTTTTGTTGGATGATAGACATTGGAGGGAGCCAGGACATTTCAATTTTTTTGTCTTATTCAAGGTGAGGGATGCCAGTGCTTGGGAGTATAATATTTTTCCATCTTGGGCTCCCAGTGTCAGCGATAGTGCAGCCAGATGAGGAATAAAGCTGCTTTTGCTTTGACCCAACCACGTGCCTTAATGCCAGCCTTAGAAGAGCAACTTCCTTCTGTGTCAATGACATTTTTTCCAGTCTCTATGCCAGCCATCCTTATAATGTCTGGGTGAGATTACAAACCTAGCTCTAAACTTGTACTGAATTGTGGCAGTTTATTTTGTGCCCTAGGGCCCAATCCACAAGGAATTTATTTCATGTGGGATTACTTCTGCCAGCCTATTCATGTGGTCTGAATTGTGTCCAAGTTTACAGTTGAAGGGACACTGTTCAAATTGAATGTGCTGCCCAATATCTCACATTGACTACCTGTTGACATATCCCTATAACTTTGATGATTTGGTGTTGTGTATCAGCTGTTAATCACTGCACCTATCCAGTTCTCCTTTCTCACCACCACAGAGTTTCTGTCAAAGCATAAGCATTGGAATTTCTTCCTTTCAGTAACTCAAGAACCAATAAAGAAATGCTGTTACTTGGGGTCGGGGAAGAGGGGTCAGTGGATGAAATTTGCTGTTCTCCATGTACTATGAATGATTTTTATACACAAAGAGGAAAGGATCTGTTCCACTAATAGCAATGGCAGAGGTGAGATTCTTACAAACTGCATGTCTCCAGGTGGGGATAAATTGAAAGGGAATGTTTTAGCTTGTCATTCAATCATTTAGTGACTCCTTGATTTGAATAGTTTTTGTCCATTTTCATGGGCAGATTAATGGGAGAAAGCCTTGGGCTTACAAATATTGGTGGTGTTGTAAGTGAGCCTGCACTGAGATTCTTGATTTGTGTAAAATCCACTGTCGTCCAGTGTTGACATGTATCTGGCAGCCCAGTGTGTAACATGAGTCAGTCCTGGGCGGTCTCGTGCAGGATAGCAGTCCCTACATTAAATGTCAGTTAGGTAAAATTGATCGATAACTAAAACCAGAGCTACCAATGAAGTCAGGATTTTGAACTATTGGACGCTACAAGCATAATTATAAGCTTGGTTATTAGGGCAGTAAATAGTTGTTACTTTTCTAATAAGTATTGTATAACCCTTGTATTCATTTGTCTTGTTTGTGTATTTCCCATACAGTAAAAGAAGCATCCATTCTAAATTGTTAAAGGGGCCAGTTGGTATAACTTTGAACTTGGGAATTGAATAACAGAGGGGTGACAGCAAGGAGGAATGAGAAGAGAAAGAAATACAAACTTTGATATTTACATAGAAATGGGGAGGGAGTAGAGTTGCATGTTAACAGTTATAAAACCCAGAAAGTTCAAATTTAATGACAGGACTTCACAATAATTGTGGAAGGTAGAGAGTTACAGAGTGTAGTGCATTTAGGTGATCACAAGGGAAAGATAACAGGGAGAGGCAGAACACCAGTGCAGGTTTGCAGGGAGGGCAGAATTAAAGAAATCTTGGAGGTAGAGGAGACATGGTTTCTTGAAAGGAGATCAATTGCTGGAAGTGGATGGTCAAATTTATATATTTGTCAACATAATCGTTAAACTCCCTCTGTTCTTTTAAGTAATGAATCCTTCTCTTGTTCAAGGCATAATTTTTTTCTGAACTAAGTCGTATGAACTCAGACTTACAACATTGCAATCCATCTGTTACTTATTTGCCTATTCCACCACAATCAATCTCACTTTGCAAATTCCTTTATCAAGCTTACTATTTTGGGATCATCTACAAGTTCAGACAATATCCCAACTAGTCATTTTTTTCAAATCACTGATGTGCACAAGTGAGCAGAAATGTAGAAGAAATTAAAGGTGAGTTGTAATCAATAGTAGTTCCCTGGTTCAATGTTTAGCTATGCCTGACGTCAATTCATGGATTGGTGTCTACAACTCCTCATGTATTTATTGACAGGCTTAACTTAAGAATTTTTTTCTAACAGCATTTTAGGGGTCAGGGACAACTCTAAGTGTATGGATATTTGGTGTCATTCATGTAGCCTCTGCTTCCTCCAGCACTAGAATTGTCACCAAGACAATCTGAAAATGCCATTCGAGAATGGAAATGCTGCTTTCTACAAAAACATCCCCAGAAAATCTTCAGAGCTCCAACCAGAGAGAGGGAAGATCATGTTGCACCAAAAATGGGTCTTCCGGTTCAGTCCAGCAGATTTCTGGAGGTACTTGTGATCCTCTTAGCTTTAATTCACCTCACTGCAGCAATAGATCCTTTTATTCTGAAGCTGCTGATGTACTTAAAGAATTTCTTTTTAGATGCACCTATGCCATTTACTCCATCACAATAGTGGATAATTCCATTTTTTCACCCATCACCGAGTAAAGAACTTTGTCCTAAATTCCTTAATGTTTTTTTAAAATTATTTTATATTCCAAATCCCTTGTTTTAGGCTCCCACACACCAACGTAACTTTCTGACATACACATCATTATTTCTGACTCTGCAATGTTTGGTAGAATTTAACACTTTCCCTCCTTCCCCTGATTAATTCTGTGGTAGAAAGACCTTCTCTCCCCACCACCAGCCAAGTCCTTAAATTATCCTATTAATCCCCATTTAAGGGCCTCATCCAACTGAGTTGATATTAACTCAATGGTAGACAGTGAACTCATCGTGTGGGGAGGGTGACCAGCTGACCTATGCTGGGTTGCCTGGAAGCTCCCCTGGATATTGTAAAAGATGCTGAGTGCTCGATTGAAGGACCTGGAAATGGGAAGAGTGACCACCTTGCCCATCCCTTCAATGAAACACCCATCCAATGTTAACCTGGGTTGATTCAGGGCCTCGAATGAGGGTCATTCTGGCAGCAGTCTCCCCAGTGGCACCACATTAAGTCAAGCCATCCTTCTTTGATTGGCTGGCAGCCCTAAGTAATTCGGACCTCCACCCTCAGGTCTCTGATCCTGGGCAATCCAGTGAAGTGCCTGAGTGGCACTTTATTTGGTGGGCCTTCCCTAGAAGCTAGACTCTTGCTGGTTCTCCAGCTGATGGGTAAACCCCCAAAGCCATCCTCCATGTTGTTGCTCTTTCTATGGAGGATTGATGAAAAGCCTAATGAAGTATATTTACAGCCTGGCTGTGCATCATTTTTTTCCTACTGGTTGCAATTTCATGATATCATTCAAAATTACCCATCCAACATTTTATTTTGATTAGGTTAGATTAGATTACTTAGTGTGGAAACAGGCCCTTCGGCCCAACAAGTCCACACCGCCCCGCCGAAGTGCAACCCACCCATACCCCTACATTTACCCCTTACCTAACACTATGGGCAATTTAGCATGGCCAATTCACCTGACCTGCACATCTTTGGACTGTGGGAGGAAACCAGAGCACCTGGAGGAAACCCACGCAGACACGATCTTCCACAAACTGTTTGAAATCTTGTTTGAATGTTAGGCCCCAGAGGAACCGCTTGTGACTAATAATCGACAGGAGCAGACTTCGATCAATTTCATAATCAGGACATAACTTAAATTCAAATATATTTTTAATATTTTTGATTACAATCTGATGATGCATAGTCTCTTTCACTCATCCCTGTGAGCGCAGTGCAAATTCACCAGATGTTATTGATGAGAGAAATTAACTGAAGATCAATTGCAGCTGGAGGTAATATATAGCACAATGCAAAGAAAAGTAATATAATGGGATGACAATATAATCCCAATGGAATCAGTGTCTGCAAAATGTACTTCTTACAGCTTCAGCTTATTACTCCTACTGCATGGAATGAAGAACTGGCTTTGTATATTGGTCTTTAATTTTTACCTTGAGCATCATAAGTTAAAATGCTTATATGCTTCACTGAAGGTTTGTTTCGAATATATGTTTACCCTTAAGTAACCTCACTATTCAGCTGCTTGACCTTCTGGCAGAAAATAGCCACCAAAAACATCATGTTAGATGTAGGTGAAATTAAGTGACAACTCTGTAATGAAAAGTGCAACTGTTATCATGTTACCAATTAAAAGTCCTTTACAATACTGTTCTGCATGTTATTTAATAACATCTATGAGATATTCTACATTGAAATAGGTAACCATATCATTTGATACAACTAGTCTCTATTGACATTTGTCATCCATGTTTCAATTTGGATTACACCACAATGATCCTATTTCTCTTCAACTCCTTCCATTCATCTATCCAAACTAGATTCCTGAAGAAGGGCTTATGCCCGAAACGTCGATTCTCCTGTTCCTTGGATGCTGCCTGACCTGCTGCGCTTTTCCAGCAACACATTTTCAGCACCTATCCAAATTAATCTTGAATATTGCCAGAGGGTGAATTTTAGGCTCTGCATCCCCAAAATATGTATAGGGACAGGTTCTGTGGCCAGGTAATTAACTTTTAGATTGGCACTGCAGCTAGGTCCAATGGGTTTAACGGAGATGCACTTTAAAGGGACTCTTGCAGTACAGTGACAGTATCCCTACCTGGGAGCTGTGTTTAAGTCCCACCTGTTTTGACGTGTAAATTGACATCTCTGAACAGGTTGATTAGAAAATTTCTGGAAATGAGATTTTGGATAGCTGCATGTAAACTACTTGCTGCCGTTGGTATCTTAATTGGTGCAGGCAAATTAGCCACAGGCATTGAGGCAAATTACTAAACAGTGGGGGCTAATTGGTTAATATCTGTCATATTCAGCCCCCAAAATCAAGAGCACTCCAACTTCGGTCATTGAGCTCCAGCACACAGATGACATTCATGTATGTATTCACTCAGAAACTGAGATCCAGTTGACTCCCTCTCTGAGGCACATAAGAATTTGGGTCTTTAAAAAAAAACACCTGGAAACCTAAGATCTTCTTCCAACAAACTCCTACAGCACAAGACCTTCTTTTCATACCTAGTAGGATCGACAGCTAGATCTGAGGGCCTCTGGTTTTTGTAGCAGTGGCTCCAGTGACATTATGAAGCTGAATTTCGAGCCCCTTGATTTGATGTTCCATTTAAAAAAAGAAACAGGTGCATGAGTTGACATTAAAAAATGTCACATCAGAGGTGTAATAGGCCATTGCTGTAACCCACCTTCAATTAAACTGTAGTCTGCTACCTCATGGTTTATGGGGGAAAAAAACTCCTTTGGTTTAGTAAAGAATTAAAATCTCAACAGGAAAGAAAATTGGATCTAACTGTTTTACTAGGATCCAAGGTGACCTACCAAATAATGGAGAACTTGTAGCTTGATAAATTATGATATATATGAGCCAATTTTATATAATACATCAACCAACACCTTATTTCTCTACTCTAGTCAATCAGCAGTAAACACCTTTTACAGTGTGCTTGACCCTTAGAGCACAAAGACCCCTAAGACATCTATCAACAAAGTTAAAATCTGGAATTTATTATAAAGGAAATCCCATACCCACTGGGCTACAGGTTGAACTAGTTACAAATTCATTTCAAATTAGAGCCCTCTGTACTGCTAAGGTCAACCAGTCCACCTCACACAAAGTGCCAAAAGAGCAGGATCACGAGTTAAGACTTTAACCCTTTCAGCCCACAAATGTTTTACTGGTTCACTGAATGTTTCATTTGTTTTAGTTTCTTTTTTCTGCTATTGATGTCTGAAGAGATTGACAGTAAAAGAGCAGAAAATTGAATGAAAAGTACTGACAGCAATCTTTACTTTTATTTGCTACCCTGGGAAAAAGACACATGTCCACTTATTGCTATTAATGATTAATAACACAGTGCTGATTGGGACTGTTCAGTTTGATAAATGCTGTATTGCCACTCATAATTGTTTGTCTGAGTTGGAATTATCAATATATGAATCAACATCCTGCACAGTTTCAAGGCTTCTTCATTGCAAACAGCAGATTAAGAATAAAGCTCAAGGAACCACTCATGACTGCTTGTACCAAATTAGCTTCAAAGCATAATCAATGAAACTCTGTAGTAATGCAAATAGTCAAAAATGTCATGGTATACAATATTTAAAGGACCTTCACTCTCTGTGTTCAGATGTTATACAATGTCTGATTTATTGACATTCATACTCATATGCTTTGGAGCACCCATGATCCTATGGCATTCATACACAAGTCATTTGCTTTGATTTATTAAGTACAGTGAAGGGTTTTGTTCTGCATGCAGTACAAGCAGATCATAACATAGAAGGAGATACAGATCACAGGGTGATTAAACTGAGCGAGACTCACAAAATTGCGGCTGCACAGGAAATGCACAAAAGCAAGGTTAATGTTAGATTTGACATTTGAGAGGCCCATTCTTTATGTTGGGTTCTGAGGAAAGAATGCCCAAAAAGTGCAACTATGAGTCATCACAAAATTCAGACACACCTCTAACCTTGATAACACTTGCCAGCAGTATTTATTTCCACTTACAATTTTTCAGATACTGAAACTGACAAAGTCAGCATGCAACATTCAGACTTGAGTTTGTAAATATCTTATAACATTCATATTACAAGAATGCCAGGCAAGAAGAAAGATTCTAAACACTTCCTCTTTACACATGATGACATTATCGTAACCAAACGCCCACCAACAACATTCTGGGAGATGGACTGAACAAACACTTAACTGGATCAGTCATATAGATATGGATAACTCATACTGTGGATGCAGCAACAAAGCAGAGAATGGGTAATCTCTTGAGTCTCAAACTCTTTCACTAACTACAAAGTTTGAGTCAGAAGTCTGATGCAAGAGGCTCCACCAGCCTGTATGATTGCAGCATGAACAACAATTGAAGCTTGACAACTTGATTAATCTGCTTAATCAGCAGCCCGTCCACCATCTTAAATGTTTATTCAATCCCTCCATTACTTACACAACATGACTGCTGAATAAAACAGATACAAGATGCAATGCAGCAACTTGGTAAGGCTTCCCAAATCTGCAATGAATACACCTAGAAGGGCAATGGCAGCAGGCACTTTTTTTGGAACTTCCAAAAGCACCATCCTGATAAATATGGTGCTATTCCTTCACCGTGTGAGAAAATTCCCTAACAACTCTTTGGGATTACCTACAGCACACATATTTCAGTAGTTCGGAATGGCAGCATGCTATCATACTTTCAAGGGTAATTAGGGTTGGGCAATAATTGTTGACACTGCCAGCAATGCTCACATTCCCTGGATGAATGAGAACATTTAAAAAGCATACCACAGCCGCTTGTATTTCCTGCACTTCAGGTTTTGGGCTGAACAAGGTTAGCCTTGCTAACGTCATAAAGTTTGACCTAGATGTTGACACAGATTCATTCAGACCACCCAAATCTCACTGCGCAGAGCTTCTTCTGGAGCTAATTAAAGTGGAAACACAGAGAAAAAGACCCCTCTGCTCAAAGGTATCCACTGAGAAGCTCACTTCCTCATTCAAGTTTGGAAAGTGTGGAATCCACATTATTGTCCAAGAGAAGTGCATGAAGATACAACTATAACAATCATTGCACTTCATGATTTGGAGATGCCGGTGTTGGACTGGGGTGTACAAAGTTAAAAATCATACAACACCATTTTATAGTCCAACAGGTTTATTTGGAAACACTAATTTTCCTCCTGATGCTCCACAATGATCTGATGAAGAAGCAGTGCTCCGAAAGTTAGTGCTTTCAAATAAACCTGTTGAACTATAACCTGGTGCTGTGTGATTTTTAACATTGCACTTCATGCATATTTTTGCCGATTTCTTCCGTGGTCAGAAGGCAGAGGGAAATGCAGTAGGAATACAGCATTAGCATTATTAACCACTTCAAGGCTATTGTGTTAGATGTTGTTTTGGTCACATTAACAGACATTGAGATAAGAATATCTTCACTTTTCTCTGAGAGTGCATTTACAAGTTTCAGTGCAGATCTGGCTGTGTGCAAAGGTTGCTATGGGCACTGACCATTGGTCATGGGGGTGACTCGATCAAAGGCAAAGGAGCACCCATCAAGAAAGACCCCATGGAAAGTTGTTGAGAGGTCACCTGGGTTTAACTGGCTATCTCCCCAAGTAGCAGAAGGCCTTCTCAATGTGGGCAAGTGGCCTTCATTTTTGTTTTCATTCATTCATGGGATGTGGGCATCACTGGCTAGGTCAGAATCTACTGCCCACACCCAATTGCATAGAATCTTGGAATCCCTAAAATGCAGAAAGAGGCCATTCAGCCTATCAAGTTTGCACCAAGCCTCCGAAGAGCATCCCATCTGGAAACTCCCCTCCCCCCAACCCCAACCCTCCACTCCATTCCCATAACACCACATGAGATTTTTAGCATCACTAACCCGCCTAACCTGCACATCCTCAAACACTACGGACCTCACCAAAATCCACCAACATCCTGAAAATTAGAGGTCATTTTGGAATAAGATCAGGAATTACTTAATTATGCAAGGGATAGCAAAATCTGCTTATCCTACCCTAATAATGTGGATGCTTGGTTAGTTGGTGGAGACCCTACGTATTTTTGTTAAAGGATATCAAGACATATAGAAGAAAGGCATGCAAATTGATAAGAGATATAAATAATCTAGCATTTAACTGAATGGAAAAAAAAGACAGGCTTGAGGAGCTGAATGGCTTATAGTTGTGCTCCTATATTTGTAGGCCATACTTAGGCAACTTCCCATATTGTGGTAGCACTGTGGCTCAGTGGTTGGTATTGCTGCCTCACAGTGCCAGACACCCTGATTCAAATCCAGCCTCAGGCAACTATCTGTGTGGAGTTTACACATTCTCCCTGTGCCTGCGTGGGTTTCTATCGGGTGCTCTGGTTTCCTCCCACAGTCCAAAGATGTGCAAGTGAGGTGGATTGGCCATGCTAAATTGCCCACATTGTTCAGGGCTGGTGAGTTTTCCAGGGAAAATATTGGGTTACAATGATAGGGTGGGGGGGTGAGTCTGGCTAGGATGCTCTTTGGAGAGTCAGGGTGAACAGATTGGGCCAAAGGGACTGTTTCCATACTGTTGGGATTTTATTCTATTATTATAAAGCTATTGTTGTCAAGGTTGAACCAACACCAGCTACATTCAGTGCTGTGGTCTTGAGCATTATAGCCATGATAATGTCAAAAACCTTATTAAACAAAATCAATAATCACGAGACAATTAATTGCTAAACTTCATCCTTTTGCTGCTAAATGAAAACAGTTAAATAAATGATTTTCTAATGAAAATAGGAACAGCAGTAATCCTAATGTTAGCCTATTTTAATTCAGAATAGGATGCCCCTTTAACTTAATGATGATGTTGATATACAGTGAGGCAGGTGCTTCCTGTGCATGTGATGATAATTGTCTCATTTGCACACAAATTTAGCTTTCCCTCATGTTGGCATGTATGGATTGTTGCTGGGCCAACTGATTCGACATGGCATGTTATCCCGCAGCAAGTTTCATGCATGATCTCAGTTACTGTGTATAGCCCAAAACCAGTTTCTGAGCAGATCAGAGAGATAACGAATCATTTATTACAGCCAACTAGTATGGTCACAGAGTGGTTATGGTACTAATAATGCAGAGATTATTATTATGTTCAAATCTCACCATGGTAAATTGAGAAATTGAATTAATTAAATCTAGTAACTTTTTTGCATTAACACCAGAAAATGACCATGGAATGTTGAAAGAAATCCACCTGGTTCAGTAACGTTCTGTGAATAGCACTTGTCATAGTGCTCCTGTGTAACCTCTGTTGGTGTGATTTTGAGCAATTAAGAGAGGAGCAATAAATTCCCTGTTTCTCTTCAATATTCCCCATAAGAAAAACTTTTTAAAAAAGAATTACGCGAATTTCGGCTGTTGGAGATCAAATCAAGTTGGTGACAGCTGTGTTTGTTCTCCCTGAGGGAAGTCCAATTCCTCCACATGATTTCAGTACAATATGAAAAACTGATGTCTAAAATTAATGCAAGCTGCAGGAAGAAAAGAAACACTCCACACATTGTTGCAAAATGTTGAGTTCCCTTCCCGAAATATGGAACAGATCTGAACGTGTTCAACATACTCAATTCTCTGTATGTAGACGCCCAGTGACATCATGTTAATAAACTGTTTGTAAGACAAACAGTAGGCATTGTTCTCTCAACAGTGATCTGTGCTGTGTTACCTGTTCTGCACTCAGAGTAACCATAAAGGAGACACAAATAATGCGATCATTTGATCGCTGAGGGATGTGCAGGCCAAACATGGAGGTGGATCAGGAAAGTGACGCTTCAGGGCTATTTGGTCAGTCTTTTCAATCTTGTTACTAAAGGCAGTCTGAGAACATTCTGGAAAATTATGACTGATAGACAAAGATCCATACCTTGTTATAGCACCTTTAGAGTCAAGAGGGTGAGGGATGGTGAGGTAAGTAAAATAGTTCCCTCTTCCACCATCCGGTGTACTTTTAACCATATGGCAATGGAGATATTTTCAATTTTACATACTGGCTACATGCACTTTAGGTTGGCCTGAAAGGCAAGCCCCAGTGGTGAAATATCAGGATTGAAATTTCATAATGCCACGCTGAAATTCACAGAAACTGAACTCTTCAAAAATCCTGAATTGAAGCATGGCTCCTCAGGAAACCCTATTCTAACCTCATTTTTAAAATGATCCTTGAATGTAATGCTGCCTCTCAGCTTTTCATTTTCTCCAAAATTCCACATAAATTCCTTTAGTTCAAGCTGTTCTTTGCTCGTGCTTCCAAGATTGTAACGGTAGATGCCTGTTGTATCCTCAGCACTGTATGGAATGCAAGCTTTGACTTTTCTTTTGTCTGTTAAAGCTCTTGGCAGCAGACTTGAACCTGGAAAACTGTGACTTTGAGGTGAGATGTGGAACGTGGAACAAATTGAGTAAAAGAATCTGAAATGCGTTCTGGGATCTGAATTTCATATTTAAAGTTTGGAATCCCCTGCCTGCTTGGTACATCAATGTGGACGTGGAACTGTTTCAATGTTTTGCAAATAACTAAAGTTATACCATAGACTGACCTGTGAGTACACAAAAAGTGAATTCACACAATTATTATACCATGAGGTTTGCAGTAGCGTGAATAGAGCTTGACAGCAAGGTGAGGGACTAAACTAATTGCAAATGCAAAGGAACGAGCTTCCACCAAAGTAATAGTACATTTTCATTTGTTTATGAGTCAATTCATGTTGTCATCTGATTCAAAATCAGGGGTCACAGTCTAAAGACACATGGTGTTGGCAATTTGGGATTGAGATGAGGAGAACCTTCATTCAAGGAGTGGCGAGCCTCTGGAATTCTTTACCACAGAAAGCAGTTGAGGCAAAAAAACATTGAATGTTTTCAAGAAGGAGTTACAGTTATCAGGGCTAGAGGGATCAAAGTGCATAGGAAGAAAGCAGGAACAGGGTATTAGTCCGATGATCAGCTACGATAGTATTAAATGGCCCAGCAGATTTGATGGGCTTACTTCTGCTCCTATTTTCTATGAGAAAGAAAAATGTCTTTCTTACCAAAGCTAACCTTGTAAAATGGAAGCACTGAAATATGAAGCAGTCCCTGCACCACAAGCAGTTAATTTCATATCTATCTTGCCCATACTTAATGGTTATTTCATAAACTTAAATGAAATTTCTTTTCATAATAGAGAACTTATCCTTTTGCATATGATCTCTACATTGTGGTTGTTCGTAATCTTGGAAAATTAAAATGAAACATAGAATAATAAAATCCCTACAGTGCACAAAGAGGTCATTTGGCCCATTGTGTTGTTTCAGTATTCCAGAAATTTGTCAGGATGCAAATATCATAACTTTAGTCTACCACCTGCAAAGATACCAATCTGAGAGAAGCAACTGCAACTGAATTGCAGTATCAGATGTGAAATTAAACTGTACAGTTATATTGATTTAGAAATTATGGTATGAAGGAAAGGATTTTGAAATTATGTTGTGTTGAATTATTCACACAATCTCATAGGTTGTCTTACTTTACAAAAATCTTTCTACGTATATTCTTTGTCCAACTTTCTGAACTGTGAACTATCTATAGGTCAGCAGTTCAGACTGTCCAAATATAGAAAAAAACACATGCATTTTACCCATTTCAAATATAAAATTTAGAAATTTGACACTGTCCATAACCAACACCATTCCTCATGCTGATTTTGATTAAAATATATACTAAAAAGCATTGCTATAATTTAATGTACTGGCATCGCAACAGTGGCTAAATTTCAAAAATTACTTGACTGTGAATCACTTTGGGACATCTGCTAGATTAAGGAAGTGCTATATAAATGCAATTATTTATTTTTTCTTCCATATTAATTTGATTTGGAGCTAGGAAGCTTGGCAAGAAATAACAGAGTACAGAAACTTGCAACACCATGTTCAACTGTTTGGCTACTGGCACTTGTAACCTTGTTTACATTTTAAGTCTGGTGGAGAGGGACAAGCTTTATAAAACTTAAGTGGGTGGGTAAAGTGAATTTTATGATGAGGCTGGAGTCAATCTAGTTTGACACAGGGAATCACACAGATCAGAAACAAGTGGACCCTGATTGGTAGATTTGTTGGCATGGAGAACGCACCAGCATTTCTGTGCAACTATTAAGGAGCAGCAGCATGAGTGGTATTCCCCACTAACAGGACCCTGCCTTCAAGACATTCTGTCTATCACATAAATGAGAAAGGTGGCTAATGAATTTCAGTGTCCATGTGATGCTTTGTATGTAGATCATATCTCTCAAATACTGACAATTCATTGCAAATAGCTGAATGAATATGGAATTTGAGATAACCAAAATACTGACCATACCCAACTAGCCTGTGCTCGCAAAACTTACAACAATGTCCAATGTCAGGTATGATTTTGCATATGGACAATAATTGTTACAATATCATGATTCTGCAAAGAATTATGCTGCCAATTAAGTTAAGGTTGTCAGTCAAACTTGAAGCATAACACATTCACACTGGTACAGTGTTATGATCCCAGCTGATGTTATTATTGTACAAGTTAGATTCAAGACTGAAGCCTCGTTACATAAATAAATTTTTTAAATTAAGTTGTCTCTCATAGATGCTGAAGCATGCAATGCTTCAAATTTTGCCTTAACAATACAAGTCTGCTATTGAAAAAAATGATATAATAGAATAAATCAAACTATCTACTTGTGACAAGAATTCAGAATTTTTAAAATACATGGCAAAAGTATAATCTCATTAATCACAAAACACTTCTTTATATATTAGAAAGAAAAAAGAACAACATTTTTTGGAATGTACCCAGAGCATGCCCCGATACAAAACCTGAGAATACACCTCCTGTAATCCAAAATTACTACTTTAACAGTATTCAGACCAAAGTCTCTGACTCTACCACCTTTGTAGGTTTCAGTCGTTGTGACTTTAGTGTATAAAGTTATTTGCGATAGCTTCTTTCTGGAGTGATAATACATCTGAATTTATATGGATTCTGTTTTAGTAACATTTTCAGGTTTTATTCCAACATCGCTGCCTTGGGACCAACATTTATTCTTCATTCTAAGGTAACATGGTTCCTTTATTGCTCCCTTCTCAGGACCATGGTGTATACAGCCATCTTATTCCAAGGACTTCACAGGCCTCAGAACTCAAAGTAAAACATAAATAAAAACACCGTCTCCATGCTATGGATGTTTCTGTTTAGCTTCTGAAAAAAAAACAAATTCCAGAAATATCTAACAAACCTTGAGGTCCGATCATTTAACTGCAGGGTTGAAAAACAGTCTAAGGTGGACAAAGATCTATCAGTGAGGTAAAAACAATGACTGCAGATGCTGGAAAGCAAATACTGGATTAGTGGTGCTGGAAGAGCACAGCAGTTCAGGCAGCATCCAATGAGCAGCGAAATCGACGTTTCGGGCAAAAGCCCTTCATCAGGAATAAAGGCAGTGAGCATGAAGCATGGAGAGATAAGCTAGAGGAGGGTGGAAGTGGGGAGAGAGTAGCATAGAGTACAATGGGTGAGTGGGGGAGGAGATGAAGGTGATAGGTCAACGAGGAGAGGGTGGAGTGGATAGGTGGAAAAGAAGATAGGCAGGTTCGACAAGTCAAGGAGACAGTAACTGAGCTGGAAGTTTGAAACTAGGATGAGGTGGGGGAAGGGGAAATGAGGAAGCTGTTGAAGTCCACATTGATGCCCTGGGGTTGAAGTATTCCGAGGTGGAAGACGAGGCGTTCTTCCTCCAGGCGTCTGGTGGTGAGGGAGCGGCGGTGAAGAAGGCCCAGGACCTCCATGTCCTCGGCAGAGTGGGAGGGGGAGTTGAAATGTTGGGCCACGGGGCGGTGTGGTTGATTGGTACGGGTGTCTCGGAGATGTTCCCTGAAGCGTTCTGCTAGGAGGTGCCCAGTCTCCCCAATGTAGAGGAGACCACATCAGGAGCAATGGATACAATAAATGATATTAGTGGATGTGCAGGTAAAACTTTGATGGATGTGGAAGGCTCCTTTACGGCCTTGGATGGAGGTGAGGGAGGAGGTGTGGGCACAGGTTTTACAGTTCCTGTGGTGGCAGGGGAAAGTGCCAGAATGGGAGGGTGGGTCGTAGGGGGGTGTGGACCTGACCAGGTAGTCACGGAGGGAACGGTCTTTGCGGAAGGCGGAAAGGGGTGGGTAGGGAAATATATCCCTGGTAGTGGTGTCTTTTTGGAGGTGGCGGAAATGTCGGTGGATGATTTGGTTTATGCAAAGGTTTGTAGGGTGGAAGGTGAGCACCAGGGGCGTTCTGTCCTTGTTATGGTTGGAGGGGTGGGGTCTGAGGGCAGAGGTGTGGGATGTGGACGAGATGCGTTGGAGGGCATCTTTAACCACGTGGGAAGGGAAATTGTGATCTCTAAAGAAGGAGGCCGTCTGGTGTGTTCTATGGTGGAACTGGTCCCCCTGAGAGCAGATACGGCGGAGGCGGAGAAATTGGGAATACGGGATGGCATTGTTGCAAGAGATAGGGAGGGAAGAGGTGTCTGGAACCCTGCACTGCCCGGTTCTACCTCCTTCCCAAGATCCACAAGCCTGACCACCCTGGCCGACCCATTGTCTCAGCATGCTCCTGCTCCACTGAACTCGTCTCTACCTACCTCAACACTGTCCTATCCCCCCAGTCCAGAAACTCCCCACATATGTTCGAGACACCACCCACGCCCTCCACCTCCTCCAAGACTTCCGTTTCCCCGGCCCCCAACGCCTCATCTTCACCATGGATATCCAATCCCTCTACACCTCCATCCGCCATGACCAGGGCCTCCAAGCCCTCCGTTTTTTCCTCTCCAGATGTCCCCAACAGTACCACTGACACTCTCATTCGTTTGGCTGAACTGGTCCTCACCCTTAACAATTTCACCTTTGAATCCTCCCAATTTCCTCCAGACCAAAGGCGTAGCCATGAGCACACGTATGGGCCCCAGCTATGCCTGTCTCTTTGTTGGCTATGTAGAACAGTTGATCTTCCGTAATTACACCGGCACCACTCCCCACCTCTTCCTCCGCTACATTGATGACTGCATTGGCGCCACCTCGTGCTCCCGCGAGGAGGTTGAGCAATTCATCAACTTCACCAACACATTCCACCCTGACCTTAAGTTTACCTGGACTATCTCTGACACCTCGCTCCCCTTCCTGGACCTCTCCATCTCCATTAGTGAAGACCGACTTGACATTGACATTTTTTACAAACCCACCAACTCCCACAGCTACCTGGATTACACCTCTTCCCACCCTATCTCTTGCAAAAATGCCATCCTGTATTCCCAATTCCTCCGCCTCCGCCGTATCTGCTCCCAGGAGGACCAGTTCCACCACAGAACACACCAGATGGCCTCCTTCTTTAGAGACCACAATTTCCCTTCCCACGTGGTTAAAGATGCCCTCCAACACATCTCGTCCACATCCCGCACCTCTGCCCTCAAACCCCACCCCTCCAACCGTAACAAGGACAGAATGCCCCTGGCGCTCACCTTCCACCCTACAAACCTTCGCATAAACCAAATCATCCGCCGACATTTCTGCCACCTCCAAAAAGACCCCACCACCAGGGATATATTTCCCTCCCCACCCCTTTCCGCCTTCCGCAAAGACCGTTCCCTCCGCGACTACCTGGTCAGGTCCACAGCCCCGTACGACTCACCCTCCCATTCTGGCACTTTCCCCTGCCACCGCAGGAACTGTAAAACCTGTGCCCACACCTCCTCCCTCACCTCTATCCAAGGCCCTAAAGGAGCCTTCCACATCCATCAAAGTTTTACCTGCACATCCACCAATATCATTTATTGTATCCGTTGCTCCCGATGTGGTCTCCTCTACATTGGGGAGACTGGGCACCTCCTAGCAGAGCGCTTTAGGGAACATCTCCGAGACACCCGCACCAATCAACCAAACCGCCCCGTGGCCCAACATTTCAACTCCCCTTCCCACTCTGCCGAGGACATGGAGGTCCTGGGCCTCCTTCACCGCCGCTCCCTCACCACCAGACACCTGGAGGAAGAACGCCTCATCTTCCACCTCGGAACACTTCAACCCCAGGGCATCAATGTGGACTTCAACAGCTTCCTCATTTCCCCTTCCCCCACCTCATCCTAGTTTCAAACTTCCAGCTCAGCACTGTCTCCTTGACTTGTCCGGACTTGTCAAACCTGCCTATCTTCTTTTCCACCTATCCACTCCACCCTCTCCTCCTTGACCTATCACCTTCATCTCCTCCCCCACTCACCCATTGTACTCTATGCTCCTCTCTCCCCACCCCCACCCTCCTCTAGCTTATCTCTCCATGCTTCAAGCTCACTGCCTTTATTCCTGATGAAGGGCTTTTGCCCGAAACGTCGATTTCGCTGCTCGTTGGATGCTGCCTGAACTGCTGTGCTCTTCCAGCACCACTAATCCAGTAAAAGATCTATCAGTGATGCACAACAACGTATGAATTCTAAAGCCAGATCTCAAAAGCTTTTTTTAAAAAAGAAATCAACATGGTTACAGGAATACTTATAAGTTATTTATTAATTTCAGATATACAGAAAATCCACGTTACCAACTCAAAAACAAACTCAAAATGTTTACTCATTGCACATTTCAACTCCACAACATAAATGATAGCCATTCTCTAGTTTATTTCTCAGGGCAATGCCTTGATGAATCAGTGTTGACTTGCCTTGTTAAAATTTAAACAAAGCCTGGTTATAACTGAAAATTCACTTGCCAACCTATCAACACAGTTCTCACAGACAGTAGAAATGATAGCTGCCCTTTACTCTGGTATTCCTTGCAAGTTGGCTTGATGAATGCAAGTTGAAAAAAATTTCAGAAATTGTGTTGTCTTTCAGAAATATCCGCAACATTGTTGATATTTAACTGTCTTCTGAAATGACCAAGCGGATAACTCAGCTGTACCAAACTGTTACAGTAAATTACAATATGAATAAAACCAAGCATTAACCCAAACAAGTCAAATGATCTTAGGGAATGTCTGCCAAGATTGGGAGAGGATAGTTAAATCATTTACACAGAATCGTACCTATCAGCCAACATCCCAGACTCCTCCAACCATCCCTTAGTTGGTGCTGACCCACTGGAAAGGCAGAATTGCTAGAAGAAGCACTGCAAAGTTATACAATTAGGAAGGTGTACGCTGAAAGTCCTAAACAATGATTCATGAAGTGACATGGAAATGACTGTCCCTCAGCTGATGAATTAGTACTCCCCCATGTTGAACATCACTTATAAGAAGGACTGAGAGTAGCAAGAGAACATAATCTGTTCCAAATGGGGACTTCAATGTCCACCATCAAGACTAGTTCAGTACCAACGCTACCGACAGAGCTGGCTACTTTGAACACGCATCATCAATAACATGAATTGTGTCTGTTCCAAGTTTTTTCTTATTGCTTGCCTACGCGGGTTACACCATTATAAAGCTGAACCACAGCCAGATGTTCTCGGACGGGTGACCATTGTGGAACTAAACACCAAGCGAGGGATTAAACGTAGGTGACAAGACCAACAGGCTAGTTACCTGACTTGCATCATCTGTTGTGTCGTGTGAATTTTAATTATCACCTTTATCACCCACCACCTTGCCGTGCAATAAAATTATTATCTTATTGCTAAAATTTTAAAATATGAATTAATTTTAAAACAGGCCAAAATTACTAAAACCTAAAGTTTTAAATTATACATTCAAATCTATTTCACAATAAAACTTCGACAGCCTAAAGGAAGTCCATTATTCGCCCATAAAAATCCGAAGCAGTTCTAACGTCAAAGAAATTGAATGGTTAGGAGTATCATGGGCGAACATCTTAAACTTATTATGCCCAGTGACTTCATCAACAAGTTGTTTTTGGCATACACTTTCCTCTGGCTCCTACTACAAAACTGAAAAAGGGTACGCTCGTATCTTGCATAAGATCCAATTTCTCCTTCTTGAGGTGTTGGTACTTCAATTCCTTCCTGTCCATGCTTGTTCCAATGATTCGTTCTCATTTTCAAAACACACCATAATGTCCATCAGCAGTACATGACCACTTTTAAACAGAATAACGTTGGGTATCCAATGGTTTTCTTCGATATCATTTCAGCTATCTTATTATGCCTTTTTATCCTCATATTCTTAACTGAGGAAGACCATCCTGATAAGTGGGATTTGTTTCTTCTGATATATCGCATTGTTTATTGTTCAAGTGTCTTCCATTGTCCTTGTGGGATCAAGGTTTGTTCGTAATAAAATTGTATTTATAACTTTAGATGTCTTCATATATAATTATCCTTTTATCCAGACATTAGAAATATTGTCATTTTTAAAGTAATAGATGCTCGTGCCCTGACAAGGCAACACCACCAATTTTTGCATTTCTACATCCCTGCATTTATCATAATTTCCACTTATCTTTTCAAATATCTCCTCTTGACTTTCCACGATCTGATTTTCCAAAGTTACAGCCGACAATCCAATTACCTGGGGATTCCAAATTTCCTTCATACTTTTCAGTTGACTTAATTTCGTCAACTTCTCCGAAATTTCAGAATTATTGAAATCGAATGAGGCTTGTAATATTTCATCCGGGGTTCTTTTAAATGCCTCGTATTTACACCTCACCGCAATTGGTATTAATGTCGATTGGTATTAATTTGTTCATTCCCAATCCTCCATCTCTATTGTGTGCATACAGGATGCCATCTGTTAAAAATTATGGCAAATGTAATATTTCTTTTATGAAACCCCTAATTATTAGATCTATTTTATTTAGATAATTTTGGGATGCTTCTAGTAAAGTGAGGTAAAAATAAAGTCTCGGAATAAAATATGTTTTAAATAGCGCTACCTTTTGCATGGGTTTCAATAATGATTTCTTTAAATTGACAATCCAATCTCCAACACTTCTTACGAGATAGATATTCCTATTCCTACCCATGGATCAATTTTTGCCCCAAGGTATCTCTCTTTATTTCCGGGGTCTATATGTTGGATTTCATTATTATTCAGACTCCATTTCCTATTAGTAATATAAATGAAAGTTTTATTTTTATATATAAAATGGATTCCTTTTGTTATTCTTATATTTTACTTCTCACCCTGTGTTTTCATAAAATCTATGTACTATCTTTAAATTACAAGACATTCCTTCATAAGATCTACGTATTAGGACAATATCATCAGCAAATGCTAACAATGCACAATGGTTAGTCTCTTGTTCTGGATCTAAATAGATTCCTTTATTACCCTCCTCCAGCGTACTAATGAGGGGATCTAACGTTTTCTTAAATAAAATAGGTGACAAAGAGTCACCTTGTTTTACACCTCTTAAAATCTTTACTTTATTTGTCTTGCATCTATATTGTTATGAAAGACATAACCACCACAACTTGTTGTAGTAAGGCATTAATGTGAAGGGAAAAAAAACATTTAAGCTAGCAGTCACCAATATACCTTTCACAGATACATTGATCCATGAGTTTACGGTTAGGAGTGACCATCATACAATGCTTTTGGAGCCAAAACCCCATCTTCACATTGAGGATACTCCCCCATTGTGTTGTGGGGGCATTGGCAGTACACTAATTATGATAGATTCAGAATTAATCTAGTAAGTGGTAACTGGGAATCCAAATGGCACTATGGATAATCAGTAGCACTCAAATTGTATCCCACCAAGATCTGCAACATCATCATTTGCCATATCTCTCATCCCATCATTAGCATCAAGCCAGTTGGCTAACCATGGTTCACTGAGAAGTCTGGAAAAACATGCCAAGATTAGGATCTGGAAAACCTGAAATGAAGTGCGCATCTGGTGATATTACCACCCCGGTCTATATGTATGTTAAAGAGTGGGGGATGCATGCTACAGATGAAACAAAGAGATCCTGGAGGCAATGAATCAGATAAAAGACCTGAAATTCTGTCACATTCAATTGTGAATGCAGGGGACTTCCATGAAGAGCCCTACTCTGAATGATGGGGAAGCCAAGCGCACAACGCTTTTTCTTTTGCGAGGCTGTTCCTTGACATTCAAAAAAGGTTTTCTTCCACCCTGATGTTGTGTGGATTGAGGTGATGAAATAATCCAATATTGGATCTACCAACAGTGAGGCAGGTGGTGCTAGTTGAAGTGAGTGGGGTGTTGAGTTTTCAAATGCTCACTTGTATTTTTTGATTTTTTATTGAATTCAAATTCCACTTTCTGCCATGGTGGGATTCGAGCACGGGTTCCCAAAATATTAACTGGATCTCATTATTAGTTTAGTGACAATACCACTACATTACCTCCTCTTGAGAAGACCTTCCCTGTCACAGCTCGTAGGCAGGTCCCTCTGTCATTACTATAATTCATTTTGTCTCCTTCCTTGAAAATGGTCACTGTTACAGTATCTCGGCGATCCTCTGTCATGCTCTCCATCTTCCAAATGAGAGAGACGAGGTCGTGTGTGCACACAAGAGTACTTTTCTGCCTCTTAGTATTTCAGCAGGGATTCTGTCTGCCCCAGAAGTCTTGCGGGTTCTCAGTTGTCAGCTGGCTTTTTCAACCTCATGTTGGGCTGGGGTTGTGCTGAGATGGTGATGGGTAGCATGCTGTCAGATGAGTTTGAGAGAACTCAGATTGAAGATTGAGTCTCAACTGAAGAGGCACTCCTTCCAATCAGTGTTCACTGTCTATCAGTTCATGATGAGCACCATTCTATTCTTAGCTCTCAGTGGTGAAGAGAAGGCAAAGCTGAAACATTTGCAACCATTTTCAACCCAGAAGTCTTGAATGGATGGCCAATCTCCGTGGATTCCTGAGATCCACATCACCATAGGTTCTGGATTTCAGCCAATTCAATGCAATTCAATCTGCATTAGATCAAGGTTCACTGCATTGGATACGACACCTGATAAAAACTCAATTGTAGCATTGAGGATTTGTGGTACGGAACAAGCAAAACTCATTCCAGTACAACTAAAACACTGGAGCCTACCCAACAAAGTGACAATTATCCTAGATATATCCTGTGTACAAAAAAATATATAATTATTGCATCATTATCCTCCTCTGAATCATTGACAGTGGTGGAAGATTTTGTTGACAGTGAATTCAA
Source organism: Chiloscyllium punctatum (assembly GCF_047496795.1). NCBI lineage: Eukaryota > Metazoa > Chordata > Chondrichthyes > Orectolobiformes > Hemiscylliidae > Chiloscyllium > Chiloscyllium punctatum. The sequence continues at coordinate 20,517,173 of NC_092764.1, forward strand.
GCAGCACTTACCAATGAGTTGCTAAACATTGTGCAATTTGGACAACTCATTCCAGACATTACAGCCTTTGTCCAAACTTAGACAAATCAGTTGCATTCCTAAGGTGATGAGAAAGCAACTGCCTTACATCAGTGCAAAATTTGACCCAAAAATGACTTCAATGAAGTCATGTAAAAATGGAAATTAGGGGAAAAGCTCTCCTTTGGGTGATGACATAGCTAGCAGAAAGGAAGGTTGTGAAGGCTGGCCATGTCAGCTCTAGGACATTGCTGCCAGGACAGCCAGCTTTGGTTACTTCATCAATGAACTTTTGTTCATTAAAATATCAGAAATTCGTGAATACATTCACTGTCTGTTTCATCTCAAATTGCTCAAATATGAAGCAATTCATCGATGATCCATTAAAGAAGCATTGGCTGTCTCCTGCAGGGGTTGAACCGCCTCCCCTTGACACTAAAAGTAATTATCATTAAAATATCCCACCGGGAGTTGGGGTGGTGGTTGTGGTAATGCTCAGCATTGACCCATTGACCACTAATTGTTCTAAAATCCTGGATGTGTTTCTCTTGCAATATGGTGGGAGTTTTTTCACCAGGTGAATCCCAACAGTTTGAGGAGGTGGCTCACTACCACCATATCACGTGCAAACAGACAATAAACATGTAGTAAATACTGGACTTGCTAACAATGTCTACATTCCATGAGTGAATACATTAACATTAAGGCAAAATTGCTTTCTTTGATCCTGCAAAGATTGTACAAAGAAGCACGCCTTGCTTTGCATTGAAAAGGTATCACTGAAAACTATCTGAATTGTTATTGTACTATAATTTATATGCTTTGGTGTGAAATAATTAGCATAATTCACAACTAAAAGCACCATGATAGTGATAATACGCTACCAGTCCTTTTATTTATTTTCTCTTTTACTGGTGCTAAGGGTCTGATATATAACAGACTACATTATTACAAGAACTATGCAGTATATTAATGTTAGTTAGATAGAAATGACTCATTCAAGATAATATGTTATGGCAGGGGAAAAAACAAAATAATGGAGATTTAGATATTGGGGATGAATTCCAAAATATTTTAGAGATCAAAACTGGCATGAGTTTGGCCAAAGTTTTGGAAAAGTTAGAATTTTGGCCTGAGTTATAGCATTTAGAATTGAATATATTCATTGCCCAAAGGTTAAGATAACACAAATTTGTGATACAGAATCTAACCACGCTTAGTCAATTCTGCACATATTCGATGTGTCATGATGATAAAATATGGACTATATGTCTTTAATAGTTCATCAACTAACTTTATATCCTTGGATTTTGGAGCTGAGGGAAACACCATTAAAAACTAATGAGCTGGAACACTTTAAAATGGCTGCCAAAGTTAGCTCAAATGAAAATAGCCAAATTCATTGGAATTTACACAGGAATGTCTAATGGCTGAGGCTCACCAACAAACTCAGAAAAGGAGCAGTTACCTGGAGACGGTCAAGTTGAATTCATATGCAAATTCCGATATAGCAAGCATTGGAATTCATAGTCCCATTTAAAGTATCTACAGCCACCAGTTGCACTTGAATTAAATGTTTTAAGGCTTTATTAAGTTGAAGAAATATAAGTTTTTTTGTGAATAAGAGTGTTCGTTTCTCAAACAACGAAGGTATGTAAAACGTTATTTGTCAAAATATTATTTTATCTAATCTCTGCATGGAAAATATGGTTGACACTGGGTGTGTTGGCACAGTAGGTGCAGGTGATGTGTTGGCATGGAGGGTGTGGGGGGGTCATGGGTCAGTGGGAGAGGAACACATAGCATCATACAGTCATAGAGGTCTACAGCATGGAAACAGGCTCTTCAGTCCAACTTTCCTATGCTGCCCAACAGTTTGATATGGTGGTCATGAGGAGCTATAGGAGGTGCTGGAAAGTGTAGTGGGCATGAGGTTTTGGGTTTTGTGACACTCTTTCAAATGGTCTTAAACCAAATATTTTCTTTAGGATAGGGGTGGCTTGGAGATGGGAGTGGTAGTGGGTGGGAAAGATAGAACTTAACTTAGTTTCTTGAAGCACTTTGGCTTTCTGGATAATTATGATTAATCACAAAATGTTTAATTTCCTCATACCCCATTCCCAACATATTGAAATCAAAAACAATGGTAGAAATGTGGACTTGAAATCTGGTAATATTTCAAACTATTCTAAAACGTTTATTTTTGATGCAAAGATAATTAGTGGTCATCTTAGATGTTGAGTCCTTTACTCTTTACAAATTCAAAACTGCAATTTGTGAGCAAAGTTTGGGCCTTGCGATAACATCAGTTGTAAAATTCTTCAAAATTGATACGTCTAAAAGGCTTTTTTTGTTTTTTTTTCAGGGAAAGCATCCTGGTATTAATATTATTTTTCCTGTGGGTAAACTCCTATTGACTTCAGGAGCTACAGAGTTGCTAAATTAATCCGAAAACCCTGAAGCCAAGAAACTATTCACGTTGTGGTAAAAGTTATTTAACTAGTTAGTGCTAATTTTTCTGACTCGTGTCTCTCTGTTGAAATATCAACTCCAAAAACATTCAAGTTAAGTTGCATACAGTTTACCAGAAATTAAACTGAATAAGAAACTAGCTCCAAAAGACAGCACAGATGCTAAATTAGGTCTATCCTTTGCTCAATTTTAACAATTGCAATTATATGTCTTAAATAAATAGATACCTGTACAATATGGAACTTATTTTGTGATGCTATGATTCATATGCTACGTGGATTGAAGTTGTGAATGTTGTGATTCGACTTTCTATGATACATTTTCCAAATAGCAATACTATCCCTAAAATATTTCATTTACACCAGGAATGTCTTTACAAATTTGAAACATGTTTCAAATCTCAAGTTTTGTCCAGATGTTGTGAGATATATGTTGCTTTGATGTAGAATAGCACTTATAATGACATGTGATTAGGTCAGATAAAGCATCATGTTTTCCCTCCAATCGCCTCCTTCCATCCAATAAATGCTATTTTATTAGTATTATGCAGATCTATGTTTGTGGTATTAATAGGGTACATTAATGGAATACACCAAGAAGTACAATAAAATTTGTGAAGTAAAGGGAAATGTAACTTTAAATACAAATATCATTAATTCCAGAAGATGAAAACCTTGCCCAAATAAAACTGAAGGCTTCACATGTATCAAATTATTTTCATCTTTTCCTATTTACAGTTTTCAACCAAACATCACTGTTTTATGCAAATCATTACAACATGATATAAACAATCAGATTTCAGTACTATGAACTTCTTAGGAACTTAAGGTACACCGATTAGGAGTTTCATTCATCAGGTTTGCTCTCTTGTACAGACTATAATAAAATTTGTGGCAGGGTCATCAAAACAGTATTTGTTGTAACTGAGAGGCTGGTGGCGCAGATTGTACATTCTGTGCTAAATGTTTCTGTTGGTAGAATGCTAGTTAAACTGTTCAGACTATGGGGGATCATTGAGGCAAGGAGTTACTAATTCCTGTTATGTTTTCAAACTGCACTTAACAAACATAGATGATCAGAACGTGCCAATATTATTCTTCATCCAGTGTGCTTCAATTTCACTTAGATTGTATATGGAATGCACTGAGCAGAAGAACAACATTCTCTCGCGATGGGCCAAATGACAGAGGTCCAATCAAGAGATATTTCTCTTTGTCTAAGGCTGGCTGGACAATATCAGAGACCTACCGATTACCTGCCTGCTCTTTTAAGCTGAATCCTTTGAATGATGCATGAGGTTTTCACTACTGGGATTAAGGCTCAAATCCAATAGGGAGTTTTAGAAACTTCAAATTTAGATTTAATGTCATAAAGAAAATGAATCTGAATAGTTTTAATCACCAGTGCTGTAGTGGTAATAGCCTAAAACATCCTCTGATAACTCCGCTAAGGCTCTCTGCAAAGTAGAGGGAGTTATGGAAAAACGAACAAGTCAGATAAAAGTAGGGTTTGAGAAAATACTTTTGGAATTGAGATATGGTAGATTCAGAAATCTCCGTAATATCCATCATTCCTTATCATAATTTTCAGCTGATTTAGAAGAAAATTAGATATCAGCAAAAACTCCACTGATGATAATCCAATGCTTGTTTACTAAAAGCAGTTTCTGCACTATATCAGTAACCACAATCAGAGCTGCAAAAACCATAAACTTAATAGGCCTTTACATAATCTGAATTTATACAACCGATTTAATTTACTTTCTTTGTAATCATTTCCACTGCTGACACTAAAATGACTTTCAGCAGGGTGGTTCCCATGAACTTCATGATATTCTACCATATGGTTTAAATTAACTATTTTCCAATAAAAGCCCTGTGCAATGTACTGCATTCTTTGTATATAACACTGTTTACCCAGCCACCCATGTGTTTCAATTTATCAATTAACTAATAAAAACCTTCATCTAATGCACTGCATTCCATAACTTACATACATACCTCAAATACTCAAACTGGAGAATAACAAAGATAAAGCAAAGGTCTGTGGTCAAACACTATCTACTGTTAGGTAAGGTACTTTTTGATTTCAATCTGATGTACTAACATGCAAGCTATTTGAATTTTAAACATTCCTGGCAATGTTCAACTTTTTAATAGTTCTCAATATTCATTTAGCTTACAGTAATGAATACAGGGAATTACATAGTTGATTTGATTTATTATTGTCACATGTACTGAAATACAGTGAAAAGTATTGATTTGCATGCTATTCAGATAAATCACACTTTACATTAGTATATCAGGGTTACTGGACAGAATGCAGAATATCATGTACAGCTACAGAGAAGGAGCAGAGAAAGATCAACTTGAGGATAAATGTAATAATTAATCCTGCACCTCCAAGAGGAGGCTTTTCAAAAGTTTGCTAACAGTAGGGAAGAAACTGTTCTTGAATGTGCTGAGGTGCAATGCAGCACTTTTACACATGGAAAATGCTTGGAATAAAAGGAAAAAAAGTCAAAGTTATATTAGACTTTGGAGTTATAAACACTTATTGATGTCTAAGACCCAATGAAAAGTTAAGATTATAAGGGAGGACTGAGCTATGTGTACCATATTAGATCCAGCACACTCAACATCTGCTGTATATATGCACAGACCTACACTCCTTTGCTCAACAGAGGGATAAAGGACCTTGACCACACCTCCAGCTAGCCATTCCTTTCTTGAAGACAGGAAAACACTGTAGGGACCCTAATGGAGGAGGAACCATAGATAGTATGTCACCACCAACCCTCCACCCCCAATTTCCCCAGACATCTCACCTTAGGAAAGTCCAGAGGTACTTGGCCTCTCCACCTCCAATCTGCTAGTAGCCCTTGATGCTGTGGAAGTTCAAGCCGAGAAGGGTGAGCCTGCATTTAGCCAGGACACTGTCAATATCTTTGAGACCTCTTTCACAAGCAGCCAGGATTTTCTTCCCAATACTCCAACATCAATAGGCTTCGCTATAAGGCAGGTTCCCTCCACCCAACTTACAGTTCCTGAGAATGTACCTCGACTTAGAGTGAGAAAAGAAAACTTTATAAGTATACATAGGTTACATGGGTAACATTTCATTGTAGGTAGCAACTCTCAGTTATAAAGATACAGTTACATTTTATCATCAGCTGTGAGTGACTGCTATTTGTGCTGCAACTACTGGAATGATGGCAGAGAGACTGGTCTTCCTTACAGCACCAACAAAGTCATCAGTCAACAGTGGCAGCATATGCAAATAGCATTTAGCCATCATCATCCCAACAATGGAATATGGAAGCTTCCGACAAGGACGGAAATGAGATCCCATATTTCAAACTCAGCTGCATAGAACCTTTACATTGTCCACCTGATTCAGGTGTATTCTGATAAAATCATTTGGCACACCTAACATAAGAGATTGTTCGTGTGGTCAGGAGAATGAAAATGTCACACCTCTACATGACTCAAGAAAGCCAGCAATGCATATATAATGATAGTGTGCAAATGTTATAGTCGAAGGTGTAAAATGAGAAGGACATTGTGCAGGCAGGGAGACCTTGGAATGTGATGCAATTTTTGTTGTTATAATTTCAGATCAATTGGAAGCCAAAAGAAAATGATACATCTTCCGTTGCACTGAAAGTATATGCAGGTAATGGAGAAGGACAGGGCGGTGAGAATGATTAATTCTCAGAGAATTTGAGTTTCCTAAATGCTTACAATTCATTCCTTATGAATTCATAATGTTGTCACCTTCATTGATGGTTTCATATTAAAAGGAATGAATTTCAGATCACTTAGTGTTTAATCTGCACTCAATAACTGGCTGTTTAATTCAGAGATGCACCCAAGCCCTTGCACGCTGTCAGTAAACATGGGGATTAATGGGATTTGATTTTGGGTTTCAACTTCTTGAATATAGATGAATTCCTGAATGTGGGAGAACTAATTCAAAAAAGAATGTTAATAAAAAGCACATGAGAACATAGAATTTATAAATTTAGTACAAAGGCAAGGAGGTAATGCTAAACCTATAAAAGTCATTTGTTAGACACAGCTAGAATATTGTGTACAGTTTAGGGAACCTTACCTTCGGAAAGATGCCAAGACCATCGAGCAAGTACAAAAGTGATTAGTGAAGGAGACTTAGTCTGAAAGGTTTAAGTTATGAAACTGTTTGGAGAAGTTTGGGCTCTTCCCTTCAGGGAGATTTGGTTTCAGTGATCATAATTATCAAGCCTTTCAATGAAGCTTGTAGGGACTATCTATTTTCTACATCTATTATACCTATGACTGTTTTATCCCTATTATGGCATGAGGTTGAGATTATCACTAAATGAATGAAGGATGCGATTAGAATTTTTAATATATATATATATGTATATATATAGGAAGGTCATGACTGTTTTGGAAAAGATGTAGAAAGGTTTATTGGAAATGTTCCAGTATCGGGAATTACAGTTATGTAGTAGACTGAAGACACAGGGCTTGTTCTCCTTGGAGCACAGAAGGCTGCATGGAGATTTGGTAAAGATGTTTAAGGCATGTGGCATTTAGATAGAGAAATAAAAGAAACTCTTAAGGTTGGCAAGGTGGCACTGTGGTTAGGACTACTGCCTCACAGTGCCAGGAACTCAGGTTTGATTGCACCCTTGTGTGACTGTCTGTGTGGAGTTTGCATGTTCTCTCCATGTCTGTGAAGATTTCCTCCCACTGTCCAATGATGTGCAGGTTAGGTGGATTGGCCATGCTAAGCAAAAATTGCCCTGGAGGTGTAGGTTAAATGGATTAGCCACGGTAAATGTGGGATTATGGGGATAGGGTAGTATGCTCTTCGGAGAGTCAGTGCAGACCTGATAGGCTAAATGGTATCTACCTGCGCTGTAGGGATTCAATTATTTTTTTTTTAAAAATATACGTTATTCATAACAAAGGAAATCTTTATGCGCATATACAGATCTATACAGTTTTTGCATACCAAGAAGAAAACAAACATTGGGGTTTGACTTTCTCAATTCTATGATTCTTTCTGGTTGCTGAAGAACTAATAACCAAAAGGAACAGATCTTAAGCGGTTGGCAAAAGTACCAGATGTGATATGAGGAAAGCCATTTTTAAGAGGCAGTGGTGAGGATTTGGAATGCAGTGTCTTCATTAGATCAATATTTAAAGGGGAAATACGTGCAGAGATATAGGAAATGATGGGAGAAGTTGGAGGTGGGAGGGTATTGAGTGAGGTAAAGATGGGGGAATGCCTAACTGAAACAGCACAGAACTGATTGACCAGATGGTCGCCTTCTCTATGTCTCTCTGAGATAATAGCCATAAACACTTGATTCTCGTCAAAGTTATAAGAAAGGAAAACAGGCCAAATGGCATCCTTCCAAATATAAATGTATGATTCTATTAGGTTAACTACAGCCAAACCTCCAAAAAGAAAGTAAATGTTTATCCCTAATTAATAGAGATTTAATATAAATCCAAATACACAAAGAATCCGGGTAGTGCCTTTAGAACTTGGCCTGACACTTCTGATCTTATCTTGTCACACTTTTGCATCAATCTATCGTAATGTTTGCAAAGTACTTGCAATTAATGTACATTTTATTCTTGTTCAGCCATGTCCTCACTTACAGTTTCATCTTGCTTTATGGTCATGTACAATATTTATCTCAACCTTAACCGCCACTTCAAGTCATTTTTCTTAGATTAGATTAGATTACATTACAGTGTGGAAACAGGCCCTTCGGCCCAACAAGTCCACACCGACCTGCAACCCACCCATACCCCTTACCTAACACTACAAGCAATTTAGCATGGCCAATCCATCTAACCTGCACATCTTTGGACTGTGGGAGGAAACCGGAGCACCCGGAGGAAACCCACGCAGACACGGGGAGAACGTGCAAACTCCACACAGTCAGTCGCCTGAGACAGGAATTGAACCCAGGTCTCTGGCGCTGTGAGGCAGCAGTGCTAACCACTGTGCCACTGTGCCGCCCACTCAGTCGCCTGAGCTATTTCTGTCATAGCTTTGTTGAAATGGTTGGAATTTTCCTTGCCCCTAAATTACATGGGAAATGGTAAGTCAGTTGGGGAAATACAGCATGATTGGAAAAATGAGATACTCAAAGTCAAGAAAAATCGAATCCAATTTTGCTCCGAAGTTTTGATTGATGAGCTGAGAATCTTACTAGTAAGCAGCGAGAGGACTACTTACATGCACTTACATCTAATTAGTACTGCATGGCACCTCATTGATATGCAATTTCCTAATTTCTCACAAGGTGGAGAGAAACTTGGTGACAATTGGTGCATTTTAAACTCACTTGCAAGACATAAATGAAAGAGTTGGATGGGAACGTGTGGAAGCTCAGAACTGATTGGGTCAGCAAGGAGTGCAAGGAAGAGAATAGCATGAAGTTTTTTTGGTGGGTGGGGTCCCCTAGATTACCAGGCTGAACCTGTGAGTCACTCTCTGAAGTGCAATCTGTGTTGCCTTTTATCTTCACCTGAAATGAGCAATGGAAATGAAAAATGGCTGCAACTACACCCAGAATGGGTGAAGTAATTTTTTTCTGTATAGAACAAGCTCTACTTGTGAGCAATGTGAGGTTCTTTAAGGGGTAATTGCATTATAGAATACAAGTAGAAGACATGTGTAATCATAGCACCCTACATGTAAAATGCATGCAGTGTTCAACTGTGTGGGATACAAATCCTGGTCACAAGTCACCTTGACCATATTATTGGTCATCACAAATTGATCACAATTATTTCTGTGAAGCAGAAGGAACCACAGGTGACCTTTAAATTGTCACCTGTAAACCACAATTCACAAGGACAATCATGATCTTGCTGGCTGTAAAACTACACAGAGCTGGTTTCCACTCACCTTGAATTGTTTGTATTTTCCAACATGCTCTTAAATGCAACACTGCCTTTCCTGGATGAGTGAGGGAGCAAGTTATGTTCCCTCTGAAATTCCCTGCTGCTGCATTGACCTTTGAAGTCTGTATGTGGTGACAGCATCCAGAACTGGAATTCAATGTGGCCACATGACAATCAATATACACTGTAGCTACAATGATCTAGTAATATTATCACCAGACTTTTAATGTAGAAACGCAGCTAATGTTCTGGGGACCCGAGTGAAATCCTGCCATGGCAGATGGTGGAATTTGAATTCAGTAAGAGGCTAATGACAACTTAAAATATTTGTCAATTGTCAAGAAAACCCCATCTGTTTCACAAATGTTCTTAGGGATGGAAATCTGCCATCGCTTACCTGGTCTGGCCTAAATGTAGCTCCAGACCCACAGCAACGTGGTTGATTAACTGCCCTCTCGGTAATTAGAGATAGGCATTAAATGCCTATTTTGTAGCTCAGGTTGAGGTTTAGGGTGTAGGTTTGCTCGCTGAGCTGTAGGTTTGATATCCAGAGATGCCCATGTCCCATGAGTGAATTTTTTAAAAATGTCTACTTTAGAGGGAATATCGGAGCAAACGTTTGGTAATGCTATGAGGAGAAACTACTTCACCCAGAGAGTGGTGGCTGTGTGGAATGCTCTGCCCCAGAGGGCAGTGGAGGCCCAGTCTCTGGATTCATTTAAGAAAGAATTGGATAGAGCTCTTAAAGATAGTGGAGTCAAGGGGTATGGAGATAAGGCTGGAACAGGATACTGATTAGGAATGATCAGCCATGATCATATTGAATGGTGGTGCAGGCTTGAAGGGCAGAATGGCCTACTCCTGCATCTATTGTCTATTGTCTACCATGCTTACACTCTCCTACTGTATTTGTGTGGCATTGCTTGTGCTGCATTCTTTAGATTAAGGTCCACCTTGTTAACGGCCCATATACAAGCAAACCTTGGACCTCTGTGTTGGTGTCCCCAATCCCCACTGAATCAAGGAAAAAACTGTAATTCGTGTGCTGCGTGAATGCTGTCTGCTCACTTTAAGAAGAATATTTTCTGCTTCTGATATTCCCCACAAGGGTTCATTGGAATGGGTCCAGCCACAGCAGGGGTTATTGTCATTGTGGCCATGGTGCTGCGAAGGCTCAGAGAAATTGAGGAGGAATTTATGAGTCAGTGAGCCCCACGGCCAACAGTAACCTTCAATGGCTGCCAAACATCCTCCAAGTGAAGTTGAACAGCTGAAATTCCCTCAGGGTGTGGAGGAGGTGCAGAAGCCAAGCAGTTATTGGCCTCACTGCCACTTCCTACAAAGGAACAGGGAGCCATAGACTGTGGATGTCCCAAATCACCATCAAGGAGCTGAGTCACTGCTCGAGGAAGACTCATGAACTAAAGGGGTGGGTGGCCATCCTATCCCAGTGATTATCAAGGCAACAACTGTGTTAAATTCTTAAGCAACTGACCTTTTCCAAGGATACACTGGAGACCTGTGTGGGATCTCACAGTCTTCAATTCACAAATGTATCATGGCTGTTACTGACACAACTTAAACCAGATCATACCACTTCATCTCATTTTGGGTCAACGCTAGAGCAAGCAGGAGGCTTTGCCAACACTGTTGGCTTCCCCAAGGTATAGGACACTATAAACTGTAATCATATTGTGTTGAGGGCACCATATCATAATGCACTGACATCATTAACAGAGATGGTGATCCAATTCATCAATGTACAAGTTATCTGTGATCATGGATATCACATCCTAATGGTCTACACCTGATACTCTGGGGGCTGCCATGATGTGTGTATGTGTGTGTGTATATATATAATATATATATATATATATATTCTTGAGAGCACATATTCCTGCTTCATTACAAAAGGCAGGTGCCTTGCAAGGATGGACACTGGGAGACGAGGCTACCCTACATCACTATGGTTGATGAACTGTTTACATAAGCTTCTGACTTGTGACCAGGATTTGTATCCCACACAGGTGAACACGACATGCATTCCACATAGACATTTTTGCAAGGATTGTGAAGGTTTGTAGCTCAGGTTGAGGTTTAGGGTGTGGGTTTGCTCGCTGAGCTATAGGTTTGATATTCAGACGTTTCATTACCTGGCTAGGTAACATCATCAGTGGCGACCTCCAAGTGAAGCGAAGCTGTTGTCTCCTGCTTTCTATTTATATCTTTCTCCTGGATGGAGTTCCTGGGGTTTGTGGTGATGTCATTTCCTGTTCGTTTTCTGAGGGGTTGATAGATGGCATCTAGATCTATGCGTTTGTTTATGGCGTTGTGGTTGGAGTGCCAGGCCTGTAGGAATTCTCTGGCATGTCTTTGCTTAGCCTGTCCCAGGATAGATGCGTTGTCCCAGTCAAAATGGTTTTTTTCATCCGTGTGTAGGGCTATGAGGGAGAGAGGGTTGTGTCTTTTTGTGGCTAGCTGGTGTTCATGTATCCTAGTGGCTAACTTTCTTCCTGTTTGTACTACGTAGTGTTTGTGGCAGTCCTTGCATGGAATTTTGTAGATGACGTTGGTTTTGTCCATGGGTTGTACTGGGTCTTTTAAGTTTGTTAGTTTTTGTTTGAGAGTGTTGGTGGGTTTGTGCGCTACTAGGATTCCGAGGGGGAATCGGGAATCGACCCCTCGGAATCTTAGTAGCACACAAACCCACCAACACTCTCAAACAAAAACTAACAAACTTAAAAGACCCAGTACAACCCATGGACAAAACCAACGTCATCTACAAAATTCCATGCAAGGACTGCCACAAACACTACGTAGGACAAACAGGAAGAAAGTTAGCCACTAGGATACATGAACACCAGCTAGCCACAAAAAGACACAACCCTCTCTCCCTCATAGCCCTACACACGGATGAAAAAAACCATTTTGACTGGGACAACGCATCTATCCTGGGACAGGCTAAGCAAAGACATGCCAGAGAATTCCTACAGGCCTGGCACTCCAACCACAACGCCATAAACAAACGCATAGATCTAGATGCCATCTATCAACCCCTCAGAAAACGAACAGGAAATGACATCACCACAAACCCCAGGAACTCCATCCAGGAGAAAGATATAAATAGAAAGCAGGAGACAACAGCTTCACTTCACTTGGAGGTCGCCACTGATGATGTTACCTAGCCAGGTAATGAAACGTCTGGATATCAAACCTACAGCTCAGCCAGCAAACCTACACCCTAAACCACATAGACATCATTAGACTCTTAGTTCCAGATTATTATTGATTTCAAATACCACTGTCTGCATGGCAGGATCCAAACCCAGGTTCCCAGAACATTACATGGATCTCTAGATTAACAGTCCAGCAGTGAAACCACTAGGCTGTGGCCTACTTCACTGTTTTTGTACCTGGCACCAGTCCTTCTGACCTCAAAATATGAGCAATCAATCCATTTGTACCAACATAATATGGAATTCAAAGCTAATGTCTGTTCATAAAGGTTTATAAGAAAATCATAATTCTCTTCATAATTATAAATCATTTTGATTAGATAAATAAGAAAATAGCTGACACTTAATTTAGTCAGAAACTGCTGGAAATAAATGAAACACCCACAGCAACAAATGAAAGGTGTAGTTAGAGATTTTATTTTAAACACAGTACCATGGAATGCAGTTGTGGTAACAATGGTGAAAGAGTATCACTAAAATGGGCATTCATACACAATTACAGGAATGTAGTTGTGGATTGATATGGGTGACAATAATACTCAAGTACCATCAGAAACCAGTGAAACAAGTGTCACCTTGGATTTTAAACTGTCAACGTCCATGAAGATATTTGAAATCTTTTCCTTCAACTTTTAGATATTTAGTACCACGCTTCACTCCTTGGAGGAATAAAGCCATGTTGATCAAGTCCAAAACACCTTGATTTCTTTCATAGGTAAGGCCTTAGACAAAGATGAATGATTATTGCAAATCCATATTTAATTAACAATGCTGCGTTTTAGTAGAGGTTCTAGATTACGATCAATCTTGCCGATTAGAATTGGAAAGTATCTGTCATTTTATCTTATGCAGCGCACCAAAGAATTGGCAGTGATTCAAATAGCGTATGATTGACTGCAATTGTAAATTACCTGGTTGAAATGAAAGCACATGTTGGGATATCGGGATCACAGCTGTGCAATGTTAGTATGAAATCCTGCTACCTTTTGGCCATTTCATTCTTTTGCTTGTGGCATTACTTTTTCTTCTTTTTATACAATATAGTTCAAGCAAAAGGGCAATATGCATTTCTGATCATTATCGAGCTGTATATCTGGACATCACTTCCCCACAATGTTCATAGGAATTTCAATATGTACTTAATTTATTCATGGAAAAGGTTTACTATCAAATTAAAGGCACATTTTCTGTGCTTGGTTTGTGCCAAACTAAAATTTGGCATTGTTTGCATTATAAAATGTGTGTTATTATATAAAACATAATAAAGTGTACAGCAGAACAATTTATTGGGGCACTTAATGTCTCTCAATAGAACTTTAACATGGTGAAGATGATTAGCGATAAATTGAATGCCATTACAGGAAATACAAGGACCTGCAAAGTTATTGGCTGGTGAGCATATGATTTTATCTTTCTTCCAAAGAAGGCTGAGGATTTAGTATCAATGCCAAATGCTCAATGAGGACTACAAGTTCATACTTCAATTCTGCTTAATGCCTTTGAAAGACTCTGATGATAATATGTTTGATATTTGTCATTTCCTTTAAAATTCAATGGTATGGGGCCAATAAATTAAAATGGGAACAAGTAAACATTTTTGCTCAATACTACAACCAAACTCCATAATGTTTTAAAGTTTTTGAGTCTGTCTAATCTATGATCCAGATTCCAATCAAATAATGGACAAATATCTCTTTAGAGTAAAGGCTTAAAGATAGAACAAAGGCTCAAAACTATATCTTGGCTGATTCAAAGGTTAGAACTGTTGATAATGAATATGTTTGAGTTGATTACCATAACTGTCAAATATTTTTGAGCTAAAAGTAAGTGAAATGGTCTATTGCCAAAGTGAGTATTGCCAAATGCCGTTTATAAATTTAAGTTGTTCACATATAAAGGGCTTGTTTTTAGAATTATATAAAAAGTCCTTGTGGAAACACAAAATATTTGCATTTATTTAATCAATACTCTTCAGAATGTTTGCTGACTTTATTACTGTCTTTTTTTGGAAGGTGACATACTTACTGCTTGATTTGATCTTTAAGGATTTCCTTCTTTACCATAAACAATCAATAAAAGAGACAGAAACAAAAGATATTCATGTTTCTCATGTTCTTAGTACTTGAACAGAACAAAAAGGCAGAAGGAAAATTCAATAAAAATGACACTATGTAGGTTAATAATTTTAACGAGCAATATACCTAGATGTTGCTGTGTGGATTTGACTCAGCTCCAAGTCAATTTAATTAACTTTCTTTCAACGTTCTACATATAATTTGTTTTTGCCATAGGGAGCATGTGTGCAATTAATATTGCAAGATGCAAACTTCATGGCTAACCCCATCCTTATCAGTGCCAATTCAACCAATATTTCTTTTTAATCTGTCTACCTCCCGAATGTATGCAATTTGGGGTGCTGGGAAATATGTAGAATACTAATACATTTGTAACTGGAAAAATTGTAAATCCACCCAACATCCAAAGCAGACTGTCTAATACCTCACGAAAATTGGTTTCAGCTGAGTCTGGAAAAATGATCTAAAATGGCAGTCAGGTGAAGATCTCCATGTCAGAAGGTTCTGTTCTGGTACTGTGCATTTTTGGATTTTAATTGATAGCTCGATTTGTAGATTGCTTATTTCTACTTTTTCTCAAACGTACTCACCCTGAAGCAGTGCCCACTCTGCTATTGTGAAGGTCTAATACACACAAGACTCTCTCTCCTGTCCCTGAGAAGCAGTCCATGAGAACATTTATGTTCCAAGCAGGTTATCTCTGATTTCTGCAATCTCAGTCTTCACTATATGCCCACATCACCAATGCCACCTTTGTCAAGGGTGAACATTATGTCACCTTCTAAGAATAAGGGCAGCCAAAATTATAGAGTTCTTGAATTTACAGCAGTGACTGGCTACAGAAGTGAAGGGCAGCACTTTAAGTAATCATCGACTTTTGTGTTGAGAAAAGTCAACTGCACAGTTCTACTTCTTGCTAAAACATTTACAACAGCAACTTATGTTTAAGGTCAATGTCTTGGCAGGTAGCTACTCATTCACGTTCCTGCCAAGCAATTCATTTATTTTGTAGTTTCACCCAAAAGTTAAAACAAGAAATGGATGGATATGATCAAGACAAGTTTTCACAGCTAGTAACAAGCAATGGGCAGAAATGTTTCTTTTTGGTCAGTACCCCAATGTTGGGGTCAAATGGAAGACCCGATCCCACACCACATTGGGTACACAGTGACAGTGATTTTGTGTTAATTGATAATTAATAACCAAATTGGTATCCAAAGAGGCATGGTGAATTTATTCATGTAATAGCCAATGAAAAGAAGGCCTTCCATCAAAAAAAGGACATTGCAGGTGAGGGACCC
The DNA here is from genome assembly GCF_047496795.1 of Chiloscyllium punctatum. NCBI lineage: Eukaryota > Metazoa > Chordata > Chondrichthyes > Orectolobiformes > Hemiscylliidae > Chiloscyllium > Chiloscyllium punctatum. The sequence continues at coordinate 20,533,189 of NC_092764.1, forward strand.
TATCTGATAATGTGTCATCTCAGTACTTTTAAAACATAACACAATAAGATGTGAGCAGACTTAGGCCGTTCAACTAATTGAATACAGTCTACCATTCAATTTGATCATAAGCGATCCAATTTATTTGCAACTCCAATTTTCTATCTTATACCAAGAAACCCTAACTCCCGTAAATGAATCTGTCTCAGCCTTAAATATACAGACAAAATCAGCTGAGATAGCCCTCGGTGTAAAGAAGTTCACAGGTTCACCACCCTTTGAAAGAAGAAGTTTCTCCTGATTTCTGATTTAAATGGGTGAGGTTTGACTCTGAGATTATGCCCTCTTGTCTTAGATTCTTCCACAAGGGAAACAATCTCTGCATATTTACCCTGATAAGCACCCCAGTAAGATTTCCTCTCATTCTTCTAAACTCCAATGAAAACAAGCCCTACTTACTCACCCTCTCCTCATAAGAAAACCTCTCCACATCTGCAATAAACCCAGTGAATCTTTTTTGGACCGCCTCTAATGCCAGTAAATCTTTCCTTCGATAAGGGGACTAATACTCTTCACAGTATTCCAGCTATGGTCTGACTAGTGTCAGTATAGTTTTAGCAAGATCTTTCTACTTTTACATTTCATTCCCTTTGAATTAAAGACCAAATTTCCAATTGTCTTCCCCATTATTTGATGCATTTGGATGCTGGTTTATTTTGTGATTCATGCATGAAAATCCCAAATCCCTTTGTACTGCAGCTTTCAGTAATCTTTCTCCATTTAAATAATCTTCAGCTCCTCTGTTCTTCCCGCCAAAACACATAACTTCACATTTTCCTGCATTACATTCCATCTGCTAAGTTTTTGTCTATTCACTCGATCTATTCCTAGCCCTCGGCAGGCTTCTTGTCTCATCTTCAGTAATTACCTTCCCACCTATTTTTGTATTCTCCACAAACTTTGTGGCAGTACATTCACAACAATGTCATTGAGTATCAAGGTGCTGTGGTTAGATTAAAGGAGATGGTCATCGTCTGGCATTTGTGTGGTGTGAATGCTACTTGACACTTGTCAGCCTAAACCTGGATATTGTCCAGATCTTATTGCATTTGAATGACTGCATCAGTATCTGAGGAGTTGTGAATGATACTGAACATTGTGCAATCATCAGTGGATATCTCCACTCCTGACTTTCTGATGCTGGGAAGGTTATTTATGAGGCAACTGAAGATGGTTGAACCTCGGAAACTATTTCAAGGAATTCCTGCAGATATGTTTTGGAGCTGAGATGACTGACCACCAACAATTGCAACCATCTCCCTATGTGCCAGGTATGACTTCAGCAGAGAGTCTGTGTCCTGATACTCATTGATTGCAGTTTTGCAAGTGTTCCTTGATGCCATACTTAGTTGAATGCAGCTTTGGAGTCACTGTCACATCGCCTCTAAAATTTGCATTTTTGTCCACGTTTCAACCCTGTTCAACCCTGTCAAGTGTGAGGTTGTCCATTTTGGAAGGACAAATAAGAATGCGGAATACAGGGTTAACGGTAGGGTTCTTAGTAAGGTGGAGGAGCAGAGGGATCTTGGGGTCTATGTTCATAGATCTTTGAAAGTTGCCACTCAGGTGGATAGAGCTTGTAAGAAGGCCTATGGTGTATTAGTGTTCATTAGCAGAGGGATTGAATTCAAGAGTCGTGAGGTGATGTTGCAGCTGTATAGGACCTTGGTAAGGCCACATTTGGAGTACTGTGTGCAGTTCTGGTCGCCTCATTTTAGGAAAGATGTGGAAGCTTTGGAGAGGGTGCAGAGGAGATTTACCAGGATGTTGCCTGGAATGGAGAATAGGTCGTACGAGGATAGGTTGAGAGTGCTAGGCCTTTTCTCATTGGAACGGCAAAGGATGAGGGGTGATTTGATAGAGGTTTATAAGATGATCAGAGGAATAGATAGAGTAGACAGTCAGAAACTTTTTCCCCGGGTACAACAGAGTGTTACAAGGGGACATAAATTTAAGGTGAAGGGTGGAAGGTATAGGGGGGATGTCAGGGGTAGGTTCTTTACCCAGAGGGTGGTGGGGGCTTGGAATGCGCTGCCTGTGGGAGTGGCAGAGTCAGAATCATTGGCGACCTTTAAGCGGCAATTGGATAGGTACATGGATGGGTGCTTAAGCTAGGACAAATGTTCAGCACAACATCGTGGGCCGAAGGGCCTGTTCTGTGCTGTATTGTTCTATGTTCTACGTTTGAACCAATGCTGTAATGAGAGTGCCCCTGGTGGAACCCAAACTGGATGTCACTGAGCAAGTTACTACTGAACAGATACTGCTTAATAGCACTACCCAGCGCCTCCAACCATTTCTTGACATGACTTGGAGTGAATCAAATTGGCTGAAGACTGATGGCTGTGATGCTGGAGACCACTGAAGAAGGCAGAGATGGATCATCCACTTGGCACTTCTGGCTGAAGATTGCTTTGATTGCTTCAACCTTGTCTTTTGCACTGATGTGTTGGGCTCTTCAATTTTTGAGGATGGGGATATTGTGGAGCCTCCTCTTCCAGTGAGTTGTTTAATTGCCCGTTACAATTTACAACTGGATGTGGCAGATTCTTGGTGCTTGCTGCTTCTGATGAGATAAGATTAGATTCCCTACAGTGTGGAAACAGGCCCTTCAGCCCAACAAGTCCACACTAACCCTCTGAAGAGCAACCCACCCTGCTCTGACTAATGCACCTAATAACCATGGACAATCTAGAATAGCCAATTCACCTCACCTGCACACCTTTAGAATGTGGGAGGAAACCAGAGCACCTGGAGGAAACCACGCAGACACGGGGAGAATGTGCAAACTCCACACAGACAGTCACCCAAGGCTGGAATCGAACCTGGGATCCTGGCGCTACGAGGCAGCAGTGCTAACCACTGAGCCACCGTACATTCATTATGTAATTATTACTATATTATGTATTTCTAAGTGCTATGCTATTATAACCTTTACGATAGACCCTAATATTTTTTCAATGACGTTTGTTAAACTAACTGCCCTATAGCATTACCAGTTTATCTGTGTCTCTTCATTTTAGATAATGGTGTTACATTAGTAGTTTCCAATCCTCTGGGAGTTGTTCAGAATTTAAGGATTCTTAGAAGATTACAACCAGTACATCTTGCTATCTCTGTAACTACTTCCTTTAAAATCCTAGGATGCAACTCATCAGGACTAGGAGGCTTATTGGCCTTTAGTCCTACTAGTTTCCTCGTACAGATAACTTTATTTTTACCAGCACCTTATGAATCGGCACTCTTGAAAATCCAGCAAAATCATATAACTTAAAAACGGAAGTTTACTGTATTATCATGATGACCAAGTAGTCACTGAGGGTGTAAGTGAGAAGGCTCTTTGCCAGTGACTTTTATTTCAGGCAAATTTGCATTATTATGTCAGTGATTTATGCTGTAAATAAAGTATAACAGTGATATGTATACTCCCTGCATTACATTTCTATTACTTACTGTGTGTTTTTACATTATGTGGATCTCCTGATTAATTGGAATATTTGATCAATTGATGCACTCCTGGTCCCATCGGTGCTGATTAATAAAAAGCTTGCCATACTTTTTTTCTTGTGATAGTTAATGTCTTTTTCCAGCTAGCCACCCGCCTCCACCCTGCCCCCCCCCCCCCCACCAAAATTAAACTATTTAAGATCTTTGGATTGCTATTAGTTTTCTCTTCCATAAAGATTGATGCAAAGCATTTGTTTAACTTCAATGCCATTTCCTGGTTCCCTCGTATTATAGACCCAGTCTCATTCTCTCAGGGCATTTATTCACTATTGCCTCTCCCCTCCTTTTTAAAGAACCTCTTACTGTCTATTTTTATGTTACTTACTAATTTGCTCTTATGGATTGTGTCCTCGTTTTTTTTAGTCACCTTTTGATAGCTTTTAAAATTTCCAAGTCCTCTGCTTTATCTCTAATCTTTGCCACATTGTATGTTTTTCTTTCTTTCAATCTGATACTATTCTTAATTTCGTTGGTTGACCTCTGCATATCCCCTTCCCAGAATTCTTCATCCTCACTGGGACATATCTTTTCTGTGAGTTATGATCTTTTGTTTTAAATGTTTATCTTTGTGTATCACCCATCTTTTCTGCAAACGTCTTTCCCAGTCTGCTTCAACCAGCTGAGCACTCACTTCCATGGAAATATTCTGTTTCTGTCACAACTTTTTCGCTTGCAAACTGAATGCTAAATTCGGCTATGTGATAGTCACTGTTCCCTAGGAGATCTTTTATTCTGAGATCCATTTCTTAAACCTGCATTATTACACATTACCAGATCCAAAACAGACTGATCTCTAGTTGGATCCACAACATATTGTTCGAGTAAGCTAGCCTGAATATACCCTATGGATTATTTTCTTTGCATGAACAGGTTGTTACAGCTGCTATGCAAAACTGTGAAAAAGGACTCCTTCAACATTTTAATGTCTGCCTGGAATAATACCCCCTCGTCAAATCCGGCACTGGGAAGTAAGCACTGAGCAGCTATCAATATCTGGGCAAGTGCAGTCTACAGGCCAAAGAGGAAATTTCAGTCACTGATGCATGGCTTTTTAATAAGCTTAAGAAGATGTGCACCACTTAAGGATGGGTAATTTTAGCAACCTCCAGGAAAATGTCTTGAGAGCAAAATGGTGCCAGCACACCAACCAGTAATGAAAATTATGCATTTCCCTGTCTCACCATCTTACCTCCCAACTTTGAGGCAAGAGACTCACTTAATGTATCAGCAATGATAGACTTCTGAAATTGTAGCTGAGCTGTTAAGGTTTCTTGGTTGCCCAGTTGTATGATGCATCTCAGCAGCAACTTGCACAGCCAGAGTGGAAGCAAGTCTGACCTCAAAAAAATTCTTTCCACTATTTTCCCAAGCTCTTAAGAAGATATAGCGCCTCACTAGGAAAGACTTTCATGTTGAGTTGGAGGCTGCTTTTGCACACCTTTTGAATAGCTAATTCAAGAATGACATTCACACATGTCGAAAAGCCAAGATGCAAGTGTTCAGAAGTGTTTAGGAGTGGTAGGAAATTCTGGAGGGGCTGGGTGATAGAGTAATAACATTTCAACAAGTAGTTTACATTAAAATCGGAATCTGACCACTGGTGGAAAGTTGTTTCTGAATCATAAACCTGCAAAGGAAATAGATCTTTTGGAATTCCTACTTATATTATGAAACACAGTTTATGGAACGAATTCCTCACTGGTGCAATTTGAAATTGATAAATGTCAACTAATTATGAATTTCACTCTGCACAAGGGAAGTTGCATTTTGCAAACTGACCCATTTTCTCTTAATTTTGTGCTGATTTTGGCACATTTGAAAATGGAAAATTACAAATCACTGAACAGCGATTTACAAAATTAGTACCAATCCCATTGGTTTTACACAAATAAATAATCATCAACTCTGCAACTGTATGTTCTTGTGACTGACAGAAAGGGAAGGACAGAAAAAAACTGAGAGACCTTGTGATAATTTGAACATCAAAGGAGCACGGCCCCATGTTGCATATCATATGGATATGCAATGAAGTGTCTTCATCTTTGATCACTATCCTGAAATACAAACACTATGAAAACAGCATCACTGCAAGGCAATCAAGATGAAAAGCAGCCACCATTAATTCAAGGTCAGAAGTCAGACGATACCAGGTTATAGTCCAACAAGTTTATTTGAAATCACAAGCTTTTGGAGCTTTGCCCCTTCATCAGGTGAAGTGAGAGGGAAGCAAACAGACACAAAACTTATAGGCAGCGAGATTAATGGACACCCGGATGGGCCCCAGCTATGCATGCCTCTTTGTCGGCTATGTTGAACAGTCCCTCTTTATTACCTACAAAGGCATTGTGTCCTAACTCTTCCATCATTATATCGATGACTGCATCGGTATAATGACTGACACCAATAACTACTTCACTACTCCTCCTCCCACCCAGTATCCTGCAAGAACTCTATCCCATTCTCCCAATTTCTCTCCCTCTGCCGTGTCTGTCCTGAAGTGGAGACATTCCACTCCCAAGTATCCCAGATGTCCACCCATTTTGAACAACGTGCTTTTCCTCCCTCTATCATCCAGACAGCGGTCCATCACACCACCTCCATTCCCCATTCCATTGTTCTAAACACACTCCCTCCAAGCACAATCAAGACAGAGTCCGCCTTGTCCTCACCTACCTCCCCACCAGTCTCCACATCCAATGCATCATCCTTAAACACTTCCGCCAACTCCAACTAGACCCCACCACCAAGAACATCTTCCCTTCACCACCCCCACCCCTCACCTTCCGCAAGTATGGTTCCCTTTGATAGTCCTTGGTTTGTACCAGTCTCCCCACCAAACCCCACCAACCCCACCCCCTCCCCCCCCCCCCCAGCGAACCCCCAGGTACCTTCCCTTGCAACCGGAAAAGATGCAAAATCTGCTGATACACGACCTCCCTCATCTCCATCCAGGGCCCCAAACAGTCCTTCTAGATGAGACAAAGGTTCAACTGACTCTCCTCCAACCTAGTTTACTGCATCAGGTGCTCCCAATGTGGTCTTCTCTACATCAGAAAAACCAAATGTGAACATAGGGAATGGTTCACCAAGCATCTCAGCCAGGCTCGCAGGGGCTGACCAAACCTCCCAGTCACCACCCATTTTAATTTTCCTCCCCACTGCCTTTCCAACATGTCCATCCTTGGCCTCCTTCATTGCCACAACAAACCAAACTGCAAAATGGAAGAACAACACCTTATCTTTCGCCTGGGCAGCCTACAACTGGAGGACTCAACATTGAGTTCTCCAATTTCAAATAATCTCCCTTCCCATCCCCCGACTCCCTTCCTAGCCGCTTCCCCTCCCTCCTTCTGCTCCCTGCCACCAACCAGATCCATTCCTCCTATTGACTAACCTCTACCTGTGTGCACCTATCCCCTCTACACCAATCTGCCCCCATCTCCCCCTTTATCTGCAGGTCCCCTATACCCACTCCCAGTCCTGAAGAAGGGTTACACCTGAAACGTCAACTTCTCCACCTCCTGATGCTGCCTAGCTTGCTGTGTTCTTCCAGCCTCCTGTCTGTCTGCAAGCTATTAAGAGTCAACCACACTGTTGTAGGTCTGGAGTTACACTTAGGTCAGATAAGGTCATAAGTCACATGACACCACATTACAGTCCAAGAGGTTTATTTGAAATCACAAGGTTTCAGAGCACTGCTCCTTTATCAGGTGAAGTGCGACTTCTGACTTTTTTCACCCAATCCAACAACGGCACCACCACATTAGGTCAGATAAGGATAGTAGATTTCTTTCCCTAATGGGCACTATTACAACACATAAAATTTCACAACAATTGGAAATCATTTCATCATCATCATTACTAATGCTAGATACATCAATTGAACTTAATTTGCACCAACCATGATGGGATTTAAACCCATTTCCCAGAGCATCTGCCTGAGTCTTCAGAATTTCTAGCCCCAAAGATATTACCAATGTGGCACCATTGCCCCACAGTTAAAGAAAGGATCGGTTTCCCAATAATTGAATAAGTTGCTGATTGTTCACTGTCTAGACTTGCACATGAAAACTGCAATGGATGAGTAACACTTGAACAATAGTCAAATGTAAGCCAATGCCTTTGGAGAAGAGGTCAAAAGAAGAACAAACTGGACTTTTGGATATTTAAAGCAGAGGCAACAGAGGAATAAATCATACAACTGTTTAAAAAAAATAGGAACAGGAAACATAGGAGCCCTTCAACCTGCCCTTCCATTTGAGAAGCTGTGGCTCTGGTCTGAACTTCACTTTTCTATCTGCCTCTCATACTCTTGACTTCCTTGTCTACCAGTACTCTGCCTAAATCAGCCTTGAATAAATTCCAGCCTCTAATGTTTTCTGAGGAAGGTGATTCTAAATTAATGATGCTTTGAATAAAAATCCTCAATTTCATCTTAAAGGCAAGACCTTTTGAACTGTGCTTGCTAGTTCTCGTCTCTCCTACATGGGAAACCATTCTCTCTGAACCCAAACCCGGTCAAGTCCCCTCAGTATCTTAAAGTTTCAATAAGAAATTGAACATAATGACACTGAACAAATATGTATGCTGTACACATTGGCTATGCTTTGAAAATGAAGTATAAAAAATGTTGTGGAGTTGCTGGTGTTGGTCTGGGGTGGACAAAGTCAGAAGTCACACAACACCACGTTATAGTCAGTTTATGATTTCAAATAAACCTGTTGGAATTTAACTTGGTGTTGTGCGACTTTTGACTTCAGAAAAGATGTCAGTAATTTTTTTTCATGTGAGTTAAACAGGAAGCGAAAAAGAGATTACTTTTGCATGACAGTTGTGACAAAGAGGTAGTCACAAGGCTTTTCCATCAACTATGTTTGGTCCACACTTGTCTGGGAAGATTATGGTTTTAATAAGGGTGATTGCTGCACTATGTCGCTTGCAGAATGCATCCTAACAAGAATGTAAACTGCGGCTTGAAGTGCAATCATTTACTCTGCCTCCCCTAGCAGTCATCGTCATGCTGGAATAACATAAGGAAAGTGAAAGAGTGCTTCATGATACTGTATCATTCATAGCACAGCAAGGAGAAAACAAAACGACGGGCACAGATTTATACTGTAGAATTCTCCCCGGGTACCATCAGACTGCTGCTCCCAGCACTCTGGAAGGAAGACCTCTCTGGATCGAGCTGATAGAGCGAGACTTGGCCCGTCAAAACATTATCAGCCAGCATACACCAATCAACACTGAGACTTATAGACAGCTGTACAAAGGACGGAAAGTTGCTGGCGCCGTCGTGCTCTTTGCAGGGTCACCTCACAGCTGAAAATACGAAATACTATGCCATGTAAACTGGGGAAAGAAATAAAACGGAGGGAGTACTGAGAAGACAGTCTAACAGCCTCGAGTGATATAAGTTAATAAGGATAAGTACTGTCACTCTCTACTTCCCACTTCAATGGCCAAACATATTCCAAACACAGACAATCTAAATGCCACAGAACAGAAAGCACTGTGCTTTTTGGAAAGCTTTATGGCGGGGGGTGGGAGTTTGCTTACATCAGTTTCAAAATATTTACCTTGTTAGTCATGTTGTTAGCAGCACCGACAATATACCAGCATGTTAATGCCACAATGTCGGGTCAATTATAGCGCCCAACACACAAATCACAGCGAGGAAGCACACAAAGTGATTGTGTTTCCTCATACCTCCCGGAACAAACAGCGCCTTGATTTTTGGAGAGTTGGTTCCGGAGACACACACAATCCGATTCCGCTGCTTTTGTGTGTGTGTGCCTTTCCGAGATTCCTGCGGTGCCCGTCTCATCCTCTTCCCCCTCCTCCCCAAACTCTTCACCTTTAGCCATGATTGACAGGACCCTGGGGAACGAAGGGGTTAGCACCTCTGTCAGAACCTGGGTCTCTGCTGTAGTTTAGGACTGCAGATCGATTATCAGCCTGTTCCAGTTGGGACCCATCTTTCAGCTTTTTTCTGACAGGATGCCGGACTTCTTCCACTGACAGAGACATATATGAGCAAGGACTGAAGGAGAGTAAATTGTCCGTCAAGTTGCAGCTTTTTTTCCCAACATCATGATCATCGTTGTATTGACCACAGCCATTGGAATGTTAAAAATGCATTTTTTTTTCTCTCGCTGTCCACTCGATTCAAAAATTCCTCAAAAGAAAACATTCATCATGAGAATATAATATTAATGTCAGCGCTTAAGCACTAAAAGCTGACAAATTTGCTACTTGGTAAACGTTCGCCAGTGGAAAACTTGCCCATTAGCGTTTATTTCTCGTGAACAGCTGTCCAAACAAATCAGAAGTTGCCTCCAAATAAAATATGGATCAGAGTGTATTATGAAGCCCTATTCCAAAGTTCTGTGGGGTTGCTCATTTTAGGTCACTCGCGCTCAGAATTACAACCAAGGAGAGCTTAATGTGGAAATAATCAAGCAATTCAGCTCTTCAAATTTAAATAGCAAGAAAATATACAGCTTCACTACAAATATTTCAAAAGGACAATTTGTGTTGTTTCAAACAGCAAAATAAAATGTAAAGGATTATAACTTGCAATTATATTTTTTTCAATTGGCTGTGTGTGTGTGTGTGTAGCAGAAATATGGAACTCCCTCTATGATTCTGGAAGTTTTTGAGTCAACCTGTTCAGCCATATATTGAAATATTATGTACCTCAGACGCTGGAACAAACACCCTCTCTATGGTTCTTTTTAACTTATGCTTAACTCATCTTTTTAAGTACTGAATACTTTACTGAACTATATATTGTTAAATGCCAGGACACATTCAAAGTTTTATTCTTCCAGTGGATGTTGGCTTCATATCCACATGAGAGTCAACCACATGACATGTACTAGATCGTGAAGCAATTACTCCATGTAGAACTCAGCTGCAGCAGGAGACTCCCATGAGGACAGTGGAAACATTCAAGGGATGTCTCTAAGATATTCCTGAAGAGGTCAAACATCCCAGCTGACTCAGGGAGAGCCTGGTTTATATCCAGCCCAAATCTTGTGTCCTAAACGGAGGAAGTTCCTTGGGGGGGAAGGCACAAAACACATTTAGACACATTGCCAAGAAAGTGCAGAGACCAAGTTGAAGTTTTGAATAGTGTGTACTCCAAAACTCCAAACAATCCAGTTGGACTGACCTTTCAAGCAACACTTAACATCATTTTGCATTTTACATATTATACAACATACATTATTTTATAAAGTCAATTAAAATGAAGGTTAACATTTCCAAAGATTTATCTCTTAAAAGCACAAACAAATCAATGTTTAATTAACATTAAAACATACATAGAGACCTTATATTAATGAATTGGTGTATGCATTTCCAGACAGCAATATATTGAAGTATCTTGCTTGCTTGTGCAAATGATGCCAGGTTGGACTAATTTCACATGACTCTTTTCCTTATGTTGCTAATAATGCATTCTACAAATGTAATTTAGAATCATGATTGCATTTGATCTATTTCACATTGATTTTTATGTCACCGGCAATAAGATATGCGAATCTGATAATGATTAGATTTACCATTTTTGGATGATTGTACAATAAGGCATCACTCGTTTGCCAAGAAATGTTACGGTTGAATTGGTATTATGCTCGAAGCTCTTTTACTATAAATTGTAGATAAAAACAGCCAATTTTCAGACCTTTGTACTGCAACCTATTTAGTAATTCATTCAGCACTTCAATCACAACAGCAGATTCCACTGGTCAAAATCATATATTTTATGTTCAAGGCATAAACTTCTAAATTGTGTCCTGTACAAACTACAAAAATGAATTGACTCCATTTAATTACTTTGTTCTTTGATTTTTAAGAAAAAAATAATTTGAGATGACTTTACGTTTAGCTTATAATTTTGTATTCATGTCTTTTGCGTTGCACATTTTGCATCATAAATATAGGTGAGGAGATGTTCAGTAAAATTAAATTATTTGTTTAAATCAGAATTTTGCTTTGTCAGACATCAAATTTTTAATTTACTATGAGATTGAAACAAACCTCAATGACCAATTGTGGCACCATAAATATAAATGTAGTTACAGCTCTCTGACTTCCCCCACCTTCCTTTCCTTTCTGTCTTGAAGTTATGGAATGGTTTCACAAGAATTAATTGCTGTCCAGTCCTTTGCCGATTCTTCTCGATGGAGAGTGTTGTTGGGCTATTTGACTGTGAAGCACCAGAACAGATTTTAATTTCATCCCCACTAGGTACCCATAAATAAACACTTTCTAGTTGGTTTCTTTTGATAGGTAAAAATGTACTTGAGAGCAATTGTGACATCCCAGCTCTCTTTATTATATTTAGCACAGACTGGAGAATGAATCTGGGGTTATTCCTACCCAACTCAGCATAGACCTTTTGGACAATCCACAAATTAGACCCGGAAGAGCCCAGTTTTAATGTCTTTTTTAAATTCTGTGGTGTGCATTAGATTTTTATACAACAAAGTCACAAAGCAAGTTTGAGTTTTTAACATGTCCAGAATATCAACAAATTAGTGTATTAGTGTAGATCATGTACAATTCTTCTGGATTGGACAATAGTGCAACATCTATAAATAATGTGAAATATGGTAAATAACCAAAGGATGATAAGTTTATGAGATGCAGAGTTTTGCACCTAATAATTCAGATTCACTTCTAAGTTCATTCAACACAAGTTGGAGATAGATTTGATTACAATTGTGCTGTTACTCTATTATCAGCCAGATATTATAAATATACAACACAGTTTTCTTATTGAGTTATTACAACTCCAATAAGCTTGTCACAATTTCATAGGTAAAACTTAGCAAAAAAAACATATTTTTACATAATGACACCAAATCATAAAACTGTAAACCAAGCTATAAACCACTGGAATGTAATGTTATTGTGACACTTCTAGCTAGCCTGGCATTAGCTCATACAAAATTTGTCTGTATTATCTTTTATATGTACAATAATATTGAGAATAAACTTAGGCCCATATTTGCATTTGATGACACTGGATTTTTAGGTTTTGTGCTTGTATGGAAACACCTAATATTTATCTCAATTTGGATAATTATGGAAACAATAGCAAAATACAGTAGATACTGAGAATCCGAAATAAATACAGACAGTCCTGGGTTGTGAATGGGTTCCATTCTTTCGCAAGTCAACTTGCATGCAAGTTGGAACACAATGCAGAACAACATAAAATAGCTGTTCCGAAGTACAGAAAATGTTCACATGTCCCACCGTTAAATTTACACCACCGATTGTGTTCATAGGTACAGGGGTTCATTAGCTGGACATTCGTAAGTCAGAGCCTTCTTGTATAGAGAATGCTGGAAACACTCAGCGAGTTTGTTGGCACTTGTGGAAGAGTAACAGAGTTAATTTCCACTAGCTTTGTATCAAAATGATTGATTTATTGTGTAGATATGAGTTTGAGCCAGCTTGCTTCTTAAAAAAACTTTCTGTTTTCAAAGGAGGTGATAAGATTCCATCGTGCATATCCTGCCATCAGATTTTAGACATTGTGTGCAAGTTACTGCACTAAGTGCAATCAGTGATAGGGCGGTGAGTGGTATGTGGGTTTTTTTTTGCCTTGCAGCACAATGACATTGATGCTAATATTTGGTGGTCTAAAACAATATAAACTGACATTGTTACAGATGAAACCATTAGCCTGATTACATCCATTGGATGGGTAAATGATAACTGCATCTGTTATTCATTGAATAGATTAGTCAGAAGCAAATTACTGCTGATGCTAGAATCTGTAATGAAAACAAAAATTGCTGAAAATCACTGCAGGTCAGGCAACATCCGTGGAGAAAAAGCAAGCTAACATTTTGAGTCTAGATGACACTTCATCAAAGGTGATGTGAAGTATGGAGGGAGCAACATATATGCAATAATGTTGGGGTGGAATGCTTGAAGAGAAAGGGTGCTAATAATGCAGATTAAGTGGTCAGAATATGAGAATGGCAGAACAATGGTGTATCCAACTGCCAAACTGGAAAGAACAGATGGCTGCACTGGAGTGGGTGGGAGGACATGGTGACAGAGAATGCAACAAGTAAAGCGAAAAGAGAGGGAAGAAATGGGAGTGAGTTCACCATCTGAAGTCATTAAGATTCGGGCGGCACGGTGGCACAGTGGTTAGCACTGCTGCCTCACAGCGCCTGAGACCCGGGTTCAATTCCCGCCTCAGGCGACTGACTGTGTGGAGTTTGCACGTTCTCCCCGTGTCTGCGTGGGTTTCCTCCCACAGTCCAAAGATGTGCAGGTCAGGTGAATTGGCCATGCTAAATTGCCCATAGTGTTAGGTAAGGGGTAAATGTAGATGTAGGGGTATGGGTGGGTTACGCTTCGGTGGGGCGGTGTGGACTTGTTGGGCCGAAGGGCCTGTTTCCACACTGTAAGTAATCTAATCTAATACTTATGGCAAGCCAAATTCATTGAGCTAAGGATTGTTATAGACTCTGCAGTGGGTTATCAATTTTGATGATAATGATGTGGATAATAGTTGGGAATAACTCAAAAAAGATAAATTTAGTAATCCTAAATAGAGTTTATGTTGAAAAGGAATGCTAATTAGAAAATTGGAGTTTAACATTGTAGCAGTCCTGCTAATCTTTGAGGGCAGAACTGATATCACATGAAGGGACATTTATCCTATAATTTTCTTAATATCAGGCTGAAATGTAATGAAAGTTATCTCTAATATTCAGCATCTTTATGACAAACAATAATCTCTTTTGTCAACAAAACGTTGTCAGCAAAGTTTTCAGTAACAAGACTCATGTCTGCTTTCCTTTGCAGTATGGACCAGGAGGTATACATAGTTCTTGAAGGTCAGGTGAAGAAGTGAGCATTCACTTTTCCTCAGAGAATATATTCACATTCCCTGCTGAGCCTTGCGAACTCACATGTTGAAGTTAGGGGTTGGGGGGTGCAACGTCTTCCAGGTGGTCGAGGGAGATTCATGCACCAGACAGTTGCATTGATTTATGTTCTTCCAACATTAACAAATTCAGACCTGAAGCCTGACAAATAAGCCCCTGAAGAATAATTTACAAGTGTGGTCTGAATATTATGATCCAAAGTTAAGGAATTGTACAGCACTATGCACATATTATTCATTCAATCACCGCCACCAGACAAAATTCTGCTTTATTTTGCTGTGGAAATACATCCAAAAAAAAGGGATAATTTGGGGAAAGCTGAGAACAGTCATTAGACAGATTTAGCACTGACAGCATTTTGGAGCAGAAAGATAAAGAGGGAACTCTGTGAGTTGGCAGAGTTTTACAAATTTGCACTCAAATAGAGGAACACAGCTTTGTAGAGTAGCAACAATGAACAATATAGTGGTTAAGATGCTTTTATAGTAATCCAGAGACCTGGAATAATAGTCCATGAAATGCGAGTTTCATTGCCCTCATGAATTTAAACCTTTAACAAATATCTAGAAATCAAATCCCAGCATTAAGTAAAAATGATTACGAAGCTGTCAAGTGGCCGTAAAAGGTCAATTAGTTCCCCAATATTCTTCCTTATTAATTCTGGCCTAATGATGATTCTAGTCCTACCCCAAAATGGTTGCCTTTTTACTGGGAATATGTAATAATGTCAGCCTTACTATCAATGCCTACTATACAACAATTAATTAAATAAAAACAAATTGATTGGATGACAGTTGCTTTGACTGACTTGATTTTCATTTTGTTTTAAATAAAAGGTTAAGAGAAAAAGACATGCACTTTCATGGATTAATAATGTCAGAAACTGCTTTGCAGCTAATACATAAACTTTTTGAGTATGCTCACAATGTAGTTGCAATCTGGCAATCAACTTGCACACAACAATGTCCCAGAAAGAAAATTGAGGTATTTGACTGTATCATTCATTTAAAATTAAAAGTAATTCAAAAATATAGGTTCTACCTTTGTACAACTACAAGTTGAAAATGATGTAAGCCCACTTTTGGGATATTAGATTTGGACCACTAGTTGTCTTTGCAGACAGAAATGCCCAAAAATGCTCAAAGTCACTACAGCTTTAAGTTTGTTGTCTGCCTATTTTAAAGTGACCTTCATTTCTGTTATTTGAAAGCTGCTGTTTATGGTGATTGAATAAGTCAGATTCCACTTTTTAAGTACATTTTTACCAGTGTTTTTGGAATCAAATTCTGCAATTCTGTTTCCTTTAACACTGGAAGCTGAGAACCTTGTGGATAATGGACAAAGGGACTGCTATTTCTTATAATCAGGCCCATTGGTTTATGGTGACTGCATGAGTCAAATTGTATTTTTATTACATGGGATTCTGGAATTTTTACCAGCACTTTGGGGATCACTTTCTCCAATTCTGCCCGCTTTTTGTGAAAATAACAAACAGTGGTCTTGGTGACTTATGCAATCAGTCACAGTTAGTGATGGAGAAATATTTATTTGCAAGGGGCTTGTGAATTTTGATTAAATTTCATGAAACTAGAACTGTTAGTCAGAACTGTTTTTGTTATTTTCAAACAGAAGTTATGGTAGTATCTCAAATTATCATCTGTTTGATTCTTCAAGAGTTTTAAAAGTTTTTTTTAGCTATCTGCTCGTTTTGCAAACCAACATAAGACGCATGGTTATTTTGTTAACCATTAAGCATGTATTTAACTTACTGAAAATATTTCAGCTCCACTAATCCTCTTGCTCTAAACAACAGAAAACTGTCCACTTTTCAGTCAATAGAAACCAATGTAGCTTTGTATAATCGCTGGCCAAGACAGTCAACACATTGCTACTCATTTCTGGGTGTATTGGCTCTTTATGAACTTGGTACAGGATCATGATTTAGCTGCATGTTACTCAAACTTTTTGAGAAGAATTCTCACCTGCTGGTTAATATCCCTTCCCTGACCATCACCCCTACATATGTTATTTGCTGAAATTGAGGCTTCAATTGACTCCTCCCAGGAGGTGCTTTGGTGTTGGTTAGCTCAATTGGTTGGACTGATTGATGCAAACAACATCGGCTCAATTCCCGCACTGGCTGAGGTTATCATGAAGATCCCACCCACCTTCTCAATCCTGCCCTTGGCCTAACCTGTGGTGACCTCAAGTTAGACTCTTCAAGCTGTCTCTCTTGAATGAAAGAGCAGTCCAGTAGTCCTCTGGGACAATGGTAACTCCACCTCTGGAGGTGGTGAGGAAGGTAGTGGGAAAGGCAAATAATTATGCGTTTTGGCCCTGGAGAGATACTCGCCCCTTTCCCACCACGTCAGCAATTAACTACTGGGTAAGTAGGTCTGCGGGTGACCTGCCATTAGAAAGTGGCTCAAGTGGTCTTTTAAGAGACACCTAAGAGCCTCAATGCACCTCCAGTGCATTTACCTGCCTCCCACAGGGGGAATATTGTTCAGTTTTCCAACAGGAAAACAAGATGAGCTGCCTATCAGATTTTGAAGGGGATTGCCCAATTGAGAGGCAACGGAGAGGAAGAACTAGTTATCAGGACCATTGAATGCCACTGTCCTGCTCTTGCCTTTGACCATCCTGAAACCCCACCCCATACAAAAATATTTAGCTGCTGGTCAGCTAAAGGATGGCTATGCAGCCAACATCTCTAGGAATATTGTCCAGCTCCTTGAAGCTAACAGCTCTGATTGGAAGGGTGAGACTTC
The DNA here is from genome assembly GCF_047496795.1 of Chiloscyllium punctatum. Classification (NCBI taxonomy): domain Eukaryota; kingdom Metazoa; phylum Chordata; class Chondrichthyes; order Orectolobiformes; family Hemiscylliidae; genus Chiloscyllium; species Chiloscyllium punctatum. The sequence goes on from NC_092764.1 coordinate 20,550,431, forward strand.
AGTGAGAAAGCTTCTGATTGGTCGAGAAGCTAAACGGCAATTATGTACATATTGATGTTTGATCCAATGAGCTTTCTTGCTGTTGAGGACAGATACAGAAAGAAAGTTGTCTACTGCTGCACTTAGTGATTAGAGCACTAAACCCCATTCTGTAAGTGTGCAATTTGCCATTTTACCACAATCCAACTTATTACAATGAAGAACAGTTATTCAGTGTTGTGAAGTTGTCAGGGGATGAGCACAAAGGATGAAATGAGAAGTCAAAGAGGGATGGATTGTATTGGTATGAGGCGGAGATTTGAAGAATTACTACTGAAATATAATTTCAAGGTAGGGAGTCACTCATAGCAAAGTTACCCTATCTAAAGTGTCTGAGTGTGTGTGTGTGTGTGTGTGTGTGTGGTGAAGGGGAAAAGAGATGGAGGGGACAACACGGAGAGGGGAAAGATTTTGGAGGGAGAAGGAACAGAATAGGAATATGCCAGTCGACATGGAGAAGGGGGAAAGGGTCAACATGGAAAGTGAGGGAGAATGATATAGAAACTATTTAGGAGGAGGATGTTGATGGCAGAATAGGAATGCAATTGGAAGGAGAGGTGGAATGTGAGGTAGGTGGGGCAGAATGTGAGAGATGAAAGGCAATAGATGTGCATAGTATAATGAAGCACTCTATACAGTGTATTTATGTTTACTTGTTTCAGTAAGGATTCCAATTTCACCACAAATGTTTTGTGGTTTGTTGCTCGCACTAATAAATAATAACAGTTTCACTCTTGAAACTGTTTCAACATTAAACATTTTGGTTGTGAAATGTTTAAATTAACTTGTTGCATTCCTGGCAATTTCCAACAATATCTTCAATTCAACACGAAGAGCACTTGCCAGAAATCAGGTTAACTCCAACAATACTTTACTGGAAGATTATCCTGGTGTGTGAAATGTTCATCTAGTTCCATCTCCTTATTGAATCTGACAGAATTGTTATTCCAGCAATTTTGTTCTTCTGTCAGTTTCCTGCATTTGTGTTTTTTTTCATTCTCTGAAAATTTACCAGTTGCTCTATTATAATCATGACAACTCATACAAAATAATGTGTCGCATTTTTAACTAATAGGGATGTTTACTCCTTGTTACCACAATAAATGTTCTAAATATTTAAAGAGTGGATGACTATTCTTACTCTTAGTAACAAGCCTTTACACAACAATAGCACCCTTACAACACATCATTGCTTAAGTATCTTTCTTCATTATAAGTACAAAGAGTAAAACACTCTGATGCTGAAAATGTTAAATTAGAACTGGCAGTAGGTTTGACAGAATCCACAGAGAAATATATAGTTAATATTCATGATGTATATGTATGTATGGCAGGACAAGTCCAATCTGCACAATTACCCCCATGTCAGTCTGCTCTTGATCATCACCAAGTGAAGGGAAGAGGTCGTCTACAGTGCTATCAAGTAACATTCTAACTGACATTCAGCTTGGGTTCCATGCAATGCCATTCAACATCTAACCAAACGATAGCCTTAGTCCAAACTTTGCCAAAAGGGCGGAACCCCAAAGGTGAGTAGAGAGTGACTGTCCTTGACATCAAGTCAGCATTGATCCACCATCCAAGAAACGTGGAATATTTCAGAACATTCCTGAATTGTGCATTGTAGATGGTGGACAGTCATTGTGAAGTCAGGATATGAGTTACTTACCACCAAATTGCTAGCTTCTGACTTATTCTTGTAGGCACAGTATTTGTATGGTTGCTTCACTTCTGCTTCTCGTCAATAGTAACCCCAGGATGTTGATATTGGGGGAATCAGCGATGGCATTGCCATTGAATGTCAAAGATTGGACTCCCGCTTGTTAGAGATGGTTATTGCCTGATACTTGTGTGGTGAAAAGTTATTTGCCATCTATCAGCTCCTGCCTGGAGGTTTCATGCAGACAGGAATTGCTTCAGTATTTAGTGAGTTGCACATGGTGCTGAATGTTATGAAATCATCAGGAAACATTAACAATTCTGACCTTTAGAAAGAGAGAAGGTCATTGATGAAGCAGCTGAAGATGGTTGGGCCTAGGATGCTACCCTGAGGAATTCCGGAAGAGATGTTCTGGAGCTGAAATAACTGATCTCCAACAATCAGAACCATCTTTTATTTTCTTGGTATTACTGTAACCAGCAGAGAGGTTTCTCACTGATTCTCATTGCCTTTAAATTTGCTAAGGCTCTTTGGTGTCACATTGGTGAAAGAGGGCCTTGACGTTAATGGTGGTCTACCATAAGATCTGTGCATTTCGGACGGCATTCTATTTTGCCTCCTCTAAGTTTACTGCATCTGTATGTCTGCCTTATTGAAGAATGACTACAGTCTGACTGTTAAGAGTTGCAACAAGTCTTTGGGTGGAATCTTCTTAGTCCCTGACCATCATGGGCTGTGATGAGAAATTTGAGAGAATCTCATAAGATGTTGACTGAAACTTTTCTTCATGTTTAGAGTGACCAGTCCAACTAAATTCCAGATGTCAAGACAAGATTCTCATTAGTGAATGGCAACAAACCTGTTATCTGTGATTATCATTCATCATTGCCTTCATTATTACTTAATCTCACCTCATAAACATGCACTTTCCTCTTCTACCACCAGCTGAATTGAAATTAGACACAGAGACTTCCCAACATGAAAATCAGAGCAAGTACCTGGCAATTCTAGCTCGCCACTTGGTCCTCCAGACTTTCATATCCGACACACGGCACTAGCATTTAAGGGGTAAAAACAATGACTGCAGATGCTGGAAACCAGATTCTGGATTAGTGGTGCTGGAAGAGCACAGCAGTTCAGGCAGCATCCGAGGAGCTTCAAAATCGACGTTTCAGGCAAAAGCCCTTCATCAGGAATCCGGATGAAGGGCTTTTGCCCGAAACGTCGATTTCGAAGCTCCTTGGATGCTGCCTGAACTGCTGTGCTCTTCCAGCACCACTTATCCAGAAACTAGCATTTAAGGGCACATTCCATAGGCAGTGAATGCATGCACCTCATGTCCACAAACATTGGCATCTGAAACATTGATTGCATATTTCCAATCTACTTATATTACACTTCTGCACTTTAATGCTGAAATGTAAAGCGCATTGACACTGATCATTGCAATGCTGCTGCAGGGGCACTTAGTAGGCAGGGTCTGACACACATTCATGCACTATGCTACAATTCAGGCCTGCTTTCTCACTTTCTTAAGGTTCGCTCACTTCTAACCCACAGCCTTTGTCACATCCTTTCCTTGCCTTTTCGTGCTTTGGGCCATCAGTCAAGGTTCACAATACTTCTGGTACATTTTCCTTTTGGTGCAGACCTAATAACAGGAAGCTTGACATGGTTGTCAGCAGTCTATCAGTTAAAGGGATGGACATATTGTTGTATGGTACTTTATTATGTCAATCACACACCTCCACCATGGACCAGAAACGTATAGCAAATACACTGCATGTGTGTTTCAGTCAAATGACAATGTTTCCAAATCAAAGTGGAACAGAGCTCAGTCAAGTCAAGTCAAGGGGAGGTGGGGTGGTGGTGGTGGTTGGGGGGGGGGGGGGGGGGGGGGGGCAGCATTCAGGCAACAGGTCCCAGGGCAGTAAGCCAGGGTAGCTTCCAAAACAGTCCCAGGACTTGGGTTCCATTAATGAGCCATTTGGGTCAGAATCATCTCCTTGTAGGGGTGAGATGTCTAATGTTGGGACTCCACCACCTGCCTTTTCTCTTTCTGCTCCATCATTGGCTGTAATTCCCCTTTACCAAGAGAAAGGGAGAGACTGAGTGAGATGCAGGTGTCTGGCACCAGCTGTCAGTGCTGGATGAGTGGTGAGATGTCCCGAGTGGATGACTAGGCAATGCAGAGGGCTTGCACACTTACTGGTAGGTGAGACCAAGTGAGAGCAAAGGTGAAGGCGGTTCTGCTTGATTCTGGGTGGGAGATGAGTGTAGCAGCAGAGAAAGAGTGAGTGATAGGTTGCAGACAGAAGCTGATGATACTTACCCTAGTGGAATGGAAAAGATCATTGACCTCCTTCCTTCACTTTTGGCCACAGCTTTGGATGGCTGAGACTACATGTCCCAGATGGTGGTCTTGGACCAAGCTGGGAGGATCTGATATTGTGATTTTGTTTGCTAGTCTTGGGGAAAGAGGTCATTCCTCCTCTGCATCACTCCACTCACTAGGGCCTCCAACTCCTGACTGCAAAATGGTTCTCCAATTTCCCATTATCTGCCATGTCCAGAGATTAGATCAAAAACCATGCAAAGAGCATGATACTGACTGCTTCTCTGGGTGCACAATAGCCTTAAAGTTGATGCCAGGGATCCCTGGATGTCTCAGCCTGGCGAGTACCTCTGGCAGCAGCGAGTGGGAGAATTAGGCTGGCATCAGATGAAGTGGGTGCCACCATGAGACATGTTTGGGATGACCATGCAAGAAAACTCACTTGGTCTCATGGACAGAAACCCTTCATGAAACTCGATGAAAATAGCTCTCTGCCAAAATATGTGAAGAATGAAACAGAAAAGGCAGCATGGTGGCTCACTGGTTAGCACTTTTGCCTCACAGTACCAGGGACATGTGTTCGATTCTAATCTTTGGTGACTTTCTGTGTGGAGTTTGCAAATTCTCCCTGTGTCTGCGTGGATTTCCTCCAGATGCTCTAGTTCCCTCCCACAGTACAAACATGTGCAGGTGAGGTGGATTGACCATGCTAAATTGCCCACAATGTCGAGGGATGTGCAAGCTAGGTGGATTAGCCATGATAAATTTGTTGTGGTAGTGGTGGATCTTGGTGGGACACTGTACAGAGGGTCAATGTAGACTGATAGACTGAATGGTCTCTCTCTGCACTGTAGAGATTCTATGATTCAGCCCTTTAGTTCCACTTTGATTTTTTTTATTGTTTACTTGTGGGATGTGGGCATTGCTCGCTGCCCAGAAGGTACTGTCTGTGCCTAGTTTCCCTTTAGAAGGTGGCAGTGACTTGTCTATTTGAACCACAGCAGTCCATGTATATACAGCTCTCTTGCACATTACTCCATTCCTCTCTTCTCCAAGTCTTGATGAAAAGTGACTGCTCATATCAGAGTTACGTCAGCATGTGCAACATCATGACAGACATGACCAATGTACTTCTCGCCTCTCTTCCTCTCTCACCTCCTTTAAGGTATTTCATAGTTACTACGCTTCTGCTAGAAGTGGACACTGAAACATATGTTCATATGATAACATTTCTGAGAAGCCCATTGGAACATTTTACTACTGCAAAGGTGCTATGTAAATGAAAGTTGTTGCTGTTAAACATGCCAAAATGCTTGTGCAACAGCAGAAGCAAATTTTGCTCTTCGTGCTGTATAATATCCACTGGACTGTGTGCAGTTTCCTTCCAGATTCTGATCAAGTTTTCTCTCGAACAAACCCATAAGTGAAAACACACAAAGGGCAAGTATGGAAAAAATCAATTGGTTTTGATCCTTAAACAGTAAAGTGATAGTTTTTCATCCGTTGCTTATGAATGGGCATGAAATCTGTCCATAGAAAATCTGTTTGGTCAATCTTTGACTGTTAAATAGCCTCTGACGCAACCTGCCACACCATTTCTGAGAGTGGAAACATAGATCTATAGCATTAGTATCTACTAGCGACAGTGGGAATCTGACTCTGGTTCTGTCATTTTATTTTCCTTTCTGTTTTACACATGTTGTCCTTGTGCATTTGGGAGTGCAGCAGAATTACACTGTTTAACCACATACAAAAGAATGTCTTAATATAAACTCCCATTTCACATACTAGCAGCACTGTATTGGATGTGAGAATAGTGGGGCACAAACCAGATGATCGAAAATTACTAAAAATCAGCAGAAACAAGTAGCACAGTTAAACACAAAGTCCAGTGCAACAAACCATGGAGGATACTTGCAGAATTAAACTGTGGACAGAAGTTTTCCATAATTTTTCTAATTATGGGGAAAGCATATCGTATGCCACCCCCCCCCTTACCAGTTAGATAATTTGCAGTATCAGCTGCCAACTGGCTCATTAAAAACTTCCCTATCACAGACTTTGACTCTTACAACCTATCACAGACCTTGACTCTTACAACCTATCACAGACCTTGACTCTTAGAATCTATCACACACCTTGACTCTTATAACCTATCACAGACCTTGACTCTTACAACCTTGGTTGTCAGAAGCTTCCAACAATCAGAGGCTGGGAGCAGCCCAGGGCAACAAGTCAAGAACTTCATTTTCTCTGTATGGCTTGAGTCTCATGAATATGGGCATGTGTCAAAAGTTCAGAAGCAAAAGCCACCCTTTTCCTTCCCCCAAATCCCATGCCACTAATTTCCCACAGATTTTAGCAATTGGAGGACCAACCCCACCCCACCACCATCTCCTCACCCACCTCCCCACACCCCATAACCCAACAGACAAGAACAACCCGGTTTCCAAGATGGGAAAATCGTGCCCAACGTGAAGGCAAGGAGATCAAGGAGGTGGTGAGTTGAAGACCCCTATTAGCAATTAATTGACAACCGAAGGGCATTAAATAGTGGTGAGTTGAGTAAGCCCCCAATGGGACTTCTGGCCAGCTAACTGACTGAGATGGTGAGATTCTCCCCAGGATCAACTCGACTTATTATGTCCCTTTCTCACCATCTCAAGACAGGAGCTAGGTTGCGTTCTTAGTTTTCCGATGCAGTTTAATGGCTTGAATTTTTTAGGTGGCCAGATAAGCATCTCTGAAGCCTGATGTACCCTGACATTCTTTCATATACCTCATTTCCTTTGCCACCTTACACACTGGCAACATAATTTCCAACATTCTACCCACTTGGTACCATGGCCCCAGCACCCTACTCCTACCCACTTGGCACCCTTAACCATATGGCACCTTACCTTCTGTCTTCCTGCCCCCCTATCCTAACTTACTTACCCCCATCATATGCATCTACCACCCAACCCCTGAAATCCTCTCCTCCCATGTGACACCCTACTTACTCAATGCCATATCCCCAGCTGGCACCCTTCTTTCCCAGTGCCCTCATCTCACACTTAATTTATATACTTACCCTTTCACAGAAACTGTCAAGGTGGTTGTCTGGGATGCTGGACCTCTAATCTACAGAATGCGGCAACCGACTGTCCTGAGAAAGGGGTATTATTGGCCCTCCTGACTGTTCTGTGCAATGAGGGACTTGTCAGTATGGAAGTATAGCTCTGCATTCCTGAAGGAATCTCCTTTTAGAAATACAGAAACCTCCAATTTATAAAAAGGAAGTTGTTTGGTAAACACGAAATTCTTGCTCCACAGAATATTTGACTCATAGCCTTCAAATTGCTCTGAATCGATTTATGCTGAGGACGTTTTCATTTACAATAATGTTATCTTGGATACTTTAGGTGACCTTGTGTTACTACAGGAAATAGAATTAGATCTCAAATGCTTTGATTATAAATTGAGCAGAGGGAAGGCAGGGCAGGTGACTGAGATGTCAGTGGGGGAGCACTTTGGGGCCAGCGACCATAATTCTATTTGTTTTAAAATAATGATGGAAAAGGATAGACCAGGTCTAAAAGTTGAAGTCCTAAATTGGAGAAAGGCCAATTTTGATGGTATTAGGCAAGAACTTTCAAACGCTGATTGAAGGCAGGTGTTCGCAGGTAAAGGGATGGCTGGAAAATGGGAAGCCTTCAGAAATAAGATAACAAGAATTCAGAGAGAGTATATTCCTGTCAGGGTAAAAGGGAAGGCTGGTAGGTATAGGGAATGCTGGATGACTAAAGAAATTGGTTAAGAAAAAGAAGGAAGCATATGTCAGGTAAAGACAGGGGAGATCGAGTGAATCCTTCGAAGAATATAAGGAAAGTAGGAGTGTACTTAAGAGGGAAATCAGGAAGGCAAAACAGGGACATGAGATAGCTTTGGGAAATAGAATTAAGGAGAATCCAAAGGGTTTTTACAAATATATTAAGGACAAAAGGGTAACTCGGGAGAGAATAGGCCCCCTCAAAGATCAGCAAGGTGCCTTTGTATGGAGCCACTGAAAATGGGGGAGATACTAAATGAATATTTTGCATCAGTATTTACTGTGGAAAAGGATGTGGAAGATATAGACTGTAGGAAAATAGATGGTGACATCTTGCAAAATGTTCAGATTACAGAGGAGGAAGTGCTGGATGTCTTGAAATGGTTAAAAGTGGATAAATCCCCAGGACCTGATCAGGTGTACCCGAGAATTCTATGGGAAGCTAGAGAAGTGATTGCTGGGCCTCTTGCTGAGATATTTGTATCATCGATAGTCACAGGTGAGGTGCCGGAAGACTGGAGGTTGGCAAACGTGGTGCCACTGTTTAAGAAGGGCGGTAAAGTCAAGCCAGGGAACTATAGACCGGTGAGCCTGACCTCGGTGGTGGGCAAGTTGTTGGAGGGAATCCTGAGGGACAGGATGTACATGTATTTGGAAAGGCAAGGACTGATTCGGGATAGTTGACATGGCTTTGTGCATGGGAAATCATGTCTCACAAATTTGATTGAGTTTTTTGAAGAAGTGACAAAGAAGGTTGATGAGGGCAGAGCAGTAGATGTGATCTATGTGGACTTCAGTAAGGCGTTTGACAAGGTTCCCCATGGGAGACTGATTATCAAGGTTAGATCTCATGGAATACAGGAAGAACTAGCCATTTGGATACAGAACTGGCTCAAAGGTGGAGAGTTGTTTTTCAGACTGGAGGCCTGTGACCAGTGGTGTGCCACAAGGATCGGTGCTGGGCCCTCTACTTTTTGTCATTTACATAAATGATTTGGATGCGAGCATAAGAGGCACAGTTAGTAAGTTTGCAGATGACATCCAAATTGGAGGTGTAGTGGACAGCAAAGAGGGTTACCTCAGATTACAACAGGATCTGGACCAGATGGGCCAATGGGCTGAGAAGTGGCAGATGGAGTTTAATTCAGATAAATGCGAGGTGCTGCATTTTGGGAAAGCAAATCTTAGCAGGACTCATACACTAAATGGTAAGGTCCTAGGGAGTCTTGCTGAACAAAGAGACCTTGTAATGTAGGTTCATAGCTCCTCGAAAGTGGAATCGCAGGTAGATAGGATAGTGAAGAAGGTGTTTGGTATGCTTTCCTTTATTGGTCAGAGTATTGAGTACAGGAGTTGGGAGGTCATGTTGTGGCTGTACAGGACATTGGTTAGGCCACTGTTGGAATACTGTGTACAATTCTGCTCTCCTTCCTATCAGAAAGATGTTGTGAAACTTGAAAGGATTCAGAAAAGATTTACAAGGATGTTGCGAGGGTTGGAGTATCTGAGCTACAGGGAGAGACTGAACAGGCTGGGGCTGTTTTCCCTGGAGCGTCGGAGGCTGAGGGGTGACCTTATAGAGGTTTACAAAATTATGAGGAGCATGGATAGGATAAAGAGACAAAGTCTTTTCCCTGGGGTTGGGGAGTCCAGAACTAGAGGGCATAGGTTTAGGGTGAGAGGGGAAAGATATAAGAGAGACCTAAGGGACAACTTTTTCACGCAGAGGGTGGTATGTGTATGGAATGAGCTGCCAGAAGATGTGGTGGAGGCTGGTACAATTGCAACATTTAAGAGGCATTTGGATGGGTATATGAATAGGAAGGGTTTGGAGGGATATGGGCCGGGTGCTGGCAGGTGCGACTAGATTGGGTTGGGATGTCTGGTCCGCGTGGACAGGTTGGACCGAAGGGTCTGTTTCCATGCTGTACATCTCTATGACTCTTTGACTAAGGAACTTGAGGTACAAAATACAGCAGCGCCTTGACTTACGAATTTAATCCGTTCCGGGACCCGGTTCGTGAACCGAAAAGTTTGCGAACTGAATCATTTTTTCCCATTGTTCAGATAGTGAAGAATGCTTGGATGTAGCAACGAATGCTATTCACAGCGCACGTGCCAAAGGCGAACTGAATGAGATCACGCAGGGCCCGAGAGCTTTTGTGTTTAATAAACGCGTAGCAAAGCAGAACAATGAAACTACATGGTTGTACACAGGCTGTTTGCGTTCATACCTTCGTTCGTACCTTGAATTTCGTACGTACGTTGAAGCAAAATTTTACGTACAATCCTGTTCGTAAACCAATTTGTTCATGAACGGGGTTGCTTGTATGTCAAGGCGCTACTGTATAGATAAATAGACTGGACCATACAAATGTAATTTAACATCCATTTTAACATTACACAATCCGACTGAATTTATATATCTTCAATAATAAACATCATGATGTCAGTTTGGGGCAGAAAAAATTGTCAGGGCATGTATGCAAATATTAGCTTTTAAATACATTGTATTAACTTTTAAATATATGGTATACATTAATACGAGGTGACAGGAGAGTGGGATTCAACTAGAGTAATTGAGAAAAATATAGAATTCACATTTTCTTTGCTGTGACAGATTCGGCAAATCTTATATTAAAGGAGACCCTCTTCAGATCTTAGGACTTTTTCCATAATTCTTGAGACTAAGAATGGTGATTTTTAAATACTGGTCTCAACTCTCCAGCAGACTATAAACATTGATGTTGAAGTCCATTACAAATATATCTAAACAATCATCAAGCTGTCACCTGAAGGCACATAATATTTCCACGTAGCACCGCAAATAAATTGTTTCAGCTGTCTGACATTAACAATATACCTCATTGTCAGTGTATGTATTTAAACAAAAGCAAAACAAAATCTCATCCCACTTATATCACTTTTTACAGCAAGAGGCCTTTAAAGATACCTCAGGAATAACTAAAATACTAGAAATCTTTCAGTTAATGATTTATGCCTGCAAATTTTAAGCTTGACACAACAGTGTTAAGATAAAATTGTAAGGTTAGGAATTGAATATCATTATTCTTAGTTTTGTACAATGGATGCAGCAGTACAAAGTTCCCATAATCTTTGTTTCAGATAGTGGAAGTATTCGTTCAGCAAGGCTGAGTCTCATCTCACACATAAGGCATGAGATGCACACATTTCAGCCCCATGTCATGTTCTCTGGCAGCTTTTGTAAGTTAAGCCAAATCATTGATGAAGTATTCCAGAGGTTTGGTCACCAAGCCATTGGGACAACTTTCTAATAAATTGAACGTGTCTAGAACAAGACAGGGCACAAGTTAAGACATCTCCCTCTTTCATCAACTGTGTGGTTTAATTTCACTACTCCAATACAGTGCTCTTAACTAATAAGTCTGTTTTATTTTTATATAAAGTTTATTCCTAAGCACCTTATGCTGGCACAGCTGAGTCAATGGTAAGAGGAAAATCAACATTTCAGGCAAAAGCCCTTAATTAAGAAGTACTTTTGCCGGAAACGTTGATTTCCTGCTCCTTGGATGCTGGCTGACCTGCTGTGCTTTTCTAGAACCACTCTAATCTAGACTCTAATCTGCAGTACTCACTTTCGTCTGCGTGAGGGTACTTTTGTTTCATCGATCCCAGCTGCTAAACTCTTCCTCTTATTCATAAAATGTGACATAACGCAGAATAAATTTGAAGATGGCAAGAATAGGAAATAAAACAATGCTAAATAACATTGAAAGGTCTGTCAGGATTTGAAGAAGGTCTGGATAAGGACAAGGGATTGAAATGCTAAGAATTGTGAGATCCCTAATTTAAATATACAATTTAATTGAAAGGGGTAACAGTTCCAATGATTCATTTCATTTTATATCTCATAGGAGTGACTAATAAACAAAACATTGGACTCAAACTCATTTGGTGTAACTTACATGAGTTTTACAATGTGTACTGTGATTCAAAACATTGTAAACCCAAATCTCGTGTATTGTCAGCATAACACAATCATTCTTTCTGTACATGTCATTCATGCTGAACCTAATCTGTATTTTTGCTGTTCACAAAGAAGTTAACCCATGGAAATAGTTTTATGATTGAAACAAGTGTAACAGCTGGAATTGGTCCAAAGAGCTATAAATTCAGATACAATTGAGCACGCAGTTGCTTTTTTTCAAGCTCAGCTGATTCCTGCGTCTGCACTGCACTCCTTACTTCCCTTCAGAGTTTTAGTCCCTCCCTTTCCAGGTTGGAGGTCATAAGTTCATAGCAATCCTGTTCACGGTGCTTAAGATGAATGTAGACATTTAACTCTTGCACACCAAACTGAACAACAGAGCATAGTGGCTCAGCGATTTGCACTGCTGCCTCACAACGCCAAAGACCTGGGTTTGATTCCAGACTTAGTTGACTGTGTGGAATTTGCACAACTTCCCTGTGTCTGTGTGTGTTTCCTCTGGGTGTTCCGTTACCCCTCGGTGTTCCAGTTTTCACCTGCAGTCCAAAGATATGCAGGTTAGGTGGATTGTCCAGTGTCTCGGGATATGCAGACTAGGTGGATTAGCTGTGAGAAATGCAGGGTTACGAGGATGGGGTAGGGGGGTGGGATGCTCTTATGAGTGTCAGTGTGAACTCAATCAGTCGAATGGCCTGCTTCCACACTGTAGGGATTATATATTTGCAACAATTTGAACAACATTTCAGTTCTGCTAAAATGCACATATTAATATAGTTTTTTTGTCTTAAGTATGCAATTTATTTTTCACTCAATCATAACTTTTCAAAAATGGACAATCATTTTAATGCATTTCTTGAAAAAAAAACTTCTCTCCATAAATTCATGATCCAGGACAAATAATTCATGAAAAAGTAAGATTTTTAAAAAATACCATGATTGCAGATGTAATTTCTGCATCTTTCCAACACAAATATCTTGAAGGGAGCAGTGCCGTGAAAGGTTAATTTGTCTTCGAGAGCACAATAATTGTTGGTCAAAGTAAAGAGCTTATTATTCTTAGCAAAGAATGATAATAAAATATCAACACACTGTTATAGGTCTGTACTAATCTCTGTGTAATGCACTCTGTTGCTTTACTTAAATAGAACAATACATACTGGTCAATCTAATTAGTGTTGCTGCTCTTCTCAAAGCCAGAGAGAGTGTACAAGTGAATTAACTTATATCTTCACCTCAAGAATGGTAAAACTGTCAGTTACAGTGTCTGAAGTCATGGAGGAAGGTGAGCAATGAAATCTATAATCAAGTTAAACTAATGAGACAATTAGCGCAGTATTCGGGGATTAGGAAATCTCACTTGCCCCTGCTGTTCCAGAACTAGCCTTTAAACTTTACAGATACCTTTTCAGAGCTCGCAATACTTCTGAAGGAATCTGTTAAAACAATACACACAAACTATTCCACAGTGACAACTGAAAGAAATGTTAGGGTCATTTCTAAATAGCTGCTCTGATCCCAGCCCAGCATATGCACTGTGTCAAATGGAGATTTTAGTGTCAATGAATGTGAAATCTGAATTTTGGGAAGGGGGTGGGTGGTTTATGGAAACCACAAGAACAGGAAATGTGGTGTGTGGGTTGACTTAATTAGGCAGGATGCAAAATTTTGATTTCCCGATGGAGGGTGGAGACGCACAAATAAAGTTAGACACGTGCTTGGGGCATTGTTAAGTATTATGTTAATCTGCAGCAGGTTGTAATGCACTGTAATACTCATTTAATGTGAAACATTGTTCAATAATGTCTAACCCTTGGTAAAGGCTGTGGTACATATGCATTACGTAGCACCTGGCTCAGAATGGTTTCAAGGTGCGTACACTATTCAGCTTTGTGCAGTTGTGTCTAAGTGCTTCTCCATGTTGAGCTCTGTTGCACAAAGCAGTGGGTGTTGAAAGGTCAGTGTTTGAATGTATGGAGTTGCATTGGGGGAAAGGATCTAGCATTCTGATATGATGGTTCTACAAGAGGGTGGAATGAATGCATCAAGCAGAGACTGAAAGGTGACTGAAAGCGAAAATGATGCAGGATCCATGCTATCAAAAGCAGGGTCCTGAGGTTTGAATTGATGATGTTGTGTGCAAAAGGAACAGTCACAGTTAAAAAGGATAGTTGTACCTGGGATAGCGGCAGGTCCAAAGTCAGGATTGGATTTTGAATGTTCTCATGGGTTGGGTCAGGTGACCGAGCACAAGTATGGATGGAATAGGACAATGAGAAGACTCAGGGTCAGAGTGAGCATTGGGATAGTCGTGGGTGTAGACAGAAGGGAGACTGGGGAAGAGAGATAACATGTTCAGAAAAACAGTAATAGGGCCAAGGATAATGGGGAGATCTTTAAGGACAGAGGAAAGTTTAAAAAATGCAAAATATTGCCGATGCTGGAAATCAGAAATAAAAACAGAAATTGCTCGAGATGGTCAGCAGGTCCAGTAGAATCTGTGGTGGGAGAAACAGAGTTAACTGTTTGAGTATGACATGACTCTTTATAAGATCAGTTCTTCAGAAAGGTTATGTTGAATGGATCAAGGATAATGGAGGCTACACCAAGAGTGAGCTGGAGCGGTATGACTTGCCATTCTTTCAGTGTTGCATGTCAAATGCACCTTCCCTGAATGTAAGCTCAGTTGAAATGGAAGGAGGGTTGTTTTGGAAGGGTGGTCTTTATGCTGCTCAAAAGTGGCAATTAGAGGGATTGCTGATAATTAATTCAATGGTTAAGAACCCATGAACGACCAAGCTTTCAAACGTATGCGTTCTGAAGAAGGGTCACTGGACCCAAAATCTTAACTCTGCTTTCTCTCCAGAGATGCTGTCAGATTTGCTGAGATTTTCCAGCAATTTCTGCTTTTATTCCAGATTTATAGAATCTGCCAATCTCTGCTCTTTTTTTCTCAAGTGAATGTCCATATTCTTTTCACAATTACTGCCATAACCACTGGTTTTGTTCAACTGGCTCCCTCCAACCTCAGGTAGACAAGCATGAGGCTGGAAGAACACAGCAAGCCTGGCAGCATCTGGAGGTGGAGAAGTCAATGTTTTGGGTGTAACCCTTCTTCAGGACTTGGGGAGGGTGTAAGGGGAGCTGCAGATAAAGGGGGGAGGGGAGGAATGGAACCCCCAGTCCTGAAGAAGGGTTACACCCAAAACATTGACTTCTCCACCACCTGATGCTGCCTGGCTCGCTGTGTTCTTCCAGCCTCCTGCTTATTTACCTTGGAATCCAGCATCTGCAGGTTTTTTTGCCCCAATAACCTCAGGAGCAGGAGAAGAATATGTGAAGAGAGAGAGTTTTCATGCCCAGCCAAAGGACATAGCTGGTCCAGACACAGAAATCCAGGGAAGGCATCTGTGAAGAACTGGAGTTTCTGTGTCAATGTACCAGAGGACTTGAATAAACTAGTGTCATTGTTAAGTTTCAAAGAATAGAATCATAGAATCCCTAACATGTGAAAACAGGCAATTCAGTCTATCAAGTTCACACTGTCCCTCCGAAGAGCATCCCACCCAGACCAACCTTCCTGTAACTCTGAATATCCCATGGTTAATCCAGCCAGCCTGGACATCCCTGAACACTATTTGCAAATTAGCATGGTCAATCCACTTAACCTGCACAACTTTAAACTGTGGGGGGAAACTAGAGCACCCAGAGGAAACCCACACAGACATGGCGAGAACGTGTAAAATCCACAGTTATCGTGGCTAGAATGAACCCAGATCCCTGATGCTGTGAGGAAGCAAGGCTAATCACTCAGTCACTGTTCTCCCCAAGTTTCCTCAAGTGCAAGGTTTTATATTGTTCATTCATGTGATGTGGACATCACTGGCCTGGCCAGTATTTATTGGCCATTCCTAATTATTCAGAGGGCAGTTTGAGAGTCAACTATATTGCTGTGGGTCTGGAGTTACATGTAGGCCAGACCTGAAAAGGATGCTAGAATTCCTTCCCTAAAGGACACGAGTGAACCAGATCAGTCTTTCTGACAATCAGCAATCGTTTCATGGTCATCAAAGGACTCTTAATCCCAGATTTTTAAAAAAAATTCAAATTCCACCATCTGCCCACAGTGGGATTTGAACCCAGGAGCTGGGTCTTTGGATTATAGTAATTCCTCCATATTTGTGAGGAATAATCTATTCCCAAGAAGCCCCAGAAATGCTGAAACTCACAAATGCGGAGCTTGTCAAAAATAGATTAAAAAGGTTAAAAATCACAAATATGCACGTTTTGCCCATGGATGTTGAATTTTGTTTTTACTTAGTTTTTGGTGCAGTTAGATGAATCCACAAGTCATGATCTCACAGATACAGAGGCGTAACTCTGATGAACTAGTGAAAATACCACAAGCCATCACCTCAATTGACTGAACTCAAATGATCATAAAAACTCCATGGGAATAGACAGCTGTATTTGTATACCATAAGGTGTTGCTCTCCATGAACATAGAACTCATGTGTGACAAGAACAAAACAATGCGGGTCTGTGCTTGTTTCCTAGTGAGCTGCTGTCATGGATACATTTTGTGTATCTCATGATTGCTCGGGTTTTTTGAAGGCCCAGCCTATGTTTGGATATCTTCAGTAACGAGGAGATGCCTTCGGCCATGTTTCTGAAGACGTCGATGAGGCATTTTCAGAGTGAGGCAGTGGAGTGCATCAATCAAGCTCACACATCAACTAAAATTATCAATGAGTACATCAGTGGGTTTCTTAAACTGTGCCTTGGGTTGTGCAACGTGCATGTCACTAGATATTATGAATACTGCCATGCATTAGATGACCTGGCACTGTAACATGGACAGATGTTGCAAGGCAAAAAGCAAGAAGAAGATGACCCACCCTCAGGTGAAGAAGAGTTGTTGGAATGTGAGGAGGAGGACATAAGTCCAAATGAGCTTTTTATGGATGCAAGGACCAGGAAGAGATATAAAAGACAAGCCGCTCAACAAAAGACTCACAGAACAGGAAAATCTGTGCGGTCAGCACTCCATCAGCAGTCATCTACCACCCTTCTGGGCTGTAGACCTTGCCTTTCGATCTTCCCTTGTTCTACTTACTTGAAACCTGTGCCCTCTACCACCTTGAATAGAACTTTGACATACATACTTGTCAGTGAGTGCTGGTAACATGGACAGCTGAGAGGTATATGATCATGCAGTCATAGAGTCATACAGCAAGGAAACAGATCCTTCAGTCCAACTCATCCATGCTGACCAGATTTCCTAAACTGAACTAGTTCCATTTGCCTACGTTTGGCCCATATCCCTCTCAACCTTTCCTATTCATTTGCCTATCTAAATATCTTTTAAATGTTATGTTTCTACCTGTCTATATCACTTCCTTTGGTTTGCACCATCCTCCATGTGAAAAAGGTGCCTCTCAGGACCCTTTTAAATCTTTCCCCTCACAACTTAAAGCAATACCCTCTAGATTGATCTCTCTATTCTTGGGAAGATGACCTTGGCTGTTCACTTATCTATGCTCCATCATTCATGTACCAATTTGGCTAATTATTCTGATCCAGCACTGTTGTAAGCTCTGATAGCAATGGCACCTGTTCCAGTTACAACTGTCGAGAATTAAGTTGATCAATTGTTCTACAGTACATAGATTGAGGGGGGTGGGAGGGGGAGAAGTATCTGCATTAAAAGTCATAATTTGTAGAAGGATCATCACAGATGTAACAATTGTAAAGACCAACATAACTCATTCAGCAATTACATCTGTCCCCATCACTTCTCGAGCCATTGTGTTGGGACAAATAAAGAGTAGGTCATGTCTGCTGCATCCCTAATTATCAGACCCCCAACAATTCTTGTTCATTATGAACAATGGCAGAAAACAGGTTACAGTCAGCTCTGCTATAACACCGTATTTTTGTTCTCTTGCAATCCCGTATTATAAGAAAATCACGTAATGACAGCATCATTTAACCTAATGGGGCCAGAATCACGACATAATCAATACATGCTTTAAAACTTTGTGCATTAGAAACAGTGTCCCCAATTTGCCAATTGTGTTATAGTGAACTCATGTTAACAAAACGCTTGTTATTGCAGAATAACCTATATATTGTACATTTCTAAAATTTCACAATCAAATGGAAAAAAAATCCTGTGTCACCTCAGTGTTCATAATTATTTCAGTTTTAATTTTCTTCCACAATGTCTAAGTGTATCATTGATATCAATAGCTGACGGACAAATTGTGGAGATGGTAGTAACCGTGTAGGTGTCTCAGGGCAGCTGGCATGTACTCCTCCTCTGTCTGGTTATGCCATTTTTACCTCATCACCTTCCTGAAGGCAAGAGGTTTCTGGAGGGAGGTCCATGTCCATTGTGCCCCTATTGCCTACGCTGCAGAATGTTCAGGCCGATGGAATGGAGATCAGATCACAAATGCATGGAATGCACTTTCTGGCTCTCCAAAGCAGTTACTGTACTCTCCATGAATGACACCATGCACTCAGATGCCAAGGACATGAGCAATCATCTATACATAATCCTTGACTTCGGTCCTGTTTTGCGCCTTAGCCTTTATTGCAAGTTCTTGAGGCTGAATCCGATGATAAGCTTGGAGCTGAACAGAGGCTTAATCCTGGTGTTTTGCTGATCACCTACATGCATCTGGGCAACCCCCAGGGGTGTAATTTTCTAGCTCCTGTCATGTCTGCACTCTGGTTCCTGGATGCTGATGACCTGTAGTGAAGAACAAAATAGATCACACGAAGAATCATCACAGTTTCAACACTTCACATTGAACACCATTCATTATGCGTGTGTCCGTTTGCCTCCAACAGGATTGTTGCCTTACTCCTGGCTGGAGTAAACTCACCATCTCCCACCAATTGTACTCTTTCCTCACCCGTAATCTTTATCACCTTCTCAGCTGCTGTGAAAAGCCTCAAATCTGAAATTCTTCCTCTTGTGCATCTCCTCTCTCTGGCTTCGGAAATCTCCTTGTCCCATGCGTGGAGTTTGCAACATGCCAAGTGACACTAACTGCGCGCGCACATCAAGCTCAAAATGTCCTGTCATTCACATTGTTGCATCCAAGCACAGACAGAAAGTCAACTTCCAAACTCTTTGCTATGTAGCGCTAAGGCTGATCATACATTCACTGTTCTGACTTATCTGCCCACTCTGCCATGTATAATCATCATCTCATGAGTGGGTCCTATTGAAGATTCAGCTCTGGCACCTATCCTTGGGGACATGAGCAGGTTGCTGATTGCTTGCTCCAATTGTCCCAGATTTGACAGACACTCCCATGCTTGCTCACCTCCTCTGCCAACTTCGTCCAGACTGCCTTGCTCAGGCAGGTGGACCTTGTGGTGATCTCTTCAGGAAAGAGTAGCCCCTCAGTTTTTCCTGTTGGCCTGGAGGAAGCCAGCATTGCTGAACTGTGGAGCTGGTCTGCTGTGACAGTCAGATATTTCTGTGAAGACTACACTATCTAAACCCATGGTGCTCTGCTCCAACTGAGATGAACCATCTCCTTGTTTAATCAGAAGGATCTTTAATAGGTGAAAGTGAGGACTACAGATGCTGGAGATCAGAGTCAAGAATCTGGTGCTGGAAAAGCACAGCAGGTCAGGCAGCATCCGAGAAGCAGGAAACTCGACATTTCGGGCAAAGGCCTGAATAGCATTGGCAGCTGACGTTGGGTATCACTAATGAAAAGCTTCTCCTGCCACTTAACCCAACACATTTTTTATAAACATCACTGGTACTTAGAATTTTAACTGTGATCAAGTGGGAAAGGCAAAAGGTCTGTAAGTTATAGCATTGGTAGCAGCCCACTTTAGACAGTATCCTGACTTTTGATTCCTAATCAGATTGTGCACTGATTTTCTAAAGTAAGTAAAGACATAACAAGAATCATAGGAACAGAAGTCGGTCATTTAGTCTTTTGAACTATCTCCACCATCTTATTTGCCACAACAGTTCTATTTTCATTCTAATATCCTACCTCTTTCCATTTCACTTGGTAACGGTACTTCACTTCAATGGATCAAATATCTTTGCATCTCACAGCAATGGAGAACCATCCTAAAATAGTCCGACAGCTGACTTGGTAAAAGAATGGCTGTGGTCAGGGCAAACGTCACATAACATAAAGAAATACTGGAGCACTAGATTTAAATACATACTTTAACACAGTAAATAATGGTAGCTTTGTTTTGAAAATATAAGTGACCATTGAATAATATGGCTGCCAGTTTGTCAATTCTGTCATCCAAGAAATCTGATCAGGAAAGAATCCCCAAGAGGAAACATAAAACCAAAATAGACAAAGTGATCAGATAGCCACCAAATAAGAAAATTACCATCAAGATCATGTTTTGTGGCTTGTATTTTGTCATCAATTGAAAACACTACAAACTAAATGTGAATCGTCAAGCAAGTGATATTTCAAATTAAATAGCAAAATGCACTGTGAATAGCCAATATAATAAACTATGCTCATAAAACTTCAAGTATCCATAGTGCTCCTGGCAGACATGTGACATACATGTCATTCCAAAATTTTTGAACCCAGACTTTGGTACTTGGGATCGTTTACTTTCCTATTTAATCAATTCAGCCTTTGTGCTGCATTCAGTGTCAGCTGTATACCATTAGAAGCTCCTGGAGATGTTTGTTACCTAAATGGTATTCTCCTGCAGGACTTTCATAGCCAGGTTCATGGCAGTCTTGATGGTACAGATTCTCCAGAGGATCCTTGATAGAAATCCTTTGATAAGCAATCTGGCCAGCTCTGGCAAAATAGGAACAACAGCAGTAAATGTGTCTAATTCACAATCCTTGCTCTAATCCACTCTTTGCATTTCTGATAGGTGATCTATATTAGATAGACACATAACTCATGTAAATGTAACATTTCTGTTCTCCCCACTCCTGCACTTGTTCTTCATAAGCAACTCCTCTTTATCTGCAACTCTCTTCTTTGTGTTTTGTCACACAGCTTCTGTCTTCATGTCGGTCCTTCTTGTAGGTCAATGGTTGTCAGGTCACACAATTCAGTATTTCTTCTTATTCAAGAGAAAGATAATTAACTCCATGATAGTTGATGCAGACTCTTACAAAATACTTATGAAGCAATGTTACAAATGATTATTGATTCCACAGACGTCATAGAACAATGGAAACTTTACTTATTGTACTGAGTCTGGGGGTGTTGGTTGTGGTTGGTTAATTCATTAGCTGGATGGCTGGTTTGTAATGCAGAATGATACCACCAGTGCATGTTATATTTCTACACCGGCTGAGATTATCCAACCTTTTCAATCTTGGACTTTGTCTGAGGTGTGCTTACCCTCAGGTTAAACCACCACCCACTCATCTCTCTCTAATGAGAGGGCAGCTCTATGGTCCTCTGGAACTATGATGAGCTAACTGACCTAGGTCAAAGATTGTCACACTAGCATTGTGAAAATGAAAAAGGCTTCAGATAGTATTAGATTATATTATTCACTGGATAAAGTGCTATTCCTCATTGAAAATTAGTGAAATGTATCAGTTGCTTTGATTATTTTCTTGGAGATCAGCTCAGCCATCTGTTTTGCTGTTTCAAAGCATTGATAATGGCTAAATGTTTACTATCTTTGATGTTTCACTCAGCCATTCTGAAGATGGGTCACTGGACATGAAATGTTGACTCTGCTTTCTCTCCATTGATGCTACCAGAGCTGCAAAGTTTCTCCAGCATTTTCTGATTTTGTTTCAGATTTCCAGCATCCACACTTCTTTCTATTTTTAGCTCAGCTATCTGTGTGGCTGATTTAAGATTTTGACAGATTGCTAAACTTCTGACTAATTTCTAGGTTTTAATCTGTTAGGAGTATTCATTGACACGGTCGTTCAAGTAAATCTCATTATGAATCCTTGGCTGACTTCAAAGTGCATTCACTTATTCACACTGACCAAGACTTGGAGTAACTAATGAAGTAGTCTCATGCTTTTAGATTAATTATGGACAATTAATACAGACATGATGAAGCCAGAATCTTGCTTTATACTTGGTGAACAGTTCCAATCTTTTAATGTAGTGATTGGAATGAGGTGGATCTTATTGACTATGAGATCTTTGATTGGGGTTGTTAGCCTGGGCCAATCAGGGAGGCCTAGCTGACAGATATCCTTCAACAAGAGATCCTGCCCCTCTTCCGTGCTTATGTTCAGGCCCGGGCATACCTGGAGAGAGAGCATGCGGTGTCTAGCAACACCCCTTAGATTTTCAGGGAGCGGTGGGCATAACGGGACATGGAGTGCTTTATTTCCCGCTTTTGATTCTATTTTGATTTAATCCCTACTCCCCCTTTCACTTCCTTGATCACTTAGGCATTGCCCTCCAATGAGCAGGGTACTGCTTGTTACTGGGAGAAAGTGAGGACTGCAGATGCTGGAGATCAGATTCGAGAGGGTGGTGCTGGAAAAACACAGCAGGTCAGGCAGCATTAATTGGAGCAGGAGAATCTGGTAGGCTGACCATCAGCCCCACTTTGGCAGGGGAAATTCCGACAATTAAGTTAGAAATGAGAAAAGATTCACATTGGAAATTTGCTCACTCAAAATGAGATGTCAATTAGACTCATTATCGAACTAATTGGCATGAATTATCCCTGTCCCTACTGGAAGGTATAATACCTCAGGGATTAAATGATATTGGCACAGCTTTGCCATTTGCCAAATTCTCCCAAATTCTCCTGCTCCTCAGATGCTGCTCACTCTTGACCCTGCTTGTTACTGGCCACTCGGGTGTTTCTGTACTTCCTGGTGGTGGAATATGAATAAAGTTCGTTATGAATATCATTTTCTGCACTCGTTTTTTTTTCACTATGTCTTACACCTGCACACACACGACATGAATACTGGAACAAAATAAACACCACCGCTATTTGGCAGTAGTGTGGGGGTTTTAAAAATATATATACAACCAGGGCATTGGAATCTCCTCAAAAAATATATATAAATAGGAGATTCGGAATCTCCTCACTTCAGGGACTAACTCCAAGCTGGCTGGCCACAGCTAGTGTACTGTGCACATGTGAAAAAACTGATGACTTGATATCAAGATACCGGCCTCTGTAGAATTATTTGATCATATAAAAATGATTTTGGGCTGGATTTTATGCAGCCCTTTGTAGCAAGTTTAAAATCACACAACACCTGGTTATAGTCCAACTGGTTTATTTGAAAGCAGTAGCTTTCGGAGCGCTGCTCCTTCTTTAGGTGATTGCACACCTGATGAACCTGATGAAGGAGCAGCATTCCAATTAAACCTGTTGGACTATAACCTGGTGTTGTGTGATTTTTAACTTTGTCCACCCAAGTCCAGCACTGGCATCTCCAAATCATAACTTTGTGGCAAGAAACATGATGGCTGGCATCATTTAATCTAAAGTGAGGCTGTCTACCAGCCCCCCTTTGCTGGGGGAATTTCTGACAATTAAGTTGGAAATGAGAAAAGATTCATATGGGAAATTTGCTCACTCAAAATGAGATGTCAATTAGACTCATTATTGACTAATTAGCATGAATAATCCCTCAGGGATTAAATGATATTGGCACAGCTTTCCCATTCTCCCAAAAGCCAGCAGACTGTTTGTGGCATTAGGGGATGCAGTGACATTCCTTCAGCATAGAGGCTCCATGTCGATCAAGAGACCCATCATTGGGAAGCCATCCCCATGCTTTCAATTCTCCTGCCACCCATGACATTCTACCTTGTACACCCTCCTCACCCTCATTCACTTGCACCTATTCATCCCATGATGAGCTCTGATAGAGCTCCTGGATTATACCAGCAGGAGCCACCACTCCTGTTGGCACTTCCAGCAATGGAATTGCTGTCAGCCCTTGAACCCCCTGCACCTCCCTCCCCCATCAGAAGCTGACAACTTTCATAGCCAGAGGATATTCATAACTAGTATCCCCAGAGATCCAATCTAAGTCTGGATGTATTCCAAGAACCTGTACATTGCAATAATTTTTTTTAAAGGCTTATGATCATCTTGACATTTACAAGTTATTTATGTTTTGGAGACTTAATACCCAATTTTTAACAAAGGAAGATGCTGGAGGTAATTTAATTCAAGCGACGGGATTCTCATCCTCCAGCAAGAGCCTCGCCTTGCCTCCTCTGAGTAAGGTCCACTGAATTTAGTGCCAATCAGACAAAATGACTGGGCAGCCTTTCTCATGGTCAAGGTCCCAGAGGGTGGGAATCCAGACGAGCAGTGGTGTATTGCTCAGCAGCACCACTAGAGGTCTGGTGGCTGCTGCTGGCACTGCAACAACACAAGAACCAGGGTCACTGAAGAACCCAGGCCACCACAGGTAAGTGATGGCGGCAGGGGATAGTGGGGTGGAAATCACGAGAGTGATGAGGTGTAGGTGAGTCAGCAGCAAAGGCAGGGGCGTGACTGTAAATGGGCCCCTCCTTTCCTGCTGTGCTTCCCTTGATCAGGCTCTGAGTGCCTTTGAATAAGGGACTCAGTCCGGGACCCCCAAACCAATCAAATTGTGGACCCTCCTTCCTGATGCCAGGGGCTGAGGCAGTATGCTCCCCATTACCCCTCACCTCCCCCACCTGACTAAATGCGCTTCCACCACCAAAACCTGCCTTCAGGGTAGGGATTTATATTCCATACACCATGTGGGAAATGAAACAGGTCGTTTCCTGAAGCAGTCGATGTTGCTCACATATTGACACTTTTTAAAAATTCTAATAGATAGTAGAATTCAACCTATTTTTAAAAAAAGACACCGACTTATTTCAAATTCAACCTGCTTGTAAAGCTGGTAAACTCAGATTACTCAGAAAATAACCATTTCCACTCACAAGGAAATATTTTAACGGGTAACATTTCTTCTTCTCCGTTCCCACCATTTCACATCTGGCCTGAGCAGGGCAGATCCTGCCATTAAGAAAGCAAAGCCAACACCCCAGAAAAACAGCCACCTCTCGGAACACCCAAGTTGACACAGTGTGAGAGGAGGCCTAATAAATACCACATGACTTGATGCTGCACTTCTCTGCCATTAGCATAGCCAAAGGGAAAACTAATTATAATACAACTGTTTGGAAATATATGAGAATGTCAGGATAAACAATATTATCATTTTAATCAACCTTGGCTGGAGAAGAACATCTGGATTGAAGCTGAGAAAGATATGTACCCTACTTGACTTGGGTTAAAACTGGTTAAAACAAATCAAGCCACACACAATGGAGCTGTTAGAAATGTTCATGCCATCACTATAAAAAAAAACCTCCCCTAGGGCAGAATGCAAAATGAAACTGCCCCTTTTAGTAACATTTCCAGCTCAGGTCTGCAGCAGATCACATTTCACATTCTTCACATACTTTAATAAGTTGGCAAGACGTGAACTGTCTTTTAAAATTTAATGTATGGAGTTAAGCTTGCAATATTTCTTTTCACTCTCCTCTTCCCCTATTGACACAATAACATCCAATGGACAGGTAGGCCTTGGGGCAAAATTATGAAGTCTTTCCTGCTGCTACATGCCTTAAAAGGCAGAATTGTGACATTGTTCATTTATAGCGTTGACAGGAGGGCCATTCAGCTTTGGAAAACCATAATTGAGTGAGACATGGGAAGTGAAATGGTTCCCTAAAAAAAAGTCACTTGGGATTTGTTTAAATTTTGGGAAAAAAAACTGGCCCTTTCAACTTTATTTGACCCCAGTAACAGCATTTGCGCTATATCAGAAAATATTATCAAAAAATACATTTGTTTGAGATATTTCCCTTTCTGAATATTTCAACAAAGGAAAATTCTTCAGCATGCTGTAATCATAATTTAAATGCTTCAGATTTGAACAAGTTGTATTTTATCAATAGATCATAGTTGTTTGATATGACCTAATAGCAATGGCTGTTATAATTATTTCAGGAATAAAGCATCAGATCAAGAAGTTCTTAATTGAATAATCAAAGAACTACTGGGGCAAAAGACTTTTAGTTGGCTCTCTCTAAAAGGAAATATACTTTCATGGGAGTTTGATACAATACTGAATCTTAAGAAATGCAGTTTATAAAATTCCAGCCACTAAGTAGCTCAGATCGTATTGCAATCTATAGATAATTCAGCCACAGATCTTGTTTAATATTTTTTCACAATATTCAAACAAGTTTTTGCTTTTAGAATGGAAACATAATAGATTGCAACTTGAAGAGAAATTTGAAAATTGGCTAATGACAACTGAACACCACTGCTAAACTAACTTGTTTTCTGAAATGCTCTGTATTACTTACAGAGCCCCATGGAATGCAATATACATTTAGATACCTTAAATCTTTTTCTTATTCAAATCTTATTCAATTTTCTTCCAAATACCACGTTCTTTTCTCCTGAGTTTTGGCTGCTGTTCATTAATGCTTACCATTATACATCAGCATTTCTGAAATGTGCATATCCACTTTTAGTGTACAGTTCCTTTACCGTTCAAAATTATTTGAAGAATTACAAAAGAAATGTTAGAAACCACCAAAATAAGTGCTACTAATTGGTCAGGACACTTAGCTGCTAGGAATTTAGACACGCTATACTTGTTCAGATCATACAATCCAAATGCAACTCACAAAATCACACCTCTCCATTCATAAATATATCAAAGACATTTATAGGAAGCCCATAGAAGGAACTATTGATAAGTCAGTGAATAAATTGATCAAAGCATTGTGTGATACAGCACATAACTTTAGTTTTCTATTTTTTTAAGTCCTTACTTTGAACAAAGGTCTTGGTGGAAAAGCAGCAGAGAAAAAACAATCATTTTGAGTGTTTTGTGTGTACTTAGTGACCCAATTTTGCAATTATAAGATGCCAGTCTGGAAATTCCTTATACAGTATTGTACATGAACATTGAAAATGTCTAACACAGTATCATTAACACAAATAACAGGTACATTAAGTGCTCCCCAAAAAAAACCAGGAAGTACCTATCATGTCGCCAAATTTTACTTTTTATAGTTCTATATTTATCCATACATATTAAAATTGACTGTGTGGTATATTTTCATTATAAACTCATTATTAGTGACAGCAGTTTCTATTATTCTATTCTTCAGCAATAGTCGAGGAAAATTAAACTGGATATGTATGGCAGGAAGTTTCACATATAAAGTTTTCTGCTTTCAATGCTTTTAATATAATTGCTCTTAGACTTTATTTGGGCCATACATTTTGGAAAATACAAGATATGAAAAGGTGCATGTGAGTGCCACATGTTCCTGGATATATAGCGCATGCACATGTGCCATACGTATTTCCATTTTTCCCTGTACAAAAATGTTTCATTAGTTTTCAGTATGACGAATATAATTATCATATTTTTCTCTTTGATAAGCTATTGCCTGATATATTTATTCTAACAACATATGTAAGTGTTTAAAAATTAAAGGTAGAATAACTAATGATATCTCTGTGACCTTTTTTGAATTCTTTTTCATAGTGCATAATTGTACTTGCACAGTTCATGTAGAATATACTGAGAAGATCTCTATCTCATAGACTGAATACCCATTGTGCCCTCTTGACACGAGATGTGGAAGCTATGTGTGTGGTATTGACAGCTAGTTGATACCTTTCACATATGTAATCTTTGACTTTTATAGATTCATTTAATTTTCATTCGTGTCATACATCATCTTTTTAGGAGGGCAACTAGGAGTTTGCTAGGAAATTAAATCTGTGACCATAGAAAAGATGAGGATCTCATAACAAAACTGCACCATTACAATAAGCTATTCCTTGGGTAGTGTTTACAGAAGGCTAAGAGTCACAACAGGCTGCATGTTGGGGAGCAAGGCAAGCGTTTCTGTCATCTGACTTTCACCTACATTGGGGGATTTATTTGCTGATAATGTCAGGCAGTGAACAAGCCTTGTCCTATGAAACAGGAGCCCCCCTCATGAATGACTAGTAACAGATGGACCCATGTCAAGGATGATGAAGAGTGGTTGTGTAAATGTAACAAATAGGTTAATAGAATGTTGTGGCGCCATGTGCATCATAAAATCCTAGAAGGCTTGTCACAGCTAAATAAATCTCGAGTTTGTAATAGAATAACGTAGTAGTTCACAGCATAGAGTTTCACAGGTGAAGTCAGATGCTGATGTATTGCGGGGAAAGGAAGCAAATTCAATTAAGAGTGCTCCAGATTCAAATGGAAGTAGGTAAGCAATTTTAGTGGAGCAGAGAGTGGTGAGTACTCAGCTCCAATTCAGAAGGATGATTAGGAATTCAAAGTTTTGCTTTTAACCTATCCACCCGCAATCCTAATAATGCCATATTGAGACTTGTTTAGTGTTATATTTATTGTGTAGTATACTAGGACAGGAGACAATTAAAATCTACTTCTGCAAATGCACTTTAATGCAAATGCAAATTTGAAGTATTTAAAGCAATTGTTTATCTGTTCAGAAGTGCAAAAGACTTTTTAAAACAAGTAACTGGGAATCACTCAGAAAATGGTATTTGTACTCCTTCAGGGGCTTCTAAAGTAAGATTGCAGTCGGCAACAAATCACACTCTGAAGAATGGGATGTTGCATTGTAACCTAAGTGGATGGTGTTAGCTGTCTAAATCAAAGTATATGCAGATGAATGGTGTTTATTGGATGATTTATTGAAAAGAGATAAAGAAACGTTTACTGACGCTGATGTCAGTGAATAGAGTTAGGAGTTATATACTTGTAATATTTCTTTTGTGAATCAATCGAAAACTGAGTAAAGGTGGGCTTCTGCTCTCCACCTCCACCAATTAGCTGCCAGGAATTTAACAGTTGGATGGCCATTGGTAGTGACAGAAATCATGGATCCGATCCCTGATTCAAGCACAGCTGCCCCGGCTCTGATCTGAACAGAGCGGACACTATATAGCCTCAGGCTTTGATGATTGGGCCTCGATGTGTCTCCCTATCTCAAGCCGGCACCCAGTGCCATAGCATATCGTCTACAGATGAATAATAAGTTCAATATGAACTTTGATTTTCTTTGCAAGCAATGACTTTATTCATTTGTTTTAAATTAGAATGACCAAGGATCAAAATGCATTGAATCAAAGGTTCTTGCCGAATGTGAACTGCAAAGACAGATATCTTCACACTTGAAGCACTAGCCAGCATGCAGATGAATGGTGTTTATTGGATGATTTATTAAAAAGAGATAAAGAAACGTTTACTGACGCTGATGTCAGTGAATAGAGTTAGGAGTTACATACTTATAATAATTCTTTTTGTGAATAACTCGAAAACTGAGTAAAGGTGGGAAGTTTCTGATGTTTATTGTTCTTGAAATTCCACAGTGGTTCCTGCTTAATTCCAGTGGGAAACCAATAGAATTCCCAAGCCACTTTGAGCAAGAGATCAAGTAGCAGACCTGCAAAACCTCAAGAACAATTAAGTTAAGTTCATTTTTATGTTTAAGACATGGTATGATCTGTAATATGGTGACCAAAGGATTCAAGCACATGACATATATATTACATAATAGTCTTTATATTTATTCAACATCTTATCGCATTCCACACAATAAATAATTTTTGACATAGGGAGGTTATTGTAAAATCCAGAAATAAGTCGATAATCCATTAAACATCATTATTGAAATGCACAACATGTATGTAGAATAATAAAATGCTAAAATAGAATAATGAACTGAGGAAAGGAGAAGGAACATGTTCCACTATTGCCAGATGAGCCTAGTTTATGCAAGTTATGAAAGCTAAGATGAAGTTAATACTTCCAGATTTTCTGCTGTTTATTCACATTACCCCTTGCTTCCATTTCAAATGTTGTTTAAAAATTACAGTGGAACTATAAGTCCATCAGATCACAATAATGGAGGTGAACACCTTTGTTGCAAACTGAGATGATATTCTATAAAGTTGAGCATACATTTCTCATTAAATTGATATATTCTTCAAATAGTCAATAAATCACTCATGTACCTAAACCATACAATAGTAATTATTTTCATAGGGCAAATGTACTGGTCTGACTGAGCTGACTAATGCTATATTGCAATGTTATAATTAGATTCATTGATTCGCAAGTGGGTGGTACTAATTAACATGTCACCCATAGGTCAATAGGCATCTTGATTCTGTGGATGCACAGTCAAACTTAGGACAATCATTTCTTGGATAACTATTGGACATTTGAGATATAAATACCATATTGTAGAAGTTGTATGCATGAACTAGTATTCAGAGTTGTAAAGTGGAAGTCATGAGTGCAAATCATCACAAATGTCATGACACACAGTACATTTGGAGTATCAGCCTTAGCTTACAAGTTTCTTTTTGTTCTATCCAAAGTGAGATACAAGGTCATTCATGATCTTACATCTGTGCCCAATTATTTTTTCTTTTCAAATCACCTACATGAACTTTTCACTCACCGAAACTCTGACCTGTAGTCTAACTAGAGGAAATGAATTCTAAAAAAAGAAAATATGCATTTAATATAGATGGGGGAGGGGTGTATAGAATTGTGCTCAAATAAAATGATGCAATTTCTTTCACAAAATTATTGCCCTTGAACTCATACTGCATAATTTTCATGAATAATTGCTTGATATCTTCCCGTGGAATTCCTTTTTCTTTCGACTGAAACATGAAGTAGTTTATGTCTCCATTAAAATAGTTGAAAGAGGCATTTGATGCACAATTTATGAAATTCACAGAACTTAAGTGAGCAGGATATATTTTACCCAGCTTGCTGATCTATTACGATACAACTTTAATTTTCCCAAAGTGGCCACTAGCCTGACTGAGCTCCATTCAAAGATACACATACAATTTAACTATGGTATGGAAGGAAAGAAATGCAAAAGACCACAAAAAGACTTGCATTTATATAGTGACTTGCATGAAAAGCCAGTAAAATGCTTTTGAATAATTCTCACTGTTGTAAAATGGAAATGTGGTGGTCACCATACAAACAGCAAGACCCACAAATGACAATGCGATATTGACCAAACAATCTGTCTTTAGTTATATTGCTTGAGGGGAAAAACATTGGCCAGGATATCAGCCAGTACTTCCCTGCTCTTCTGTTAACAGAACCATTGGATGGTTCTCTGGAGGTAGATAAAGTCTCAGTTTAACATCTCTTTCAAAAGATAATACTTCCTTAGGTGTAGGACTCCTTAGTACCTTTGCCTGACAAAATAAAATCAACCTTTTGTAATTTCCAGGTGAAAGCTAACATTCAGAAGTGATCAGAAGCAAAAGAAATAAATCTTCCTGTGAAAGCAATTGATTCTGTTCACAAGACTGCGAATTTGAAATATAAGCATGCGATCATGTTTTTAAAGAACCTCACATTGCTGAAAATATATTTACAACAACTTGTATTTATATAGTATCTTTAACATTGAAAAACATTTCAAGATCTCCACAGAAGCACACTGTACAACAAATACAATTTACATTTCCCTTTCAAAGGCACTGCAAGACAATTGAGTCTTTGTATGAGGAGAAACCATCTTTCTTTTCACAGGTAGAAATAAAGCAGAATCCATGAACAATTGTTGCGAACAACATTTTTTCAATAATGTAAGGAGTTAACAACCTCTTGTTGATTCTATTCCTACTAGCAAAGTGGTACAATCAGTATCTGAGTGGGATTCCCCTACATGTTACAATTTGAGATGGCATAGCTCAAAATGTTACGCTCCTGAATAACTGTTTTATTTAAACCTCATCCTCTGAGCTGGCAGACTGAGATAATTCCAGGTTACTCCAAGTTCAATTCGTAATGTATATTCTCCCTCTGAATATCTTTGACACCCTATTAGATGCAACATTCCAGAGTCTCTCTCTCTCTCTCTCTCTCTTTCTCTCCAGTCAGGCACTGAATTTCCATCCGCAATCAATCTTTGTCTGTACTTTCTTAATTTTTAAAAATGAAACACATCTTGTAACCATCTTTGGTGTGTCCATAGATGATCTGAAGTTATGATCTGTGGGTCATAATCTGGGTTGAAGACTTGGTAGAGGTTTGTTTTCGAAAAACATTATTCTAATATTTTACAGCAGCACTCTGTATCAGAACAGAAAAGGTTTTAAAATTTGTAATAAACGTTTAAATTGAAAGTGAGACTCAAAAACGCAATGGGAAGCAATGTAAGGTAATTGGAAAAATATGGCTCCTATATTTTCTCTAGGTTCATACAGCTTGCAATGCACAATCTCTGGAAAGTATTGTATGATCACTTTAATGATCACTCCAGTGGAGTTCTGCCAAAGAACATCTTTGCATAAAGGGAGGTTTTATTGGGGTATATTAGCAGAGGTAAAATCAGCTTTAGAAATTCTGGTTGGATGAACAAAGATGACCTGTGATACTCCTGTGATTATGCTATGGCAAGTGTCTACCTGCCCGATTACTTCCGACAATTTCATCATTTAATCTCTTCAGCATGATTTTGACATGCACACACACAAAAATAGATAAGAAATCACATTCAGTTTGGCTCATACAGTATCAGATGACCATTGCACTGATATTCCCATTCCAATCCGATGTATATGGCTTGATTAGATATTTTAAAACTCAGAAAAGCTAAACATTATTGCACCCTTGGGAATTCTCCTTAACCGGACTATTAAACTCCATCATGTCAATGACGCTGATTTATAAATTGTCTGTTTCCAGTCCATCTTGTATCATAGCAGAATGTTGTGTGCCCCACCATAACCAAATTCTTAAAAAATATTATGCCAAATGGGTATTTTATAACAATCAGCCTTGGCAGGGTACTGGACAAGCAGAAAAATATATAGGATCCTGAAAGAGCCACTTGACCACTGCTGAAAAGCAGGTAAATCGAAGTGAATCAGAACTGGTTTTGCTCAAGTCTTGCACCACCATGATTGAACTGGAAGCATAAGATAATGGAGAATTGATTGCCCCACCATTTTGCGGATGGCCCAGTGCAAATTGGTGGGTGTGAGATGGAGGGACATGTGATTGTGACACCAAGGGTAAAGATCTTGTGTGGCCTAGTGGCTGCATCAGATTACGTAAGAGAAGTTATCTGGAAGGGCCAAAGGCAAGCACTCTCTCACTTTGTGTCCACAAGAATTGCAGGACAAGCATTTTCAGCAACACATTCTGTTTGTGTTTCAAACCTCCAGCATCTGAAGTATTTTGCTTTATTTTACTAGAAAAGCACTTTCCTGCTGAATCTAGCTGTTCCTGTCTCACTTTAGTGACAGGGCTGTCTGAATCTTAGAAACATCATTCCACCTTCTAAAATGTTGCCAACATCAGAGACACACAGTCTTATTAGTCTTTCAATTTTGATCTGCTGTTTAAAGCAGCTGACCCTCCTGTCAAATATTATTAAACAGACATGGGCATTTTGTATTTCTTAGAGGTAGTGTTTTGTATTTCTTAGAGCTTGACTCCTTTTGCCCCTCTCTCACCCGTCCTTGGGGTGTTAAGCTTCCCTCCAAAGGCATCACCACATTTATAAAAAAACTAACCCTTGCACACAAAGGCCTCCTCAGGCTACAATCTATCAAAACACATACAGATCAGTCGGATAACATTCTAAAAATAGAGAGAATGTAGTAATAGGATTGAAATGGGGCTGGGGGTTTAACTTCCATCAGAGGAAAAAATGCACCATTGTAAATAAGCACATACATTAACAACACAGTATGAGAAAGTAACTTTATTTTTAAAAATCTTACTTTTTTTTCAATTTCTCTGAATTTCATTAATATTGTGACTCCAGAACTTTGCATGGTGAAGGGCTTGTATATTGAAATTCCAGTTTGCTCTCAAGAATTGACCTGGACAAATAATCTGACAGAATCTAATAATTTATTTTCCGCTGTGAAATAGTACACAGTAAAATCAAATGGTCTTTCTGTGATTCTGATGTGTCATAATGACATTTCATCTTTATTCTTAATTGGAGCAAGAGTTAACTCAGCAGCCTTTCAATGTCTGGTAGAACATTTTCAAGACAAAAATATCTAAATGAAGAGGATAACTCTCTGAGGTTAATTTAGTTTAACTATTTATCTTTCCTCATGATGAGACTTTTCAAAACAAAACACTTCTTCTGGGCCACAAGGCTTTGCCAGAGCTGAGGTTTGGTAATCTGATCACAGTGCTAAAAAGATGCTGGGAATTCTAGTGGGGAAAATAAAATCCACTAATGATTTTTGCAGATGGATCGGGTGAGGGGAGAGAAGGTCACCAGGCAATCTCATGCTACCCAACAAAAGATAACCTTTGACTTTGTCATTCTTGACAAATCACCACAAAATCCTCATCTCATCTGGGGGAGAATAAGTCTTTGTGGTCTCATATCAACCATTCTGATATCTGGGAAATAAATTAATTGCAGCATAATTTACCCAGAAAAACATGCAAATCCCACCACTGTCACAGTATATTTTTTCCTGTGTCAGTAAGTATCAGTTTTCCCACTTAAAATGAGTGAAATTGTCTGCCTTTATTTAGAACAGCCTTCTATCAGAGGAAATGCATTGTTTGACCTTTTAGTTCTTCGGGAACTGATATCACCAAGTGGGTGGATCTTACAATCAGAATATTTAGAGAAACAGCACTCTGGAGTTGCTCTATCACTTGTGCCACCTCCACCCCCTCAATCCCTATCATTAAACTTCAAGTAGAGAAGAGCTGTTATTAACCTGATGTCATTACTTCCTCTACAGAGAGAAAAAAATATTCCAAATAGATGCCTGGAGGCAACCAGGCTTATCTTCCCCCTTTGCCCCCATTATCATCATTCCATTATCATCCTCTCCCCAGGCCTGACACCTCCCCCACTGCCTGCAAAGGATTCTTGCAGTAGAGATCAGAGAAGATGTGTAGAATGTATGATCACTACAGTTTTTTTGAAGTGGATGTGAGCTACAATCCCTGCCATGACACACAAGAATTGACAGGTTAATCTGGGAGTAGCACAGGAAATGAAAAATAATATAAACCCTGTAAAGTTCATCTCAGCAAGCATTCTTGATGACATTTGATAGAAAGAATGAAATGCATTTTTTTTGCAGTGGTCACGATCACAAAGTGTTTAGTTATCAGGGTCAGGATGGAGGTGGGTTTTAAACAGTTAGAAATTTAGAAATGAATCTTACGAGGCAATATAATCAGCACTATCCAATTAGCTATGGAAGTCATCAAGTGGGGTGGGAGTGGTAGGGTCAATGCCCTTACAATGTTTGAAAGGCTAGACATAATTAGGTCATCAATGTGGCAAAAAAAAAGCTAAGATGTGGAGGAATATTCTGATGCATCAAGACATTATAATTTGCAATGCATTGTCTACAAGGATGGTGGAAACGGATTCATTTGTCGCTCTCAAGATGGAATAAGCCAAATATTTGAAAAAGAACATTCTGCAGGGTCACAGGGAATTATCTTGAAGGAGGGTAGTTGGGCAGTTCTTCCAAACATCCCGCAGAGGCACAATTGATCGAGTGGCCCTTAAACATGCTGCTATTTGTTCTGCTCAAATGGAGCTAATGTTCTGTTTTCCAGTTTTGAGATAGAAAAGAACTTCAAGAAACAAAGACTAATTCTAAATCTGTCCTGCCACTAACATTTGTTGGGAAGTACAATTCCAATAACTTATTTTCACAACAGGCATAAGTTTTCATTAGTTTGCTCAAAGTAACTGCCAGTAGTACACACCTGGGAATATTGAACAGGGTATGATGTCCCTGAGGAGCTCTTGTTGTACAGTGACCCCAATTCAAATCCCATTTGCACTAAGGGTGTATCATAACATCTCTGAACAGGTTGTATAGAAAATACCTGTAATGTCATTGATCTGAAATCTGTCTGGTCCTCAGCATTGCATTGCCAGTTAAATGACAAAGTACAGAAGTCAAAATGCTGGAAATATTGGTGTTGGACAGGCAAAACACAAGTTTGTATTTTAAGTGAGCTGCAAACTGTAAGATCAGTACTTTAATGCATTTCCTTTATTTTGTATTGGGTCTTGATGCTCCTGGTGGTGGTCTTTACAAAGAGAAACACATTCTGTAATGCCTTTTCTGAGCTCAGGCCACCCCAGAACTCTTTAAAGTAAGAGAAGCACTTTTGGAGTGTAGTAACTTAGGAAATGTAGTAGAGTGCATCCACCTGAGAGCATAATGAAGGTCTGGTTTAACTTATCATTCAAAAGGTAGCACTTTTGACAATGCACCACTTCCTCAGCACAACATGGGGATGTCAGCCATGATGTTGTGCATAACTACACACAGCCTTCTAATTCAGCAATGAGAGAACTACCAAGTAAGCCAATGATGATACCGACATGGATTAATTTAATTCACGCTCACCTCCTAGTGGCTGCAAACAAAGCAGCAATCGCCTCCTAAGCACAGGATCCAATGAGACAAGAACAGAGACAAAAAAAATTAGAAAAACAGAACAATCAGGGACAAAAATTACAGGGAACTTTTGTCTGATGGAAAATATTTTAGATTAGATTCAATTTAAAATAATACTTGGAATTATGTGATGCATTCTATAAGGCTCGGTCCACTTGTGGGAAACATGACCCATGCTGATTAATATCAGTTAGAATGTCATAGAGTGCCCATGATTTATTATAACACGCTGCCAACATTATGGCTCTTTGCAAGGTTTAGTCATCGTGTTTGGAAAATTTATCTGCATTCAAAATTCCTTACAAACAATTTTTCATACAACAGCTTTTATATTCCATCCAGTTCTGAGGGAGATGAAGTGTGTGGCACAGGCGTTTTCATACCTGGGACATTGCCACAGCTCGATTACAGTTGTAAAATCATAGAGTTTTAGAGTCATACAATGTGGAAACAGAGCCTTCGGTTCCAACTTGTCCATGCCAACCAAGTTTCCGAATTGTCCCACTTGCCTGTGCATAGCCCATATCCCTCTAAATCTTTCCTATTCATGTAAGTGTCCAAATGCTTTTCAAATGTTGTAACTGTACATGCATCTACCACTTCCTCTAGCTGTTCATTCCACATACGAACTACCATCTGTATGAAAACGTTGCCCCTCAGGTCCTTTTTAATTTTTTTCTCTTCTCACCTTCAAAATACGTCCCCTAGTTTTGAACTCCCTTATCATCAGGAAAAAATCCTTTGTATTCACCTTAACTCTGCCATCATGATTCCATAATGTAAAGCTTTTCTGAACCCTCTCCAATTTAATAATATCTTTCTTATAGCAGAGCAACCACAACTGTATATAGTACTCCAAAGGTGGCCTAACCAACGTCCTGTACAGCTGCAACATGACCTCCTAAGTTAATTTTAAAGAAACATTCTGCGTCAACATCTCACATGACCAATAAAATTCTTTGGTATCAATTAGATTAATTACATTATTCGTTCTTACATAATGGAAGATAGCCACAGCACCAACAAAAGCTCTAAAGTGTTGGGATACTATTTATTTCAAGCCATTACAAAGGAATGATAACTATCAAAACAGAAATATATAAGTTATAACTAAAAATACATACATTTGTGGAGATAACACTGTTATAAATAATGAATTTTATTGATTTTCCATTACTGCACAACTTAAGGGTAACTTATTAAGTACTCTGGATTCTGACTTTAAATGAGTGCCATACCTAGAAAATCTCTTGTTTTTACGTACTAATGTTTCCATGTCCTTGTGTCTGATGCAATTTATATTTCATTGTCAAATCTAATAATTGTGAGAAATTAATATTAGATAAATGTATTTGTTTATGTTTTGTAAGTCCTGCTGCAGAAAAGGCACTTCTGGTCTCCCAGACCATTTCTTTATTATATATTCAACAATTCTAATTATCATTTCATTCTTGGGGCTCAATGAGCCAGTACAGCCTTAACTACAATATCACTGCCTTTTTGCTAATGCTCAGATACATGGATAATCTTTGAAGACTATCTCAAGAATGATGCTACAATACTGTTTTTATTCTGGTCTAAATTGACAGTGAAAACTATGTGACTCAAACCAATAATTATTACCTTGCAAACTGTTCATTGTGCACAAAAAATGCTTATTTTTTTTTGCAAAAATCACTCTCATTGGTGTTGTACAGCTCATATAGCACAACAGCACAAAACAGTTCACAAAGAGAAAAGGAAAAGACCCACAAGAGGTCATCACTGAAGAACTGATTGAAGGGTTAATATTTTAAATTCCTGACGAAGGGAGAAAGATGGGAAGACAAAATAATTTTAGGAGAGAGTTCCACAGGTCAATTTAGAATGAATGGAGAGCCCTTTTTTAACAATTGTATCATGATTTAAATCCAACACGTGGACAGGTTTAAACATTTTCAGACACCCCACCCTGATGACAAAATTATACTTAGTTTGAATATGTTGTCTACAATGAAAGCAGGTTTGTGAAGTAAGCATCTCACTTTAAAAGTGATCCTGTTATGGAACAGGAAGGGGTGATTGAGCTAAGCAAACTCACTCCCTCCTCAGACTGTGCATAAATTGCCTTATCACAGATTGTACCAAATTCTCTCATCTTCTCTCATCAAGCTAAAGATAAAAGATTCCGGAGGATGAAGTTCTGTGAAATTTCTCTCCAAGGGTAATCAAACAAAACTACAGGGTATCAATTCAATGCTACACTCCACACTTCAATCTGTACCAGATGCATTCCACAGATGACAGAGCTACAGCTCCAATAGCGTAAGAACTATTAGGGTAAGGTTTAACCATCAATAGCTTTAGTTATAACAGTCAGTTCTGTTCTCAATTGAGATAGTTGTCGAACTCCTTTACACATTGCTACATGTAGCATATTAGTTATTGCTGAACAGGAGTTTGTTCCATATTCTATTTCCTTAGCCTAGCCAGCAGCCTTCTGAAAGTTAGCTCCATCCCACCAGCCAGCAGTCACTTCCCATGAGGGCAATTAAACAGGGGCATGTAGGTCAAGCTGGGAATTAAATTCTCCCGAGTCTCATGTGGCCACAATCAGGAGACTGCTTTTACAAACCCAATGCCCTCTCCAAGTTAAAACTGGGGCTCGAGAGATGAAAAGGGGTGGTGAGATAGGAAAAGAACATGGAGACCTCTTATTTTTCTTAAGATGTGATATCATGCAGACAAGAAATATGGGAAAATCAAGTGGAAAGGAATGCATTACACCTCAGCTAAATCCTTGGTCACAGAATCAGACTGCACTTAACAGTACTGTGCATGGCTATAGGATGAGATAATTGGGACTTGCTGAAGTTTTGAACGGACATGGATTGAGTCTCAAAGTCAACGTTAGAGAGAATGCCAGTCGCTTGACCCCTTTCCTGGCAATGGCCATTTTTGCTGAGTCGGTTTTGGTGCTGGCAGAACTGGCCACACCCACGAGGAAAAGAGCCAGTTTGGCTCTTTAAAAACCTCATTAAGGCCAGTTATAAGGGAGGCCAAGCCTGGGGTTTACCAATTGGCCTTCAGTTCCACAATGGAATTGGGGGGGCAAGTTAACCACCTGAAGTCTGGCATCCAGCAAGAG
Organism: Chiloscyllium punctatum; assembly: GCF_047496795.1. Classification (NCBI taxonomy): domain Eukaryota; kingdom Metazoa; phylum Chordata; class Chondrichthyes; order Orectolobiformes; family Hemiscylliidae; genus Chiloscyllium; species Chiloscyllium punctatum. Next base: position 20,589,853 of record NC_092764.1, read on the forward strand.
GGAAGGGGATGTCAACCACTATAGCCCAGGCCTAGAGATGCCTGCCTCACTGCCTGGGAATAGTACAGCACCATCCTCCTTGTTCTGAGAATTGTTACCCCCACTAACAGCCATTCATAGGTAACCTGGCTATTATTTCTGATTTTAATTTCATTTTTGTAAAAAAGATCTTGTGAGACATCACCTTCCTGCTGAAGTGCTTGGTGACTTGAATATAGGAGTATTCAGAATAATTAGGTGCTTGTTTTTGACTGACATTGACTTGATGGTCAGAAGGATGCTGTAGACCTCGCTGACTCTCTGACTTAAACATACCTGCATCATGTTGCTTCCTTCACTCTCTACCTTCAAGGGATTGCTTGCCATTCAAAATTGAACAAGGAACCTGGCTTTATGTTAATTCAGAGTGCTCTCTAATTGAAATCCCAAAGATTCTTCGTGCCTGGGCTGAGACAGGATGTAAAAACAGTCCTGTATCCTGTTTTTTTGCTTGCAAAGTGATAATTCAGTTGCTGATCTCTATTGCAAAAATGATACAAAATTACTGGAGAACACGCAAACATGACTTCCAAGGATGAACCGGAGAGGTATAGTTGATACAAAAGACAATGATTTTCCACTTTGCAGCATATGTGTGGGGTTGGGGGTTGAGGATGTTCAATGGTGACTGATTCTCCTCACCGTCAAATAAGAAAGTTCACGGAATTGAGGTCCAAATGGCTTGCTAGGGGTCAACTGGTGAGATTCCCAGTGAACTGCAGGCCTGAATGCCAAAGTCCCATCTTGCCAGGAGCAGCTGGCCAATGCTGGGTACAATGGCAAACTCTTTTTCATTCAGGTTGAACAGAGTGGGAGTTGTAGGGAGGAGGAGGGTGTCAGAGGCAAGGGTGACTTTCTACGGCATCCAGGACTGGGGAAAAAGGAAGTCCCGTCACTTCACAAACTGGGAAGCAGATTACAAAATCAGTTACATTTCTCACCAGCCAGGAAGAGTGTTATTAGGGCATTGAGGAGGTGAGGCCGTCAATGGTGTTAATTGTTAATTAAGTGCCTTAATTGCTGGCAAGTCTATAAGAACTGCATTGGGGGCTCTTGTAATGGTAGTGTTCTAGCTCAATGCCAAGAGGCCCAGGTTCAAGTCTTATCTGCTCCAGAGGTATATCATACATCTCTTGAAAATGATGAATGGTAAATACTTAAGGTGCCCGATGGGTTTTCTTCTCAACATTTCATTGCTGACGGGGCTATCACTCCAGTGCCAATTCTTTCAGTTATTTGTCCTTCTTGCCACCTTCCTTACCACCTTCAGGGACAGGACAATTATGCCCAGAACTTGTTGGGACTCATTTCTTTCTCTTATGGAATGAGGATGATCTGAGAGATTTTTTAAAATTATCCAAATATTTGACTGAGTAGTCAGAGTGAAGATATTTCCATTTTTTTTAGATTAGATTACTTACAGTGTGGAAACAGGCCCTTCGGCCCAACAAGTCCACACCGACCCGCCGAAGCGCACCCACCCACACCCATTCCCCTACATTTACCCTGCACCTAACACTACGGGCAATTTGGTATGGCCAATTCACCTAACCTGCACATTTTTGGACTGTGGGAGGAAACCGGAGCACCTGAAGGAAACCCACGCAGACATGGGGAGAATGTGCAAACTCCACACAGTCAGTCGCCTGAGACGGGAATTGAACCCGGGTCTCTGGTGCTGTGAGGCAGCAGTGCTAACCACTGTGCCACCGTGCCGCCCATTTGTAGGAGACCTCACAACTCAGGGCCAGAAATATGTTCACTAATGAATTCAGTAAGAATTTCAGGAGGTTTGGTTAAAATGCAAAATTTCCCAACACATAACTGAGGCGATTAACAGAGGTGCATTTTGAGGGCATTAGTAAGTACTTGAGAGGGAAAGGAAGAGCAGGATATGTTGATAGAATCAGATGAAATAAAAGGAAACTCTACAGCAGACTAAACTCTAGCATGTCCCATTTCTATGCTGTAATTTCTATATGGTTGAATGCAATATGCACAACTTGAAATTCATCCCTTGTTTCCCATCTAACCTGAGTAACAGTAACTTAAGTATTTACTGAACTCAATCCATTCCTCTGCTCTTTGGTCTGAAATGCACTTTAATTGAAACATTGCCATGGTCTGACACCTCCTTCTCCATAAAGAAAACAAAAATAAGTCTAGCAAAACTAAATGTAGATTTTCATAGTCCAGCAAGCTGTGTTTTGAAAACCATGTGTAGTGGGAGGAGGGAGGATTCCCTTACAGGTGAAAGGTTTAACACTTGAGACTTGAGATGAACATTTGGCTAATAACATTTGGCTATTAAGCTCAGCACTAAATCGGAGTTGAACAGGTTACATAGTGACCAGAAAGCAACAGGGTTCCGCCACACACATCTAAACAAGACTTGCTCAGCTTGTGTTTGAAAAATGTGTCTGATCACATGCCATAAGTGTCTGACACTTCCAAACCTTTGACACTGTTAACTGAACAAATGCCTTCTCACCCTCTGCCCAGTCAGAGCTGTGACAATATGTGACTTCTGCCAAGCTAGAAGGACCTACTGTGAAAAGTTCTGCCATAAATCCCTTGGGTTTACGTAAATAACACTTCACTTAGCAGCACACAGACAATGCATTTGTTCATTAGTTTCTGAAAATGTTACTACAAGGATTAAACAAGTTTTTCTGCAGCAGAAAGTAAAAAAAAACAAACATTAGCAATTAATTTGCATTAATCAAGTGTTTGCTGAAAGATTCTATAATTGTTGTTTATCTTTGCTTTATAATAGATGAATATTTGTTTCTGCTGGATGTGGTTTGTGAGCCCTTGATGACTGTTCAGCTGATAGTACCCTTTCATTTCTGAAGGTATTAACTTGAGATCGGAGTAAAGCTTCCTTGTTGAATTGTGGTGTTTAATTGTCAAAGGTAGGGCATTGATGACAATGACTTTGCAGATGCCTTGTAGGTTGACCACACTAAAGGTGAGGGGCAAAGAGGAGAAATATACTTGAACAAAGTCATGGCTATATTATGAATATTGGTGACACTGCTGCCAAAATCAAATCATTTTCCCTTTTTAAAATTAGACTGATAGCAAAGGGTAAGAACTTCATTGATAGCTTTTCCAATTGAAACCTTTGTAGAAATGTTGAATAGAAGGAAAGAGGAATTGGTTTAAATCAGTGCTGGGAAAACTGATAAAGGAGAAGATCTCTCTGGAATATTGAAGATTACATGCAACAGTACACTGAGTGGAATCTTATAGGGGCCCGAATAATGTGAACTATTGTGAGAAAGGTGGCAGAGTCCATAAGAAGGTCTATAGTCATGTCAAGAACAACACACTTGCATCAACTAAGTTCTGGGTATTGAGGCAAGATTCTCGTTAGACACCAGTGAGTTACCTACTAAGAGGGGTTATTGCTTCTTTATGACCTTCTTAACTGCTGATCTTGCCTCTCTGATATTCAGCTTTCTGTCTGACCACTCACCACGAGCAAACTGATCATTGAGAATTCTCGACATGGAAGTCAGTGCCGGTACCTGGCCACGTCACTTCACTGTTTGATCTAAAGGACCTTCAAAGGACACTAGGCCTTGACATCCAACATGAACACTGGCCTATGCATCCTATGCACATTAGCATTTGACATGTTTCGGCCTCTAAAATTCCTCATGGTCCATCTCTGATAAACTTACAGAATGGTTCAGGAGTGATGGCAACTATCATTGTAATACTGCTACAAGGGCATTCTACCAGGGACACACACCCAGCTCAAGGAACAGACCAGTCTGTATCTGTATCCATGGTGGCACGGTGTTTGTGGTTCGCACTGCTGTCCAGGGACCCAGGTTTGGTTCCCATCTCGAGTGACTGTCTGTGTGGAGTTTGCACATTCTCCCCGTGTCTGCCTGGTTTTCCTCCGGGTGCTCCGGTTTCCTCCCACAATCCAAAAGATGTGCAGGTCAGGTGAATTGACCATGCTAAATTGCACGTAGTGTTAGCTGCATTAGTCAGGGGTAAATATAAAATAGGGGAATGGGTTTGGGTGGGTTACTCTTCAGAGGGTCGGTGTGGACTTGTTAGGCCAAAAGGCCTGTTTCCATACTGTAGGGAATCTAATCTAATCTCTGAGCTGTTCAAATACTCACTTGCTTTGCAACTACTGGGATGCTCATGGAATACCTGCCATGCATTGTCTTTTTGTACCTTGCCCCTCAGCCAGAGGTACCAGGTTCACACTGAAAATTTAACAAAGACACAAAGATAGGAAGCTTGTCATGGTTGTAGGCAGTTCTCAGTCTAGTCAAAGATGGTAACTTTTAGTCACAAAGTCCTGGCACATTAAGTCAATGTCTGACTCCAATCCAGTCCAGGAGCTTTAACATGTTCAGCGACCCATTCAGGATGGTTAGAGTCAGGTTCCTCTCCTCATAAGGGATAGTGAGCCAAAGGTCAGGCAGCCCACCACCTAGCTTCACGATTTTCTCCCCTTTCTGGGCTGTTTTGCTCCTGGATTGAGAAAGAAATAAGTGTTACAGGAGATACAAATTTGTGGCATAGCTGTTATGGTTGGTGCAAGTAGTGAGGTGCCCACCTGAATAAGTAACCAATGCAAAGGCCAGTCAGGGTTGGTGATGACAGAGGTTGGGGCCGTGTGATAGTGAATGAGGAAAGCTGTTTCATGCAATACTGAGAGTGTTAGAACGTGTGGTCTTGGTGGGAGATGGGTACAGTAGCAGAGATGGAGTGAGTGTAAAGTATTGGAGAAAAGATGATGATAGCAGATTGGAGAGTATCATTGAACTTCTTCCTACAATGCTGCACATTCCACCAGATGGCTGAGACTGCACAGTCCCGGTGGCAACGTTGGACCAGTTGGGTGCTGTAGCTTCCACTGCTGGGGAAGGAGATGTGCCACCTTTGCGCCACATTGTCCTGCAGGACCTCCCACAATGACAAAAATGTAATTTCCCTTCTCTATCCTGTTCTGGGAAAATCTCAGGAGCTGATCAGGGAGCCCTGGATGAATGGTGATTGTCCAGGTGCACCACAAGATGGTGCTGGTACCAGGGATCCCAGTCAGTTCTGGGATATCCTGGCAGTGGGGAGCTATGTTCCCTCAAAGCTGTGCAGTTAATTTCACACACAGTTGCTCCAACGTTTCCCAGCAATTGGTGTCAGCATGCCAATCACAGCATTGACTTCTGGCTTCAGAAGTCACTTATGGGCCTCAGAGACCCATGCAGATTGTCCCTCAACATGTAGTCCTGGACCTTGGAATGTGCCAGATGGGGTCAACTCCTTCAGCTGGAAGATCAACAGGTTTCGGACCGCCCAGAGAGCATCCTTCACCGAGCTGATGATCCTCCAGGCACAGTTAATGTTCGTCTCGGTGTGCATCCTGGGGAACAGACCGTAGAGCACGGAGTCCCGCATCATGGCACTGCTCGGGACGAACCTCGACAACCACCACTGCATTCCTCTCCACACTTCTTCTGCATACGCACATTCCAGAAGGAGGTGTGTGACAGTCTCGGTCCCTCCCCCTCCCTCGCAGCCGCTTCGAAGGCAGTGTGCGGTGTGGGAGAGAGTCTGGGTGTGCATAAAGGATCTCACAGGCAGACCCCTTCTCACCATCAGGTAAAAACAATGACTGCAGATGCTGGAAACCAGATTCTGGATTAGTGGTGCTGGAAGAGCACAGCAGTTCAGGCAGCATCCGAAGCTCCTTGGATGCTGCCTGAACTGCTGTGCTCTTCCAGCACCACTAATCCAGAATCCCTTCTCACCATCAGCCAAGCCATGTTTTGGTGCTTGTTGGAAACTTCTGGTGATGAGGCATTCTGCCAAATGACCAAGCTGACTGGTTCACTTAGAAGCATCAGAAAATTTAATTTAGTTAATGCTGATATTTCTTGAGCCAGCTTGCACTAGTTTGAGGGCTATAACTTTACATTGCTGTTGTTCTCAATTTCCGCCATGTCAAGTTCTTCTGACCTTCTGAGGAGCTAGCTGCTCCGTCCAACAAGGAAGTGACAAACCCCCAACGTGTACGCTGCCTTTGTTGTGATGCTAGTCTGGCAGTGCCCACCACCTAGACGTGGGCACCAACCTTGCTGATTGGGACATTAACATTTATAAACAGGATTGCATGACCAATGCTATTGAGTACGGTGTCATTACCCAAAATTCATCTCTGCTGCAGGTTCTTACCCCTGTTTTGTAATTCTGGCCCAGAAACTCAAACTTATCCACACATCCATCTCCCACTACATTCAGGCAAATCTGTCTACTAAACACAGCAGGTACTGCACCCAATCATATCAAAACACTTTCAGTATGCTTTCAAGCACCAAGAAATTACTGACTGGTCAGTTACTGCTACCGCATGATGAAGGGTGACCCTTGATGAAGAAGCACCAGAACATAATTTGACACTCATTCTCTCCAGCAAAGTAATTGGCTCGGGGTAGTGTAGAATGGGGATTGGCATGTGTTGAGTCTTCAAACAGTCAAGCAGTGGAAATGAATTGATTGGATAACAGCTCACAAGACAACCTCAGCTACTGGAGCTCAGATGAGCTCTGATGTGGCTTTCTAGAGGACAATGCTGCTGATTATACACACCAAGATATTTAGTACAATGACAGGCCTACTAGAGAGCATTTCACCATGGGAAGGAATACGAAAGTGTCTGTCTCCATTGAGACATGGGGTACATTTGATGCAGAGTTTGGGGCCCTTCTTTCTGGTGGAGAAGTGATTGCCAATTCCATAGCAGCACTTTTAAAACATGTATTCTTCCATGGGCTTTGTTGGATAAATGGTCCAGCATTTAGTATTGATCCTTCATTGCTCTTGTGAAGATGATTTTAAGCTGTATCCTTCAGTCTAATTGATATAGGGACACTCACACTTCGTGAGGGAGGGATATCCAGGATTTTGACTCAGCAATAGTGAAGGAACGGTGATATATTTCCAAGTCAGGGTAGTGAGTGACTGTAACATTGTATCTGCTGCCTTGTCCTTATAAGTGGTTGAGGTCAGAGGATTTATGCAGTGACTGGTAGTCAATGTCTGAGCTTCTACTGCAGCACAAACATAACCCATCCAATGTCTCAATACTGTAGAGAAAGCTCAGCCTGAGATCCTAAGGTCTATGCTCATTGACATGTAGATCAGACTATTGCTATTGAGCTCTTCTTTCCATTGACCACGTGGAACCAAAACCCATAGAATCTTGTGTGGCAAAAGTCTGCCTCAGTTCTGAAAAGTCTAAAAATAATCAGAATACTCATTCATTTCCAATTGGACTATTAGCTCAGCTGTGCTTGGTTCAACAATCGATTCTTCCTCACCCATCCCACCAATGCAGGGCCCATCATGTCATGTATAATAACCTGCACACAATAGAGGATATGTATATGGGAGAGTTTTATTGGTTCTGTATTGTCCAAATTTAAGTTATGGTCCAATAACAAGGCTCCGTTCATGAATCTCTCCATCTCACTCGGTCAAGCAAATTGTTTTGGAGCCTGATTCTAATCAGCCTGCAGCAGCTGCAGTAGTTTATCTACGTTTGTACTGGCTGTTTTCTCGTGTAACTGCATGAGATGCACATTGAAACACGCTGTGAATTGAACCACTTATTAAGTGAAGGTAATTTGTACTGTGCCACATTTAATGAGATGCATCCATTTTGAGCGGTGACATGCTGATTAGAATCAGGTCCTGTGGCTGGTAACAATTAGAATGGTAAAGCTTAACCCATTAAGGTCCAAAATGGTGCTCAGCTTCTGCAAAATGGCTACACTCGCCAACTTGTCAACATTCTAGTGTTCCAAACATGGAATGCCTTTTCTCAGTGGGTGCTGAGAAAATAATTTTTAAAAATCCATTGCTATATTATCTTTGGCGATATCACAGAAGTACTACTGAGAACCTTCATCAAAAAGAACTATGGATCAGCAGAACTGAAAAATAAAAGTCGTTATGTCTCATTCCCTCAGAGCCTTTGAACTTTTCACTGTGCTTTTGGTAAAACTTCAGATGCAGCTCAACATAATGAGTCTTTTTGTAAAACCATCTCATTGCCTTCATGCCTCAAACCATTCCTGCCAAAAAAAGCATATGAGAGTTGTACCTTGTTCAAAGTGCAGGCAGTAACCTCAATGTTATCTTCTGACGTTCATCAATGGAATATGATTTCTTGTTAATCACAGATTAGATTACTTATGTTTAAAAATATAAGTGTAGCTTTCTTCAGGTGCAATGAATTGGAAGGCTTAATACACAAAATCTTCTTCACAAACCTTTCTGAACATTCTTGTGTTACGATATACATTTTATACTTACTGCGATATGACAACATCTTCTTTTGTGTATTTTGCACAGTTTTACATTCGACTCTTAACCAACCATAACTTTATTTAATGGTTTTCATTTAACAATGTTTAGTCTTAATCATGAGTTCTGTTCTGATCCTAAATCTGGGGTGACCTAGAATGTGGGTTGCTAGTAAACGATCCCGGTGGAAACAATTCTTGCAGCCACCAAATTCATTTCTATTTTAAATTGTACCTTTCCCAAAATTTTCATCGTGTTTTAACAGCAACTTCTTGGGATTACGTTGATGACTCAAAAAGATGTATAAATCTACCAGTACCAATGACAGCTATAAGTACCAGCTGCATATATTTCACAGCACCGTGACTATTTTTTGATCATTCAGACAGCTTATTACTGCTGGAGATTTATGACCCTGCTATTATTTTTGAAGCTTTAGGATCACAAAAAATAACAGTCTCGTGGGATGTTCTAGCACTTTCTCTAGAACATGCCAGTCCCAGATTTCAAAAATCTGTTGAAAAGGAAACATAACAAAATGCTGGGAACTTCCTCTACTACACTGTCCCTCATCCCCAGTGACCTCCAGGTAGTGCTCAAACATTGTTTATATCCACTGTGTGAGGAACTGATAAAGACCACAAGAATAGACAGGACTGAAGAGATTAATATGGGAGACTGTGCCGGCTGTATATCTCTGAAACTGACAGGTGTCCTGATTTCCTGAGAAAGTGTTTTAAATTTATATGTATTATTGTAATGACTTAGTATTTTAAAAACAACATTTCACTGAGAGTTAACCTCTGTTTGTTCAATTTTACCCACCAGGATTACAAATAGAGGAAAATTTCTCTTAGGTGCGTAATATATTGATTTAATAATTTGTTCTGTTCCGCTGTTTTAAATTATATATTTTTGCTTCTGTTTTTGTATCACTGAGTCATAGAAATTTCAACCCTGCGGAAGACTATTCAGCCCATTAAATCCATGCTAACTCCTCATGAGAATGATTTACTCTGATTTTTCTGTTCTTTCTTCAAATTCCTGATGTTTTATTTTCTGTTTGTCTAATTTTCTCTGAAATGTATCTGATACTATCCTTGCAGCAATCCCATGAATTTTGTTTAAATTCTTCCTCCATTTTTCGTGTATAATACCTGATACGTTGCCTTGATGTTATTAATAATGCATGGATACTGCAATCTCAGTACAAGTCATCTAGGATTTACTGCACAGTAACAAACAATCGACTCGTGTTGGATTATTGTTCATACAAGTCCTCTTCCACCATTTTCTGAAGAGTAAAAAATTTAAAGTCCACACACCAATGCACTGCAGAAATTCACCAAACCTCCTTCGACAGCACCTTCCAAATCCACAACCATCACCACCTGGAAGAAACATCACCATTTGCAAGTTTCTCTCCAAACCACTTAGCATCCAGACTTGAAAATATATTTCTATTACTTCTGAGTCACTGGATCAGAGTCCTGGAACTCCCTCCGCTGTTGGCATTATGGACGAGCCTATGGACTGTGGCTATTTAAGAAGTCAGCTCACTGTCATCATTGAAGGGCAGCTAAGGTTAGACAATAAATGCTGCCCTGGCCAACAATGCCCACATCCCAGGAGTGATTTTTTTTAAAAAAAAGAAATATTACTGTTATAATGGTATTGTCAATCACGACACAATGAAGGATTCAGTAAACATCGGATCACATTTGGCAGTATAAACCTTTAAAAGCTACTTGACAACATAAAACAATTTTCATACTTACTTTCCATCAATCAAAATAAGCAATGTTTTTTACTTGAGGGTTGTAATAATTTTCATTTTTGGAAAACTGTGATGGCATCAAGAATTCACAGGCTAGAGCATGACAAAGGCAGAGTTTACTCAGCAATGGCATTTCAGCCCAAACGTCTGGGGGCAAAATGTACCCTTACGATATCAAGATAGTTCTCTTTATTTTTTTTTAAGATTAGCCATCAATTTTGGGCAGGATTTGAATGCTGGACCCTGAGTGAAGAATGCATGCTTTTTTTGAATTCTTGACAATCCATACACAACAATTCTTAAAGGGGAAAAAAAATCAATGTTTAACCTTCTTTTTGTGATTAATCTGTTTAATATAAAAATACTAGTGATTTTGTGGAGAGCTTATTCAGAACAATAGTACAGATGCTTATTGTGCATTTCTCTGATGTGCATGTATTTTTGTAACTGATAAGAAGTCCTGTCCATCACTGTTATTTGGGTGATGAATTTATAATAACTGCGCACAGTTGCTAATTGTGAAAGTGCAGTCCTTGGACACCTCAATAAAATGCAATAAAACAGTGTGCAACCAAACAACATGATTCAAAAAACTAAGTGCCACATCTGAAGACTTTAAGGAAGATGTGATGAATATTTATATATAAAAATTAAAGGAATTAGAAGGCCATCATGCTGCAACCAAACCTGCTTCCCAAGGCTGAAGGAAACCCATCACTACAGGGATCTCCACAAAGTCAGCCCACAAAGGGAACAGGTTGTCTTTGTTTTCATTTTGGAAAACAGGAAGAAGCTGGTTGGGAGTTACCCAATCATCAAACAGCGGGAACTGGTGGAAAGAGAGAATTTCATAATAAAACAATAAATATTATTGAATAGACCTCTTCAAAAAAGGACCAGAGCAATGAATTTGTTCTTTAGATTTCTTGCATTGTAGGTTGAATCTTTGAACATATTCCTCAAAATCCTTTCAATTTTGGAGAACTTACTGCTGTTTCAAATACCCGAATGTGAACTGGCACAATGGAAGCCTAATGGGAAGATGGAGAAGGGTACACACTCCAAGGTTGTGTTGATGAACACTTCCTACAGCACTAAAACCAAAAGAATTATGGATGCTGTAAATCAGAAACAGAAACAGGAGTTGCTGGAAAAGCTCAGCAAGTCTGGCGGCATCTGTGAAGAGAAATTAGAGTTAACATTTTGGGTCCTCAGTTCTGAGGCAGGGTCACCAGACCCAAAATGTTAACTCTAATTTCTCTTCACAGATGCCGCCAGACCTGCTGAGCTTTTCCAGCAAGTTTTGATTTTGTTTCTATTTTCTACAGTTGTAGGTATCTAATCCAACACGAAAGAATGCATTTTTATTTAAAATCGAAGAATTGTGGATGCTGGAAATCTGAAACAAAAAAACAGTGAAGAAGGGTCTCTGGACTTGAAACATTAACTCTGTTTCTCTCTCCACAGATGTTGCCAGACCTGCTGAGTTTCTCCAACAATTTCTGTTCTTTGTTTGTGAAAGGATGCATTCTTGGACCTGGTTCTGAAAAATGAGATAGGTCAAGTAGAGTTAATGATTATCGCATTGTAAGTTTGCCTAAACCTTCAATGATAGAAAAGGACAATAAGCAATCTGAAGTAAGAATAGGTATCTAGGGGAGAATTAATATCAATGGAGCCAGAACAGGGCTGGGTCAGATTGACTGGATCAAAAGGTTGAAAAATGTGGTGCTGGAAAAACACAGCAGGCCAGGCAGCATCCGAGGAGCAGGGGGATCGACGTTTCAGACATAAGCCCTTCTTCAGGATCAAAAGGTTGGCAAGAATATCTGCAGGCAAACAAAGTCTAAGTCAAAACATATTTCCCCTAAAGAAAAGGAATGGTGAACAAATCCAAAGCTCCCTGAATTAAACAAAAATACGAACTAAAATAAAGAAGAAAATAATTTGCTAATGACTGGTATCAGGTAGAAAAAAAAATGAGTACAAGGAGGAATACAGAAAATTCAAGAAGACAGGAAGGGAGATGAAAAAAGCATATTGGATAAACAAAAGGGCATTATGAGGAACAATTGACAGCCAACATAAAGAAGAATCCATAACGATTCTGTGATAATCCCAAGTACAGAAGTTCATATCTGCCAGACAGGGGTTGTGAACAATGGTAAGTGAAACAACAAATGGGAAAAGTAAACTACTTAAACTCACCTTCACCAATTTATCTGTTACAAACACATCTGTCCTTGCCAGTATTGGAAGGAATGGCCATCATAAAGACCTATCTTCACACTGAGAATACCCTGCCTTTTTATTATGGAGCTACTGGCATGTTAAGTGGGACTGATTCAGCATGGATCTAGCAAATCAAAATTGTGCTTCCAATTTAGTCATGTTACCATAATTGAAGAACCATCAATATCCACAGGCTAACTTTGAACAGAAACTTAACCAGGCTAGTAATGTAACTGCTGTGGTTCCAAGAGAAGATCAGAGGCGAGGAACTGTGCAGTAAGTAATTCAGTTTCTGACCCTCCAAAGATTCTTCACCCTCTGCAAGGTATAAATCAAGAATGTATTGGAATAATCTCTACGTACCTGGATAAGTACAGCTTTGACAGCACTCAAGAAGCTCAACACAACTGAGGACAAAAGACCCAACTTGATCAGCACCCCATCTACTATCTTAAATTTTCCACCACTGTTGCATAATGGCAGCACTATGTGCCATGTTGGAGATGTATTTTTGAAACTGGATAAGCCTCTTGAACAACATTTTCCAAACCTCTACCTTCTACCACCTAGAAGAACAAGAGCAGCAGTTGTATGGAAACCTCAACATCTTGATTCTCCTTGCCAAACCATCTCCTTATGGAACTGGATCAACTCAGGATTTTAAAAAGCAATAATTCATGAGGTGAGGGCATCATTGGCTAAGCCAGCATTTATTGACCATCTCTTTTGCCCTAAGGGCAGTTAAGAGTCAAAAATATTGCTGTGGGTCTGGGGTCACATGTATTCCAGACTAGGTAAGGATAGCAGGTATCCTTTCCAAAAGCATACTAGTGAACCAGATAGGTTGTTAAAACAATTGAAAGAAGTTACATGGTTACCAATAGACCAGCTTTTTATTCCCCTTTATAATGGATTTTTAAAAAATGAATACATATTTCACTATTTGCCAGAGTGAGATTCAAACCTTTAACCTCGAACTGTCACCTAGGGCTCTAATTTACTATCTCAGTGATGTTACTGTGACCCTAGGCTAGATGGAAGCAGGTGATGTGGTCCCAAAAAATAAACCCTTGTGGATAAGATATTCTGGTGAGGTACTGTCCTCCTTCCCTCTGCACCCCCTCTCTGAGCTTGTCCTGTATGCTACTTTTGCTCTATTTCATGCATATGTTACGGACCAAGAGATACTGCAGCCACAGCCCCTACAGCTTGGTTATCAAATCCTGCTCCCTGATTATCAGCAACAGCTCCGTGAAACACCTTCAAACATGCAACACAAAAGTACTCCGACAAACTCAAACAAAAGTCAGAAGTGCCTCACATGTAATTTGGTCGAGCCCTTTAAATAATGAATTCGGAGGACAGGAAATGGTCATGCACATGGTCTCGTGCTGCTAAATACATGTTCAGCTGTGACATAAACACTGGGAAGGATTTTCCCGTGGTCTTTGTGACCACATCACTGGTGTACTGAGTGTCTTGAACCCACACTTACCAGCATGCAAACAGGCTATTTCCCAGATTCAGCCTCTTCAGTGGTCACGCTCTTTACCAGGTGGTAACTGGTATGGAGAGCACTGACCTGGGGCAGTTGGAGCAGGCAAGCAGACCCTGTTTGAGGAAAGGGTATCTTTGAGAGAAGGGTCAGATAGACAAAGGATTTCCTCAATTAGATATAAACCACAGGCTTAATTCCATGAAAATTTCTCACTTTCTATATTCAATCTTAATTTCTGTTCATATTTGTCATGACCTAATGCCAGAATCCTTGCTGCATGCTCCTTGGTCTATCTACTTGTTAAAGTCTCATACTACATCTGAGTCACTCTAACTGGCTTCCTGCAGACACAACTACCTTTCTTTGTGCTGGGCATCTCCTGTGGAAATACAGTGACTTTGAAGAATTTTAGTGATGATCTGGACAGCAATGGAGTTGAAGGAGACTACTCCAAAATTCTAAAAAAACATTGGACAAAATAAGTGAGTAGATCAATGTCAGGTAAAGTTAACATTGACCAATGCAATGCAAGTGGGAGAATAAGTACATGTCCATGATTGGTTCTGAGGAGCTAAGAATGAAATGAAAAATGACCTAAATGTCTGAGCAGACACAAGGCGTACCAACTCTGGACATTACAGAACATCTGTCAACAAATCCAACAGTTGAACAAAACAGCCGAACAAATAGAATAAAAATCAGAGAAAGTTATAGCAAATTAGACTCCAGCTGAATCCTGCTTTAGCTATTGAGTCATGCAGAACTACTTTCGGATAAATTTTGTTTTTCATTATGTGCAATTACAAAGTAGAAAATGATGATAAAATAGTTAATTCCTAGAGTTGCCTACATAAGGGAGAAATACTTCTGACACAATGTTTACTTCAGACACTTTTAGAAGCTTCTCATCTGAAGGCAGTCGTTAAGTCCCACACATTTGTCAATAAGAAGCTGAGTGCCAGTTTAAAGAGATGTTACATTAATGGGCGTAATTCACAATTCTGCAACCAGCAGTGGCTGGTTCGATATTATTCTACTCATGCTTTTCTTTCTCTTACCCTTTCCTCCAAACCATATCTGCGATCCACTGGCAGACTAAAGTTAAACTCTGACTTTGTGTGAACTGACTCCAGGGCAACTGACCACTCATCCTTGAATGGTCACAAACCATACAATCATCAAGTCCAATTTATATTATATTATTCTTAGAACTAATTTCAGGTGACTCTTGCACCTTTGGATTCCACTTCACATTTGAAACCAAATTTGGGCCTGAAAGTGGGTTGAAACTCATTTCTACCTGATTACTTCAAACCTGCCTGTTGGCTGGAACTTACGACGGATTGAGAGTGTGGTGCTGGAAAAGCACAGCAGGTTGGGCAGCATCTGAGGAGCAGGAGAATCGACGTTTTGGGCATAAGTCCTTCTTCAGTAATGGCTTATGCCCAAAACATCGATTCTCCTACTCTTTGGATGCTGCCTGACCTGCTGTGCTTTTCCAGCATCACAGTCTCGGCTCTGATCTCCAACATCTGCAGTCCTCACTTTCTGCCACTTATGATGGATCATCTTACTCAGGATAAATCTCAACCCACCGGGACTCCTCAGTTTTAGTAATCTCATATGCTCTTAGAACATAGAGAACATAGAAAAGTACAGCACAGAACAGGCCCTGAGGCCCATGATGTTGTGCTGAGTCTTAATCCTAATGTCAAATATATTAACTTAACCTACGCACCCCTCAACTCACTGCTATCCATGTGCATGTCCAGCAGTTGGTTAAATGTCCCCAATGACTTCACTTCTACCACATCAGTTGGAAACTCATTCTATGCATTCACAACTCTGCGTAAAGAACCTACCTCTGACGTCTCCTTTAAATCTTCCTCCTAATATCTTCAAACTATGACTTTCGTACCAATCAATCCTGCCCTGGGGAAAAGTCTCTGGCTATTGACTCTATCCATTTCTCTCATTATTTTGTACACCTTGATCAGGTCTCCTCTCTTCTTCCTTCTCTCCAGAGAGAAAAGTCTGAGCTTATTCAACCTTTCTTCATAAGTAAAGCCCTCCAGTCCAGGCAGCATTCTAGTAAACCTTCTTTGCACCCTCTCCAAAGCCCCTGTATCTTTCCTATAGTAGGGCGATCAGAACTGGACACAATATTCCAAGTGTGGTCTCACCACGGACTTGTCGAGCTGCAGCAAAACCTTGCGGCTCTTAAACTCGATCCCCTGTTAATGAAAGCCAAAACACCATATGCTTTTTTAACAACATTATCTACTTGGATGGCAACTTTGAGGGATCTATGTACTTGCAGACCCAGATCCCTCTGTTCCTCCACACTGCCAAGAATCCTGTCTTTAATCCTATATTCAGCATTCGAGTTTGACCTTCCAAAATGCATCACTTCGCATTTATCCAGGTTGAACTCCATCTGCAATTTCTCAGCCCAGCTCTGCATCCTGTCTATGTCACGCTGCAGCCTGCAGTAGCCCTCTATACTATCAAAGCCACCTCCAACCTTTGTGTCATCTGCAAATTTACTAACCCACCCCTCAACCTTCTTATCCAAGTCATTTATAAAAACTACAAAGAGCAGAGGCCCCAGAACATAGCCCTGCAGGACCCCATTCAACACTGTTTTCCAGGCAGAATACTTTCCATCTACAATCACTCTCTGCCTTCTGTCAGCCAGCCAATTCTGAATCTAGGTAGCCAAATCTCCCTGTATCCCATACCTCCTGACTTTATGAATGAGCCTACCATGGGGAACCCTATCAAATGCCTTGATGAAGTCCACATACACCACATCCACTGCTCAACCGTTGTCGACCTGTCTTGGCACCTCCTCAAAGAACTCAATAAGATTTGTGAGGCATGACCTTCCCCTCATAAAGCCATGCTGACTGCCTTTAATCATACTATGCTTTGCCAAATAGTCATAAATCCTATTCCTCAGAATTCTTTCCACAACTTTGCTGACCACAGACGTGAGACTGACTGGTCAGTCAGTAATTGCCAGGGATTTCCCTATTACGTTTCTTGAAAAGAGGAACAACATTCGCCTCCTTCCAATCCTCCAGTCTGACTCCCGTGGAGAGTGAGGAGTCAAAGATCCTCGCCAGATCCTTTTGTAATAATTCAAACAGGTAACTGAAACTGAAAGCTCTATGTGAAAAGAAAGTGTTTCATTAAACATTGCAGACAATTTTTAAAGTGTCTCCTATTGAAAAAAACAGTGATCATTGTCATTAAATGATCAAATAGACATACTTTTCAAGCTTATTAATAATGCTCAATTGTTAACATCAGATTGTTGCTTAGTTAGATCTATGATAATTTACCAACAAATATTATCCTGGTGTGAAATATTCTCAGGCTTTGATAAAGAGCATCTTCTGACAACACCAGATGGAATCAATATAGCTTGGTTTGAGTGGAATGGTGTTAATGAAAAGAGACAAGACAAGAATTTGCTGAGGTATTGACTTCCTGACAGTAAATGTATAGATATGTTAGTCTCCATAGATTCCACAGAATCTCCCACAGGCACCAATATATTATACCATGGGCATTAATGAGGTGACTGGAGACATTCACCACATACCCTCTCCAAGAGACAACTAAAAACCAGCAATGTGTAAAAGCAACTTATTAGTGACAAGTTGTACATAATTGTTGAACAAAGCCTAATTGGGCTATGAGAAGCAAACCTCTACCAGGAATCAGACTTCTTTCAGATTCCTGATGCTTATGGATGTTGAGTAGGGCAAAAGCTAACTTTGAACGGAATAGATGAGGAGAAGGGGGAGTAAGTGACAGTATAAATTATCGGAAGATGTTGACAACTGGCAAATATATATGAGCTTCTCCAGATGTTAAGCAAGTAGACTTGATAATATTATCATTTTAGTAACAACTATGCAAGTAGAAAATACTCATCATGTAGATATTAGGAACTTGCAATAAACTCATATTTCTGTGTAACTTTTACATTGATTTATATTAATAATGAGCTGGTCATTTGACAAACATGACACAACACAGTTCAATAACAGAAAAAGTTATTGTTTCTCTTCTCAATAAAGTTACCATGCTGCTGTTCAAACAAATGGCCATGTGAAAGATATGGCTGAGGGTAGAATCTTATGAGGGTCTGAAGGACGTGAGCTATGGCAAGCTGTGTGGCAGAACTGGCAACAAGTATGATGCCAATGTCAGGAGCAACTCTTCCCATCTTTTGTGCTTTTCATGAATGGTGAAGTGAGATTCTCACCAGGCAGCAAAGAGATGCCAATTGATGGTGATTATTGCTTGTTAAATGTCTTGCTAGTAACACAACTTGCCTCTTTAATATTGAGCCCCCATTTTATCCAACTCACCAAAAAAGTTTAACATCTGGAAATCTCGACAAGGAAGTGAGAGTTCATAGCTGGAATTCAGCTGGCCACTTTGTTTGAACAACAGACGTGCCTCTGACGATCAACCTCAGCCCAGAGCACAGATAATGGATACACACATCCCTCATCCGTGAGCATTGGCACCTAGCATCGCAACTATTCTGGGACTTTTCTGATGCGCTGGCAATGCAAGAGCACCAACCATTGGCATTGAAAGGCTGCAGCAGGGACATTTTACATACAGGCTCTGGCATCCAGCTTGCACTAGAGATCAGACTGCACCTTTAGGGATGCTTGTTTGCTCTCTTAGCACTCACTTGCTTAGCATCTACCCTGTATGCTCACTGCATCCCTGTCTTACCTTGCTGTGTCAATTAGCACAGTCTCACAAACAGGCAGCTTATGTTGTTGCGAAGCAGTCATCAGCCTAGGAGGCACACATCTTGTAGAATGACAGTACTACCAGTTCCATATTCCATCAGCTAACGCTGCAAATAAATGCATGTGCAAGGAAGCAGGCAGCTTTATATCCAATTCTCAGGTCAGTAATTCTCAATTGAGTTCAGGGGATTCTGGCACAGAAAGTGAAGAATACCTTCCATACTATTCAAGTTCATTAGCTACAATTAGACATTGGTCAGAGTTTCATTGTTCGGGAGTTCTATGCCTCTGCTGTGTAGGGAGTGGATCATGGTCAGTCTTTTGGCTCCATAGCAGCCAGTCCAAGGTGTAGGGCTAACACGATTGGAGAGATGTATGGGCATAAGTCAAGGGTCTGGGCGTATTTAGCACATTCGGGAGGTGGACCATTGTGACTCCGTCAGGTCTGTTCACAGAAATTAAGTGTGTGGGGTGGGATGGGGTCAAGGGGATGGGGTTTGGGGAGAGGGATTGGGGGTGCGTGTTCAACTGTGGATGGATCTGCACAGCTTAAAGGGGATGTTGATTGGTTGTTTATTTTGGATGTTGTGATAGTTTGTAGAACTATGGGGCATGATTATTGGCATACTCTTCCCAGATAAGACATGACAATATACTAGGAGAACAAAATGGTCTTGGCTTCATTCCAGGGTAGGAGTTGGGGATGGGATATTTACTGGAGACAAGTCCATTGCCTCTAGAAATGGTTCAGAGACAGTCACAGGGGCGATTGAGTACTCAGGACAAAGTCATAAAATAAGCAATAAAATCTAAAACAACCATGATCTCATGCCCCCATCCATCCTTCATGATCCATCCATGCAATTCATGTCACCTTATGCCTCTCATTTCTCCTTTGTTGCTTCTCATGTACTCCATGCCAGGATTCTGGGTAATCCAAGATGGAGGACGGGAAAAATTTCTGGCTGTAACAGCTGCTCCTTTTTTTGAGGTGTTTTAGGTGGCGGACGTGATTTCCTCGAATTCCAGGAGCAGCAATTACTGTTTCATGTGCTGTTTTGGAACTTTGGAGAAAAAAAGTCAAAACATCAGCAGTTTTAAAAGGGAGAAGAACAGACAAAGGAAGCACATGGTGAGGTCAGTGCAGCAGAAAGAGAGAGAAAGAAATCTACATTGCTAACTGACAGAGTTAGCAGTTACTGCCTTTGCTGTTGAACTTATGTATTGCTGGGCATCGAAGTGCACCTGGGAAAATTAAAAAACAGTGACATCCACAACTAATCTTGGAGGAACCTGTTTGGGAAAGGTTACAGCACAGAAGCAGATGTATTAAGCATGGGCCTTAAAATAAGTCTGCAGTAGTGAGTAGAGTGGGTTCTTTTTTGATTATACGTTTTATTGAGCTATGTTTCTCGGTTAAACTTAAAATACAAGCCATAAGTATTAATTTAACCTCCCACAGTGGGGCAGTATGGTGGCTCAGTGGTTAACACTGCTGCCTCACAGTGTCAGGATCCCAGGTTCAATTCCAGCCTCGGGTGACAGTGTGTGAAGTTTGCACATTCTCCCCGTGTCTGCCTGGTAAGGGGACAAAATCATGAGGGGCATGGATAGGATAAATTGACAAAGACTTTTCCCTGGGTGGGGGAGTCCAGAACTAGAGGGCATAGGTTTAGGTTGAGAGGGAAAAGATATAAAAGAGACCTAAAGGGCAACTTTTTCATGCAGAGGGTCATGCGTTGATGGAATGTGCTGCCAGATGAAGTGGTGGAGGCTGGTACAATTGCAACATTTAAAAGGCATCTGGATGGGTATATGAATAGGAAAGGTTTGGAAGGATATGAGCCAGGTGCTGGCAGGTGGGACTAGATTGAGTTGGGATATCTGGTCGGCATGGACGGGTTGGACATCTTTATGACTCTATGAGTCCATATGACCAAGAGTTGAATTGGTACTTCAGATCTGGGGAAGACACTGGGAAAGACACAAGCAATCTCCCAGAGGTAACAGTGACTGAAGGACCTGGACTGAAGGCAATTTATATTTGCCAGGAATTGGTGTTGGAGAGACTGTTAGGTCTGAAGGTTGATAAGTCCCCGGGGCCTGATGGTCTACATCCCAGGGTACTGAAGGAGGTGGCTCGAGAAATCGTGGATGCGTTGGTGATTATTTTCCAGAGTTCGATAGGTTCAGGATCAGTTCCTGCAGATTGGAGGGTGGCTAATGTTGTACCACCTTTTAAGAAAGGAGCGAGAGAGAAAGCAGGAAATTATAGACCAGTTAGTCTGACCTCTGTGGTGGAAATGATGCTGGAGTCAATTATAAAGGTTGAAATTACGACACATCCGGATAGCAGTAACAGTTTAGGTCAGAGTTGGCATGGATTTATGAAGGGGAAATCATGCTTGACTAATCTTCTGGAATTTTTTGAGGATGTAACTCTGAAGATGGACAAGGGAGATCCAGTGGATGTAGTGTACCTGCACTTTCAGAAAACCTTTGATAAAGTCCCACATAGGAGGTTAGTGAGCAAAATTAGGGCGCTTGGTATTGGTGGCAAAGCACTAACTTGGATTGAAAGTTGGTTGGCTGACAGGAAACAAAGAGTCGTGATAAATGGCTCCCTTTCAGAATGACAGGCGGTGACCAGTGGAGTAATGCAGGGATCAGTGCTGGGACCGCAGCTTTTTACAATATATATTAATGATATAGAAGATGGTTTAATAGTAACATTAGCAAATTTGCTGATGATACAAAGCTGGGTGGCAGGGTGAAATGTGAGGAGGATATTAGGAGATTACAGGGTGACCTGGACAGGTTAGGTGAGTGGACAGATGCATGGCAGATGCAGTTTAATGTGGATAAATGTATGGTTATTCACTTTGGTGGCAAGAACAGGAAGGCAGATTACTACCTAAATGGAGTCAAGTTAGGTAAAGGGGAAGTACAGAGAGATCTGGGTGTTCTTGTACACCAGTCAATGAAGGCAAGCATGCAGGTACAGCAGGTAGTGAAGAAAGCTAATAGCATGCTGACCTTCATAACAAGAGGGATTGAGTATAGAAGCAAAGAGGTTCTTCTGCAGCTGTACAAGGCCCTGGTGAGACCACACCTGGAATATCGTGTGCAGTTCTGGTCTCCAAATTTGAGGAAAGACATTCTGGCTATTGAGGGAGTGCAGCGTAGGTTCACGAGGTCAATTCCTGGAATGGCGGGACTATCTTATGTTGAAAGATTGGAGCGACTGGGCTTGTATACCCTTGAGCTTAGAAGATTGAGAGGGGATCTGATTGAGACATATAAGATTATTAAAGGATTGGACACTCTGGAGGCAGGAAACATGTTTCCGCTGATGGGTGAGTCCCGAACCAGAGGACACAGTTTAAAAATAAGGGATAGGCTATTTAGGACAGAGATGAGGAGAAACTTCTTCACCCGGAGAGTGGTGGGTGTGTAGAATGCTCTGCCCCAGAAGGCAGTGGAGGCCCAGTCTCTGGATTCGTTTAAGAAAGAGTTGGATAGAGCTCTCAAGGATAGTGGAATCAAGGGTTATGGAGATAAGGCAGGAACAGGATACTGATTGAGGATGATCTGCCATGATCATAATGAATGGTGGTGCAGGCTCAAAGGGCAGAATGGCCTACTCTTACACCTATTGTCTATTGTCTATTTTCTGTTGTCCTTCTACGTGCCTCATAGACCTTGTCACTTTAGCATTCACAGAGTAAGCGGACACCCATTTTTAACATAGATCAAGAGATTCTTTTCTATTAGAGGGTAGTCATTCTGCAGTATTCTTTACCACAGAGGTTATTAAGTATATTCAATGCTTAATAAGTTAGGCTTTTGATCAGTGAGGGAATTGAGGCATATAGGACAAGGCAGGGAAATGCAGTTCACATTATCAGATCAGCCATGATCTCATTGAATGATGGAGTAAACACATTGGGATAAATGGTCTACTTCTGCTCCTATGTCTCATGGTTTTATGTTCCTAATACCATCATGCCAATTTAATATGAACTCAAGCTAACCCATGACTAACACCACTCCTGTCCCCCAATAAACCCTACATTTGTTTATAGCTTGGGTTCTATTTTAGTATCAGTTCATATCAATCCATGATCCACAAAGACTATCTTTTGCCATTACACCCTCCTTGCCAACTCACTCACTGTCCTGAAATGCTTGAAGCCCTTGAGTTATGTTTTACTGTTCAGGCCACTGTACAGAGTCCATGCAAT
Organism: Chiloscyllium punctatum; assembly: GCF_047496795.1. Lineage (NCBI taxonomy): Eukaryota > Metazoa > Chordata > Chondrichthyes > Orectolobiformes > Hemiscylliidae > Chiloscyllium > Chiloscyllium punctatum. The sequence goes on from NC_092764.1 coordinate 20,612,767, forward strand.
ATTAGATCACTGTTCCATCCATCCACTCTCAAGCGAGGTTTACTTTTTCAGCTTTGAGTAGGGGAAATTAAAAGCTTGAGTGAGACAAGATTGTGACATCAATGCATTGATCATACATTTTGCAAAGCTCTCATTGTCACCAATATTCAGATTCTCAGTGAAATATACAGATGTGTATAATGCTGTTTGATAACTGCAATGAATATTCTGTGGTACTTCATTGGAAGAGTTGTTTTGACTGGACTACCTTAACTATGTTACTGAAACTTTATAAACTATCAAATTCACAATACACATTCTGATCTTTACAACACGTGCCCTGTAAATTGTTATATAATGGAACCAAATCACACTACAAAATGTTATTTTCATTGCCCCCGTAAGTTTCTTTTTTTTTGCTTCAATGAACACTGCATGATTAAACTGACGGATGGCTCATGCCGGTAATCGAGCACTTAAATTAAAATATTGCAAATTGTTCAACATATTTTTGTAAAATTGTCCATTTGGCTCCAGCAAAGCACATTTTATTTCTCTAAGTGAAAATATACTTTGCGATTTATAAATAGGAATGAATCAAAAATGCTTTGGACAGGTTTCTTTTTCCATGCTACAATTAAGAGTAAAAGAGTCCATTGAGGAAAAAAAAATGTCTTCAGACAAAATAGAGGGGTTTATGCTGCACAAATGTACAGTGCACATGTGCTGAACCATTCAGGGCTTATGAATTCCTCTGAGTTGATTATAATTTGAAGTGGGAGTGAAAGGTTCTCTTTCTGTATTTTGTACCTACTGCCATTTTCAATCTGAAAATATTTCCATGGATGTCTAACATCTGCTTTGACAAGTTTTGTTCGTGAAGGTCAATAACTGAAGTGAATACTTTTTAAAAAGTTTTATTTTCTTATTTTTCAATCTTTTTCTTGCCCTCATTTAGTTTCCTTTCTAATTCTTAGCCTAGGTAAGTACAAAATTAATCAGGACAGCAATACAATCCTCACATCACTCAATTGTAAAGAAAGAGCTTCCATTTTATACTTCATAGCCACAGGATATCTCAAATGCACATTATAGACAATGAGCCATTTCAAACTGTAGCCACTGTTCTACTGTCATAAACTTGGTGACTGATTTGCTTAAAGCAAGCTTTCACCATGAAGAGTACGGTAATTACCAGATTTTTTTTGTCACAGTCATTGCTTGAGGGATTACTATTAGGCCAGGCAGCGCTCCCCTATTCATTTATGAATATTATTAAGGGATCTTATTATTAAGAGATCTTTTATCTCTACCTGGCAGGCAGATGGTAACTTAGTTAATTTTATCTCCAGAAGAAATTTGTAGATTGTGTACAAATGGGATTCTTAATGCCAGCTAGGGAAAGAAAAATATCAAGTAGCCTTGATAAGAAGTATGTTTGATGATATTTTCTAATCAAGCTGTTTAGGGATGTTACTTCAGTCCTCTATCACAGGTGGACTTGAGACTCCTGGCTCAGAGGCAGTGCCACTGTACCACAAGAGGCCCTTCATAAGGCAATTTTCTTTTTATTAACCTTTTTTCGAACCAACCTTTTCAGATATGTTATTACATGCTTCTGGAGCAGGTAGGACTTAAATCTGGGCCTCCAGGTCCAGGGACAGGGGCAGGTACACTACCACTGCACCACAAGAGGCCTTACACAAAGTAAGCTTGAATGAAGTATTGGGATTAGCTGTGATGGTCACCTTAATAAAATACTGAGGAAACATACACCTGAAGGAATACCATCAGAATAAAGCATCAGAAAAGGGCAAGAGGTAATGGCTTTGGAAGGACAAAAGAAGATGTGAGGCTAAAAAAATGTTAGTTAGCAGATGTGCTAAAAGACATAGATATATGTATTTTTCAAGAAAATAATTTTAAATGAGCCAAGGAAATGATGTGATTTGACACATCTTTGAAGACAGAGATTTGAAAAAAGGGGTGGCTTCATATCTATGCTATCCCACAATCAACTTCATTTATTTTATGAAAATCCTGCATTTACTGTCCAATACCAAATGGTCTTGACTAAGTGATAATGATCTCTCCTCTTTAATAGTTTGATAAAACTGAATGGCCGTGCTATCCTGTTTCAGTATAATTAAACGGCAACCATTTTTAATGTGGCATATCAGAATCACATTTTGACCAGACTTTAGAGGTTCCTTCTCTAAACTAGTCAGGTTTTTCAAGAAACCTGGCAAATACCAAAAGAACTAGGGATGCTGGAAATGAGAAACAAAAACAGAAATTGATAGAAAAAAACTCAGTAGGTCTAGGCAGCATTTGTGGAAATAAATCACAGTTAACATTTCAGGCCCAGTGACCCTTCTTTAGAACTTATGGTCGTTAGGTTCTTCTAGACTGACCGTTATCCACTTCTTTCTGTCCAACTGCTCTTCTCTCTCTTTGGGCTCTACCTCCACCTGTCGTTTACTCCTTACCCCACCTCCACCTTATCGTCTGCATAAAAAAAAGCATATTTTTCCTCGCTGCCATTAATTCTGAAGAAGGGTCACTAGACTGGAAACGATAACTCTGGTTTATCTCCACAGATACTGCCAGACCTGTTGAATTTTTCTAGCAATTTCTGTTTTTGTTTTCAAAAACAACTTGACACTTATTGAGAAATTGAACTTTAAGTGCTCAAATGGCTAGCATGGAATTGTGAATTGATGCTGTCTGAATTGCTAATCCAGTAACATAGCCACTAGAATGTTCTAGAGGATGCATCTCACTGGCCACAGCTGAGCCTGGGCGGAGAAGAGCTCAGTTTACATGCGGCTTCCTCCCTGGCTTGTCATCTTGGGGAGCTTCATTGATAACATTTGTGGAGGTCAGTGTGCTCTTTGAACTGAGATTAAACAGAAGAAAAATAAACTAAGCATCCTGCAGGAACTCATATTTTGGCAGGTACAATGTTATTTAATAATATTGTTACTGCAATTTTCAACATTTATCTATCTAGATAATTGGTCACATAAAACAGATCATACAGTATTCATTGATACAAACAGGAATATAATAAGATTCATACAGTTGCATTAGAAATTCTCATTGCTTTTTTGACAGATCGGGTAGGTCAAAATTTCGGGCAATTTTAATTATGTAGCGGGTGTAAACATTTGAGCTCTTTCTTGCTGTTTGGGTAGGAATGCAGAGTTTGAGCATTCCCAATCATTTGCCAGACACAAATGTCTTAGGTCTCCAGGGCATTTGTTCCTGATTTGATGGAGAGGTTCTCCAGGAAGGGAGTTAAAATGATGTTTGGTGTTTGGCCAGTTTTTGTTATAGTGGGTGCTCCATAGGGGTTCTCTATTACCCCCCACCCCGACACACACACACATACACACGCACGCACACACACATTCTGCGTAATAGTAGGAGAGCTAGTTTGTGCATAGTTCAAGCCTGAACCATCTCACTGCAAGTACTTAAAGCTTTACATACCTCCATTGAAGACAACCCTTAACTGACAGGCAGCAAGCCAAGTACGCATGTTGCAGATATTATTTAATGGGAAATATTTCAAATATATTGTGTGCCCAAGCCTGGTGCAGAATGATGTATTGATTTAATTTTTGCAAAGCACAGTCTGTATTTTCTCATAAATAGAAGCTTATCTGTGAATTACTAATGGAGGTTTTTTTTAACTCCTTCCTGATTCTAGACTATTCAATGCCTTTTAGCAGGGCTCTGAAGTTTGAGAGTCATACAGGCCTACAGCATACCTTTTGACTCATCAGGTCTGTGCCAGTCAAAAATAACTCCCTATGTATTCTAATCCCTCTATTTTTATTTCCTGATGTGGTTACCTTTTATACTTCAAAGTTATCCATAAAGGTTGTATTGTCATTGTCAATGATTGTTACATGAAACTTAAATTATTTATTTATTAGATTTTATTGCTGTGTGTACTCGAGTACAGGAATAAAGGTGTACAGTGAAAGGTCTCCAAATCACAATGTAAATGTTTCTTGTTGTTTGTTTCCAGGGTAAGAAACAGAGAATCCATACAGGTGCACAGGTGTTTTTTAAATCATTTCCTTTAATTATTGTCATTTCCTCTCTGTTCTTTTTGAGGTGTCTTATACTTAGCTAATGCTTCATGGGAAAGGGCAGCCATCTGTTATCTTATCCAACCATCCTTGGTGTATGAAACTGGACAGTTAGTGTGACTGAGGTAAGTTCTCATCGAGTGTTCGCACATTATAGAACATAGGGACTAGGAGTAGGCAATTCAGCTCCTCAAGTCTATTCCGCCATTTGACACAATCATGACTAACTTCACCTTGGCCTCGACTCCATTTTTTCCTGCCTAGTAATCAATGATGATTATCCTGGGTGTTAATCAAGACTGGCAGCGGTGATGGATTTCCCCGTTCCCATCACATCTATTTCGCCCTCTAGACTTAGACACCGAAGAGAACTGGAATACTCCCTTGCTCAGAAGAACAAGGCATTTTCTTGATATGCAGACCAATAAAGCTTTATCACAACCAGCTTCACGAGAAACAATTCAGCGACTCACTGATTTCGTCTGCTGCTTGTGGAAACTTGCAGTGTGCAAATTGACTGTCATGTGGAGGTGCTGGTGTTGGTCTGGGGTAGACAAAAAAAAATCATACAACACCAGGTTATAGTCCATCAGGTTTATTTGGAAGCAGTAGCTATTGTGTGATAACCTGGTGTGTGTGATTTTCAAACTGACTGTGGCATTTGTCTGCATTATAGTAAAGGTTGATACATAATATTGTATTTAATCATAATACCCATTGATACATTGAACTGCTTTTTTTCCTTCACCCTTCAACTAACGTCCTGTTTTTATATCTAATGTTTCGTAAATACAGACATTCTTCTTGCCATTTTCTTTCTTCCCTCAAGCTCAGGATTGCATTTCAATACATATAAGTCCATTGGTGGGATCCAGTTCATACATAAAAACTTTCTCAGAACCAAACTTGAGCAGGATTGGTGTTTAAAATCCTATCAAAGCCATAAAGGGAATATTTTGCCCAATCGACAGTTGTATATTTGAGTGGACAGGTAAAATAAACTTTTGGAGAGTTAACCTGAGTCTATGCAGGTGTCCATGACTCTATTGAATTCTACAATAGAGTGAGCCTACATAAAGTTGAGTGAAACCCTTTCAGGAAAGATTTTTGAAAATCCTGTGTTCTCTGAAGATCTGAAATAAAAAAACAAAGTGCTAATGAAAAGTACAAAGGTAGATAGGAGTTTAATTTATGCTGCATAATAATTTATATTTTGTTGCAACAAAAAAGGCTTACTTGGATTTTTTTTCAAATTTAGAAATGAGCGAGAATGACATGTAAAATCCAACAAATATGAGATGAAAATGAATATTATATGTGAAGCGAAGCCTATTTCTATTTAATAGAGGCATCCTCTTGCCATTGTCCAGTTTGGTATTTGAGAGCAGTGTGCTTCTGAACTTTTGTTCAGGTATACATTTTTAGCTATTTGTGACTAGGTTGAATTAAGTTGAGTTGCAACATGAAAGCTAACAAATCCATAAAACAAGAATACATTCAGTTGAAGTTAAAGGATTAAAAGCTTGATTCAGGTGATTCAGATAATTAAAGGAGCTCATAAGATAGAGAAAAATAATTTTGTTTGTTGGGAGAGCCCAGAACAGAGAAAGAATAATCTTAAAAATTAGAGCTAGGTTGTTTAGAGATAATGTTCACACAAAGGAGAATCAAAATGTGAAACTTCCTCCCCAAAAATTTATTGAATCTAGAAATTTCCATACTAAGATAAATAGATTTGTTCAAGAAAGCTATGAAGTTAAGGAAGGTGCATGGAGTTAAGTCATAGATTTTGAGCTAGTCTAGTGGTGAAACAATATCAAGGGCTGAATGGCCTTCTCCTGTTTCTGTGCTCCTTGTTCCTAGTACAGAGAATTTGTTTGTTTACAGTTTGTCAGTGTTAATGCTCTTCATTCATCAAGCCATGTAAATTTCCTATTCCAGACAATATTTGTAAAATAGATACATTGCAACAATGTCCGTGAAGGATAAGGCTGGTGGTGGAAACCTGTACAGCCATGTGTGAGGACTCACATCTCTCTAGGAATGGAAAGATGTATTTCAACTCCTGTGTGAAATTGTCTTCTGCAACATACCTTCTACAAGTGTTAAATAGCAATCAGAGCCAAGTGTCAAAAACAATCTGCCAAGGGCAAACGTGGCCCAGTTGGTGTTTAAGATTTGCAAATGGACCCCAGTTGTGTGGAACAGCTGAAAACATTTCAGCTCCTGTCCCCTTCACATTCCCAAACTGCAGTCTACAATTCACAGGGCTTTATGGAGAAAAGTGAATTAAAAAGAGTTAAAATTGACAAGTAATTTTCTGTTTATCGGCACTGGGGAGAAGATTATTTTAATATCTTGTTCCAGTAAGGAAGCAATTTTAAGAGCAAGTTCCTAGCAATTGCAGAACTGAGAACAGCTCAGTGGAAAATTTTCTATCTGAGATAGGACTTGTTCCCTTCATTTCTGAATGGTCCCATTCAGTATCATTGATACACATAACAATCATATTTGTGATTTCTACTGTGTGAGACCTATTGATCTAGTTAGAAATTAAAATTGTAAAGTGCTTTACATTATCACAGTGGCTCCATTTCAAAATTACTTTTGTGTATTTTATGATTTCCTGAGAATGTGAATGGTGAACAAGAAGTTTTCAGCTGATATAGTATAGTCCTTTTGTATCTTTTCCTATATTGTGCATAGGAAGCTCTTAGAAATGGTACTGTGACAATGACCAGATAATCTGTTTTTCAGTCATGATGGTTAAGATTAAACATTGGCTAGCAAACCAGAGACAACTCTTCTTTAAATAATGGCTCTGGGATTTTTATGTATCCTTGCAAGGACTGGCAGGGCCTCAGCCTAACATCTCACCCAAGAGTAATTATTCATGTCTCAGCTTAATGCAAGACTGTTTTTAAACTGTGCCCAGCCTTTCCTGCATTGGCAGTTCACTTTTTTCAGATGATTGGCTTAATTAGGATACAAAACCCTCAAATGTCCTGACAATAAAAATACTAAAAAAAAGCGGACAGAGGTAAACTGATGAAGAAAAGCAGTAACCGATCTCTCTTTCAACAATTTTCATTCACACTCTTTTTAATGAATTTAAAAAAGGCAACAGAATAAGGAACTTAAAAAGAAACAAAGAACCACAGATGCTCGAAATCAGAAACAAACAGACAAATGTATTTGCTCGGAGTTTGTCAAAACTGTTGAATGACTGGGCAGAATAAATTCATGCAGCTTTTCAAAGGGAAGGACAGATGTGAACAGTGAAGCCTTGACTCCAGAATATGGTTAGCTATCGAAAGTGAGTGCTTTTTGAAGTAACATACAGATGGATTTAGATTTATGTTGTTGGTCCTTCATAGCACTGGGTGAATAGTCTCAAATCTTGCCCTTATTTCTTCTTAGAATCATAGTATCTATAGAATCCCTACAGTTTGGAAGCAGACGATTCGGCCCATTGAGTCCATACCGTCTCTCTGCAGATCAACCCACACATATGCATCTCCCCAACCTAATCCCTGTAACCCTGCATTTCCCGTGGTTAATCCCCCCAGTCAGCATGTCCCTAGACACTCTGGGCCACTAAGCATGCCCAATCTATGCTAACCTGCACATCTTTGGACTGTGGGAGTGTCCTTTGGACTTAAGGATTATTTGCTTCTCCCTTGCCTCATAGGGTCTCACGTGACTGTTGAGTCAATTGTGTGACCTACAGACTTTGTCACACACAGGAATATGTGTGTTACAAAAACAGAAATTGCTGGCTAATTCAGCAGGTTGGGCAGCATCTGTGGAGGAAAAGCAGAGTTAACATTTTGGGTCCAGTGATCCTTCTTATGTGTGGTGCTTGGAGGATTGGATTGATGAGATATTGAAAGGTTATGTGCTCTTTGATGCCTCCAGATGGACTCTCTCGATATGTCCAATGCTGTGTCAAATGTATCTTTTCCACTTTAGTTGGGCACTAGCTGGTGACTTCCATGAGCTGGTGGGAATGTTTGATCTCTTTATGGGTGCTTTAAGGACTTGCAATTATTAAGAACATATTGACTGAAATGAAGGAAGCCCACTATTTCCTCAGGCAATTGGGGATGGGCAATGAATTCAATATCGCAACAATGTTCACAAAACAAAAACGAATATAAAATCAGTTCTTATTGAGGTGTTTAATTTGTGGTATGTAGGTAAAATTTCCCTTTTCCTATCTCCCATGTTGCACATTCATGGATAGTCCAGCTGAATAGGAGTGAAGCTTGGTTGTGAAGCCTGTTGCAGTCGAATGGCTTGATTAGAAATTATAAATGAGTAGCATCTATAACAAGCAGGCAATCTGGAATGCAAGATGAAGCAAGTTGAATTTTTTTTAACATCAATGCCTTCAGGAGAGATAAGAATATAGGATTGTTTTTTTGGAGGAGAAAAGAAAAGAGAATATTTTTGCACCTGTTCACCATTTGTTAATGCGACAGTTTCAGAGAATAAAGCAAAACTGGTCTTAATGTTTGAAATCTTTAAGTCTCAAATTGCTCCTCTATACTGTATTCATCAAGAGCTGATTAATCTTTGTAAGGACCAATTTCAAGGTCCAACTTATACCCAGGTCTTTTATTGAGGCTGGCACTGAATTAGCAATATCATTTTAAAAAAATGAGAACTTGCTTTTGCCAAAATTAAATTCTGGGAAAGTAAAAGACCCCTTTGACGCAAGTTGCAAAGGAAATTTGGTTCACAGTGAAGGTTACATTTTTTTGTTGAATTTTTCTCACGATACGGGAGGCATTCAGGCTATACTTGGGAAAACTATCAGGAATGGGAAAAAAAAAGCTACAGTGACAATTGTATGAATGAAAATAAAAGCTAGAAATAAATCTTTCCAGGCACTTCTGCTATGTTAAATGCATTGTGTGAAGAATTTGAGAAATGCTGCTCATATTTAATGCTCAGGGAAAAAAGTTGTCTTTAGAGAGCAAGAAACTTATGCAAAACACATCATGACTCAATATGGAAAACTAGCACTAGCTATCTTGTGTCTAACAGATGAATTGTCACTATCTAAATCTCCATCTGTTTTGTGGAAAAAAAATAAAAGTTCTTTTCTGGCATAAAGATGGGAAACAGCACTGGAACCTGAGGAAAATCAAAGTTCACCATTTAAGGGCCCTTCAGAGATATACAGGCTCCAAAATGCTCAGGGAAAAGATTAATAGCAGTTGGAGGGAATGCTGACAGCTCACTGCAAAGAGAACCGCACTGAAAAATGACACTGGAGGACGATTTAGCAAATCAGAATAAAGTTTTCTTTCTTTCTCTGCAGTCGTGACCTCGAGTCATTATGCATGAAGTGAATGACACTGCATTTCTGTGTGGAATCGAACTGGGGTGGTGCAGTTAGTGTCATCCTCAAATCAAATTGACCTTTGCCAGTGACTCTCAGGAAATCGAAGAGAGTGCACATAACTACTGTACATAGGATAACACACTGACAACAAAAGCAGCTTAATGATTGTTATACAACACATTCTATCATCTGGTAGAACTTAAATAGTCAACCAGTAATAACACCAATTAAGATGATTGATTTGCATAAAGTTGGTTATTTGTGTTCTCCAACTGCCTTTGTTATTTGTAATAATTTCACTAAATAGGTTGAAAAGCACATTTGCAAACTGAACTGTTTCTTAATGCCTGTGGCCATATTGCAAAGAGTTTAAAAAAAAACATAAACACCAAGGTAAACCTTTTCTGAGTCAAACTTTGTCTTGCTGATAGTTCATCACTCAACTACGTTCAAAAAATATTAGCATTCCAAGTAATCTAATAGGCTCGGCTGCATCTACAAAGCCTGCAGATTGACTGAAGAAAGTGGGCAATGTTGTTAACCAGGAGTTAGCATTACCATCTGTTGCAGTACTATATTTGGAGGCAGATTACTCCCTGCTGTGTGTCTTTATCATTCTATCCATTTGTTAGAGCCACTGTTAGAATTCAGCACCTTCACAATTTGTGAGAAGAAATCTAGGATCCTGCTACATTGCCATATCAGTCCTGAAACTGGCTGATTGCATCAAATGCCTTCCCCTCTCACTGCCTTCTTTTACTTTCAATCTCCTCCCTCTTATTGCTTCAGTCACAAAATAAAAAGCTGTTCTTCATCTCGATGCCTACAAAGCTTTCCACTAGACTGGAGGAATGCAGAAATTGTCAAGTGTCTATGGACTCCCACTTTTCTCATCACTGAAGCACATGCGAATCATTTTATGTCTATAATAATACTCACATTTGTATATTATTTTACATCACAACAATAACAGCACAAAACAGTCATGCACCTAGACTCCAGTTCACTGGCCAAAATATTAAAATATATCAGTGAGCAAAAATAAGCTGATTTTTTACAAAGATGGACTTATAGATCTCGGTAATAATGTAGTTTACAAGCTCCGACTAAGGAACATGTTGGGGCCCACTTAGCTGCGGTTCTCTGCTTCTTAGTAACTGGTTACACACCAGTTTAACCCTTTTGGTCGACATTTATTTTCCAGAACATTATAAGTTTAATAGTAAATATGCACTTTTTAAATTAAAGTTATTCCTATACTAAATCTTCATTGGAACTAACATGTGCAACAGACAATTCAAAAAATTGAAATCAATGTAAAGTAAAGATTAAAAATAAATTGCAATGTTCTTCCCATCCTGTCCTATTTCTCATACCTTGTGAGCTTTTTGAGTATTCTCAACCAAGCTGTTTGATACTCTAGTCCGTAACAAAACTACAAGATTCTGAGAGCCTGAAGGTTACTTTAGAGGGGATGTGACATCAGTCGCTGTCTTCAAATGAAAACTTCGCATGTGTGGGGAGTTCAATTTACCGGCCTTATTGAGAACTCACAAAAACGCATGCATTATGGCAAGCAGATTATCTTACATGCAGGCCTGAGTCTTATGAAGAAAGGTTGATGTCTTATGAAGAAAGATTGAGGGAGCTTGGGCCTTTTACATTGGAGCAATGAAGGATGAGAGGTGACTTGATAGAGGTGTACAAGATGAGAAAAGGCATAGATAGAGTGGATAGCCAGAGACTTTTTCCCAAGGCAGAAATGGCTATCATTGGGGGGCGTAATTTTAAGGTGATTGGAGGGAGGCTTAGATTAGATTACTTACAGTGTGGAAACAGGCCCTTTGGCCCAACAAGTCCACACCGACTCTCCGAAGAGCAACCCACCCAGACTCATTCCACTACATTTACCCCTTTACCTAACACTACGGGCAATTTAGCATGGCCAATTCACCTAACCTGCACATTTTTGGACTGGGGAGGAAACTGGAGCACTCGGAGGAAACCCACGCAGACACAGGGAAAATGTGCAAACTCCACACAGAATGTTCCCTGAGGCTGGAATTGCACCCAAGTGTCTGGCGCTGTGAGGCAGCAGTGCTAACCACTGTACCACCATGCTGCCCATATGGGAGATGTCAGAGGTAGGTTCTTTACACAGAGTGTAGTGGGTGCGTGGAATGCATTGCCACCAGTGGTAGTAGAGTCAGATACATTAGGGACATTTAAGTGACTCCTGAATAAGCATATGGATGATAGTACAGTTAAGAGTATGTAGGTTAGTCTGATCTTAGAATAGGATAAAAGGCTGGCACAACATTGACGGCTGAAGGTTCTGTGCTGTGCTGTTCTATGTCTATGTTAAATGCACAGCCTGCGAAGCAAGGTAAGAATATTCAATTTTTCAGTTGATACACCAGCCAAAGTGGAAATGTTTGGATGTTTCTCCTCCTTTCCTTAAGTTAGACTGTTGTTCTAACTGTGGCTCTAGGGATACTGGCTGTCCTGTTACTGCAATGTCTTCTTGGCTAGCATCATTACACTTGTATTGTTCAGCAGAGTGCACCAGTTAGGAATCAACAGCAGAAACCCAAGATAATCATCCCTCCCTCACCCAGAAGCATCAAGATCACTTCTTCTGGCTCCTCTTCTGTGTCTGGGGAGCTTTAGAACACACAGGGTTTGATTCAGGACTGCCAAATCCATCTGGCAGAGCAGCCCACCATCCAATGCATTTTACCCACCAAGTCTTCAATGGTCCATTCAAATCTAAAGTTAAAATAGAATTACTACTGCATAAAGACTTGCCCAGAAATGTTCTGGAATCCGTCCTCTGAGTAATACAAGTATAGCAAACATTATTATCATGTTGACCCAGTGTTCTCCATATTTGCCTGTAGCCAAACAATTTGGATAACTCCATCACTATTTTCAGACCTTGACAATATGAAAAAAAAACAGGAATCCTTTTATTCTGCTTCATAGAAAAGGAGTGTAATTGGAGAAATTATTGCATCTGCGCAGTATTGCTAATTTTGCATGTGAAAACTGATTTTTCTCTCCCTGTCCATCATCTTGAGTTCAGACAGTAACCCTCCCTTAATACCTCACACCAGAGGCCCATCAAATCTACCCTAAGGACAATAAATTTATCTGTGTGGCCACAATGCTCCCTATTCATTCAGCAAAACATAACAACTGTGTCTAGTCCCTGAGGGAAACCTTATACCAGCATTCCACATGTAGCCATCCCTCATTCCGTTAGCAGGGTGATCTGGAATGTCATCACCTTATCTGATTAAAATACTGGTCACTGTAATTTTGCAAATATTATAATTTTCTGCAGGGCACCATAAAATATGAGCACGTAAGAAATGGCAAAAAACTGTTTTTTTTTTCAGTTTTATTCATCGTTAAAATAATTTTCCATAATTTTACAGCTCCTCTTGTTCAACATACCATCCTGTGCTTCAGATGTAAATAGCTGTCTTGCTCTCAGGCATCTACAATTCATTGTTTGATCTTGTTGCAAACAAGTACAAGGGTACAGCCGAAGCTAACATTGATTCTCATTTACCTTCCCCTCTCCTGTCAGAAATCTCATGCCTTTCAATTGAGAGTTTATCTCTGAGGGCCATTGGCAATGTGGATGCAGGCACAGCTGTACTGTCCTGGTCTTATGAGGAGAATCAGCTTCCTAAACAGATGTTTCATGGGGAGCTCAAGGAGGGAAAACATAAGGGAGCTGGCCAACACAAATGGCTCAAAGATGCACTCAAGCAAAGTATGATCAATGGAAAGTTGGAAATGCACTGCTCTGGCCAATTGAGCTTGTGAGCTACTATTTGGAGAGAGGATACTTTTGTTAAAAAAAATATGAACATCATGCTTCAGAAGCCTGTCACTGACAAATCCACTTTCAGTCAATCTACCCTCTCATTTCTCCAACCTGCTACTGACAAATATCAATGAATCAGATACATAGAGGATTTCTCTACACAATTACCTGACTAACCCTCTGCTAAGGTGTAAACTGAGAGCATGAACTTGAGCGCAAAAGTCTGTTGTAACTTCTGTCAAAGTGGATTGTGAATGTGCCTTCAGATGAAGAAGAAATTAAAATCATCATATAAGGAAAACTATGGGATATATCAAGACATTCTAACATGTGACAGATTAATGGGGCAGTGTTTTTGTTGGATCACTTCCCATTGACCAGATTCACTCTACATCTCAATATCGATCACTGATTAGCCTGATTTGACAACGTACAGGATTTGGTGACTGAGAAATAAGAAACCAAAATAAGTTAATCCTTTGAATTATAATTATTTAACTACCGCATATTTGCAGTTATTATTTCTCAAATTTAATAATTTAGGTGAGTACTTCTCTGTCTTTTCTGTCCCATTAAATACCTCCTTGTCGATAACATAAGAAACAATGGTACAAGTTTCTGCTTCTAGATGAAGTGAGGTGAATGATGGATGTGAGAACTTAATCAGGCAGCAATCAAGATATCAGATTCAAAATCAGCCATCAAGGTAAACATTAACAATTGAATATCCCTTCTTTAAAGGTGACTTGACTTCCTTAGCATCTTAAGTTCTGAATCTCACGTGCATGTATTTGCATCTCAATAATTACACAAATCCCTGGAATTAATTTCACCTTCCTAACTGATCTCAAGTACTCAATATTACAGACATTTGATTACATGGTGTGAGGGCATACTTAGTAAACTGGTTTTTGGCCTCTAGTGTAGGTATGTTCTTTGTTTTTTCTCCCACTTGTGATATGTCATAAATGTTCATAGAATCCCAATGGTGCAGATAGAGACCATTTGATCCATCAAGTCTGTACCATTCCTCTGAAGAGCTTCCCACCCTGACCTATCCTATAACCCTGCATATACCCTGGCTAACCCAGACATTCCTGCATACTACAGCCAAATCAGCATGACCGATCCACCTAACCTGCACATCTTTGGACTGTGGGAGGAAACTGAAGTACCCAGAGGGAAGAACATGCAAACTCTACACAGTTGCCCAAGGCTGGAATTGAACTCAGGTCCTTGATGCTGTGAGGCAGCAGTGCTACCCACTGAGCCATGTGCTGTCCCTATGTGTCAATGCTAGGCATCATTGATGATGCACTCTAGCTATTAGCAATACAACTATTAATCCTTCTAGCTACAGCTGTCAGAATCTGAAATGACAGCAGAGATACCTTATAGACTCGAGAAACAAAAGTCAAAAGGTGCCTCTTTGTGACTGACCAAAAGCTGGGTATCTTTTAATTTACTCAAGCTTCTGAAATGAATGTTCTGCGATCATGTCTGAACAGGGAGAAAAGGGTAGTAGGCTGCGGGAGCAAGTAAATGCTGGCCCCTCCTCTCAAATCTTTCAAAAGTTTTAATTTCAATCTTGAGGCTGCAACTACTTTGTCGGAATGCGGGGGAGCCCTTGTCAGCTTGCGGCTGATGTCACACTCGGACAGGCAGAGATGGTCTCCGTGTTCGTCCTTCTGTAGATCTGCCGCTGAGAGGCTGCCTTGAGGGGACACCTCAACTGGCCCCCACCACCTGCTGGAAGTTGGAGTCTAACAGTAAAGTTGGGGGGAGTAGATGGCCCTGTCGACCCCTATCCCAGCTCTGCGAAAATAGCCTGCAGGCAGATTGGAGTTAGGACTATTTCTTGCTCTTGCCTGCCTCCGATCCTGGCTCCAGCGGGGATTAAGATCAAGCCCCTTGCTTCATTGTGAACAGCAGGGGCCACGGAACAAATCCTCATATGGAACATCCCTCCTTAGTTTTTCCCATCCAAAGCAGTTTTTCATTTATTACCACTCTCTGACCTGTGTCGCTGAGCCAATTCTCAATTCATCCAGACAGTTTGTTAACTCCTTATCTTACAGAAGGAATTTAGTTGAATGCTTTTTGAAAACCCAAATGAAATACATCTACTGGAATACACTCACTCACTAAATTCTTTACCTCCTGAAAGAATTCCAATTGGTTTCTACAATGTAGTAAATCAAAATACTTCGACTTTTTTCGTTTATAAGTAATTTTCTTTCCTTTGTTCAGCAAATGATAATATTTCCGAAATAGGGACACAAAATAGTTAATCTCGTCTTAGTCAGTAAATGATCCACTTTCCATGTGACTACTCATTTCAAAAATATTTTTGCAGTGTTGACCCAGAATCAACCCACCAGCCATTTTGGGCAGATAACCAATGTCTGGAAGAGTCCAAGACAATCCGTAGTATCCATTAACATCCCTATCACACACTGCTGGGTGTAATCGGAAGCCTGTACCATGACATCAGCACCCTGGATTGCTCTTTCCTGTCTTTTCATTTACAAGTGTCAAATAAAATGAGTAAGATTTAAATGGGGCACCATTGGCCAAACTTTTTGTTGTTTTGGCAATCATGTTGTAAGAATAAATGAAATAAGCTGAACAGTTTGGGGCATTTCTGGTTAATTTGTAACTCCTCGGACTTTTCCTTATTTCAGATCCTTCGAAATTTAGTCAGGAATGTCCCTTTAATTAAATGAAGGAGGTTTTGTACAATCCCCGTTACCCATATCACATTGATAATGGTATTTGGTAGGTAAATGGCAACCTTCAGTATTTAAGTTCCTTTGTAAGGTGATTCTAATGATTACAGTAGAGGAATGATTGTGGAATCTGATGTTCCCTGTAAAGAGCAACAATAACAATAAGGAGCCAGATCAAGCCAAACTACATATTATTGTGGTACTAATACAGAAAACCACAGTGGATCCCTGTTTAAATTAACACCTGAGAATTTTTTTAATTTTTGGCAGCTATGAATACACAAAAGAGCATTATGAAAATACGAGGGAGTTTAGAGTGATTGTATTCGTGACCAATGTGGTCAACGATCTTGATTCATTTCAAGCAATGAAAAGCTAGGGAAGACTAATTTAGATTTTGTTTCCCACTTAATAACCTAGGGATTTTCCTGTCACTCGGCAACCAACTGTGAACCTGCTTGTGTTTCTGCAGTTGTCAAATGAGGAAGCAAAAACTGGTGCTGTTTGCTCTGTCACCTACACATTTATGCCTGCATGTTACATTCCTTTTCCCACCATCCTTTCCTGTATTCCTGGGCCAAATTACAATCCTAGACTAGGCCTCAAAGACAAAGGCTACTCTGACGCTCCAGTTTAGTATTGGGGAATGATTATTGCAGATCTTGTCTTCCACAGGAACTGTCAAACCAAAGTCTTGTCGACATAGTGATTTAGGACCATAAAACATAGGATCAGAATTAGGCCTTTCAGCTCATCAAATCTTCTCAACCATTTCATCATGGTTGATATGTTTCTCAACCCCATTCTCCTGCCTTCTCTGCATAATCCTTAATTCCCTAATAAATTTAGAAACTGTCAATCTCTGTCTTAAATGCACTTAATGATTTGACCTCCACTGCCCTCCATGACATTGAGTTCCAGAGGTTCACCACCCTCTGGCTGAAGAAATTCCTCACTTTAGTTCTAAAGGGTCATCCCTTTAGGCTGAGGCTGTGCCCTTTGGTTCTAGTCTCTTCTACTAGCTGAAACATCTTCCCCATGTCCATGCTATCCAGGCCTCTCAGTATTCTGCAAGTTTCAATCAGACTCCCCCCACATCCTTCTAAATTTCATCGAGGACAGACCCAAAATCCTGAACTGCTCCTCACATGACAAGACCTTCATCCCTGGGAACATTCTTGTAAAAAACCTCTGGACCCCCTACAATGTGAGCACATCCTTTCTTAGGTACAGGCCCAAAACTGCTCACAATATTCCAAATATGGTTTGAACAGAGCCTATATAGCCTCAGCATTGCATCCCTACTCTGGCAGTCTACTAGAGTAGGGATGAATGCTAACATTACATTTGCTTTCCTAACTGCCAACTCAACTTGCATGTCAACCTTTAGAGAATACTGAACTAGAACTCCTAAGTCCATTAATGCTTCAGATTTCTGAAGCCCTTCCCCATTTAGAAAATATGTTATGCCTCTATATGTTTTACCTCACTCTTTCCAAAATTGTATTCCATCTATCAGTTCTTTGCCCACTCTCCTAGCCTGTCCAAGACCTTCTGCAGCTCCCCCACTTCCTCAACATTACCTCTTCCTCTGCTTATCTTTGTGTCATTTGCAATTTCACAACAGAGTCCTCTGTTCCTTTGTCCAGGTCTTTAATGTATAACGTGAATAGTTATGGACGCAACACTGACCTCCTGCAGTACCCCACTAGTCACTGGCCGCCATCCTGAAAAAGGCCCCTTTATCTCTACTATCTACCCTCTGCCAGTTAACCAATCCTCTATCCATGCCAGTAGCTTACCCATAACTTCTTATCTTAATTAGCAGCCTCCTGTGGGGTAGTTTGTCAAAGGCCTAGGTGGTATGATTCAAAGAAGAATAAATAACTGCTGTGGTTTCTGGAGAAACTTCCATTTGTCATCCATCCCTAGCAAAAACAAAGTGATTTGTTATTCATCTCATTGCTTTTTAGATTAAACTTGGGTCTACATTTATTTTTTGGCATGGACTTTCAATTCATTAGCCCATATCTGGCCCTATTGAATAAGGCAACATGAAAATAAGTCTCTCCTCACTTCCATGATTGCAACATCCTCCCAATTATGACCCACACTAAGCAGTGACTAAATATTAAAGAGTGGGCCTAATGGCATCCAAAGTGAGTTCTGTTCCAACTAGCCTCCAGCACTTAATGACAGAATTAATCTTCTTAAATGGGAACTGCACTGACAGAAGGGAAACTGCTGAGAACAGCCAGGACTGTATTTGACTCAAGAAGGGAGAAAATGAATGGAGCACCAGGGAAGAGAGAAGTCTACTAGGCTCAGGGAAGTACTACTGGTGGAACAAGGAGGCTATGACTTCACAGAGGAGCAGGAAAACTTGAGAAGGAAGACACGGTGGCACAGTGGTTAGCACTGCTGCCTCACAGCGCCGGAGACCTGGGTTCAATTCCCGCCTCAGGCGACTGACTGTGTGGAGTTTGCATATTCTCCCCGTGTCTGTGTGGGTTTCCTCCGGGTGCTCCGGTTTCCTCCCACAGTCCAAAGATGTGCAGGTCAGGTGAATTGGCCATGCCGTAGTGTTAGGTAAGGGGTAGATGTAGGGGTATGGGTGGGTACGCTTCGGCGGGGCAGTGTGGACTTGTTGGGCCGAAGGGCCTGTTTCCACACTGTAAGTAATCTAATCTAATCTAAATGTGAGCAAGGGAATTCATTACAAGGAATTTTGTCCTGAGGATACAGAACTTTAGAATGACTTCATATGAGTAGTCAAAGTCAGTCAATCCAAATTCACATGAGGTGTCCTATTAAGGGAAGGCAATGGCCTAGCAATATTATTGCGAGATGGTTAATCAGAGACCCCAGTAATGTGCTGGGGATCTGGGTTTGAATCCCACCATGGTGGAAGGTGCAATTTGAACTCAGTAAAAATCTGCAATTAAGAGCCTAATGATGTCCATATTACAAAGGAGGAGGAGCTGGATGTCTTGGAACAGATAAAAGTGAATAAATCCCGAAGACTTGATCAAGTGTACCCTAGAACTCTGTGGAGAGCTTGGGACGTGATTGCTGGGCCCCTTGCAGAGATATTTGTATCATCGATAGTCACAGGTGAGGTGCTACAAGACTAGAGGCTAGCTAATGTGGTGCCACTGTTTAAGAAAGGCGGTTAGGAAAAGCCAGGGATCTATAGACTGGTGAGTATGACATTGATGGTTGACAAATTATTGGAGGGAATCCTGAGGGACAGGATTTACATGTATTTGGAAAGGCAAGGACTGATTAGGGATAGTCAGCATGGTTTGTTCATGGCAGATCATGTTTCACAAACTTGATTGAATTTTTTGAAGAAGTAACAAAGAGAATTGATAAGGGCAGAGCAGTGGAGGTGATTTATATGGATTGTAGTAAGGCGTTCGACAAGGTTCCCCATGCGAGACTGGTTAACAAAGTTAGATTTCATGGAATGCAGAGGACGGTGGTGGAGAGTTGCTTTTCAAACTAGAGGCCTGTGACCAGTGGAGTGCCACAAGGATTAGTGCTGGGTCCACCATCTTTTGTCATTTATATAATGATTTGGATGTGAGCATAGGAGGTATAGTTAGTAAGTTTGTAGATGACACGAAATTTGAGGTGTAATGGACAGCGAAGAAGGTTACCTCAGAGTACAGCAGGATCTTGATTAGAAGGGTCAATGGGCTGAGGAGTGGCAGATGGAGTTTAACCGAGCTGGAAATTTGTGTTGCAGACGTTTCGTCCCCTGTCTAGGTGACATCCTCAGTGCTTGGGAGCCTCCTGTAAAGCGCTTCTGTGATCTTTCCTCCGGCATTTATAGTGGTTTGAATCTGCCACTTCCGGTTGTCAGTTCCAGCTGACCGTTGCAGTGGCCGGTATATTGGGTCCAGATCGATGTGCTTATTGATTGAAACTGTGGATGACTGCCATGCCTCTAGGAATTCCCTGGCTGTTCTATGTTTGGCTTGTCCTATAATAGTAGTGTTGTCCCAGTCGAATTCATGTTGCTCTTAACTGCCCTCTGGGCAATTCGGGATGGGCAATAAATGCTTGCCCGGCCATCGCTGCCCTCACCCCATGAATGAATGATAAAAACCCTCTAATCTCAGATGCTTCTCAAAATATCACACATAATCATTAATTCATTAACAATCCCTGGTCACCAGGAGTTAGTCCTAACGTGCAGATACTCCACCATACTCTCGCACTGCGTTTAATAAAGCTTGTCTCACTTACGCCTCTTTCTGGCTCCATGTTCTTCTCGATATGCATCTCTGCAGGTACATCACCAACACAAGGCAACACAATCACTGGCATTCTTCCTTCTCTCGCTGGACAAGCTCAAGCACAATATTAGGGAGCAGAGCAATATTCGCTGGGTGCAGAGCTTCCTGTGTCACATATATGATGAGGAGACAGTCCTCCACACCCTGGGGTCAGCTGCATACTGCCTGGTGCCTCTGACATTACTGAGAACATTTCGGACGATGGCATAGAGTCATAGAGTCATAGAGATGTACAGCATGGAAACAGACACTTTGGTCCAACCCGTCCATGCTGACCAGATATCCCAATCCAATCTAGTCCCACCTGCCAGCACCCGGCCCATATTCCTCCAAACTTTCCTATTCATATACCCATCCAAATACCTCTTAAATGTTGAAATTGTATCAGCCTCCACCACTTCCTCTGGCATTTCATTCCATAAACACACCACCCTCTGTGTGAAAAAGTTGCTCCTTAGATCTCTTTTATGTCTCTCCCCTCTCACCCTCAACCTGTGCCCTCTAGTTCTGGATTCCCCAACCCTAATGAAAAGACTTTGTCTATTTATCCTATCCATGCCCCTCATAATGTTCTTACTTCATGCCTCTTTCTGAGATCTCCAGCATCACAGATGCCAGTCTTCAGCCAACTTGATTTACTCCAGTTGCTATGAAAAATGGCAAGAGGCACTAGACACTGCAAAGGCTGTGGGTCCTGATGTAATTTCCGCAGTAGTGCTGAAGACTTATGCTGCAGAACTTGCCATGCCTCTCGGCAGCCGCTTCAGTTCAGCTACAACACAGACATCTACCCAACAATGTGAAAAATTGCCCAGATATGTCCTCTACATAAAAAAGGCAGATTCAATCAGGCCAGTTACTCCCCTATCCGTTTACACTAAACACTTTCCATCATTTTTGTGATGATCATCAACAGTCTTATCAAGCATCTCCACTTAAGAAATAACTTGCTCACTGACCACTGCCTCTTCACTTTCAATGGTGTTGCCATCACTGAAACCCCACTACTAACATCCTGGGGTTAGCATTGATCAGAAATTCAACTGGAGCGGCTACATAAACACAGTGGCTAAAACAACAGATCAAAGGTTGAGGATACTGCAGTGAATGACTCACCTCTTCACTTCCCAAAGCCTAATCACCATTTACAAAGTACAAGTCAGGAATGTGATGGAATACTCCTCAGTTACCTGGATGGGTGCAGCTCCAAGAACACTTAAGCTTGACACCATCCAGGACAAAGCAGCCCATTTGATTAGAACCATATTCACATGCATTTACTTCCTCCCCCACTGATGCTCAGTAGCAGCAATGTGCACTATCTGCAAGGTGTTCTGCAGAAATTCCCCAAAGTTCCTTAGATAGCACTTTTAAACTCCATGACCATTTCCGTCTCGAAGGACAAGGGTAGTGGATACATGGGAACAACAGCACCCGCAAGTTCGCCTCCAAGGCACTTACCATCCTGACTTGGATATATTTTGCCATTCCTTCACTATTGCTGGGTCAAATTCCTGAAATTCCCTCTCTAAGGGCATTTTGGGCTAACTACAGCATGTGGACTGCAATGGTTCAAATAGGCATTTCACCACCACCTTCTCAAGGGCAACTGGGAACAAGCAATAAATGCTGACTAGCCCAAGTAATATATTCAACAAGCAAACAAAGAAAACACTGTCCTTTATTACTGGGACATGTCAAACTCTCATTAATGATCAGCCTCAACCTTTCACATCACGTAGGCATGTTTTACTTACTAGTAGCTTATAACAACAAGGGATCAAACAAGCAGTGTTAAGTACATTGCAAGGACACGGGAATTTTATGCATCCATTTTTTGGGTCAGATACCAAAGATATTTCAAAATTGTCGTCACTTACACTGAGGAAAAAGTGAGGACTGCAGATGCTAGAGATCAGAGCTGAAAAATATGTTGCTGGAAAAGCGCAGCAGGTCAGGAAGGGCTTGTGCCCGAAACGTCGATTCTCCTGCTCCTTGGATGCTGCCTGACCTGCTGCGCTTTTCCAGCAACACATTTTTCATCACCTACACTGACACTGGTTCTCCACATTTTTTATGCTGTATAAGATATCCCCTCGTTTTGGAGGGATTTTTCGAGGCTTTAAAGATTAAGCGTTATGCTGACATCTACAATCACACTATATAA
This sequence comes from Chiloscyllium punctatum, assembly GCF_047496795.1. Classification (NCBI taxonomy): domain Eukaryota; kingdom Metazoa; phylum Chordata; class Chondrichthyes; order Orectolobiformes; family Hemiscylliidae; genus Chiloscyllium; species Chiloscyllium punctatum. The sequence goes on from NC_092764.1 coordinate 20,635,240, forward strand.
CATTTTGCATTCTACCCACTTTCTGGATAAAGAAATTTCTGTTGCTTTTGTTAGTGACTATTGACAATATTATCCACAAGTGAAAGCATTTTTTTTACCTACCTAATTAAACCTTTTAATAAACTTGATAGCTCTGTTCGTTTCCACACTCCGTCTTCTCTTCTAGCAAAGATCAGCCTCAATATGTATTTCTTGATAGGCATAACCTCTCAGTTCCAGTATCTTAATAATAAATCTTTTTTGCACCTTCTTCAGTGCTTCTATATCCTTTTAGTAGTATGGCGACCACAACTGTTCACAGATGCTGTACCTAATGAGTTGTGGTCAGTGATGTTGAACCCAAGATAAATATCTACAGTAAGAGGCAAAATATAAATCAGGCTGTGCCTGGCTACAGTATGGAAATGCATGCAAAGCTTAAAGAGAGCAGTTTTCTGAAGGCCTAAAATACAGCCTCACTCAGGTTATAGCAGAGCGCCAGGAACTGTTGGTGGCCTGCATACCTCACCCATCTATTTCATCTACTGCAGTGCTGACTGGGTTTACCTTGGCAAACTTCCTGAGGCCACTAATCTTTTTTCTCTCTCTTTTGTCTCCCAGTTCCCCTGGATATTGGAGTCTGCATTTACCCTGACAGCTACCTCCTGCCAGGAAGCCGGCACATTTCTTCTGAGAGGAGAGAGCCCTGCCATGTCAACGATGGCAGCCTGTCGTTTTTCTAACTCTTCCAAAAATGGAGGAAATTTGTTTCTTTGGGCAGCCATTTGTCTTAATTTTTCGGTCCAGTTACAGCTTATATTCCCCTATGAGTTGCTGCAGTCTCAAAATCTACTGAAGCTAAGTTTTCAAAGTACAGTGAGTATCTGCAGATAGGCCCAGCCCAGGCTTGGCCGGAAATTCACTCAATGTAGAAAATTTGCTCTTAGTAAAATGAAGTCAGACCAGTCAATTTATAAGTGAGTGCAAAACTTCCACTCCATTTCAGCATTTAATGTCACCTAAAATACAACAATTCACCTCCAATCAGAATTTGTAAAACAGATTAAAACCTGAAACCAAGTAAGTTCCCATACACGATAGGCCTGGAATTCAAACAACCCACTCACTGTTGACGACATCAGCTATCAGTGTTGAACTGAAATATTTAAACATAAATACACAGAAGTAGTGAATATAAATGGACAGAAAAATAAATGAGATAATTTATTAAATTAAACTTAAAACATATTTTAAAACAGCGCTGATATCAAAGTTCTATTGTACGTGTGTAAAATTGCAAGACCTCATTTAACACTTGATTGAAATTTTATGCTTGCATGTGAACAAAATTGATTATTTCAATTTGTTTGCATGTATATATTTATTATTATGTATTATCTGAAATAATAATCCACAATATCATTGATATTCCATGGGAGATAATGTCTTTGTGGCATTAGCACTAAACTGTTAAGGCAGAGATTGAGGAAATATTCTGCCATACTACAGATTGAATTCAACATTAAAAAAATCTGGAATTAAGAGCCTAATGATGCCCATGAAACCATTGATGATTGTCAGGGAAAGCCAATTTGGTTTGCTAATCGCCTTCAGGGAAGGAATCTGCTATCATGTGACTCCAGACACCCAATTATGTGGTCGACTCTTAACAACCTTTAGGGACAGGCAATAAATGCTGACCTAAATGCCCACATCTTGTAAATGAATTTTTAAACAATCTGTATTTTGGAGTTTTGGGGAAGAATACTTCGCAAATAAAGGAGATTGGCTGCAGCAGGGAGAAATGTTGTACTAGCAAAGCACACAATTTGTTTGGCTGGGGTCAGGCTTTTGGAGAGAGATCACATGGCCTAGATTATGGAATAAAGCTATTGGATTTGAACATGTTCAGGCAGATAACTTCCTGGGGCAACAACCTTTGTCTTGCTTCTTTTTTTTCCTCTCTTAAAGTCTTCTCATCAATGTTTGTGAGTTGCAAATGCACTGGAAAACCTCATCTAATAAGTAGAGAGATCCCTCATGAGAATTCATAATCTACATCACTGTCTCCTGAAAGATCAACTCAGTCAGCCATAACTGATCCAGGAAGATTGTCCATTGCCAACAGCTTGTGTGCAAAATGACTTTGGCAACAGATCAACATTTGAGACAACCTGGGAATAATCATTTTCTTGAATTTAAGTTGACTAAACTATTTTTAAGTTAACACTCAGCAGAGTTTTATATTTTTTTCCAGAGTTGGAGGGAGTGTATCTGTTTGCTTGTGTGTGTTTCATATATTATGATGTATATTTGCTCAGTTTAAAAACTTCAATAAATATTCTTTACATCTTCATGTATGCTTTTTGTTTGCAATGAGCTAGCTCTTTATTTATTGCTTTGCTGATTCATTTATGATACTGAGCAAAATACAGTCTGATATATGTATATTAATTGGCAATATGACCTTCCTATTTAAATTTCGACTTTGTTGTGACCAATGCAGAAGTGGTACAATCAATTCACCTTTCCGAACTCGATTATAACAAGTTTGTTCTCTCCCCAGCTAAGGCACAAGAGTAAAGTTTGGTTCCTAATGTCCTTTAGGGAAGAAAGTCTGCTATCCTTACATGGTCTGATCTAAATGTGAATGTAGAGCCACAGCAATGTGTTTGACCCGTAAACGCCCTCTGGGCAATTAGGGCTGAACAATAAAAGCTGGCCTAGCCAATGACACCCACAAGACATGAACAAATACAAAACCGAAGAGGCTTGATAACAGTATTATTCCTGGAGTGAATATATTGGGGAAACCTTGATAAAAAAGGACAGCCTCAATTTTAACACAGGCTTTGGGCATGGGGGATAATCGGAAACTTGAACATGATGTTCAGTGCGTTTGGCTCCTGGATTCCATTTTAATTATACAAACTGGTCTTTTCCTGAAGCCCACAGCGATGATGTCAACACCAACTTGTGGAAAGGGATGTCAGGTGTAAATATGCGGGAATGTTGCCTGGCATAAAATTAGCACTGGCAGGTGTCTGGGACAGCAGTGTGTGTGGAAGTCTAGTTCCTGCTCTCCCAGCTAGCCAGGAATTCTGGCAGAAACTTGAGAAAAAGCCAGAACTTGCCCTATTATAGAAGCTCTTGTTGACTTCTGCTAGGTTTCAACTGCAGCCTTTGGGTCCTGAGGGCCCCTCAACTTTCCAGTTAAAAATGCTTTGGAGGGCCGAAGACATAAAATCTCCTGATGACTTTCAAAAGCTAAAATGGCCTCTGCATATCTGCTATGCTGAACATTGCTTTCATCAAATTAAAATTGGTGGTGGATCAGATTATGGTGCAAGCCTCCGTTTTTGTGATTAATTCATGTGGTTCAAGCATAAGTTGAAAACAGGGTTATCCAGTAAAGATGGTACATTTCTGTACACTCATTGTCATAGCTGGATTCTAATTACTAAGTTAGTTAGTTCCCCAATCTTACTTACTTCACATGACCACATTCCAGGTCTCAGGAAGGATCAGGACATGGGAACTGTGTCCTTTGGAGTTCATGTGCTGGGCCCCATTCCCCTTATGCTCTTGCATCCAAGGCTATGCAAGTTACAGGTGAACAGGTCAACTCACAGAGCTACACTGGAAATACAAGGGCTAGGTGGGTACCTGGCTTATATACATCCCTAAAGAGGATATGTCATGAATTGTTGGAACAGGTACAAATTTTTGCAGCTATCATTTATGGAAAGATATAGAACTCCAAGGGCTAGAGTTTCTGATTTTTGGAACTGCTCCTGCTGGCATGATTCAGTTCCATGGGAAGTGGGATATTGGATGCCTGGCAATCCCACCCAGTCCCAGCTTCCCAGACGCGATTTTCTGATCAGACTTAATGCCTCAGTCTTGCACACAATATGGCAGAACTCAATGAAGTATGTGTGTCCTGCAGGCAACAGAGGATTTGGAGCTGAATTGAAAGATTTGTTGGTCTTTACTGGAAGTCGCACCCAGTTTACTTCTGCCAATTTTCAAAGGATGTTGAAGATAAGTTGTATGCAGCAAAATGCTCTTAAAGGAACAGAAGACTTACTGTTTTTGTTTGGGAGAAAGAATACTGTAATTTTTTAATCAGAACATATTTAAAATGTGTGTTTTAGTGGAAATCAGCCAAATCATTGCAAAATCACTGGAAAAATGTTTGAAATAAAGAATTTCAAACCGTTTAGCAGAACAAGCAGGTCTTTAGTAAATTTTGGCTCTAACTGTTGATCCGGGTGAACATTGCTCCCCAAATTGAATTTTAAAAAATTTTTTTTCTTTCTCCAATTTCTGCACAAATTGTTTTTGCTTATAGCCAAATGTAGAAATTGCCATGAATCAGGCAGTCTCTTAGAATATATTTTTAAGCATATTTGCTTCACAAAAAAAATTCCATAATATTTTTAAGAGTGGTAGTTCATAGCAGTTTGATTGCTATGACTGAAAATGGATTTATCAAAATAATTAGTTTGCTGTTCAGTATCTTGTTCACTGTCTGTAACTAGCCTGATTTGAAATAAATGAAACTGACATCAAAAATACACAGAACCATTTGAAAGTTATACTGGAATACAAGAATCTATTTTTGAGTAAATTAGAAATTCATAACCTTTTAAAAGGTGTCTATTTGATTTTTGGGCCTAAACATTCCTGCAAATAAGTGGAATTAAGTGCAACTCTCAATGGTGAATAATTTAACTGGGAGTGAGACATTTTTATAAGTTAGTTCTAATGTGGTGAGTTTTAAACTTGCTCAAAAGATCATGGAAACTCACCATGATCATAATAATTTGTTTTTTAAATTTCATGCTTTTTATTATTGGATGAATAACACTAAGTAACCAATGTAGCCAAGGGAAAATTTACAGCTCAGATCTTTAAGGCAGACCTTCAATCTATCTCAAAGACAGATGTGTCTAATGTCATTGAAAAGACTTTCTAGGCATCGATGTCACAGTATTTGCAGTGAACAATGAAAGAAAGATCAGTTTGCCCCTGAGCTGATGCTCTGTCCCCTCCTTTAAATCATTGATCAGAACTGCACATCTAGCACACTTATAAGGAAATCCTCTGCAGATTCTTGATTAGCACGAAAGCAGTCACACAGCTGTTATGTCTCCTGCTGTTCCTGAATCATTCCATGGCACTCCCTACAGATACCTCAAGCAGGTAATTTATGCAGTGTGTTCAGTATGAATCACAGTTTATTATTGTGTATTTGTATGGCCTGCAGTTCCACCTTCACCTTCCACTGCATAATGAGAGGAATATGGAATGGCTACACAGTTTTGTTGTATTCAATTGTATCACCCACATACTTTATCCAAAGTTAAAAATCACACATCACCAGGTTATAGTCCAACAGGTTTAATTGGAAGCACACTAGCTTTCGGAGCGACGCTCCTTCATCAGGTGATCGCTCTGAAAGCTAGTGTGCTTCCAATTAAACCTGTTGGACTATAACCTGGTGTTGTGTGATTTTTAACTTTGTACACCCCAGTCCAACACCGGCATCTCCGAATTATGAATACTTTATCCAAAGCAACACATTTTTATTTGCTTTGCTTTATTCACTCATGGGATGTAGGTATAACTGGCTGACCTAGCATTTATTGTCCTTCCTTTTGTCCTTGTGAAGGTGATGGTGAGCTGCCTTCTTGAACTACCGCTGTTCATGTCATAGAGATAGCCCCACAAAGTCATTAGGGAAGGTTTTGACTAATGACACAGAAAAGGCAGTGATATATTTCCAAGTCAGGATGGTGAGTAGCTTGAGGGAAGTCTGCAGTTGGTAGTGTTCCTTTGAAATGGAAATAGTGGTGGGTTTAGGAGCTTTGATGAAATTCTGCAATTCATCTTGTAGATGGTACACAGTGCTGCTGCGGAGTGTTGGTGGTGGAGGGTGTCGATGTTTATGGAAGTCATGCCAGTCAAGTGGACTGCTTTGTTCTGGTTGGTGTCAAGCCTCTTGAGTGTTTTTGGAGCTGTATTCATCCAGATGCATTCTATTACACTCCTGACTCGTGCTTTATAGATGGTGGAGAGGCTTTGAGGAGTCAGCACATGAGTTACTCACTCAAAATCCAAAGCCTCATCTTGTAGCCACTCTATTTATACTGTTGATTCAGTTGAGTTTCTGGTCAATAGTATTCCCTGAATATTGATAATATGAGATTCAGTGATGGAATGACATTAAATGTTAAGGAACAATAATTATTTTGTCTCTGAGAGGAGATGGTAATTGCATGGCATGTTTGTGGTGTGAATCTAACCAGCCACTTTTTAGCCCAAGCCTGGATATGGTCCAGGCCTTGCTTCAATTTGACATGGACTACTTCAGTATCTGAAGAGTCACAAATAGTGCTAAACGTTATGCAATCATTGGTGAACATCCCCACTTCTGACTTTATGATGGAGGGAAGGTCATGAAGTTGGTTGGACCTATGACATGACCCTGAAAAACCCCTGCAGAGATGCTCTGGAGGTGAGATGGCTGACCTCCAACAACCATAACCATCTTCCTACTTGCCAGTAGAGTGTTTGCCCCTGATAACCATTGATTAAATGTTTGCTAGGGCTCCTTGATGCCACACTCAGCGAAATGTGGCCTCTATGCCTCCAATTTGCGCAGTGTAACTGGCAACATTTGTTCCTCGTTATGTGCACACTACAACCATTTCAATCACATCTTAACTGCATTCTTCATGGACAGAGAGCTATATTGATGCTTTCAACCAAGAGAAATTCAAGGTTGTGTCTTCGCCTGGGCTACTGGATGTACAATCCTGAAATGACAGAGAAGAAACTTATTGTCTTCTTGTAATACCTTCAAGCAAAGCAACTTGCAACAGCACAATTCTTGCTCTTGTGAGGATCAATCCTAATCTGCTTCACTTCATACCACTGCTTTTACCCAATCAACTATTTGTTGACGTTGAATTTGTGATTATTAGAGGAAGTTTAAACAATATTTATTCAATTCCATATTTCCCAGTTAAGGTGTCACCTCAGCTAAAATTTCCGTCGATTTCATAAGACATGAGCATCCCAAAATGCAGCTCAAAACCTAACAGTGTATCTGATTCTGGTCAGTGAACATGAGATCTCTCCAATAGTGATGAATTCTCCCCTTAACCTGACAATGTACTTGAGACTGAGAGTTTGTCGATAGACATCATGGCAACTCGAGTCATAAAAAATAGACATGCTTCAATTTCATCAAAACTATGACTTCTTTCATTTTTAAAAAGTGATTTTTGAAATGTTGTGGTTCTTATGTTCTTAAACATTCAGTTTCAATGTCATGAACGTGCCGATGGATCAATGATTGAGCCATGTTTGTTTTGGGGAGATCTCATTTTCTTTAGAAGTCCTGTTGCCAACCTAAAGTAAAAATGTGGTAAAGGATGGAGATAACACAGCTTGGGTCTTTGCCTCAATGCTGGAGAACATAGGAGATGTGGGATAGAAACAGGTAACTTGACTCAAACAGTCCATGATGGTACTTGTGCTTCACTCAAGACTCCATCCATCTTTTCTCATCTAAACTTACCAGCGTAACCATCTGTTTCCTTCTCCTTCAAATCCTTGTCTAGCTTTCCCTTAAGTGCAACCCCACTATTTGCTTCAAACACTCCTTGTGAGAAGGTGTTTCATATTCTCACATTCTTTCAGGAAGGTTTCTTCTGAATTCTCAACATGATTTTTTGGTGCCTATTTTATATTTTTAGCTTCTTATGCTGTTCCCCACAAGTGGATCCTCCTGAATCCATCCATCAAAATCTTTCACTATTTTAAAGACCTATATCACATCACCCCCTCAGACATTGTTTCCCCCAGGAGAAGAGAGCCTAGACTATCAATCCTTCGCTGATATACAAACCCATGCACTTCTGGTATCATCTTTGCAAATCTTTTCTGCACCATCTTCAGTGCCTCAATATCCTTTTTTACAATGTGGCAACCAGAACTGAATTGCAGTATGGTCTATCCAGTGCTCATTCCTGTAAGCCAGATGTGTAGATGTCAGAAGGTTGAGCTCTGCTGTGATACCCATCTCCTCCTTGTGGTTGACTAGCCTGCCAACACTGACTGCCTAGGCTTACATAGGAAGAATGGTCACTTGTGGGAGATATTGGACGACTGCCAGTGTCTATTGAACAATGCTGCATGACTTGCTGCCTTCAGGAGTGAAGGAGGGCATGAATATAAAAAAGAAAGAAAATAGCTGGTTAATGTTTGGTTGCCAGAGACTCAGCATTGTCAATTACAAATGTCCAAGCAAGAAGGATATTACATATTAATTGGCATCTAGTACAGACTGAAACTGGATCCGTACGCCTATTACTGCTGTCCAAAAGGAACTTTTATTACCAAAACTTATCATTATCATTTTCCCCGAGCATAAAAGAAGCATGTATTTGGCAGTACCCAATGTAACAATGCACCACAATTTCTTCATTCACTGAAGAGTCTAGTATGAGAAACTTGTTAAAATGTTTTAAACCCTTCACATTTGAAAGTCTTTCAGTGTCGCTACCATTGCTGGTGGCATTAGAGGCTATTTGAAACTGCTGGTGCAGATGCTTACCTTTTCATTATCTCCAGTCAAATACTAGTGCTCCAATAAATATGTCACACGTCAATCCAAGACAAATGAAAAGATGTAAAAGTTAACATGCCATCCACTAACCTTTTACTAATCAGTTGATGTTTTAGGCAGGCTTCATGATTCAAGTTTCACATCAGCAAATTGTTGCCTGTAAAGTCATCCGTTCAAATCTTTAAAAGTATTAATTTTTTCTTGCAAGTTACTAGAGTTTTTCAGCTGCACTTTATGAGTTCCTAAATGTAAAACCTAAGCAGGTGCTGTCAATAAAGTGAGCGTTAACCTTAGCCACATTCATAAATGCGGACAAAACCTTAGCTCTGGGGGGCAGCTTGCACACAAACTTTTATAGTTAACGTGTGCAGAAACAGCGCACTGCAGTGTCTGGTAAACTGCTTCAGGCTCCTGTGCAAGTCAAGGGTTGAAAAGGCTGTCAGGGTAAAAAACAAATGGACTATTCATGCAGGCATCACTGTATAGCTTTATGACATTTCACGCTTACAGAAAAAATTGCCAAGAACAGTCAGATCAGGTTCCAGCCTGACCGCGGCACAGCATATGCCTGGGTCTTGAACTTTGCCAGTTTCCAGAGGGTTTTTTTTTAAACTTTTCCCCTCCCCTCCCTCCCTCCCTCTCGCTTTCCTTCTCTCTCTTCCTAGTAATCTTGAAAAGTAACAAATGCTTTTTTCAGAAGTCTGACCTGACTTTGGTCATGGGGCAAAATGGGCAACTATTAATAGGCCAATGACCAGAAATAAGAACCAATGAGTTACATATGGAACAACTTGAAAAAAGTGCTTAGGAGCCATGTGGAAACCAAATGCAGTCATCCCAGCAAAGCCAACAAAACTCAGAAAAGCTCACCGCTCAAGAAAAATAAAGATATTATTTGACAATCTCTTCATTTTCTGAAATGTTCCAATTTTCCTCTTCCTTAACATCATAACCATGCAGCCTTCAAAGGGCTTATTTTTTGCATTCATACTATATTTTCGAATTGTATGCTAATGATAAATTCTGTCTTAAGGGCTAGAAAAAAATGATTTTTCCTATTAATATGATAAACAAAATGCCTCCATATCTGAAAATGCCATACAGACGAATATCAAACTCAAAATAATGTCAGTTGCTACTTTTGTAATTGGTTTTACCATTCATCGTAAATTAAGAACCAAAGGTTTTTTTGCAATATTGTCTAAAAACTGACAAGGACGTTGCAAAACCAAAGTGTATGTAAACAAAAGAAATAATAAACTTGGACTTACGTACATTTCACAAGCTGAGGATGTATCAAAGTGCTTTATTGCAAATAAAATAGTGTCAAATTATAGTCACTGTGGTAATGAAGGAAACGCAGGAACCAATTTGCACATAGCAAGTTTGTTCAAACAGCAATGAAATACACAACGAGTTCACCTGTTTTCAGATGAAGGCTAGACACTAATCAGAACTTGTTATTTTTACTTTTCTGTTCCTCCTTGAATAATGGTACTGGATTTTTTATGATTATCTGAGAGATAACACATTAACATTGCATCTGAAAGGCAGCACCTCTGGCAGTGCAGCCCCCCATAGTACAACACTGAAGTATCAGCTTAAATTCTGTACTGAACTGTCTGGAGTGTGACCTGAACTTTCTGATTCAGAGCCAGGACTGCTGCCACTGAACCACGACTGTCCAGAACAACTTCTATCAGGTAAAGAAAAATGTTACCATTTGGAACTTCTATTTTCTATCTCTGACTCCTGTTGGCTCCCACAACTTAGCATATTCCTTACGGTAAATAATTAGCATTTGGGCAAACACAAGAAAAGAAAAGCAGTGCATTTATTCTTAGCACAGTGATTAAAAAAATACATTTTGCTTGCATACTGTATCAACTGCACACTAAAGGAAAATTCTGTCCTCATTCAATTCAAGTGGATTTAAGATTTTATGAAACAGCTCCAAATATATTTGCCATCTGTAAGATCTGTTCTTTAAAGGGAGGATAATTAATTCTGATCTTTTGAAACATTGACAGGATCATAACCTAGCAGTCAAATAAATGCAGTTAAATTAACCAAATGAAAGCAAAGGGTTAATTGGATAAAACAATACCATTTTTTTTGACAGGAGTTATTATCTATTTAAGCACCAACAGGAATCATTTGATGTTTAGATTTAGTGACTATTGTCTGCTGGACCATGGAAGCTTCCCTCGTCAGTCTATCTTTGTGGCCACCTTGTTGACATCAGTCTAACTCTCACTCAATAGAGGAAATCTAACCCTTGCCCTTGCAGAGCAGTCCCTGAGAGGGAGGCAAAAGTGCAACTGAAGGGATGAACCAAAAGTTTGCTGCTCAGACACTTGAGAACATCCCAGTGCTTTGGGCCTTGAGGCGGCTGCTGTCTCTCTCAGGAGCAACTGCACAGAAAAAAAAAGCATAGTGTCTGCTCCATGTGGTTATCTAATTGAGCAGAGAATAGTAAAAAGAGGAATGACTCCAGGCATTTATAGCAAATTCTGATCATCTTTTTTTTAACAGATTATAATTTTGACATTTATTAAACCTGCAGATGGAAAAATCTGTTCAAAAGTGGATTGGATAGAAAGAGCTATTCTTTTACTTAAGGAAAAAAAAGCCAGTGGTTCATTACTTTTAAAAACATCCTCATTGGACTGTGTGTTCCTATAACTCATACAACCCATGTGCCAAGTTAAACAGAGGTATATATTTAACAATGATGCATTTATAATGCCGTTGATTGTCATGCTACAAACTGATAAGATAACTTGAAGCAGCAGAACGTGGACACAGTGTAACTGTCAGAAAGTGTAACTTTAATATTGTCTCCACAATATTTCATTCTATTTGAACAATATTTTATTTGCAAATGTTTGTTAATGCTGTTAGTGACATGTCATTTGAAATCCTTTTGCTCAATTTGCATGTTCTCTGCAATATTGCAAGGCAGAGAACTGGAAAATGTCACTTATATCATACACCCCTCTGACTTCAATACACCCGACCAAGTAAAGGCTATTTGTATTGTTAAAGAGGTATTTAAAAATATACATAGCAAAGCTTTTTCAAGGATATGAATTGAGGAACCGAGCCATGGCTTCATTATTTTTTGAAACTGAGAGAAAATAACTCTCACATTGGGCATTCCAAAATGTTAAGAATATTTTTAATTTGTTAGCAAAATGTTCCTAAGGTGCCTTTAATCATAGAACATGCTAAGAGAAATGTTTGTTTTACTCATAGGATCTATCTTTTCCCCATAAAAACCAGTTTATATAGTTATGTAGCGCTAAACATAACTATATAAACTGGTTTTTATGGGGAAAAGATAGATATGGGGAAAAGATTGAAAGGTGAATGGATTAGAATAGTTAGGTGAAAACTGAAAGAACTACAGATGCTGTAAATAAGAAACAAAAACAGAAATTGCTGGAAAAGCTCAGCAGGTCTGGCAGTGTCTGTGAAAAGAAATCAGAGTTAATGTAACAGGTCAGTTCTGAGAAAGGGTCATCGGACCAGACACATTAATCCTGATTTCTCTTCAGAAATGCTGCCAGCCCTGCTGAGCTTTTCAAGCAATTTCTGAGAATAGTGAGGTGGTTGTTTTGGACTGGTGCAGATGTGATGGATCGAAGGAAGGGCCTTTTACTATGTTATAGCTCTCTATGACCACGATTCTGCCTGTCACCTTCTTATTATTCACAGAGACATTTAAAAAAGGTTCTTTCAAATGAAAATAAAAATTGATACGGATATATTAGACATTGCTTGTGTGGAGCTAGGCAATATTTGTACTGTTGGCTTTTTTTACATCACTCATGCTTACAGCCATTGCAAAAATGTTGCAGACCATAAGACTTTGTCCGTGTCTGAAAGCTACAAATTAATAAAGAGGTGAAATTTCAGCTTTTCTTCTAAAATGAAACCTGGTCTTTGAATTATTCAGTTTTATTCCCCTCTCTGGAGTTAATTTCCTTTACCTTTATCTCCCTCACACCCTCCAACAGTCATCTTAATTTCTCACCAACTGCCTTAATTTTATATCCATAATTAACTGATGTTAAAAAAAGTAAAATATTTTGTTGCGATATGCACATTCACTGAACATAAAATACCACAGTAAGCTTTTTAAAAAATATGAATAAACATACTTGCATGAACAGAATGGCCGAGCCTCTGTGCTTTTCTTTTCAATAATAGTAATGAGCAAAATGTCACTTCTCTCCAGGAACAGCAAATTATTAACAAATTATAGGCACCTATTCCATAATCCCCACTCCTCCCCACCTCTCACTTCACGTATTTTTAACTACACTTGTAATGGAACAATGTAAATGCTCTCCATCAACTTAATTTCACAATTAGACAGTTCTTGGGTACTTTCTGCTTAATGTTAACTGAGACTGGAACACAGTGATTTTTGCTGTAGCAGAAACAGCAATGTGCCGATTCATGATTCAGAAAGTACTGCCCATTTTGAGAATCTTTAATAATTCAGTTGTTATTTAGTTTTGGCGCACTTTTTTCAGTTTGTACCTGAAGTGTGGCCTTATAAAGGAGTGTGAAATGAGATCTGTTGCCACCCAAGGTTCACCTTTACTCATTTTCCAGCAGAGTATCACCAGGTCAGGACTCATAGAATGATACAGTACAGAAAAAGGCCACTTCGTCCATTATGTTGGTTCTGGTTCTTTGACCAAGATATCTGTTTAGTCCTAATCTCTCTACAGCACAGTAGATTTTATTAATTTTCTCATCCAATACACATTCAAATGCTGCTACTGAATCTGAATCCATTACCCTTTGAAACAGTGTCTTCCAGACCAAAGAAGACAATGCATTAAAAAAATGATCTTCCTCTATCATTGTTTAGCCTAGATATTGTTTTATTCTACTCTAATTCTAAGTTACTGAGGCTACACCTAATTATCTTACCATCGATTTGATTGAAGCTATGTACCATGGTATATATTCAGGGCTATATTCTCTTGATGTGTATAGTTTCTAAATGTTGACCACGGGGTAATTTTCTGTGGAAAATTTACACTGTTTAACCTCTTTAAAAGTAGCATCAACAAGTTTATGGCTGATGAGCATTGCCATGTTGAATAAAGTGGTCACTATAAGTAGCAGGTTCAAATGTTGCCATCACTTCACAGTTTCTCGCTCTCCGTTAGCAGGGTGACACTGCCCTCAGGGTTTGAAGTGTTTATGGATTCATCAGGTATTTAAGTAGGATCAATTATAATTGCACATGGAGCTAAAAAAGAAAGTTGGTATTCATCAGGAATGCCAGCATTCAGTCAAATGAACAGTTAACAGTGCAGCATCAGGTTCAACCTAAAACCAAAAAGTATACCGGTGTAACTCCCACATTTCTGAAAAAAAATTGTTATTTCATAACAGATTGCATAACTGGTCACACATGGAGTAATTGTCGCATATGGCCTTCATCATTTTGGATCAGTTTTAAAACATACTGCTTTCAGTTGAATGGAAACATGCAATAAAAAAAAAGACTTTTGATCATTGAGGTGTTTGATCTCAGAATTACAAATGAAATTAGACATGTGCTGGAAAAGCTGACACCCTCTTTGGTCTGTCTGCCTATGTGTTTCCAGAGCATGAGGCACAGTAACACGATAGATTTTAGTTATTTTCCTCCAGTTGCGTTTCCTAAGGACTGTGGTGCAAGCTTTGCTTGCAGACCATTTACTGCAGCACAAAACTTGGTTAGATAGTGTTACAGTACTCTTTTTGAAAGTAATTCAGCCTGACACTGCAACAGCAGTATCTGGACAAAAAGGCTTCTATTATTTACATGCCAAGAGCATGAATTTTGGTCCTTAAAAATGACATTTCATAGATTTTTATAATCACCTGAAAGCCAGACCTGAAACCACAGCACGCAACCTGTGTGAAGTGGGGAAGGCTTTCTGCATCTGGCTACTCAAATTGAAGTTCCAATGTGCTTAGAAGGTCTGTATTTAAAGTACCACAGCTGCAGATGCTCATATTTCATCGAGCCACCAATTTCCTTTCCCTGACAAACAGCCTTCAGAAAGAAAGCAGTCCAGAAATTCTCCACATTAGCAGAACATTTCCTCTCTCTCTCTCTCTTCCATTAACATCGTTATGCTGCTCTTGGGAAAAGCCAAGTTTAGCCCAGACAGAGGCTTTGGGCTTGTGGAAGGGGTCGTTATCCTCACCGAGGACAATCTGGGTTGTCCTGAGCACGTGAACCTCTGATCTTTTTGAAAACGATAAGGCCACACAAAAGAGGTGCAAAAAATCTGCTGACAGACTTAAAGCCGTTGGCTGCCTAATCACTATTTAGAAACTGTTTACAGCCCACTTGACTGCAATTACAGGTTAGATTTCACTGAGGACAATTTATTTGCTTGACTTTAACTAGTTAATGAGGCTAGGTCAGGGGCAGCCCTGAGTCAGAGCTCTCCATCTTTCTGTGATACCTTTCCGTCAGGCATTTTTCTTGCACTATCCCTATCCTTTCTGCATGAGTTACTGTGTGCTTTGGGGCTAAAACAAAACTCCACTATCAATCGATCTGGTGTGGGACCAAGAGTCTGCACAGAAAGGGACGCAATGAGACTTAATTAGACAATCTGGTTAATTCCTTGATTATATCTCAGAAATCTAAACCATTTACAAAATGGGCTACTATTGCTGATTGAAACCAGACAAATTGCTCCAGCAAAATCCTTGACTTAGGGCATGTTTTCTTAACATGAGACTTACATCACAACTGCTACCACAAAAATGATTGGTAGTGTTCTTTACAAAAAGGTCTTGGCCTAGTAATAAAGCAGCAAGAAAAAAAAAGCGCTGCACTCGATCACAATTGGCATTCACTGCCCTTGCAGAAAGTTTTACATTTGTTTTTTAGCATTGTATTTACTCTAAATGGTTAAATACCATTGAAGAATCTGTGAACGTATTTCAGAATTGACTGCACACAAAACTGCAGCTCTCCAACAACATTTAATATTTATCGGCAAAGCCTCATGAATTCCTAATGTTGTACAACTGAGAGATGTAGATACATAGGAAATGGAAAGATATAAGCTTGGACTGAGGCCTGATGCAAAGGAAAGTAGATTACCAGATCTCGCAAAGGGATGCATGACGGAGTATATGAACTGAGTAGCCTTTTGCTTCTTTCTACCTGTCTGTGCTCTTATTTTTGTTTCTTTTATTATTTTATTGGTATAAAGCTGGCAGCCTCTGCTTACCGAGAAAGCTAATGATGGGCTTTTTTTTCCCCTTTGAACACGTGACTGGCATTTCCAAAATATTGTTAGATAGAGGATGTCAGGATTTTGGCACAGTAGCAAATAAGGAAATATACCCAAGTTATGTTGGGATATTAATTTGAAGGGGAATTTGGAGCTGGAAGAATTGTGCCCCTATGGTATTACTGTCCTTCACAATGTTAGAAGTTATCGAGGAAGTGTTGTTGGAGGCTCAGACAGCATCTTCTCAGAATTTCTGCTCCTTTCTGGTACCTCTCCCTAGTGACCATTCTCCATGCATGGCATAAAAGAGTGAGTATTGAAAAGCTTTTCAATTGTGAAGGGCATGGTTTTTGGTCCTTTGTTCACCCAATATTCATGTCAATAATTTTAACATCAGGAGTAGGGACATCTGCTCACTTTCCCTTCCACTTCCCATTCATTTTTTTCAGTTACACTTACATCACTTACATTTCACATATATCACTTGATTATTGTTTGTGACCATGTCAAGCCAGACTACAATCTAGACAGCAAGGCATGAGGATGTCCCACTACATGCAGAAACACACCAAATGGAAGATTTCATTTCTACACTGACCAGCTCACCTGAACTAAGCTGAAGATACAGCTCAAAATAAATATTCCTATCCTCATGTTTAATTCTCATCACGACCTTTTCCATTCCTATCTCTGAAACTTTTCCAGTCCAATAATCCTTCGAGACCTCTGCATTATTCCAATTTTGCTTTCTTGTATGAATTCCCATTCCCTTTAGACAACTTGTAATTGGCAGTGATGCCTTCAGCTGTTCCAGTCCTGTATTTTGTAAAATTCCCTTTCTGCACTTTGTCTCTTCATCTCCCATTACTCCTTAAAACCCATCATTTAGCCAAGGATTTTGTCACCCCTCCGGAATTCCCCATTTTTGAAGCAACATAAATTTCTATCTGATTACAGTCATGTGAATAGCCTCAGGATTTTTATTCCACTAAAGTACAATGGAAATGTGTGTTGCTGTTGTCATATTAATAGAAAAGGTTGATTATCCCAACTGAATCTTATAGTCTCTTAAATGAAACTGAAAGCAAATTCATATTAAAAAGGATCTTTTATGCTTTTTATACAATCTATAAAACTGCAGAAGTGGATCATTTTTGTTAGCTTGTGAGGTGTAATTTAGATATAGCACTCTTGCCTCAGAAAATTCTGTATTTAGAGACTTGAGTACAAATCTAGTTTGTTGTACCGATGTCAAATTTAAGGAGGGCTGCACTGTCAGGGGTACTGTATTTCAGATGGGTCCATAAAACTGGTGCCTCATTGACTTGCAAAGGTAAGTGTAAAAGATCTCAAACAACTGTAGGGAAAAGAGCAGGGAATTTTTCACAATGTGCTATCCATTGCTATTGAAACAGATTATTTGATTATTATCATGTTACTGTTTGTGGAACCTTGGTGTGTGTGCATATTGGTTACTAAATTGTGTTTTTTTTATTCTTTGTTTTGTAAGCACATAACTGATATCACTTTATATTATCTACATAGAGCACTTAACAGTTAAACAAGTTTGCACAATACCTATGTTTGCATAATATGAGTTCTGCAATGTTACATCTTTAATTCTGAATGATTAAAGTAGTATGCATGTTTATAAAACAATGATATGTCAGTTGTGCACTCTGAGCTTTGCCAATCAAGCCTGGTGCTGTAATTTCTTTAAAGGAAATAGGACAACAAGGAAAAGTACTTTACTGGATATCAGTGCCAATATTTTAAGGTCGTGTTGAACAACTTTATAACTCAAGACAAGATTATTAAGGGAAATGCAATCTCTAATCCAGGTGAAGTTTTCGTAAGCAAGTGGCACTAAGGGTAGAGCATTCAAAAACCCAACATGCAAATTAACTTGTTTGTTGCCATGAGCAATAGCCACATCATTAAATGTCAGTTACCTCTCCTCAGCTCAGATCAGCTAACTCAGTCAAACTGACTGGTGCTTAATAAGGTTATATTACATCAAATCCAGGGGGGAGCTAGCTAACTGGATTCAAAATTGGCTTGAACATAGAAGACAGAGGGTGGTGGGGGAGGGATGTTTTTCCAACTAGAGGCCTGTGGCCAGTCATGTGCCACAAGGATTAGTGCTGGGTCCACTGCTTTTCATAATTTGTATAAAGGAATTGGGTGTGAATATAGGAAGTATGTTTCGTATGTTTACAGGTGACACCAAAATAGGTGGTGTAGTGGACTCTGAAGAAGGTTCCCTCAGGGTACAATGGTACCTTGATCAGATGGGTCAATGGGCTGAGATGTGGCAGATGGAGTTTAATTTAGATAAATGTGAGCTGTTGCATTTTGGTAGGGCAAACCAGGGCACAACTAATGGTAGAGCCCTGGGGATTGTGGCCAAACATAGAGACCTTGTGGTGCAGGTGCATAATTCCTTGAAAGTGAAATTGCAGGAAGACAGGGTGGTGAAGGTGTTTGGCACGTTTGCCTTCATTGGTCAAAACATTGAGCATAGGAGTTGGGATGTCATATTGCAGCTGTGCAGGACATTGATGAGGCCACTTTTGAAATATTTCACATAGTTCTGGTCACTTTTCCAGAGAAAGGGTGCTGTAATCTTAAGAGGGTGCAGAAAAGATTGAAGGTCTTTTTCCTGAAGAAAGATGTTAAAGGTGAGAGGTGAAAGATTTAAAAATGACCTGAGGGGTAATCTTTTCATGCAGAGTTCTTTGTATGTATGATATAAGCTGTCAGAGGAAGTGATGGAGGCTGGTACAATTACAACATTTAAAAGGCATTTGGATGGGTAAATAGGGAGGGTTTAGAGGGATATGGGCCAAATGCTGGTAAATGGAACTAGACCAGATTGAGATCTGATGAGGCCACTTTTGAAATATTGCATATGGTTCTGGTCGCTTTTCCAGAGAAAGGATGTTGTAACCTTGAGAGGGTGCAGAAAAGATTGAAGGTCTTTTTCCAGAGAAAGGATGTTGAGATGTCTGGTCAGGGTGGATGAGTTGGACTAAAGGGCCTGTTTCTGTGCGTTCTGACTCTGTAAATCTATGGTGACTGACCCTACAACCCTCCAGGTCAGAATGTGGGAGATTGCCGAGGTGTGCCTTACCCAAAAAAGAATGGGATAGATCTATACCAATCAATTCCAGCTCACTGAGCCTCCTTCAGATAGAATATAGAACATAGCACATTACAGCGCAGTCCAGACCCTTCAGCCCTTGATGTTGTGCCACCTGTGAAACTAATCTAAAGCCCACCTAACCCAAACTAATCCATTATCATCCATATGTTTATCCAATGACCATTTAAATGCCCTTAAAGTTGGTAAGGTGTTCCACACCCTTACTACTGTTATGGATGAAGATATACCACTCAAAACATTCTTAAGCAGGTAGTCCAGGCCATTAGGAGTAGTATGGTGGCTCAGTGTTTAGCACTGCTGCCTCACAGCACCAGGGTCCCAGGTTTGATTCCAGCCTTGGGTGACTGCCTGTCTGGAATTTGCACATTCTCCCCATGTCTGAGTCAGTTTCCTCCCACAGTCCAAAGATGTGCAGGTTAGGTGAATTGGCCATTCTAAATTGTCCATAGTGTTAGGTGCATTAGTCAGAGGGAATTGGGTCTGGGTGGGTTACTCTTCGGAGGGTTGGTGTGGACTTGTTAGGCCGAAGGGCCTATTTCCATGCTGTAGGGAATCTAATCATAACTTTGCAATTTGTTTTGGTAAATGTATACCGAAAATTAACCGTAGTTAATTAGCAAGGTTGATGAGCAGGTTTAAAACAGACAAAGTTACACAATAAAACATAAAGAACAGAATAAAGAACCCCTACAGAACACAGTCTATCCAAACTAGACTTAATTATGCTGTTCTGAATACACACAACAGTCCCAATAAGCAAACCCCTTAAAAACTAGTATAAAGGGAACAGATGCTTACAGGTTCAAGTTAGAAGGGCAGAAGGAGAGAGAGACCCTGTTCACACAGTCTGCTGCAGAACTCCCAACTACTTCTGGACTGAACTACCCAGCTAGAGAAGCACAGCAAGTCAGGCAGCATCTGAGGAGCAAGAAAATCGACATTTCGGGCAAAAGCCCTTCATCAGGAATGAAGGGTTTTTGCCCGAAATGTGGATTTTTCTGCTCTTCGGATGCTACCTGATCTGCTTGCTTTTCCAGCACTACTCTAATTTAGACTCTGATCTCCAGCATTGCAGTCCTCACTTTTGCTCAGCTAGAGAGCTGACCACTCCCCTTCTATTATACAGGTCACTTCTAAAACATGACCACTTTGGCCTGAAGTCTCATGTGCTTGCATGTAAACAAAAGGCCTTTCAAAATCCTTTTCATCTCAGTACCAAACTAGTCTAATCAGAGCCCGGCCCATTTATGACCCCTCTGATAAAAAATCAAAGATATAGTATCCCTGAGAAAAGGAACAGTTTTTAGAAAAAAAGGGACCAGCTTTGTAACACGACTTTGAGTAAAGAACCTACCTCGGACATCTGTCCTATATCTATCACCCCTCAGTTTAAAGCTATGTCCCCTTGTGTTCACCATCACCATCTGAGGAAAAAGGATCTCACTGTCCACCCTATCTAATTCTCTGATCATCTTGTATGTCTCTATTAGGTGACCTCTCAACCTTCTTCTCTCTAATGAAAACACACTCATGTCCTTCAGCCTTTCTCATAAGGCCTTCCCTCCACAGCAGGCAACATCCTGGTAAATCTCCTCTGCACCCTTTCCAATATTTTCACATCTTTCCTATAATGCGGTGACCAGAAATGTATGCATTACTCCAAGTGCGGCCACACCAGCGTTTTATATAGCTGCAACATGACCTCAATATGCTCCATGACTCAATCCCTGTACCAACAAAACCTAACATACCGTATGCCTTCTTAAACACTATCAACCTGGGTGGCAACGTTCAAGGATCTACGCACATGGACACTGAGATCTCTCTGCTCATCCATAATACCAAGAATCTTACCATTAGCCCTATCGTCTATATTCCTGTTTTACCTTTCAAAATGAATCACCTCACACTTTTCCACTTTAAACTCCATTTGCCACCTCTCAGCCCAGCTCCGCAGCTTATCTCTGTCCCTCTGTAACCTGCAACATCCTTCCGCACTGTTCACAACTCCACTGACTTCAGTGTCATCTGCAAATTTACTAATCCATCCTTCTACGCCTTCATCCAGGACAATAATAAAAATAACAAACAGCAGTGGCCCCAAAACACATCATTGCAGTATACCACTCATAACTGAACGTCAGGATGAACATTTCCCATCAACCAACCACCACCCTCTGTCTTTTTACAACTAGCCAATTTCTGATTCAAACCGCTAAATAACACTCAATCCTATGCCACCGTATTTTCTGTAATAACCTATTGTGGAGAACCTTAGAATCCCTACTGTGTGGAAACAGGCCCTTTGGCCCAACAAGTCCATATCGACCCTCCTAAGAGTATCCCCCCCCAAACCCATTCCCTCTATCTAATGCATCTAAACTACACATCCCTGAACACTATGGGCAATTTTAGCATGGCCAATTCACCTAACCTACACATCTTTTGGGTTGTGAAGGAAACCCATGCAGACACAGGAAGAATGTACAAATTCCACACAGAGTTGTCCAAGGCTGGAATAGAACCTGGGTCCATGGCACCATGAGGTATCAGTGCTAACCACTGAGCCACCATGCTTAGAAGGAGAAGCAACCTTCCTGCATCTACATCTGTATGTTTCAATAAAGTCCCTTCTCATTCTTCTCAACTCCAATGAGTTCAGGTCCAATCTACTCAATTTACCAGCTTTTGTGGACAGTGTAGAGACAAGAAAAGGATTTCCATTTATCCAAAGTTTTCAAAATCGCAGGATTCCAAAAACATTTTACAGCCAATGAAACACAGCAAGCTTCCACAAATAGCAATAAAGCACATGAGTATATGACTTTTTTTTAAAAAATTGCATTGTTTGAGGGATTAAATATTGGCAAGATAACATTGAAATTTGTCACAGTCTGAATGCTAAGTCTAGGATAACATGGGCTGTATGATTTTCAGAGGAATTATGAATGGAAGTGAATTGTGTGAAACTATCTGCAAACAACCTCAACTTTTTACCTTATAATGGAGCAAACATTGCTATCAAAATAGCTGAAGATACATGGGTGAAGCTCAATTCTCTATGAAACTCCTGTAGTATGTCCTCGCAAT
This sequence comes from Chiloscyllium punctatum, assembly GCF_047496795.1. NCBI lineage: Eukaryota > Metazoa > Chordata > Chondrichthyes > Orectolobiformes > Hemiscylliidae > Chiloscyllium > Chiloscyllium punctatum. The sequence continues at coordinate 20,657,387 of NC_092764.1, forward strand.
TTATAAACTGTCTACTTATATGCATTACTCTCTTCCTGTATTGTACTTACCCCTGTAATGAATGGGAGGTCTGACTTTAGACTTTCAAGTCTGTCTAGAATTCTTGCTTCTATTCTCCTCAGGGATTCTGCCTTGAAGTTGAGGACAGAAATTTAGATCTGTGTTGTAGCATTTAGCTCCTGTGTTCTTTTCTGAATCAATACCCTGACATCCTAAATGCTAAATAAACACTTTACTGAAATCCATACACACCACATCAACTGCTTTACCCTCATCCATCTGTTTGGTCACCTTCTCAAAGAACTCAATAAATTGTTTGCATGACAAGTGCAGCACTATCATTTACTTCCCTCCAATCCCTTTCCTCTTAAGGTACTCCTTGGAATTGAAGATGCCTTGCTTCTATTCTGGATCAATGGATTCCGAGCTGGTTGCTAAGTCCAATGCATGATCTGCAGACGCTGCAGTGCCTGAAGGTTTAGGTTCATGAGTTGTTTAGAGGTTTGTGCATCTAATGACAATTCTGATTGCACCAGAAACACCTCAGTACTGTCAGAGTCTTGATTCGGGAAAGGACACAGGAGCTAAATGCTATAACAAAGCATCAATGTTATCATAATTCATTGCATCCAAGTTTCCCTACATATCTCACAATGCCCAAACCTTGAAATATATTATCATTGATTTGAAATTCTGAAATTCCTTACATAATGTCAACAGAAATAAAAAAAAGAAGAAACAAAATTAAAACAAAAGAGCACCATCACCATCATTAGCATTTTAAAATGAAAGCCCACTATTAACTTGTCAGGACAAGCAGCTTTTAACAATAGACGATAAGATTACCCCTATCTTAAGAACAAATAATATAGTTTGAATTCACTTTCAGGCCTTATCCTTTACATAAGAACTGTTTGATGTTTCTATAGTGGAATAGATGGTAAGTCAACTACAGTTCATATTTGCCAAGACTTCGGCCAGATTTTTAAGCCTGAAAGATTTCCTCTACTGTCTTCTGAAGATAAGGCAGCCAATGAATTGCTGCTGATACTACCTTTCCCAATTCATGCACAAGGAAGCAGTGATCACATGGAGAGAAGACTTCTTCCTCTCAAACAGGAGGATGTCCAACTCCTGGGGGCTGGGACAAAAGCAGCCCCAAGACTCTTGGTCCCAGACAAAAACAAACTAGACAAGGAGTAAGTGGGGTTCTCAGGGTAGAAAATGGAGGTGAGGCCCAGGGAGATGGGCAGAGGGAATTAGCGGCTTTGGTGGATACTCCTGTGAGGAGGATGCAACCACAAGGCATCTATTGATAGGGGCGACCACCTCCCCTTCTTCCTGCCTGATAGCGAAGTACGATTGTTTAAGCAGGTTGCTGACATGAAAATTGAGATTATTAATTTAAGCAGCTGACTTCGACACACTGACCTTTGGATTCTCTCCCATATCATCCATTATGTTGACCTCGAGACATAAACCAGCATTTCTTCATCAATGGATACCTTGGTCTATAAGTTGGCAGAATGATACAGCCTGTACAAGGTGCTAGGGAAAAGGAATTTACATCGAGAACATCCCTCAGCCACAAAGAAAGATTAGGAAAATAATGTGCTTGAGGGAGGGCAATATTAAATAAAAGCTGAGCTGCAGCAAATCTCAGTTCTGCTGTAAATCAGAAGGTAATCCTCAGGAGAGCAACTGGCTGGGCAACTCATGAGTTTGGTGGTGAGATGAGTGACAGGGGATGACTGTTGAAAAGTGCTCAGGAGCTTTATGCTCATATGCTGGTGTAAATAATTATTTGTTTAATATCATTAAGTCGACATCCAAGAAATCAATTCATTGATATCATGTCAAACTTTGAGGAAAGGGGTGGAGATTTGTTATTTCACACAGTGCACCAAAGAAGAAAGCAGAGTTGGATGTAACATAGGCCAGAATGGTGGGATGCAGAGCAGCCAGACCCTTTTAATCACAGCAAAGGCTGCACATCCATCTCCTGCTACATGGCAAAGGCTCACACGATTAGTAAGTTGGTGGTGGGAAAACCCAAAAGAGAAACTCATGGCAGGATGAGTCATTATAAAGCCTATTGACCTCAATTAACCTTGAACCCACTGGAATTTAATGGTGGACCAGTGATTAAGTGCCAGTAGCACAGCTTTCTCGTGCTTTCCGAAGATAGTGAGGCAAATCCAAAGGGACAGGTCACTCTCTTAAAGTCACTTCATGCCCAACTGAAGGATCCAACATCAGGGAAGATGGTGACTGCTGAAAGCCACCAGTTAGCTCTTGCCCTCTCCCTCCAAGATCTCCTCCAAACTCCAGTCTTTCCTCATTTCCTGAAGCCTGGTCCCTCAATGATCATAGACATCTCTCCCTGGGTGCATGACTGGCAGCAGCCACTGCTCCCAGTGGTACCATGTATAATGGGGAAGTATCATTTGGGATTCAGTGCCGATCTCTATGGACAAGATTTCCACCCTGAAGTCCTGAAACCTGAGGAAGGCCTGATGCTGCTCAGCTTAGTGCTGAACAAGCATATAATTCAGTCAGCTCTCCCCTCAGAAGTCATAAGAGTTTAACTAATGGGTAGAACATGCACTAGTTATACTAAATTGCAACAATGGTGATTAACTGGGAGATCTTAGCATCAAAATCATTTATGTGTTCATAATTTCTCATCATATTATATAAACAGTAGATTTTTAAAAAGAAATTATGAAAACATTGTACAAATGATTTTATTTTGACCCCAATGATACATTGGTTACTCTTCTGATGGGTGCAGTAATGTTTGAGGTTCACAATATTAACAATTTCCTGTACTACATATACAAATTATATTGTCATGTGCCCACCAGCAATATCTAATATTCTCAATTTTAACTAAAACTGCCATGTAGAGTAGGTTCAGAGGGGATTCCCCATCTTAGGAAGAGTTGAGTGTGACTGCCATTGGCATCAAGGATTCATTTGACTGTGTGTAGCTAAGGAGCCTTCGCAAAACTAGCAATGGGAATCAAGTTGAAAGTTCTCCTCTGGTTGGAGTGAAATATTGCACAAAGGAAGAAGTTGTGATTGTTAGAAGTCAATTATTTCATCCTTAGGATATCACTGCAGGAGTCTCTCAGACGGTGTCCTCATCACAACCATCTTCAGCTGCTTCGTTAATTATCTTCTCTCCACTGTAACAAGAGAAGTAGGGATGTTCACTGGTGATTGTACAATTTCAGCACCATTTGCACCTCCTGAGATACTGAAGATACTGAAGCATAACATGTCTAAATGGAGCAAGATCTGGATAAATCCAGGCTTGGTCTGATAAGTAGCAAGAATTGTTCACTCCTCACAAGTGTCAAGTAATGACTTTCTTCAGAGAATCAAACCGTAGCGCTTTGACAATCGATGGCATTACCTTTTCTGAATCCCCCAGTATTGACATCCTGAGGTTACCATAGAAAAGAAAAAGCTGAACTGGGCTAGCCTTATAAATACTGTGGCCAGAAGAGCAAGTCAGAGGCTCGGAATTCTTCAGCAAGTAACTCATCTCTTGATTCCCAAAACCTGCCCATCATCTACAAGGCACAAGTCAGATTGTGGGATGGAATACTCCTCACCTGCCTAGATGAGTGCAGCTCATATATCATTTAAGAAGATTGACATCACTCAATACAAATCAGCCTGCTTGATTGGCATCCCATCTTCTTAAAAACATGATTCCCACTCCACTGGGAGAAAGTGAGGACTGCAGATGCTGGAGACCAGAGTTGAAAAGTGTGGTGCCGGAAAAACACAGCAGGTCAGGCAGCATCCAAGGATCAGGAGAATCAACATTTCGGGCATAAGCCTGAAGAAGGCTTATGCCTGGGGTGTGTTGAAGGACAGAGAGACATAGGGATTCAGGTACATAATTCATTGAAAGTTTCATTACATGTAGACAGATTGATAAAGAAGGCATTGACCATGCTTGCCTTCATTGTTCAGACCATTGAGTTGAGGCATTGTGATGTCGTCTTGTGGTTGTATAGGATATTGGTAATGTCATTTTCAGAGTACTGTGTACAGTTCTAGTGTACAGTTCTGGTCACCCTGCTATAGGAAGAACATTATTAAATCGGTGAGGGTGTAGAAAAGATGTACAAGCATGTACAAGCATTGAAGGGTTTGAATTATAAGGAAAGGTTGGATAAGCTGGGACTTTTTTCATGGGAGTGTAGGAGGTTGAGGGACGACTTTATAGAAGTTTATAAAATCATTAGGGGCATGAATAGGGTGAATAGCCAAGGTCTTTTCCCAAGGATTGGGGAGTTCTAAACTAAAGGACACAATTTTAAGGTGAGAGGAGAAAGATTCAAAAAGGGACCTGAGGGGCAACTTTTTCACACAACAGGAATTTATGGAATGACCTTCCAAAGGAAGTGATAGAAGTAGATATAATTGCGACATTTAAAAGACATTTGGATAATACATGAATAGAAAAGGTTGAGAGGGATATAGACCAAATGCAGGCAAATGGTACTAGTTTAGTTTGAGAAACTTGGTCGACGTGTTTCAGTGCTACAAGACACTATGAATCCATAACTCCATGACAGCCACTATTTTAATACAGAAAAAAATGACTTCTACTTCGCAAACAACAATCTGCAACAAAAACAATTATGATAATGATAAATAATCCATTTAACTGATATTGATTAAGGATAAATATGCCCAGAATACTGGGGATTTCTCCCTGGTCCTGTCCTAAACAGTGCCCTTTGTTTGTAGCTGAGAAAGCAGACATTATCTCAGTCATACCATTTATGGCACTCTTGACAGAGAAGCACTCCTTTAATATTGCACTGGAGTCTGAGCCTAGATATCACTGTTACAACACAGCGGTGAACCCTTCTATTAATTAAACCAAACAGCCAGAAAAGCTCACCTTGTTTCATAATCTGTTAAAATATGAGTGACAGAGAACTTCCAAATTCCACTATTTAAAGAAAATAATATCAATTTATTCCTGAACTCTAAAAGTGAACATGAAACAATTAATCACAACTCTAAGCTCCTCCCTTTCTCTCAACTGCTTATTATCTGCCTCCAACTCTATAACAATAAAACACTTATTAAAAGTATATTGACTTAATTTTGAAACCATGCAGTAGCTGTCGTCTTTGGTGTCTTTCGCTCTTCGGCTGAAGATCTGCTGGATCATCTTTTTTCTTTTACTGTGAATATGTTTCATATGAAAAGATACCTTTGGTAGAGAGTGTTTGAAATGGCAGTTGCTCTGTCTGACTTTCAAACTGCCTGCCGTTTTTATCCTCCCAACATTGGATCGTCTCATTGGTTCAAAGTTGGCAAAACAATGAATTCAAATTTGGATGGGTTTTAGTATTGTGGGGCATAATTTAAACTGATTGGTTAAATTTGAATTGTTGTCAAAACAACAACAAACTCAGGTATTTATTTCACAGGCAAATGTTATATATTTTCAATTTTTTAGTACACTCTGGGACTGCTAGTTAGTCATATGGAAGGTGCTCGTAAGCTCTCAGTGCAAAACACTCTCAAAGTTACAGTATACACCTTCAACTTCGGAACATCAGCATTCAAATCTTTGGAGTGAGACTCAAATCTATAACTATTGAAGACTGTGGTGCTGGAAAATCACAGCTGGTCAGGCAGCATCTGAGGAGCAGGAGAATCGATGTTTTGGGCATAAGCCCTTAATCAGGAATTAGCCCTTCAGCTTATGCCCGAAATGTCGACTCTCCAGCTCCTCGGATGTTGCCTGACCTCCTGTGCTTTTCCAGTGCCACGCTCTTCAACATCTCCAAATTCTGCAGTCCTCACTTTCTCCTTCAAATCTATAACTTCCTAACTCAGGGAAGGAGTGCCATCAACTCAGTAAAGCTGACAAATTATGTCTCAGTGAAGTCTCAAAGCAGCTTGAATCTTCATGCTTCTGTTCAGGTTTAAGTTGAAATCTGAGTTTCTGAGGAGAATAAATTACACAGAATGTGAGCTTGTTCCTTCTCCACCCGCTGTGATCAAGAGCTTCACAAATTCTACTGCTTTAATAATTTAGTTTAAAAGGACGCTTTGTTGGTTCATGTGTGGCTGCAGTTTCATTATTCTTCTTGTCAATATTTAAGTTGACATCTAAATCCCAGACTGACAGAACAAAATTCTTGCCTCAGACTAATTCATAGTGAGTATGAACAGTAGATAATTGTCATTAAGCTGGCACTAAAAATGTAAAAATGGTTGATGGTGGGATTTCCATAGCAACACAGGAAATAATTGTTCATTTGAGATTGGGGTTAAGATGTAAATTGAAACATGCAGAGGAGGCATTTTACTCACCATTGATTCTGCACTAAACCATGATAAACAAGTTAAAAGAAAGCAAATAATGAGTATTAATGTTTAAGGAGGGAGCAAGCTGTGATCCCATACTTAAATAAGTCTCAAATTGTCAGAGAGAGGTTGAAGAGTGAAGGTAAGAGAAGGATCCCCATCAGGTGACATTTTTCTTGCATCTGTCTGCTGTGAAAAAGATATTAGCTGGGAGTTTTTGGCTATGGAAACATCATTAAAACTCTTGCAAATACTTGGGCTTGATATAAAGTTAGTAGTTTTTGAAAGGAAAATAAATTTGTTGCCACAATAGCTCAAAAGATGGCTTCATTGCCTCGACTGAATAATGAAGAGGGACGTTTCAGGAAATATCCTGTGAATGGCAGCTGCTGCCCTCACATCCAGCAGCTGGCAAACAAACTACAATTGGTAGAGGCTTAGTAACAAATCTCTTTGTCTTGGATCCATTATGTTGGAGAATCTTAAAATGCGAAACATGGACTTTGATTTGGATAACAATCTGCTTTTACAGGAATAGGGAAAACTGTTGTGCACTGATTTAATGTTAATAATTTGGCACTGGGGAAAAATTAGGGGCTAAAAATTGGACTATGTCATTATTCTGATGTGAGATCATGATTCTTGATCTTCCCACACTAGTTTCTTTAGATTTGCATCACTATATTTACATGATAGTATGGTTGGGCCAAATAACACCCATCCACCTCCTCCATGCCAATTGGTCTGTCAGGTTGCTGTTGGTTGCCTCAGTGCTCAGCAAAGGACCAAACATGATACAGAACAGGCAGTTCTCTGTTCTTCAAGGTAGCAAGCTCTTTAAAGCAAGCTGCACTGATTGACACAAGGCTATTACTAACTGCTATGGCTACAGGGTTAATGAAGGAAAAGTGAACACCAGGGCAGAGAGCAGTTCCAGGCTTGTGAAGGCAGAATGAGAGACTCTGATGGGTAGATTGAGTTCATGTGAGGAACAAGAGGATGGCCAGATTGAGGGTAGGGCCAATCAAGGATAGGGGAGGGAACTTGTGCCTGGAGCCAGAGGAGGTAGGGAAGGTGCTTAATGAATACTTTGCTTCAGTAGTCAGGGGTTTCCTGATGAAGGGCTTTTGCCCGAAACATCGATTTCGAAGCTACTTGGATGCTGCCTGAACTGCTGTGCTCTTCCAGCACCACTAATCCAGAATCTGGTTTCCAGCATCCGCAGTCATTGTTTTTACCTAGGACTGATAGGGGACCTTGACATTTGTGAGGACAGTATGAAACAGCCTGACATACTTGAACAGGTTGATGCTAAGAGGGATGATGTGCTGGAGATATTGAAAAACATGAGGATAGATAAGTCACCTGGGCCAGATGCAATATGCTATAGGTTACTACAAGAAGTAAGGGAAGAGATTGCTGTGCCTTTTGCGATGATCTTTGCATCCTTAATGTCCATGGGAGTAGTATAAAATAATTGGGGGGTGGCAAATGTTATTCCCTTGTTCAAGAAGGGGAATTACAGACCAGTCTTATGTCAGTGGTGGGCAAATTATTGGAGAGAATTCTGAGAGACAGGATTTGTGATTATTTGGAAAAGCATACCTTAATTAGAGATAGTCAGCATGACTTTGTAAGGGGCAGGTCATGCCTCACAAGCCTTATTGAATTCTTTGAGGATGTGACAAAACATATTAATGAAGCTAGAGCAGTGGATGTGGTATATATGGATTTTAGCATGACGTTTGGTAAGGTTCCCATGGTAGGATCATTCAGAATGTAAGGAGACATGGGATACAGGGACATTTGGCTGTCTGGATACAGAACTGGCTGACCCATAGAAGACACAGATTGTTAGTTGAGGAACGTATTTAGCCTAGAGCTCGGTGACGAGTGGTGTTCCACAGGGATCTGTTCTCAGATCTCTGCTCTTTATGATTTTTATAAATGACTTGGCTGGGGAAGTGAGAGAAAGTGAGAACTGCAGATGCTGAAGATCAGAGTCGAGAAGTGTGGCCCTGGAAAAACACAGCAGGTCAAGCAGCATCTGAGGAGCAGGAGAATTGATGTTCGGACATAAGGCTTTCAGGAATGTGGGGTTGGAGGGAGGGGGCTGAGAGATAAATAGGAAGGAGTGGGTCGGGGTGAGGTAGCTGGGAAGTTGACGGGTGGATGCAGGTGGGGGGTGATGGTGATAGGTTGAAGAGGAGGATGGAGCAGATAGGTAGGAAGGAAGATGAGCAGGGAGGATAGTTCGAGAGGGTAGTGCAGAGTTGGAGGGTTGGATCTGGGATGAAGTGGGGGGGGAGAGATGAGGAAACTGGTGAAGTTGATGTTGATGCCGTGTGTTTGGAGGGTCACGAAGTGCAAAATGAGGCATTCTTCCTCCAGGTGTTGGGTGGCTTGGACTTGGTGGTGGAGGAGGCCCAGGACTTGGTGGTGTGGGAGGAGGAGTTGAAGTGTTCAGCCACAGGTTGGAAGACTTGTTTGGTGCATGTGTCCGAGAGTTGTTCCCTGAAATGTTCTGCAAGTTGGCGTCCTGTCTCCCCATTGTAGAGGACACCACATTGAGTGCAATGGACACAGTAGAGGAGGTGTTTGGATATGCTGGAATATCTTTGCTAGATGTGGAAGGATCCTTTGGGGCCTTGGACAGAGGTGACGGGGAGGTGTGGACACAGGTTTTACACCTCTTGCAGTGGCAAGGAAAGGTGCTGGGAGTAGAGGGTGGGTTGGTGGTGGGCGTGGACCTAATGAGGGAGTTGCAGAGGGAATGGTCTCTGCTGAATGCAGATTAGGGTGGGGAGGGAAATATATCTCTGGTGGGTTTGTACGTTGTGGAAATGGCAGAGGATAATGCGCTGTATCCGGAGATCAGTGGGGTGGAAGGTAAGGACCGGGGGGTTCTATCTTTGTTATGGTTGGAGGTGTGGGGTTCAAGGGTGGAGGTGTGGGAAGTGGTGGAGATGCACTGGAGGGCATTGTTAATCATGTGGGAGAGGAAATTGCAGTCCTTGAAATAGGAGGCCATCTGTGATGTCCCGGAGTGGAATTGCTCATCCTGGGAGCAGATAGAGCAGGGGAAGGGGAAGTAAGGGATAATGTTTTTACAGGGGAGGGTGGCAGTTGTTTGGGAAAGGTGTCAGGTAGCTGTGGGAGTTGGTGGGTAGAGATGGAGAGGTCCAGGAAAGGGAGGGAGGTATCCGAGATGTTCCAGGAGAGCTTGAGGTCAGTGGCTGAGGAAATGGAAGGGTGGATTTGCAAGTTTGCTGATGACAGAAAGGTTAATGGAGTTGTGGGTAGTTTGGAGGTCTGTTGTAAGCTGCAATGAGACATTGACAGGATGCAGATCTGGACTGAGAAGTGACAGATGGAATTCAACCTGGAAAAGTGTGAAATGATTCATTTTGGAAGGTGAAATTTGAATGTAGATTATAGGGTTAAAGGCAAGGTTCTTGGCAATGTGGAGGAACTTGTCCGTAGATCCCTTAAAGTTGCCATCCAAGTTGATAGGGTTGTTAAGAAGGCATATGGTATGTTGGCTTTCACTAGCAGGGGGGACTGAGTTTAAGAGCCATGAGGTTATGCTGCAGCACTATAAAGCCCTGGAATTAGACCACACTTGGAATAGTGTATTCAGTTCTGGTAGCTCATATAGGAAGGATATGGAATCTTTAGAGAAAGTGGAGAGGAGATTTACCAGGATGCTGCTTGGACTGGAAGGCATGTCTTATGAAGAATGGTTGAGGGAGCTAGGGCTTTTCTCATTGGAGCAAAGAGAGATAAGGTGTACAAGATAATGAGAGACACAGATGGAGTGGATAGCCAGAGACTTTTTCCCAGGGTAGAAATGGCTATCACAAGGGGGCATAATTTTAAGGTGATTGAAGGAAGGTTTAAGGGAGATGTCAGAGGTAGGTTCTTTACATAGAGAGTGGTGGGTGCATGGAATGCATCACCAGCAGTGGTAGTAGAGTCAGATACATTAGGGACATTTAAGCAACACTTGGATAAGCACATGGAAGATAGTGAAATGAAGGGTATATAGGTTAGTTTGATCTTAGCGTAGGATAAAAGGCAGGCACAACACTGAGTGGTGAAGGGCCTGTTCAGTGCTGTACTGTTCTATATTCTATGTTCTATCCCGCTGGGGACAAGGAGATTCTTGAAGTAAAATGGGGCAGGTGGCCAAGGAGGTCAATTTCTGCCATCTGAATCCTGGCACCAGTGTCATGAAGATGTCTAATGACCTGAAAGAGGCTGTCAAGATCAGTGAATACATCTTCATTTGACATCCCCTCTGGAGCATTCTCCCTCAGAACTGACAAGGAAGAGAAAGATGTCTCAGGTCAATCAGGAACTGCAACCTTGATGATCAATCAACAGAAACAGGAAATTCTGAACATTTTATTTCAAATGGAAAGGTATTTCCTTATTTTTGATCAGGCAGACAAACCCATAGACACATTGAGAGATCTCAATATCATTTCACCCTGTAGAATCCCCACCTGAGCAGACTCTGAAGGAATTGCCAGAGGAAATGAAAGAGCTGAGTATAATTACAACATTTGAAAGACATTTGGATGGGTACATGAATAGGAAAGGTTTCGAGGGCCATGCGTCAAATGCAGGCAGATGGGATTAGTTCAGTCCAGGATACCTGGTTGGTGTGGAAGAGTTGGAAGAAGAGTCTGTTTCTGTGCTGTATGACTCTATGACTCTATGAAATTGGTTTTTAAAAATTCATTGATGGGATGTGGATGTGGCTGGCAAGCCAGAATTTATTTCCTACCTCCAATTGCTGATAGACACTTCCACCAATTCCCCTAAACCTGGAACCCTCTGAAAGTACCAAATTAAAACAAAGAATTGAGAAAGCTCCACTGAAGTTAAGTCAATATCTACTCAGAAAATGTTAAACTATTAAATACCTAGACTAATTCATGAGTAACTACTGGCCCTGACTCCTAAGTTAAGTCATACATCTTTAAAAAGACCTCATGAACACCAACAACATTCTCCAAATCCTGATGTGACTGAGGTTACAAACTGATCCCATTATATATAACTGAATTAAAGTGTGCCTTTAGGAATTAGGAATCCCCACAGTGTGGAAACAGGCCATTTGACCCAAAAAGTCCACACCGACCCTCTGAAGAGTATCCCACCCAAACCCATTACTCTACCCTGTTACTCGACATTTCACCTGACTAATGTACCTAACCTACACATCCCTGACCACTATGGGAAATTTAGCTTGGCCAATTCACATAACCTGCATGTCTTTGGACTGTGAGAGTAAACCTGAGCACACGAAGGAAGCCCACGCAGACACAGGGAAATGTGCAAACTCCACACAGACAGTCACCCGAGGCTGGAATTGAACCAGGGTCCCTGGCACTGTGAGGCAGAAAGTGTAGAAGGTGTAATCAGAATAGTCAAACAAATACCTTTGGAAGGAATTGATTTTATTTTGAGAAATGACATGGCTGTTTCAAAAACATTGACTTCAGGGAAAAGGAAAATGTAGTGCGATAGGAGCAATAACCTAGATTGTCTCTTAATTGGTTTGTGACTCGATCTCAGGTCACGAAAATAGGAGAGAAAGAGCAAGATGCCATACAAGGGGAGATGACGTGAAAATTCTTGTATCTTACTCTATTTTTGCAAAAAAAAGCTGAAAAGAAGGTAAAGGGAATGAGGCTGAAATATTCAACCCATCTTCTTCAATAGAACTGCAACAAACAGATCCTGAGCTGGGAGAACTGTATCACACAGCACACTTAGAAAGGGAAACAGAACCAATACCTGAATGTTATTATATAAGCGATGAAATGTTGATAAAGAAATACCACCACAAATACCAACTGTTGAAGAATGGGAATTGGTCCATCAGGTATACTATAGACATGTGGAGACTGTTCAAGGAACAGTTGTTGCAAGTGATGAATAAATATGTCCCTCTGAGACAGACAAGAAGGGGTAAGATAAAGGAACCTTGGATGACGAGAGTGGTGGAGCTTCTCGTCAAAAGGAAAAAGGTAGCTTACATAACGTGGAGGAAGCTAGGGTCAAGCTCAGCTCTAGAGGATTACAGGCAGGTGAGGAAGGAGCTCAAAAATGGTCTGAGGAGAGCCAGGAGGGGGCACGAGAAAGGCTTGGCAGAACGGATTAGGGAGAACACAAAGGCATTTTACACTTATGTGAGGAATAAGAGAATGGTGAAAGAAAGAGTAGGGCCGATCAGGGATAGCATAGGGAATTTGTGTGTGGAGTCTGAGGAGGTAGAGAAAGCCCTAAATTAGTTTTTTGCTTCTGTCTTTACGAAAGAAACGAACTTTGTAGTGAATGAAACCTTTGAAGAGCACGTGTGCATGCTGGAATGGATAGAGATAGAGGAAGTTGATGTGCTGAAAATTTTGTCAAACATTAAGATTGACAAGTTGCCAGGCCCGGACCAGATTTGTCCTCGGCTGCTTTGGGAAACGAGAAATGAAATTGCTTCGCCACTTGCGAACATTTTTGCATCCTCACTCTCCACTGGAGTTGTACCTGAGGACTGGAGAGAGGCAAATGTAATTCCTCTCTTCAAGAAAGGAAATAGGGAAATCCCTGGCAATTACAGACCAGTAAGTCTCACGTCTGTTGTCTGCAAGGTGTTAGAAAGGATTCTGAGGGATAGGATTTATGACCATCTGGAAGAGCATGGCTTGATTAAATGCAGTCAACAAGGCTTTGTGAGGGGCAGGTCATGCCTCACAAACCTTATCGAGTTCTTTGAGGATGTGACTAGAAAATTTAATGAGGGTCGAGCTGTGGATGTGGTGTATATGGACTTCAGCAAGGCATTTGATAGGGTTCCCCATGGTAGGCTCATTCAGAAGGTCAGGAGGAATGGGATACAGGGGAACTTAGCTATCTGGATATAGAATTGGCTGGCCAACAGAAGACAGTGAGTGGTAGTAGAAGGAAAATATTCTGCTTGGAAGTCTGTGGTGAGTGGTGTTCCACAGGGCTCTGTCCTTGGGCCTCTACTGTTTGTAATTTTTATTAATGACTTGGATGAGAAGATTGAAGGATGAGTCAGAAAGTTTGCAGATGCCACAAAGGTTGGAGGTGTTGTTGACAGTATAGAGGGCTGTTGTAGACTGCAGTGGGACATTGACAGGATGCAGAGATGGCTGAGAGGTGACAGATGGAGTTCAACCTGGAGAAATGCAAGGTGATGCATTTGGGAAGGTCGAATTTGAAAGCTGAGTACAGCATTAAGGATAGGATTCTTGGCAGTGTGGAAGAACAGAGGGATCTTGGTGTGCAGGTACATAGATCCCTTAAAATGGCCACCCAAGTGGACAGGGTTGTTAAGAAAACATACGGTGTTTTGGCTTTCATTAACAGGGGGATTGAGTTTAAGAGCCATGAGATCTTGTTGCAGCTCTATAAAACTTTGGTTAGACCGCACTTGGAATACTGCGTCCAGTTCTGGTTGCCCTATTATAGGAAAAATGTGGATGCTTTGGAGAGGGTTCAGAGGAGGTTTACCAGGATGCTGCCTGGGCTGGAGGGCTTATCTTATGAAGAGAGGTTGACTGAGCTCGGACTTTTTTCATTGGATAAAAGGAGGAGGAGAGGGGACCTAATTGAGGTATACAAGATAATGAGAGGCATAGATAGAGTCGATAGCCAGAGACTATTTCCCAGGGCAGAAATGACTAACACGAGGGGTCATAGTTTTAAGCTGGTTGGAGGAAAGTATAGAGGGGATGTAAGAGGCGGGTTCTTTACACAGAGAGTTGTGAGAGCATGGAATGCGTTGCCAGCAGCAGTTGTGGAAGCAAGGTCATTGGGGACATTTAAGAGACTGCTGGACATGCATATGGTCACAGAAATTTGAGGGTGCATACATGAGGATCAGTGGTCGGCACAACATCGTGGGCTGAAGGGCCTGTTCTGTGCTTTACTGTTCTATGTTCTAATCATGAGTATCATAGTAAGATTTTATAAGTGGCTCACAAAATTCCAAAAGCAAGCCATAATTCCATTGGCCAGGAATATATAAAGATCTGGTCAGATTTTATAGTCATAGAGACGTACAGAACTTTTAGTCCAACTTGTCCATGCCAACCAGATATCCCAACCCATACTAGTCCCATCTGCCAGCATTCGGCCCATAGCCCTCCAAACCCTTCCTATTCATATACCCATCCAGATACCTTTTAAATGTTGCATTTATACTAGTCTCCACCACTTTCTCTGGCAGCTCATTCCATACACTTCTCACCCTCTGCGTGAAAAAGTTGCACCTTAGGTCTCATTTATATCTTTCCCCTCTTACCCTAAACCTATGCCCTCTAGTTCTGGACTCCCCCACCCCAGGGAAAACTTTGTCTATTTATCCTATCCATGCCCCTCATATTTATTGGTCAGAGTGTTGAGTATGAGTTAGGAGGTCGTGTTGCGGCTGTTTAGGATATTGGTTAGGCTACTGTTGGAATATTGGGTGCAATTCTGGTCTCCTTCCTATCGGAAAGATGTTGTGAAACTTGAAAGAGTTCAGAAAATATGTACAAGGATTTTGCCAGGATTAGAGGATTTCAGCTATAAGGAGTGGTTGAATAGGCTAACAAGGCATCTCATACTTCTCAGATAGTGGGGAAGCCCTCACTATCTATTAAATGTGCATATTTAATACCAGCACCCTGACTTTTTGAAGGGCTGTTCAGTAGCTTCATAGATTGACTAAAACCCCTAAGACCAGGAGTTGGAATCAGAATCTTATAATAATTATGAGTATTTCAACAAAATGTTGAGGCTCTACCTTTGAAGAAAATTATGGCAAAAGTAGTTATTGAAAAGCTAGTTTATTTTTAAAAGGTACATATTATCTAAGGAAACATAGATAACAAATCAGGGTTCAGATTTGTTATGACCACGGGTTGGAACCTGAAGTATTGTTGACTTTTTAATCCTTATTTCCAAAATAGATATATTTTTTTAAAAGGAGCAGTTAAAGAGATAATAACTGCAGGTATTAAAAAACGTCTGCATGGAACCAATGAGATGAAACATCTAAAGATTTCAAAGACAGTGATCTCTTGTGATGACAAAGATAACAAGGGATTGATAACACACTGCTCAATAGCAAGCCACCCCTGTGGATTATGTCCCAATCTGTGGACACATTTTGTGTTTTTCCATTGGAAGAATATACAAGGTAGCAGTTATAAAGCCAGTTTAAGCTCATGGACTGGTGGGTCTGAATGTTCTCATGTATACCAAGCCAGGTTCGAAGATCAGTCAAAACCTAACCCCTAGTCATCCCTGTGTTCTCTCACTCCAAGAGCAGCAAAACAGTTTAAAAAAAAGGCTGCAGGACAAAGGAACTTCCATCAGCCTACAAAACCAGGAATCTCAAAAATTGCCTGTTTAATTGCCAATGTAAACATTGTGGGTGCAAACCAAAATTGCATAAGGTCATCTTATCTGCACTTCATAACCAAATCAGAGATTTATCCGTATAATGGATTTTTAATTTTATTTTTGGATTCACCACACATATCTAATTTGTGCGTATGGGTATTGCATTACCAATTCTTCTCATCTTTAGCAATTAAAAAACTCATTCTTTTTTGTTAATTCAAGAAAGTCTCATTAAATTGGCTTCTTTTAAAACATAAGTTCATTGGGGTCTGGGGGAAAGGTATACACAAAGGAAGAGAAATCCTTTTTGTATTAACGTTGTTGTAGTCAATTGTTGGGGGGGGGGGGGGGGGGTGGTGTTGAATAAAGAAGGGGAGTCAATTCAGCCCTCCTCAATAGTGATATCCAATCTGGAATTGTAACAAATTGGGGACCATACAAGTTTCATGTTGCAAATATTCAAGGGAATAATGAATAGTTTGGGAATTAAACTATTTTTGTTTTCATATCATCCACAATCTTAAACAGCATTTAAAAGATGACATCAAACATTAAAAGCACAACTAAAACTTAATAGGTAGGATTGTCTGAGTAATTGGAATAAAGGAATTCCGTTGTTGCTCCTTGGCATTTGTTTTTTTCCCTAATGAATCCACAAGATTCAATTCTTGAGAACTGACAGAAGGGAATCAATTGAGAGGACCCTTCAATTAATCAAACAAAAACAAATTATAAAGCGAATATCAGAGACTACACTTCTGACCCATGTGTTAAGTTTCCGAGAAAAACTAACCACAGCAGTGAATTGGCCAAAAAAGCATCTGGAAAGTACTCAGCCAACATTGAAAACTAGAGCAAATAAAAGGTTAAAGTTCAGAATTGGGTAGCCCATCTCAGCCAATGAGCTGAATTTTACCAAAAATTGACTTAGTGTAATTTTAGTTAGGTTTCATGGTGGCTTTCTGCCTGTGAGCAAGTTATTTCATGCAATTTTCTGCTGCTGATTTTATTATGTATCCACAATAATGTGCTATAATGCTGCTATAATGCTGCTCTCATGCTATCGTGCACTCACAAACAGTGACACACTTGCTACTGCTGGAAGCTTCTGGAATTTCCAAGACTGATGCCTTTTCTTCTGCAGAGTTGGGATGAAGGTGCATGATGAATTATTCTTAATTGCAAACATAGGTTCCAGAACAGAGGAAATATTAATTTCAGTTTATGGTCATGTGAATGTCTGACCTGTTTTTATAAAAATCAGAATCTAATATTTTAAGAGTCAGATAAAGACATTTTAGCTAAGTGATGAACTAATTGACTTCCCCATCATAGACATGCATGGCAGCAGTTCAAGAAGAGAACTTATGACCACCTTCATAATCTTAAACGAGGGAATAGATTCACAGAATAAGATGTTTGTGCCTAGTACTTTGGTCTTCAGGCTGGAAAGAAATTGCACAATAGTCACAGATTCAGAACATGTCACTTACTGATTATTCTTAATCTCAGCTAAATATTTGAACTTGCTTAAGCAAGTTCATTATCATTTCATATCATTTATTCATAGTCACTTTTCAAAAGAAGCTAATGCTAACAGGACCTGAATAGGTGTACCCAAGAACTCTGTGGGAAGCTAGAGAAGTGATTGCTGGGCCTCATGCTGATATATTTGTATCATCAATAGTCACAGGTGAGGTACCGGAAGACTGGACGTTGGTAAACGTGGTGCCACTGTTTAAGAAGAGTGGTAAGGACAAGCCAGGAGACTATAGACCAGTAAGCCTGACCTCGGTGGTGGGCAAGTTGTTGGAGGGAATCCTGAGGGACAGAACGTACATGTATTTGGAAAGGCAAGGACTGATAAGGAATAGTCAACTTGGCTTTATGCGTGAGAAATCATGTTGCACAAACATGATTGAGTTTTTTGAAGAAGTAGCAAAGAGGATTGATGAGGGCAGAGTGGTATATGTGATCTATATGGACTTCAGTAAGGCGTTTGACAAGGTTCCCCATGGGAGACTGATTAGCAAGGTTAGATCTCATGGAATACAGGAAGAACTAACCATTTGGATACAGAACTGGCTCAAAAGTAGAAGACAGAGGGTGGTGGTGGAGGGTTGTTTTTCAGACTGGAGGCCTGTGACCAGTGGAGTGCCACAAGGATCGGTGCTGGGTCCTCCACTTTTTGTCATTTACATAAATGATTTGGATGCGAGCGTAAGAGGTACAGTTAGTAAGTTTGCAGATGACACCAAAAGTGGAGGTGTAGTGGACAACGAAGAGGGTTACCTCAGATTACAACAGGATCTTGACCAGATAGGCCAATGGGCAGAGAAATGGCACCTATAGGCTCTCTTAGCCACTTGCCTCTGGTTTTGTGGGTATGGTCACTATTACCACTGTGTAGTAAAATCAGGTCAAATGAATTAACATTAAAGGGATAGTTTCCAACACAGTATATATAGCTCTAATATACATGCTCAAGATCTAGTCTTAAAGGAAAGGTATATGCAACACACACACACATGCACATGATCTCTCAGTCTCCTTCTCTCTTTCTCCAACACTATCTCTCTTTCTCTCTCTCTACCATCCATGAGGGTGATAAGTGTCTGTGGCACTACTGATCTGATTTTTGCACCCTTTATTTCTTATGAAAATGGACACTAGGGAAAAGATAAAGATGTTTGCCACTCCTTGTTATTGCACTTGATTCCCTAGCTTTTACATCATGGAATGAAGCCACTTGCTTGATTTGGATAATATTGACTGAGAGTGCTAATGCACTGCCATTGGCTAAAATTTAAAATTTGAAAAATATTAATGGTCTCTCTGTTCCTGACATGAAAGAAGATATGGCTGTATTTTTCTTTAAATATTAATATTGGCGCTGCAGAATATGGTGTTAGCAGATGTTTGGGTGTTCATATTTTGCTCAGTCGCCAGAATTTTTAGTTTCCACCTGTGATAGCTGCAGGACAGCTACCGAGGAGAAAGTGTCCTGTTTTATGCAATTACCTCAACCTAATTTATTCAAAAGTAGAGTGAGCTTTGGAAGGCTGAAAATCTTATACTTTTACATTTTCATATAGGTGTCATAAAAGCCTGAGAAAATTCTGATGCGTCTTATGAATACATCTATTTATCCTTTCAAATGAAACTCAATTTCATTTATGTTATGTGTTGCCTATTTATGTACTAAATGGATTTAATTTAAATTTGTCTTCTACCCTCTACTCTTAGTAACTAATGCACTGTGACTACACAGCAACTTTGTTTGCTGCCCGATTCTGAAATCAAATTCAATATCCACAGTAAGTCTTTTGTGCTAATGCTCACAGGAATTACGTATTTTATGTGGGAATACATACTCGCTCTCTCTTCCCTACGCATCCCATTCAACAGGATATCACCCCCCGGTTGCCCAGCTGATTCTTTGTTCCTGTGTCTTGCCACAGATACTCTTTCAATCTCTTCCCTTTATACTCTCTTTCCTTGAGCCTTCATCAAAGTCCCCAAAAGTCACCTCATATACAATCTTCTCTATTTACAAGACATTGTTCATTCTCTCTGTCTTTTCCACTACCTAATAAGGTGTCTTTCATCTAATGACCCCAAACTGCCCTTCCCATGCAGCTGCCTCACTCATTTCATCCTCTAAGCAAGCTATACACAGTCATTTCTTCTATAGTCACAATAGTCGCATTCCTGTGCGACCCCACACTACACAAGAATCGCGCAATACAAATAACACTTAAAGTGTTGGTGATGCGATCGCGCTATAGCCAACACATGTTTTAAAATTTTGCACTAGAGAAACAGCATCCCCCATTCATCAATCGTGTTACAGTGAATTTGCATTGACAAAATGCACGTTACAGCGGGATGACTTTTACTTGCAAGAATGATGATGGCAATTTATCTTTTGGAGCTCAACTCTAATGTCGATTGATTGTTGGATATAATTCAGATTCTCTAACTCACACAGGTCAGATATTCTCAGAGCCTCTGTAACCTTCATTAACAATATTGGTACTGGTTGGCCCATATTACCAAAATTCTCTCTTACTCAGAGTTATATTTTTCTGAATTGGTATTAATTTGTCTGTTCAGATCTTTGCAAATGTATTACTTGTTGTTTATCTTTTCTCAATTATTATTTCTAATTCTCTCCGTCATTATGCTTACAGCTGTGATTTTAATTTTCTTACTGAAATTGATTTGCATCTCCGTTTCTGCAAAGGATTCAAGGAATTCAGCCTCAGAACTTTGGTGAGATCACCTGCTGCACATTTTCTGATGTCTGTCAGCACTTTGCCAACATGGCGATGTTAATTGTCAAGTGGCAGTTGCATGGTTCATTGTGGCTAGTTAGTTTACTGTGAAGTGAGAGGCAAGTACTTAAGGCCCTCATGCCAGTAAAAAGCCTCCACATAACTAAGAGCCCCTTGTAATATATCCTTTATGGTGACACAAGGGGCGGCTCGGTGGCTCAGTGTAGCATCTTGTAGCCACAGTTTTAGAATAACACATAGTCAACTGAGCTCAGTGGCCAAATTTCATGATGTTACCATTAGCTCTAATGGGACTATGCAGCACAATCCAAACTTTCGGGTAGTTGTCCTAGCATCAACATTTTTTAGTTTTGCTACCTAAATCAATTGAACCTGTCATACTTTTCCAGTGCTGAATAAACTTTCTGCACCTATGGTGAAGAGAATTAAAATCTACTGCAGGCCAGTCTTAAAAGGCCAATCTTAAAAAGATAATTTATCATCTTCACCATAATGCACATAGTAGAAAGGCTGGCTTAATTCTGAAGTGAACACTGACACAATTTGTTTGCCAGCACTTGGAGTACTCTAGCAGTGTCAAAAATCCACAAAGTCCAACTTGTCATCATCCCTAATTATCTACTAAGCAAGGAAATTAGCTTTCCAGATTTCACTCCCAATGTGCTGTAAATCTTTTCTCTTCCAATTTGCTTCTTTCTCCTGGGTGGGCAAATTAAACTCCCCTTCGTATTTCCCCAAAAGATGCTTTCTATGGTTTTCTATTTTACTGTTCACATCTGGGTTTCATATCAGCATTTAATTAATCCTTAGTGATTGCTGGGCATTGATAGCCAACCAGGGAAGGCTCTGATTACACTCTGACCAGGCCTGGTGACAGACGCAGCCAGGCAAGTATAGCAAAGGCTGTGATTTATCACAGATTCCTCATCTCCATCAGAAACGCTGCTTAAGAATGCCTGCATAAAAATTAAGACAATAATTTACAAAATCAATAAACGATAGTAGTTTGCTCCGACTGAGGGTAACTTTAAAGTGTAGATTTGCCAAGAACATTGAAAACTTAGTGATGTTTTTAGCCTTGTTGAAATAAAACTTTAAAACGCTCAAAATTCCACATAAGTCTCCACCTATTAAAAGCTTTCTTTGAACCAGTAGCTGTTGCTCAAATTGATGAGCACTTGAATACAAGCCAAGAGGTGATAAGTTCAGGTCTCCTGCCTGCTGTCATCCGCACTTGCCTCAATGGGATGAGTTCTGCCACTTTCAAAGCACATATGCTGGATTGCATTTCAGAAAGATGAAGCTGGCATCATCGTATTTACAGTGCTTGGATTATGCCTCCTGGTGGCCAACAATAGACTGGCATTGATGAAACCTGGATATTTGCTGTCCACCATTCTGACTTTACTTCTGATGTACAATAGCTATTCTTTATTTTGATGTCTCACAGTAGGAATTTGGAAACTTGGCAGTAATAACATTTGAAATATGTCTTCAACTTATTACCCTGCACTCTGGCAGAAACGTTGACAGTTCTATTACAAACAGAAGTGTGGGCTTTGGTTATGCTGAAAATAAAGGTTATATGATTGCAGCTAAACTAAGTTAAAAGGTTGAGGTACATAATTTTCTGATGTTTCTCAGTTTTCTTAATGGTTGACACTTTGAAGTTGCTTATTAAATCGGACAGTATTTTGTTTGCTCGAGACTTTTTTTTATTCTTACGGGCTGCCAGTTATATGCTTAATATGGTCAAGCAGCCAGACAAGTCAGGCCTGACAGAAAATTGGCTAAACTAAATTAAACAGTAGCCAGCAGCTACACCCAATGGTGGAGACTGAGATCACAGAGGTCACAACATTTCAGGGGGAACCAGTTACAACCAGCCTAAGGGTTATGCACTGAAGAAGTGTCGATCAGACATTCTGGCATCTTGAATGCCTGAGTATGTGTACTTTACACCTTCCATCATGGCAACAGCAAAGGGTGTTGGTGTAACCCCATTTTGGATGCTTTGATTCCAGCACATGACCCCATTGGCCAATGGCCCACAGAATATTCTGTAAAGCCAGGGATGGGTGGTGAGGGGGATAAAAATACATGCCTGGGAGGTACCCCCTCAGTGAAGATACAGCGAAGACTTGTGGCAGAAAACAGTGTAACAACCAAAAAGACCCAGGGGAAGATCCACCATGACCTGTGAGGCCCACCTTTAGGGAAGATAGACAGCCCTAGGTCAGGAAGGAAGTAGATGCCAACAGCTCAGCTCGAACATGTGGATCATTGCAGGTACTATCCTTGCTCAGACAGATAGAGCTAGATAGATGGTAATTATTGTAGGAATTTGGGAAATGCTCACATGATGTTTTAATAAGGAATGTTTTATTAATAAAATTAAGTTAACCACAAACTGAATTCTGTGTCCCATTGCCCATCACACCGATAAGAGCACTTGTATAAAGTGTTTTTAATGCATAAACTGGTCAAAGTGTCCAAAGCACAGACTGCATTAATAATTTTCACTGAAGAGAACTGATGCATATTAACATCAACATAAGGATATTAATCATTTGATTCCACTTAGATCATCAAAATCTATCCGATTTATTGTAATGCTTTGACATAATCTAAAAGTTCATCTATTTTAGAATGATGCAATATTCTGAATCCTTAACTGGCAATATTTTAGAATTAATTACAATTTAAAATATGGTTACTTATGTGTTCAGAATATTGCATCATTCTAAAATAGATGAACTTTTAGATTATGTCAAAACATTACAATAAATCAGATAGATGACTTTTCAATCTCTCTTTCAGAACTGGTTCTTCTTCTGCTAGTTTTGCTCCTGTCTTCCAATGGGATCCTATTTTTGCCAATGTCAGTAAGCTTGGATAGAGACAAAAATACTGCAGATACTGGAATCCAAAGTAGACAGGCAGGAGGCTGGAAGAACACAGCGAGCCAGGCAGCACCTGGAGGTGGAGAAGTCAATGTTTCGGGTGTAACCCTTCTTCAGGACTGGGGGTGGGCGTGAGGGGAGTTCCAAATAAAGGGTGAGGTGGGAGCAAGGTGGTGAAGTGGGGATAGGTGAAGACAGATAGAGGGTATGACCTAATTGGTCATTGGGAGGAATGAATCCAGTTGGTGGCAGGGAGGAGTCGAAAAGATGGGGAGGGTCTGGGAAGGGAGTCAATGGATGGGGGATAGTTTATTATCCCATCAGGCGCTGTCAATGTGGTCTTCTCTATATCAGGGGGTCTAAACGTAAACTTAGGGAACATCTAACTGAGCATTGCAGCTGAGCATCGCGACCGGATCTCTCAGTCACTGCCCATTTCAATTCCCCCAACCACTCCCTCTCTGGCATGACTATCCTTGGTCTCCTCCATTGCCAAACCAAACTACAGCTCCTATTGAAGGAACAACACCTTATCTTCTGCCTTGGCAGCCTACAGCCCGGAGGACTCAACACTGAGTTCTCCAATTTCAAATGATCTCCCTCCCCATCCCCTGATTCTCTTCCCAGCCCCTCCCCCCTCCTTCCGCTGCTCCCTGCCACCAACCAGATAAAATCCTCCCATTGATCAACCAGGTCGTACCATCTACCTGTCTTCACCATTCCCCACTTCAACCCCCATGCCCCTACCTCCCCATTTATCTGCAGCTCCCCCTGAACCCACCCCCAGTCCTGAAGAAAGGTTACACACAAAATGTCAGTAAGCTGGCAGGTGTTATCTTAGAGTGAAAAAAAACCAATAACTGTGCTTCATAATCAATTTGTTTTGAAGTGCTTTGAAATTTCCTCAGGATAAACTGTAACACTATTTAAGTGCTCAAGCTAGAAGATTGATAGCCAGCACTCCACTGCACATAAGCAGCAGCAACAATGTTTAAAAGGCCTCCACACCATCCAGAACAGCACATTGGCACTTTCATCATTATGGTCAATATCCAGCTTCTCCATCACTTACTTCAGCATCATTCAAGTCCATGACCTCAAATTACCAAGAAGGGCAAGAGTAGCAAATGTCTTGCTGAGGAAATCACATGAAAATTCCCTTCAAGGCATGAGAAATTTGTACAAATGTTGTAATTTTTCATTTTTAGGCCAAAATTCCAATATTTGCTATTTAGCTTTATTATGGAACAAGAGGAAGCCCAATTACAGTCGGTTCTGCTATAATGCGGTAGTTCTGTTCTCCTGCAAACCAATGTTATAAGAAAATTGTGTAATAGCAGCATCGCTTAACTAATTGAGCTGGAATCACGTTATAACTAATACATACGTTAAAACTTCGCACTATAGAAACAGTATCCCTAATTCGTCAATTGTGTTATCGCAAATTTGCATTAATGAAGCACGCGTTATAGCAGAATGACTTGTATTACCTTCTCAGGCTGTAATCAACCAAATGACCTACTTCGTGTAGTAATAGTTTGATAAATCCATGATTCAGGAACAATAGACATTAATAGCAAAGTTGTATGTCATTTTCTGTTGAGCCAAGTCCTTCCGCACTGTTGAAATGAGGTGCAAGTCAAAGATACAGCAGGGACAGTTAAATGTCAATCTTAGTTCACATTGAATCTTCCCTGATGTACTTACATGCCAATGATGGCCCAATAAATCAGCAGTCTCTTCTTAACCTCAAATTGGCTTTCTTTCTCCGAGTGTGATTTGTTGCATCCTAGTCCTGAGAAATGCAAGACAAAAAGCTCTGACTTAGTGTTACTTTTTAAAACAATTGCTTAACTTAGTTCTTTATAATATTAGATGACTGAAAAGGGACAATGAAGCAGAATTTTCTTTTCATATTTTTTGTTACTCAGCGAGAAGCTTTTACATATGACCTTTTCAGTCTGAATTCCCAGGAGATCATTCATAGTAAGTACAAATTGCTCAAATCAGCCTTCAGGGATGTATGTCATCTTACAGCAGTAAGAAGGTAGCAGGATAGCAACAGCATCTGCATCATATCACCTAACATGTCAGTCTGACAAATATTCAGTAAAACACAAATGGTGGTCAAAGAGAGACGTGCAAGACTTTTGGCATAAACAAAATCAATGAGCATTGCCCTTCTGACAGTCATAAAGCACACTAAATGTGGCAGGTGCTGACGCCCCACCCTGAGTAGGAAAATCACTGACCCGATATCTGTGTTACGAATGGTTTTATTATGAATAGTTTAACATTCTGAGTTTATAAGCTAGGTTCTGTGCAGGATACAGTTCTATATAAAACAAAATTGCATGTGGTATTTATTATAATACATTTAGCTTGACTCAGTAGCATTCTCTACTCTGAGGCAGAAGTTGGAGTTTCAAACAATACTTTGGGATTTCAATGCTCCAAGCAGTCTTGCATTTTCAGAGGGGCCACATTTCAAAGGCAGCATTATAATGAGTAAAAGCAAAATCCTGTGGATTCTGGAGATCTGAAAGAAAAACAGTAAGTGATGGAGCAACACACGAAGTCTGGCAACATCAGTGGAGTGAGAACGCAACAGAATGCTAATTCCATCTGCACAATATGATAGATTTCTGATGACAGTTACTGGAATGAGGTGAGGTAAAAGGCATTGATGTTTTCAATCGGGGTATGCTCACCACATTGGATGGGCTACTCTTGATCCAGTGTTCCCATAAATTTGTTGCTATGTCAATAACATCTGCTCTGGCTCAGCCACATTCATTGATTGGTTGATGGTCACATGCCAAAGGACCTTCTGTATGGTGAATACACTATTGGGTCATAAACTCCTCAGCTTCCATATATCTATGGCCAGGGTACTGGAAGCAAGATATAACAAGCGTGGGCATTGACCACTGATAGCTGGGAGGTAGCTACTAACAGCCATAAACCATGAAGGCTGACTGTTGGGGTAGCATTGGAAGAGATGAGTCATAATAGAAATTTTCACAAAAGCATTTCAGTTGATCAAGGAGAGGACCCAGAAAAGCAATAGGGCAGCCAATTCCTGCTGCTGCTCAGCCCATTGCAAATGCAACAGAGACAGCTTTTCCAAAGTGGGTCTCCTCTTCTTAAATTCATTCACAGGATGTGGGCATTGCTGGCTAGGCTTCATTCATTGCCCATCCCTAATTACCCAGAATTCAGTTATGAGTCAACCAAACAGTGGGTCTGGAGTCACCCTTTGGCCAAACTGGGTAAGGATGACAGATTTTGCCCGAAAGGATATTTGCAAGCCATTGAGTTTTTATGATTATAGACGACGGTTACCATAAGGTTATCTCTTTATTTCAGAATTTCATTGAAGTCAAATTTCCCCAACTGTTGTGCTGGGATTTAAATGTCCTCCAGGAGCATTAGCCCAGAATTTTAGATTGCTATCCCAGTGACATTACCACAATGACACCACCTCCCTATTACAAATTAGGCAATGTTTCATGAAGTTGATCACCATAGCTTGAAGCATCATTAGATGGAAGGATGCCAAACGAGAATGTTGTGGTCATTAAAGCAGAATTTAATGCATGAGATTACATGCCATTCATTAGGTGAAAACATACAGCAGTAAGATGGAATAAAAAAGAATGACAAGGTACAGGAGTTTGCAGAACTCAATAAACCTTCCAGCTGTTAGCAGCATGACGTTGAAGTGAATGAACTACAGCTTGTGCGAACACATAACAGCTCATAATTCCCATTATCAACTGATCTGGCATCAACTCCATTCACTAACAGCAGCCTCGTTAAGCTTTACTGGCCAAGTAGAAATTAAGAGATGTAGTATTTTGTGTAACAGTAAACAAATGTAACTTTTTGGCAATCTGATCGAAGGACACTGGTTGCTAAGCCTGAAATCCTGCAAACACTAACATGGTAGTTTAAAGATTATTCTCCTTATCACTTTGAGACATTTGGTTGGCATGGCTAAGTTGGACCGAAGGATCTGTTTCCATACTGTATGACTTTCTGATCTCTATGATCAAAAAGAGAGTGAATGGGTCAGGAGTCCCTCTGCAGATAATAACAATAGAGGTGCTCCCCTGCTTAACCAACAGAATTTGTGTAACATGATAGATGATAGCAGCAGGCCAGCTTTTTCACACAGTAAAGACATTCCAGTTCTCACAGTGGCTGAGAATTGGCAGAACTTCCAGTCGAATGCCTGGCACACTCAAGTATGAGCCAAAATTGGAGCTCAAACCCTGTAAACATTGCAGTGGCACAGAACCTCCAAACTGCTGTGCTGTTCGGCTGCACATAGACCATCTTAAAATATTTAGATTCTTAGAAATGTGATTAAATGCCATTTTTAAAATTATATGTAACATGTTCAGATGTGCCATATCTATGTGATTCCCAACTTAGCAACGTAATCCTGTAAAATACTTTCCTTCCTTGTCAAATGCAACCAGAGACTGTCACAGGTCACCAGTTATCGATAAGAACATGTTATCTCCGTTAATCTGTAAACTAAGCAATAGCCACCAATGTAAAACCATCCAACCTGCCATCATACTGATTTTGAAAATAGTTTCTTATTCAGAGAAAAAGCAATAAATAAGTCAGTTTTTTTTATTTTATGTTAATCCTAAGTAATACGATAAGTAATAGGAGCAGGTGGGGTCCATTGAGCTGACACTGTCATTCAGTAAGGTCATGGCTGATCTGATGTAGTCGTTAAGTTCACTATCCTGCCTGCCCCCATAATCCCTAAATCAAGTCAAAGATTTCTTTAACTCAGCCTTAATAACAGACATTATTATGATGCCAGATGATGTTAATACAGTACTGGACAATCCTGAGAGAAACCTGGCTTGCTAAATCATATTTTGATTTGTTTTGGTTTTAACAAAGTGGTCTCTCACTGAGACATAACCACGCACTGTTGCAGGTTTTACGCTAATAATAAAATAGACGTTTATTGCAAACAAAAGAAAATAAAATAGAATAAACCCACCCATCTGCTTTTGTTTAGATTTTTTAGACTGGATTCCATACAGTGTGGAAACAGGCCCTTTGGCCCAACAAGTCCACACCGACCATCCGAAGAGCAACCCACCCAGACCCATTCCCCTACATTTACCCATGACTAATCTACCTCACACTACAGGAAATTTAGCATGGCCAATTCACCTAACCTGCACATCTTTGGACTGTGGGAGGAAACCGGAGCACCTGGAGGAAACCCACGCAGACACGGGGAGAACTTATAATGCAAATTCAAAGAATTTTTAAGGATTATAAAAATATAATCCCATTCATTCCCAAACACTTCAATGAAAGGAAACAAAACAATTTTTCTGCAGTACTAAAAAATGTCGTTCATTCAAGACTCATACAGGAGCAACTGTATCTAACGCCTTGTTATGTTTAACTCACTTGCGATTTTAATTTTTAGATTGGAAATGCAGATAGCTCCTTCCTGGAGTTACCGTACACCTGAGCTTCGATATACTCAACTTCAAGAAACCTCCTCAGGGTTATATTCCCAAACCTCTGGTCTGGGACTAACTCCACACCCAAATGTCATCCAATTCACTATATATACTTCCCTTTCAGGCCCATGGGTCTGTACAACCATGCTATTCCAAGATCTTCAGAGAACTTCTCCATTCAAAGTAAAAACTGAAATCCAAAAGTCCCTCTCTGAGCAATGGATGCTTCCCTAAAGTTTAAATAAAACAAGTTCCAGAAGCCTCTCAAAAAGGCCCTATTATTTGCCTTGCTGGGTTGCAAATAAATAAAGTCCATTTGTAGCCCACAAAACTCATTCACTCTAAAACCAGGCCTCAAAACTGTTTTAAAATAAATCACCACAGCTACAGAGTTAACTATTAGCTTCAAACACATATGTGCTCCTATGCTGTTGGGCCTTGTCTCTCAGTAATCACCCAGATGTGTTATTAAGGTCTTTGCAAATGCACTCTTGACCAAATGTTTAGCCAAATATGCTTTTTAGTCTATCAAACAGTTCAATCAAATGGTATAAATGTTCTTCGCAGGTTTGGCTAAAAACATCCAAATGATTAAGGCACACAGTAAAATAACCACATCCTTCAATTACTTTATCAGTTAACTGTGGAAATGTTACTAATGCATTTTTCATTCTAAACGGTATACCTTTACATAAATAAAGTCCACCTGGTGTTAAAGAAGCTTATCTTTCTTGCAAATATACCGAAAGCAAATTGATTTTTGTGACAAACTGGACATGAACAATTTATTCAAAATAATCCTCCAGTTGTGGTATTGGATATGAGTCCAGTTTTGGTACCATGTTGACTTTGTAATAATTAGTGGAGATGCTTTGTGACCCATGCTGATTTGGCACCATCAGAGTAGAAGAGCTTCAACTACTTTGACTAAGTTCTATAATGTCTAAGTGTTATATACTTAATCTCCTCCCTCATGTGAGCTAATCTCTCTGGATTGAGTCAGTATGGATATTGCTTTATAACTACTGCATTCCTCACATCGACATCATGAAGAGCCAGAACTCTTATAATTCTCTTATAGCCTTTGTAAGACACTTCAATAATCTTCTGGAAGATGAAAGTAATGTTATTCAATCTTTTACATATTTCTACATTTTCAAATATGATTATTGACAAGTTAACATTTGAATTTTCCATTTTTGATTCATTCTCCCATTATTCTGATGCTTATATTTCACTCCCTATTTCTTTCACTATTGTAAGTACAATTTTCTCCTATCATCCCTGTCATAATATCTTTCCAACATATTAAAATGATACACTTGGTGATTCTTTCTCCTCTCTGGAGTGCTCAGTATCATTGGATTTCTTCTTATTTTAATAGGACATAGTGAACCTTGCTTCAATGATTGTACTGCTAATTTCAACGATTAATATCTGTTAAGTGCAAAACAGAACTGGCAGTGCCCTTAGTTAACGCTGGATTTAAACCAAATTAGGCAGGTGGGTACTGCAGATGCTGGAGATTAGAGTCAAGATTAGAGTGGTGCTGGAAAAGCGCAGCAGGTCAGGCAGCATCAGAGGACCAGGAAAATCGACGTTTCGGGCAAAAGCCCTTTAACAGGAAGGACTTCCTAATGAAGGGCTTTTGCCAGAAATGTCAATTTTCCTGCTTCTCGGATGCTGCCTGACCTGCTGTGCTTTTCCAGCATCACTCTAATCGTAAACCAAAATAGGACGACCTGAACAAAACTCTAGGCATGTGACCTTCCACACTTGCACATTGGCCTACATCCAAGGTGTTTTTTTTTAAAGTTTGCAAAACACGATCATGGTGCTTTCATTCGTACCTCCTCAACACGTTGGAAACTGTATTAACTTTATCTAAAGTTCCGAGGAGATCCAAAAAGAAGACCCAGATACAGTCCTTTGTGCACCTGTTTTCATACTGCTCCATCTGGTGGAAAACCAAAGCAGTTGCATGTAACCCCAGATGGCATGAATGGATTCAAATCTCTGGTATCTTTATGTTGTTGTTCAGGCAAATTCATTGTGTAGCATTGAAAAAGCTGCCATATAATTGCAATTTAAATCAAAAGCTTGCTTCTAAATTCATTTGCTTGTTTTAAACATCATGATTCTTGATTCTGAATTTCATCTAAGTGAGAAAGTGTTTGACTTTTACTCTATTTGTGGTGAAATGATTAAATTCAGTTTGCACCTATTAATTCCACTGACTTCAGCTACATTCAATTTCCTCAATACATAGAACACACCTCGGCTCCAGTTTATGGATGGTGTTGTATTTCCATTGAATATATGTACCACAGAGTGTGCAAGTTTCTACACTAGCCAGAATCAAATCTTTTTGCTTTGTGGTGGGTACTTGACTACAATTTTGAGGTTGTAAATTTGATTCAGATCTGTGATTGCTTTAAACACACTTGTGCTTTTCATACACAGCTTGGGGAATTAACCATTTCAATCCAAGGTCATGTAATTTTAAAGACTTCTAGCTGAAGGGCAGGATGTTCATAGCAGCAATGTGGAACCCTGTACCCACCACATGGGCAGCTGTTATTGACTTCAAATTTCATTGGGGTGCTCCTTCAATCAGATAGACAGGGGGTTGGAAACTAATTAGCCCTTCGAGGGATATAACTGTTGTCCAAAAGATATTAGATTGAAGCAAGTTGGTAATAGATCAGGTGAGTTCCTGGTGTAAGGGCAATGTGCAATTCTTGGATGAGGGCTTACCCAATCCTTCAACAGGACATTGATTAGGCCACTTTTGGAATATTGCGTGCAAGTCTGGTCTCCTTCCTATCGGAAAGATTTTGTGAAACTTGAAAGGTTCAGAAAGAATTTACAAGGATGTTGCCAGGGTTGGGTGATTTGAGCTATAGGGAGAGGCTGAATAAACTGGGGCTGTTTTTCCTGGAACGTCAGATGCTGAGGGGTGACCATATAGAGGTTTATAAAATTATGAGGGGCATGGATAGGATAAATAGACAAAGTCATTTCCCTGGGGTCGGAGAGTCCACAACAAGAGGGCATAGGTTTAGGGTGAGAGGGGAAAGATGTAAAAGAGACCTAAGGGGCAACATTTTCATGCAGAGGATGGTACGTGTATGGAATGAGCTGCCAGAGGAAGTGGTGGAGGCTGGTACAATTGCAACATTTAAAAAGCATTTGGATGGGTATATGAATAGGAAGGGTTTGGAGGAATATGGGTCGGGTGCTGGCAGGTGGGACTAGATTGGGTTGGGATATCTAATCGGCATGGACAGGTTGGACCAAAGGGTCTGCTTCCATACTGGACATCTCTATGACTCTATGACTCCGAGATGGTGGCAGGAAGAGGCCGCTCTTCCATACCACGCACACCCACGCACACTCAGAAGGAACATGGTGTGAAGAAACTGAATTCACTTTCAGAAGAGGTTCAGTAATGTTGCATGTGAGTGCAACATGCCATCTGCCTGCCCCAACCTCCTCACTAGCTCCTGGTCCTCACATCAGGCTTTTGGTTCGTCACTTTCAAGCATATACAGCTGCTAAGAAGGAGCTTTATTTTGTTCGTTGCTCTCAAGCAGTGTGTGCTCAGGCATTTATTGATCCACTAGAATGGTGGAGTGGCAGGCTGCAAGCGGAAGCAGCAATGAAAATCAAAAGACTCAAGGTGGCTTTATGGGAGCATAGCGATATAGGACTTAGAAGTACCAAAGGCCATTCTGCCCTTCAAATCTGCTCATGCAAGCATTTGTTTGTCTCCATTGAAAGGTTAGAGACAAAAAAAAACTGCAGAGCTGGAATCCAAGCTAGACAAGCAGGAAGCTGGAAGAAAGGTTACACCCATAACATTGACTTCTCCACCACTTGATGACTGCCTGGCTTGTTGTGTTCTTCCAACCTCCTGCATGTCTCCATTGAATGGTGGGCAACCACCACGGAAAACCAAGTCCAACACACTCATTGTCTCCTGGCTATGTCTACAGAACTGAAGTTTATTGCTCTAGCTATAGGTGCTGAGTTTCAAAGGCAAGGTGTGAGGAGGTTGAGGCAACTCCACCTTACTCCTAAGTGTTCCTTCCTCTCACAAAAACCAAAGGATGCCAGCAGGTATCCAGGGGGAGTGGGGGAAGGACCATAGACAGGTGCTTCTTCTCGGGATGTGTTGTAATTTCCAGACCCCTCTACACCTCCCTTGCCTCTGATCTTAAAGCCTGCAGAAGTTCAAACCAAAGAGGTTGAGCCTGTGTCTAGATGGAATAATTCCATGAGGTCTATCCCCTGTAGCCCCAAACACACCCAGTGACAGCTAGAAAATCCTCCAAGCCAAAAGGGCCAACTACAGAGCAGGCTCCATCCACCACAACTGCGGAAGATTGAGCAGCATTTTAACATAATGGGAGACAGGTGAAGAAAGAAGGTAACGTTGTCAAATAAGTGGCACAGGTATGTTGTGATTAACCTTTCACTTTTGCAAATACACCTTCACTTAAACATTAAAATATCTGATGTGGTATACTTATGTTGTTAACCTCGTCAAGTCACTCCCATGTGAGAGGTGAGAAGGCTTTAGGCATCCCAAGCATGAGAGAAGTTGCAATGACTAAACATTGCCTATTTTTCATAAACAACTGACAGCTGACTGCAGGTAACCTTTGATGTAGGGTTCCTTGGACTGAGACACAGACGACTGCAGCCATCCTGACTTACACCCATAAGGTTGTTCAATCAGAATCATGGAGCTTCTTTCCTAGCAGTACTCTGAATGGACCTAAATCACACAAATGTCACGGTTCAAGAAGGCAATAACCAATGTTTCTCAAGAGCAATTAGGGATTGGCAACAAGTAACCTGTCTGTTCACAATTCCATGAAAGAATGAAGTAAAAGAGCAAACATGTCTTTCGGTTTAGTATTCCTGTTGTATGGCAGTTTTATGGCTTTGCAGCAGAATCTCAGTACATCAGTGTGCCTCCAAATGATAGTCTTTGAAAGTCAGTGTTGCTATCTGAATCCAACTCATACTAAACAAGAATATTGCGGAAACAATACATTTCTCTGCAAGGAAGATGAAAAAATATCAGTTCCACACAGACCGTGTGATGAACCACATTATACACACTTCTACACAATCATTGGCAAAGCTTCATGAGGAAAGTTATGCTTCTTAAATTGTGGACAGGAAATAAAAATGAAAAATTTACAATATTGCTGCACTGTGCAATATTTTTAAGAACTTTGGTAATCGGGCTCAGAACTTGTTGAGCTAGACAGATGTTCAAGCTTCCAGCCAATAATACACAATAATCAATTACTGTTGTGTGGCAGGTTGATAAGAGACAAACTTTAATTCAGTTCAGATTGTTAAGAAAGTGCTCCATTTTCATGGACTTTTATTTCATCTTAAATCTGCTCATAAAGTGGAGTTTTATTACTTTGAGTAAGTCTCTTCTTCAATGATAAGTGTTTTATCTGAATTTGGCTGTGATGGAGCCTCTTCAGTTGAGTGTTGTTTACACTGTTATCCTGAAGTGGCCCCTTTCGTTTTCCTGCCCCACTTGGCTGCAATGGTTCTTTCATTTTTATGTTTCAGATACAGGAAACGGCTGCATAGATTTACCAAACACATAAAATGACCCCTGGTGGCTCTTTATCAACTAATTCGCCAACCAAGGGAAAGGTGAACTTTCCCTTGATCCTCATTCTTAATTGTGGAAAGCCATCACAGAGACAGGAGATCGTACAATATCTGCGGCAGGAGGTATCTGTAAAGGTTACAAATGAAGGAAGCAGTGAGAGATTTGAAATTTGCAGGAAATCTGGAGAATGTCACAGCTCAAGTTTTTGACTGCACTTATTGTACTGAATATAATTGACTTTGTTGGAAATGTTTTATCTTTTATTTCTAATCTGTTAAGATTATTTTCCAATTTGGCCATTCACAATCAGAATTTTATTCATGAAAGATTTCCTATCCTTATTTACAAAGAATAGCCTGCAAAACATCATATGGGCATTTCAGACACTTGTGCTGGTCACTTTGTTCAGGCATCTAATAATAGGAAATGACAAAGAGTTAATTCCAAGTACAGGTAGTGTGAACTCCAGTTATATAACTCTCTTGAAGAATCTATTTACGGTTAATTTATATTTGAACACAATTGCTAAAGGTACACAGCTGCACAAATAACAAAACTTGATTATGTAAATGCCACAAAACATAGCATTTCAAAAAACTGAAGTTGTCAAGTTATCCAACACTATGTCCTGAGAAGAGACAGAATGGGTTGCAAATTGTTTGTTTGGAAACAAAGCAAGGCACTTAAAAGTTCCGAGGAAGGGTCGCTCGACCTGAAACGTTAACTCTAATTTCTCTTCACAGATGCTGCTGAGCTTTCCCAGCAACTTCTGTTTTCATTGCTTTTGCTGTTGGACTTCAATATGTGGTGTTGAATCCGGCTTGTCACCCCGATTCCACTTTCACGGGATCAGTGAGGCGCTGTGCTCACACAAGCTCCATAAATCCTGAGACACTGTGATGGAACTATGCTGGCTGATAAGGTGGGACCTCAGACCTGTAAGTGTGGGTGTTAATATTCTCCTGATGGCTGTGACGGTGAGAGCTCTTTTGGGCATCTATGTGACTGGCTTCTTCCAGGAACTGACGTGTGCAGTCTCTCAGTCATGCACTCGCAAACACATCATCATAGTGACTGATGCTATATGTGAAATATTACACCAATTCATTCTGTTTCCCCAGTGCTGAGGCCAGAGCTACAGACTGGGCAGAAACCTAGCTGACTTCCCCCAGGTTCAGGGTGACATTGACTACACATACATGGTATTGAGAGGGCTGTATCATAACACTGTGGAATTCATCAAACGAAAAGGCTCCCATCCGCTTAATATGTGATCACCATTACCCACTTCTTGTGTGTCTGCTATCCTGGCAGCTGTCATGACTCCTACATCCTGAAGCACCTTTGTGTCGCTGGTGAGTTTGAGAATATGGATGCCTTACAAGGCTGATTAGTGGGGGATAAGGGATACCCATTGTGACCATGGCTGATCACAACATTGCACAACTCCCTGAAGAGGTGGATGTTTGATACAATGCTGCCCATGCTTTGCATTGGGTCATGGTGAAACAGATGATGGGGCTTCAGAAGGTGTGCTTCCTCTGCTTGGACTAGTCTGGGGTGACAATAGGTAATTTACCACGTCAATCCCCCTACCCTGGACATCTTTGGACTCAAATTGGCTGGGTTGGTAGTTAATCCTGATGTGCTGTGTTCTAAACTGTTGGAGCAGTCAACAAAGCGATGCGTTAGATGCTGAAGAACAGGGGTATGAGAGCAGTCATCTGAGGAGGAGTATGAGGATATTGTGAAGCAGGAAGCCCTCTTTCTGTATGACATGATTTAGATATATCAGTTACTACAAGGCAGGCGGAATCTGATTGACAGCTAATTTCAACAAATGAGAATTGTAGCATATCATCATAGACTGCAAAATAGTCATTGGTCATCATGCCAGCACATTGTGAAGTTGAACTGTAACTTCCATTCATTTGTTTATGTTCATTTTTGCTGGCTGTAACTAAGAACTCATGTATGCAATTGCTGAATTGTTTGTCTGGATATCTTGTTTCACTGTTGGCAAACTGTCAGTCTCCAATGGGCATTGGTTGTAACAGAGCTGTAGTGAGTTGGAGAGGGCTTTTAAATGGGATTAAGCTAAGGCCTGGTGGCTAAGCAGTGGCTAGATGAGAAAATGGGGTTGTAAATGCGAGGGAGTGTCAGCTATGCTGGCTCTATGTGATGAGCACAGTGGATTTTTATTGGCTGTACCATAACGTAATGAGGGCGGTACGGTGGCACAGTGGTTAGCACTGCTGCCTCACAGCACCAGGGCAACTTGGGCAACTGTCTGTGTGGAGTTTGCACATTCTCCCCGTGTCCGCGTGGGTTTCCTTCGGGTGCTCTGGTTTCCTCCCACAATCCAAAGATACGCAGGTCAGGTGAATTGGCCATGCTAAATTGCCCATTGTGTTAGGGAAATGGGTCTGGGGTTGGGTTACTCTTCAGAGGGTCGGTGTGGACTGGAAGGGCCTGTTTCCACATTGTAGGGAATCTAATCACAATTGATGAGGGGTATCAATATGGAATTCCAAGCATTGTCTGGATGCACAACAGCCTTTTAAAGATGGCATGGGAACCAGGGATGTTGCACTTTTGGTGAATTTCTGTTGAGTGGTGATTTGTTCTGGGACTGGCGAGTGGTTGTTTGGAATCATAGAAACCCTGCAGTGTGGAAGCAGGTCATTTGGCCCATCAGGTCCTCAGCAAGCCTCTAAAGAACATCCCGATCCAGACCGCACCTCTACTCTAAGCCTGTAACCCTATATTTTCCCATGATTAATCTACCTAGCCGGCACATCCTTGGGCATTACAGGCAATTTAACATAATCAGTGCACCTAACCTGGACATCTATGGACCAGAATTGGCTGGGTTAGTAGTTAATGAGGGGAATTTGGTAAGATGCAATCTCACTTGACCTTAGTGGAATTTCATGAAACTGGTACTTTGTCAGGAAAAGGTAGAATTCAGCCCAAAATGTTACTCAGGGAAGCTATTTAACAAAATGCACAATTAGATATAGATTTACAAATCAGGGACTGTGTATGTATTGTCCTTTCATTGCCAAAATTTATACAGCACTTAAATTAATCCTGGACCAATAGAATTTAAACCTTGTATCTCGTGCATTTCTACAGTTACTAAATAAGGTATATTTCTGAATCTCACCAGAAACAGGGTAAGTATAATTTTTGTCCACTTTCAGAGGGTTTCTCTCCTTGAGGCCATGTGAGTTTCTCATGCTTTCATCCAAAACACATTTCTTTAACTAGGTTACTTGCCTCTATGTAAAAGCGAGTACTGCAGATGCTGGAGATCAGAGTCAAGATTAGACTGGTGTTGGAACACCACAGCAGGTCAGGCAGTAGCTGAGGAACCGGAAAATCAACATTTCGGGCAAAGGTCCTTCATCAGGAATGAGGCAGGGAGCCTTGGAGATGGAGAGATAAATGGGAGGGGGGTGGGGCTGGGGGGGGGGGGGGGAGGGGGGGGAGCGGCGAAGGTAGCTGAGAGTGCAATAGGTAGATAGAGGTGGAGGTGAAGGTAATAGATCAGAGAGGAGGTTGGAGCAGATAGGTGGGAAGGGAGATTGATAGGTGGGACAGGTCATGAGGATGGTGCTGAGCTGGAAGGTTGGAACTTGTGTAAGGTAGGGAATGGGAAATGAGGAAACTGGTGAAATCCACATTGATGCCATGGGGTTGAAGGATCCTGAGCGGAAGATGAGGCATTCTTCCTCCAGGTGTCGAGTGGTAAAGGACTGGCAATGGAGGAGGCCCAGGATCTGCATGTCCTCGGCAGAGTGGGAGGGTGAGGTGTGGGTGTCCCAGAGATGTTCTCTGAAGCGCTGTGCAAGTAAGTGTCCTGTCTCCCAAATGTAGAGGAGACCGCATCAGGAGCAAGGGATACTCCTGACAAGTAAATGACAAGTGTGGAAGTACAGGTGAAATTTTGATGGATGTGGAAGGCTCCTTTGAGGCCTCGGATGGAGGTGGGGGATGGAGGTATGGGCGTAGGTTTTGCAGTTTCCTGTGGTGGTAGGGAAAGGTGCCAGGAGGGAAGGATGGGTTGTTCGGTGGTGTGGACCTGACCAGGTACACACCCACCGACTCCTACAGCTGCCTGGCTTATACCTCCTCCCACCCTGCCTCCTGCAAAAATGCTATCCCTTGTTCCCTATTCCTCCATCTCTGGCGCATCTGGTCCCAGGAGGACCACCTCCACCACAGAACACATTAGATGACCTCCTTCTTCAAAGACTGCAACTTCCCCTCCCACATGGTTGATGATGCCCTCCAGCGCTTCTCATCCATGTACCGCACCTCTGCCCTCAAACCCCAATCTTCCAAACGCAACAAGAACAGAATCCCCCAGTCCTCACCTTCCACCCACCAACCTCCACAGACATTGCATCATCCTCCACCATTTCCGTCACCTGCAAATGGACCCCAACACCAGAGATACGTGTCCCTCCCCACCCCTATCTGCTTTCCGTAAAGACCATTCCCTCTGCGATTACCTAGTCAGGTCCATGCTGCCTAACAACTCATCCTCCCCTCCTGGCACCTTCCCTTGCCACTGCAGGAACTGCAAAACCTGCACCCACACCTCCCCTCTCACCTCCGTCCAAGGCTCCAAAGGAGCCTTCCACATCCATCAAAGTTTCACCTGCACTTCCACACTTGTCATTTACTGTATCTGTTGCTCCCGATGCAGTCTCCTCTACATTGGGGAGACTGGACACCTACTTCAGAGTGCTTCAGAGAACGTCTCCGGGACACCCACACCAATCAACTCCACCACCCCCTAGCTGAACATTTTAACTCCCCCTCCCACTCTGCTGAGGACATGCAGGTCCTGGGCCTTCTCCAACATCACTCCCTTACCACTCAACGCCTGAAGGAAGAACGCCTCATCTTCTGCCTCGGGACTCTTCAACGCCATGGCATCAATGTGGACTTCACCAGTTGTCTCATTTCCCCTACCCCCACCTTACCACAGTTCCAACCTTCCAGCTCAGCACTGCCCGGATGACCTGTCCCATCTGTCAATCTTCCTTTCCACCTATCCGCTCCACCCTC
This sequence comes from Chiloscyllium punctatum, assembly GCF_047496795.1. Classification (NCBI taxonomy): domain Eukaryota; kingdom Metazoa; phylum Chordata; class Chondrichthyes; order Orectolobiformes; family Hemiscylliidae; genus Chiloscyllium; species Chiloscyllium punctatum. Next base: position 20,696,604 of record NC_092764.1, read on the forward strand.
CTCTCCGATGTATCATCTTCACCCCCACCTTCATCTACCTATTGCACTCCCAGTTACCTTCCGCACAGCCAACCCCCTCCCATTTATCTCTCCACCCCCAAGGATCCCTGCCTCATTCCTGATGAAGGGCCTTTGCCCGAAATGTCGATTTTCCTGCTCCCCAGATGCTGCCTGACGTACTGTGCTTTTCTCGCATCATTCTAATCTTGACCTTGCTTCTATGGTTCACCTCTTGTTTAATATGAGTCCAATTCTCCCACTCACTGCATTAGTCTCTACTTGGACTTCCTGGGATTCCTGGCACTTTTATCATACTTACAAAGTCGTTGTGCCTGGTCGAGCATTGGCAGTCCAGAGCTGATTTGCACAGTTCAGGACACTTGCCCTGGACATGGCACTTAAGGGAAATAGCAACATGAGGCAATTAGTTATTTTGTTCTTTTAAGGGAATGAAAGTGAAAACCATTTTTGTTGGAAATCAATTAAAGAGTTATTTGTGTCCTGCTTAACAGCTTGAATGGGAATAAAATTCTTGTGCCTGCTTTGGAGAAAGCTGTGTATTCCTGAGGTTGGGTCAAGTCTCATATAACATAATTGACTTGAAACCTGACTGTCCAACGACTGAATTGACAATATCTGGAGCTCACAATGCATGTTAAAAAAAACAACCAACATTTTCTGGTACTGAGGAGATGAGTACAATGATTCAACAAAGCATGTATCCTTTTAAAAAAAATTAGATTCGGAATCAATGTCTTGTTTTCCAGAAACTCAATTATCACACTTTGTTTTTGCAAAAGTTCCAAGATTAACAGGAACAGCCTGCTCTGCACAAGATGCCATATTGGCTGGGATAGTTCACACCACGGTATTTTTAAACAGCTTACATTTGCTTTTGGTTAATTCTTTTGCCTAGTTTAAACAAAAGTAAACAAAAGAAAATTAGCTGCTGGAAATCTGAAACAAAAACAAGAAGGGGCTGGACAAACTCAACAGCTCAGGCAACATCTGTGAGAGAACAGACACGCTCATGTTTTCTAGCAAATAGAGGAAGAGAGGAGAAAGGAGCATGAAATACTCAGCACATGTGACAATCAAGGAAGAGAATGATGCGTGAAGTGTTTTGATGGAAAATGTGATGTGATTAAATGCAATATTAGAAAGAGACAAGTGGATACCACAGGAGAAATAAAAAACACTTTTGATTTAGACAAAATATGTGACCAGCTGAGGGAATGCAATCCAGGAAAGGTAAACATGGAAGCATGAGAAATTGGCCAAATTTCACGTCTAAGTGATGTGAAAGATGGGACAACACAATGCAGCCTTTTCCATCAAAATTGTATTCCGAAGAAGAGAAAGATTTGTTATTTGTTATTTTAGGCATAAAAGCAAATGATAGTCACTTGTAAATTAATTTTGCTTTGGTCAACTTGTGAATAGTTTTGAGTTTTTTTTAATTTTAGAATTCCAAATAAATGCACCCTTTTGTTTAGATTAGATTCCCTACAGTGTGGAAACATGCCGATCGGCCCAACCAGTCCACACCGACCCTCCGAAGAGTAACCCACCCAGACCCATTTCCCTCTGTCTGATGCACCTAGCACTATGGACAATTTAGCATGGCCAATTCACCTCAGCGGCACATCTTTGGACTGTGGGAGGAAACCCATGCAGACATGTGTAAACTCCATACAGCTAGTTGCCCGAGGATGGAATCGAACCTGAGACCCTGGTACTGTGAGGCAGCAGTGCTAACCACTGAGCCAGCAACTGAGCCAGAACATAATAGCAATGGTTGACACTTGTCAATTATTCAGCAAGACAAGGATATTTTTCAACAATTTCCAAACGTTAAAGGATAATCCAAGTCAACAAAACTCTCTCGCAAAAGAGAAATAATTTTATGTTCCATTTGGGCTTTCTGATATCACAGCCAAGAGAACAAAGCAAGAGGGTAGGGTTAACTGGAAGCTCTTTCAAAGACCCAGCACAGCCATGATGGGCTGAATTACCTTGCCCTATCCCAAATGGTAGATGAGTGGCTATTGGTGTTGCCACTGGGCTATTAAAATAGAGACCCAGGCTAATGTTCTGGGGACATGAGTTTGAATCACCAGTATAACAAAGTTTGAATGCAATTAACACATTCAGGAGTTAAACGCTCGTCTAACAGCGGCCACAAAACCATGATCGATGCTTCTTAAAAATCTTTGTGATTCACTAATAGCCTTGAGGGAAAGAAATCTGCCATCCTTACTCCAGACCTACAGCAACGTCGTTGACACCTTTTGAAATGGAGATGGAGAGGTCCAGGAAGGGGAGAGAGGTGTCAGAGATGGTCAGGGTGGAATGTGTTGGTGAAGTTGATGAATTGTTCAACCTCCTCCCGGGAGCACGAGGTGGCACCAATGCAGTCATCAATGTAGCGGAGGAAGAGGTGGGGAGTGGTGCTGGTGTAATTACGGAAGATCGATTGTTCTACATAGCCATCAATGAGACAGGCATAGCTGGGGCCCATACGTGTGCCCATGGCTACCCCTTTGGTCTGGAGGAAGTGAGAGGATTCGAAGGAGAAATTGTTAAGGGTGAGGACCAGTTCAGCCAAACGAATGAGAGTGTCAGTGGAAGGGTACTGTTGGGGACGTCTGGAGAGGAAAAATTCCTGATGAAGGGCTTTTGCCCAAAACGTCGATTTCGCTGCTCCTTGGATGCTGCCTGAACTGCTGTGCTCTTCCAGCACCACTAATCCAGAATCTGGTTTCCAGCATCTGCAGTCGTTGTTTTTACCTTTTGAAATGACCTAGAAACCAATTCAATTCAAAGCAATGAGAAAAACTATGGCGTAATATTTCAGTCAATAATTGTTTTGACAAAACAAATCTCTGCAGGAAAACACCAACCATTTGCAAATAGACTCTAATCTACTCCTGATTTTCTGTCTCATTGACTTAACACAGACTAAATATTCCTGATAAAGAAATTGGTATTGCTGGCATCACTGCTACACTGGATTTTGTTTAATTTAGATCATGAAAGCAGAGAACTGATTACACTGGCTAAACTGACTCTTATCAAAGTAGTAGAGTTGAAGACCTCATTTTTATATTGATTGATATGATAAGCACAGCCTATATGTAAAGATAATTTTTATATACGTTTAGTAATATACATTAAATATTGGAACAAAGCTTTTAATTGCTTCTCCAACACTCCCCCCCCCACACCCCTCCCCCCTCCCCCCCCCTCCACACACACACAGGTGGTTTTAGTCAAGTCAAATTAAGCTTTCTTAAGCTTTCACGTAGGAAATCTAAAAAAAAGTTTTCAATTTAAAAGTGCTCCAATTTGATGAGTAATGTTGCAGTGGGTAGTGTGTAAAATATATCAGATGTAATTATTTTATGTTTGGTACTTCAAGGGTTAACACAACCCTGAGAATCTCACTTAATTTGCAACTGAAGACCTTTATCTTTTAGTGGGTGACATTCAGTTCTCACGTTTCACACTTAATTACTTGTTCAGCAATCATGCTCCTAAGAGATAGATGTGTTTCTGTGTTTAGCCTGTGCAGCTGTGAATTGTTTATTTACTTACTGTCAGACTGGAATGACTGTAATTTAAGGTTCAGACCCTGCTACCCTAAGTACCAGGTCAACCAAATACTTCTATATTACTCACAACTTCAATAAAGGCATGGTTCGGAGGTGCTGGTGTTGGACTGGAGTGGACAAAGTTAAAAGTCACACAACACCAGGTTATAGTTACCAGGTTATTATAACCTGGTGCTGTGTGATCAATAAAGGCACTTTTCTTTAGGAGATGAAGACTATCTCACACTAATGATGATAACAGATACTGCAAACTTCTCAATTATTATCCTGAAATAATATAAGATTGGTGACTTCTAGTTGTTAAACCTCAATTTCAAATATTCTATATTACAGTATGACAAAGAAAATTATTTATATTTTCATGAAATACCATGAAACAGTTCACATTGGGGTGTAGGGGACGTTGCAATGAATCCAACAGGGACTTTCTGCAAAGTATGATCCCACAGATAATGAGATGAATTTACTTAAAAAGGGATTTCATGCCTGCTTTACAAGGTTGTTGCAAAAATTGGCAAAAATTGGCAAAAAATGTAGTATGTTATTTCCTAAATGTGTAATTTAATCTTATACATAGATCTATATATATTATATATACAAACTATGGAGTAATAAAGGTCTAATTCCATAAAGTTTGCAAAATTGCAGGATGGTGAATTTTAAGAATGCACTCCATTCTTTGTTTGCATTGCTTGTAATGCTGGACTTTGCCAGGTCCCCTAACATTTGATGATAGCCTTAATTTTCACTCCCCCATCTCAAGATCAGAATCCTGCATCTAAATGCTGGTGATTCTGACACTTTTGTTTCTTCCTTTACCAAAGCCTTCTACTAAAACTGCAGGGACATACAATGGAATAAGAATATTTTTATTGTTCCCTTAAATAATGGGACAGCCCAGTTTTATAATGTTCACAACTTTCCTTTGTATCAACAGTAAGTGAAAAGTGTGTTCAGTTCATGAGAAATTATTTACTGTCAACCAAAAGAAAAGTTTTTATGCATGCCTACTTTCCTTATGGCTTGTTCCATTGCCCAAGATAGAACATACTTAGATTGACCTTTGGGAATTGATTAGCCCTGGTGACCATATGGCTAGAGCAGAGTGCAGAATTACATCAACTGTGGGTTCAATCACTGGATTGGCTGAGATAGTTCTTGGAGCTGCCTTCTCACCTTACCCAGCACTTGAAAAATGAGGATGCTCTACTTATATATAGAGAGAGTGTTTCTCATACCTAAACATATCCAAACCATTTAATAGATTATGAATTAGTTTTGAAGTATTGTTACTCCTGCAAATGAAAGGGCAAACAATTTATGCACCATTTTATAATGATAAGGTCACTTCTTTTGCTGATACTGATTGACAGATAAATATTGTCATGTACCAGGGAGAAAGTCACTGATCATAGACATAAAGACCCGGGGTCTATTCATTCGACACAAAAATGCCTTGGCTAAGTGTATCATTTCAAAGATGGCACGTGTAACAGGCCAGTAATCCCTCAGTACAACCCTGAACATGAGACTGGATTTTATGTTCAAGCTTCATGTGGGATTTGAACATAATATCCCCTGATCAGAGGTGTAAGTGCAACCACTGAATGCCAGTTGAAACCATAATGCTATTGTGGTTGGCTTGGTTAATGTCAATGAGGGTACTGTTGTATTTTTTGATTTTGCTGCTTACATTCCCTTTGCTATCACTATTCAGTAATTTCAGCTGGAAAGTGATTGACAGGAGCCATTTGATGAGATGGAAACAGAACTGATAGTGAGAAATAAGCTGCTAGCTGACATTAGGTTCACTGCTGAGAATTTGAGGATTAAGGAAGTTGGGCTAAGAACTGTCTGTATTTGTGGAACAATGCTCCAAACCTGCCTACAACCTCAAGAGGAGAAGGAAAAAGATTGGAGAAATGGACAAATTTCTTAAACCAGTTTAGAAAAAAAGGGCAGCATGGCAACTCAGTGCTTAACATTATTGCTTCATAGCACCAGGGATCTGGGTTTGATTCTGCCCTCAGGTGACTGCACTTTCTCCCTTTGTCTGCAATGGTTTGTGCCACGTGCTCTGATTTCCTCCTACAGTCAAAGGGATGCACATTAGGTGGACTGGGCATGCTAAATTAGCCCGTAGTGTCTAGGGATATGCAGGTTACATGGATTAGCCATGATGAATGTCGGGTTAAGGGAATAAGGTGGGATTCTCTTCAGAAGGTTGATGTAGATTCGATGGGCCAAATGATCTGTTTCTGGATTGTAGATATTCTATATCAATGTCGCCTACAAGTGACACATGGCTTCTGAAATTCTAAGCCAGCACATTAGTGCTTAATAGACTAATAATTGCTTTGGAAATCATGACTACTTTGAGTGCTATTGTGTACAGGACTAAGACTAACAATGTCCAAGTATTACAATGTCAAACGAATGCATGGTCACTTTAGGATAGAAAGTATTTTCTGAATTTTAAAATAAATTTAAAGTACAGCCACAGCTGCTTGAACGCAGAACGACCAAGAGATGGACTGTTACAAAATAGATACATGTAACAATTGGCTGTTAAATAGATACACCTGAGTTTTCATTGCTGTTTTGACAACAATTCAAATTTAACCAATTAACTTAAATTATGCCCAGGGTACTAAAACCCAACTGAGTTTGAATTTATTATATTGACAACATCAGACCAACAAGAGGGAATGATGTTGGGGGTACAAAAAAAGTGGGCATTTTGAGAACTGATCAGAGCAACTACTGTAGAGCTAACTGCTTATCTAACATGAAGAGCTCTTTGAGAAAGTGGAAGACACTATCTATCTAAAGGTACCTTTTCCCATAAAAAAAATAGTTGCAGTTAGAAGAAAGAAAGACTCAGGGAGAAGATAGCAGAATCGGAAAACCAGAAGGAAGACAGCATACGAGACTGTGGACTTGAGATTAAGTTAATGTAATGTTTAATAATTGTGTTATTGGAACAGCATGTTAATAGAATTGTGTTCGTTTGAGGGGTAGTGGTTAGTCAGGGGAAAGAGTACTTGGTTTGTTAATAGTTTGTTTAGTGTTCGCGATTAGACTTCGAAAAATAAATTGTTATTTTTCTTTAAATTGTGAAAATTAGGAGTTCTCTTTCACTCACTCACTCACTCTTAATAGATTACAAGGTGCGATGAATTTTCTGGGTGTTTGGTTTTAATTAACAGAGGGGTTCAGCATCTGCATTGGAACACAAGCATCTGTATTTGAGTAATGCTATAAGCTGGAGCATTGCTGTTTTCTCTGTGCTGTCTGAATGAGACTAATTTCCCACTTTGACAGAACATCTAGAGGGTTGGTGATTACCATAACAATAAGAACATCCAAATTTCCTTCTCTGAGACTGTGAACTTGGCTACCATGGCATTACTGAAATCCAATGGACCTTCCTACCATTATAAGATAAATGCCTTACAATATTTAACTTTCTCTTTCTGTCATTTTAATAGTTATAGCTTGCTTGCAAGCTTCCTTCCAAGTTAGCTACTGGCTTTGCTAAAAATCTTATCCTGGATTTTATTCTTCTTAAGTTTTCTGGGTTGATTTCTAAGCTTGCTCCATTGTTGTGAGAGTTTCATTAATTTGAGAGTACAATCTGCAACAATCTAATTTGGCAACTGCTTCTTTTCCTAAGATGCAACCCTCAGCATAATTGCATTCTTAGTTGTACCATAGAATGCATCCAGAATCCAATTAATTTCAGAACAATCCATAGTACTGGGGTACCATGAGAAATATTGATCAAACAGTACATCAAAAGCATCTTGTCCCATCATGGTGAGGGAAACATTTACTTTTTCTTCATCTCCTATTTTGTTTCTTTTCAGCCAATGTTTAACCTTTATTTGTAATTACATCAATCCCACTTCTTTGGGTCTGAATCTTTCATTTATCCCCATGTATGTCTTCAATGATACTTTTTTCAATTACATACCATATAAATCAACTATGTACATTTACAGCAATCTTTTAAATTGCTCAAACTCCCACTAAATGAACTTTAGAAGTTCCAAAAAGCATGTCACAATGTTTGTCAGTCCTTAAATTCTCAAATGAAGTGTAAAAATTTAAAGAATTCATCCCATTTTCATAGCTTTCTTTAAAATGTATTGCACTAAAACTAATTCATGGTCAAGTGTAGTGTGCCTGACAAACAACTTAATTTATGCCTCACCAACAGGAAGGACAGAAAAGAGGGCAGTATAACAAAATGCTCAGCTATAACAATATACCGCAATGCCAGGTTCAATATCTGCAAATTTTACTAGAGAAAGCATTCTGTCTATCTGATGAGAAAACAGTCTGTGCTGGCTCAGTGAACAGCCGAATAGATGTTGTGCCTTTCTGAATTCCAAAAACAACAATCAATATTATTACACAGACATCAAAGCTGTAATTGTGTTGGAGCTAAGCTGGTACCCAATATACTATGTAACATGTTTAGGAGAACATCGTGCTTTACAAAATCTGTTCTTTACCTACAGTAGCTTGCTTGCCTACTTGCAATTCAGATACTTATTTCACACACTTGTGGTTGAAATTAAAAATCCCAAGGAAAGCTAATGTCAACGCATTACTTCCATATGGAAGCCCAATGAAATGAGAGCTTATTACAAATCAGCCCTGTTTTCTAGGGTATGTATCACTGCCTGGAAATACAATTCTGTGCCATATTTCTGCTTTGAGATACTGAAGGTCATTATATAAGTTGCAGAATAAGGCAAATGGGATGGTGAGCGACTCCCATTACCAATTAAAGGTTACTTACATGGAGAGACAAATAAAAAGCTGGAAAATATTCATGAGGGCCTGTTGTGTTATGTCTCATGGTCAGTTTGTCAATATACTTTTGAGAGACACGTTCATTATATCACACATTTTTGAAAACTGGTTGGTGGGATTTGGGCTAGGCCAGCCCTGACTGCCCAAAAGAGTCAACCATGTTGCGATGGATCTGGAGTCATATGCAGGCTAGACCAATTAATGTTGGCTGATTCCCTCCCCTAAAAACGTTTGTTAACCAAATGTGCTTTTACAACAATTGAGTTTTTTATTCCAGGTTTTTTAAATTGAATTCAAATTTCACCCACATCACCAAAACCAGGGATCTGGATTACTAACCTAGTGACAGTACCACTTCACCACCTCCTCACCCATGCATGCTACTCTGCAAAATATCATAGATTAATGTAAGCCCAGACACTTATGTGCCTGAGAATATAATAATTGTATATAATAGCTAGCTGCCATAAACTTCTATTGGATTCTTCAATACTATGCTATGCACACCTCGTTTCTTACAGTATAAGAAGTAAGCATTCCTCTGTAAGGTAAAATATCCTGTTGGAGGCAAAATAGAATTAAACATTTTCTACACACTAAAGAAAACAAAACATGTGTACAAGATTACTCAACATGGAGAATAAAGAAAGGAAGCAATGGTACACTGTAAAGACAATGAAGGCTCATCTGTGCCTATTTGTGACCGTCACCAGTACTACTGGAAATGATCAGCAATCAATTTAATTACACATTAAAGTGATTAGTGCATGGTTCAGAGGTTGGAAGGAGATAAACATGGAATGCATTACAGCTATATTTTAAAAATATTGATACCTGACATATATAATAATCTGAAAATAAATCAGAATGAATGAACTGTACTCCTAATACATCATATTTACTGAACAGAAATAAAGTTGTGCTCGTAATTCTCATTTATGCAGATAGTGCTGATAAGGTTGTCAGCTCTGATTAGATGCATACTTGGAAATATAATCTTCCTGCCTCATCATACAATCTTCTTCTTTCTCATCTTCAATACTTTCAAAATGAATGGTTACACAATCTTCTTCTTTCTCATCTTCAATCTTTTCCTAACTAGTAAAAGTGAGCAAAATAAGACAAAAAATGTTTACACTGCTATGACTTTTCTTCCGGCATCGCAGACGTGAATACCTGGAGTCTCCTGGAGAATCCCACAGGATGGGGCAACACCCAGCACAAATGAAATGGCTGGCAATAACAGAAGCAATCATGGTAACAAATCTAAAACATGCCCAGTGTTCAGAGGAAAGAGGTCGCTGACATCCAATATGTCAACTCCAGCATCTTCTACCTTTTAAAAAGAAACATGGGGATTTTATTTCATGTTAAAGCAACGATATGCAAGTCATTGCTATTTTTATCTTAATTTGCAGGTGAAACCTTCATTATTCATTGATAAGAGACATTATTAAAATCAATTTATGGTTGTAGTTCACATATTGTTACAATAGAAATGTCAGCATCACTCCAATGCATGAACTCAAATCTCATGAACTCAAGATATTCCCACTGACTTTATATAATCTATTCTGAAATGTTTTCACAGTCTATTCTTTTCATACTGAAATAATGGGAAGGTTGGCATTTATTGTCCTAGTAATACTTGAGAAGATAGTCTGAGCCTTCTTCTGCTGCAGCCAATCTAGCAAAGGTACTCTTCCAATGTTGGCAGATAGATACTTTTGATCATTGATCCAGTTATGATAAATGATCCACAAAATATTTCCAATGTGGAATGGCATGTGACTTGGAAATGGTAGTGTTTATAAATATAGCCTCTGACCAATGGTGAGGTCAAGTATGCAGACAACATAGTGGGGGGGTCCAATGACATTTGCAGAATCATAGTATGAGTCATCATATTCAGGGGCAGATGAAGCAAAATTAAGAGCAAAAGACATTTTAAAACACAATTTTGTGGCTTTATTATTCAGCTCTTTTGACCAATAAGGACAGTAAAAGTATTGTGAAACTATTATCTTAGAAATTCTCGAAGAGCAAAACTGCATTACTGTCCTCATACCTCTTCAGTCTTGACAAAACTTTGTGTGAATCACAGCTTTTGGGAATCCACTGATACAGATTTCCTGGAGGTTGTGAGGCAGCGTGTGGGAATAATTATGAGATGGGGATTGGGGGTGTAGGAGGAGGTGGTGCTGTGGATTCAGTTCAATGTGGTTCTCTACACATCCCTAATTTCTATGCCTCAGTGAAATGCATTAGGCAACTAACCAAACTTTGCCTCTCATTTTTTTCTTTACTGTATAGTTGAATGACTTATTTAGGCACCATCCAAATCCTTGTATTAAACTTTCACATGTAATGATATATTTGTGTAATTGGCTTCACGTCTTTGCTACTCCTTGCATTTTCACTTGACTGCAACTTGCCAAGAATGTGCTGGATGCAGAATGGTTGCTACCTCATTGACTGTGGGACATCTGAGCAGGCAAGTGAACCTTTGAACTTGAAAGCTGTGTGCATAAACATCAAGTTTCTCAGGGATTAAAGCTAACCAATATGCTATTGCCTATCAGGCAATCAGTAAATGGGTGTGTGTCCTGGAAAGCATTTTTAAGTATTACTTTTCAGCATTTATCTTTTGCACTTGTTCAACCAATTAAAACTGTCAAAAATTAAAATACAGTCAAACTGAATAGCACTATGAGACTATGGATGCCTTCAGTAAAATTAATTCTGCTCCAAGCATTCAGCTATTGTGCAAATTTGGCATAAAGTTTGTAACATGTTTCAGTAATAGCTGCCTACATAAACCAAGGGATTGCAGCTATGGAGGTTAGCCAGAAAAATAAGATGACAGGTCAAGTCTTTAATTTATCTGTTCACCTCAGTGCCTTTGTAGGAGCTGTTAAAATTTGTAACTGTTGTTTAAGTGTTGGCACTGATATGAGCCCAGGGTGGGATGCTTTTCCTGCTAATATTTAATTTTAAAGGTTGACAACAGCTTTTCTTGCTGACAGTCAGCCACTTTGATAGGGAAAGCAGCTGGGGACCCTGCGTCGACGGCGTGGAGGAGGGTGTGGGAGGAAAGGGGAATAATGGTGGTGGTCAGCTATTGTCAGGGATTCTGATCAAGTGGAGATGAACTCTGCAGACTTAGGAAACCCTTCCTCTTTAACAGGTTTTCACTGCCAACCTGCGCCTCTCTCCTGGCCCATCCAGGTTAAAACCCGGTAGATTGTATGTAGGTTAGAGTCATGTTTGAGAATTTAATTTTTTTTTGCCTTTTCACCCTCTCCCTAAGTAGCCATCTTTGAAGTTAAAACATCCTCCATCAGTTCTGTTCTTTTTCTGTTTATTTGGTGCCCTTTAGCAAGTTCCCCAACTCAAGAGCCAACAAATAACAACATCAACTGAACAGATCCTTTAAGATTGTGTGTCAATGGGCACTAAAACTTTTAATCAAAGTGGAACCCTTTATTGAGATAAAAAATAGTAAAGAATCGTTCAAACACGTCGCAGATGAGGAGGCATCTGTGCAGAGAGTTAATGTCAGGGAAACCACATGAACACAGTTTCTCCTCTCACTGGCCTAAGAATGCACCAGCAATCAACTTAAGTAATACAAGGATAACATATAAAAGCTCAGTATATGGATTCATAAAAAGGTGAATTAATTTATGTCATATATTGATATAAATAAATGCTATCCAGTAGCTATTATAGAGACATGTTGCATGTCGACAGAGATTAGAATTTGAAACCTGAATGGGAGAACAGGGGCTAAGCAACCTGCTTCTGCTCAAAATCCTTATGTTTTTATGATTAGACTTTGGCCATTCTGAGAAAAGACATGCTCCTCGCTGCCCCACCCTCGCCAAGTAATCAGGTGGCTGTTAGACCCTCAGTTCCACAAATACTATGAGACTAAGCCAGGACTGCAGCAATTGGCATTCCCCAAGCAGATCCAGAATGCAGGTACATGGGTTGAGGATCATTGGGTCCAATCAGACAGATCCTGGCAATAAAGATGGGGATGGTTTGAAGGGGGTGTTGGGGGGGTAATGATTGCAAATGAATGGCAGACCGGGGCATCCTTTGCTATTAAGAGACCTCATGGGCCACCGAGTGCCTGATCAGGAAGGACCAGAACTCTAAGTCTACCAGGAAGCCAGTAGGTTTTACTATAGATGGTGCAGTGCCTCCCCACTGTGGGTAAAATGCCAGTCAACACACGATTAGGTCCTTGAGTCGCCGCTAATTAGTCACTTTTTTCATGTTAAAGATAATGGCTTAATAATCAATCACTCACTAGAGATTTATTGACTTTGTGGCTTAATTTATTTGAAACAGTAAGGTACATTACCTGAGTTATGAAGCAGACATAGCTGCATTCAGCTGATTTCTGGGTTTTCATCTTGCAAATTCACAGCAGACTAAGTTTTGGCAGATTGTATACACTCAGCACCTGCAATCTTTAAAGGGGGATTCTTTTAAAGGCAAAGGATGTCATTGGGATTGGAGTATTTGAGCTATAGGGAGAGGCTGAATAGGCTGAGGCATTTCTTCCTCGAATGGGAGGCTGAAGAGTGACCTGATAGAGATTTATAAAATCATGAGAGGCATGGATTAGATTGCTTACAGTGTGGGAACAGGCCCTTCGGCCCAACAAGTCTACACCGACCCTCCGAAGAGCAACCCACCCAGACCCATTCTCCTGCACCTAACACTATGGGCAATTTAGCATGGCCAATTCAACTAACCTGCACATCTTTAGACTGTGGGAGGAAACCGGAGCAAACCCACACAGAGAATGTGCAAACTCCACACAGACAATTGCCCGAGGCAGAATTTGAACCCAAGTCTCTGGCGCTGTGAGGCAGCAGTGCTAACCACTGTGCCACCGTGCTGGATAGGAGGAATAGCCAAGATCTTTTTCCCAGGGTAGGGAAGTTCACACTGGAGGGCACAGATTTAAGATGAGAAGGGAAAGGCGAAAAAGGGATCTGAAGGTCAGTATTCCACACAGGGGGTGGTGCATGTGTGGAACCAGGTGCCAGAGGAGGTGATGGAGGCGGATACAATTCTGACATTTCAAAGGTATCTGAATGGGTACATGAATAGGAAGTCTGTAGAGGGATATGGGCTAAATGTAGGCAAACGAGACTAGGTCAATTAAGGATAACTGGTTGGCATGGATGAGTTGGATCAAAGGGTCTGTCTCCATGCTGTTTAACTGTATTACTCAATGACTTTATGTATAACACTTAAATGTCTTAATTGACCTCAAGCAGGTGAGTCATCCACCAGTACTTCACCACCTCTCCAAAAGTAAAATACAAGGAATCCTGGGAAGGTGATGGACATGTGCCTCACACCTTTCCACTCTATAATACCCAACTTTCCCGAGTGGAGTTGGCATTTAATGTTCTAATTAATATTTCAGGTCAATAATCTTTCATTAGATCTTAATGACATTAATGTTGAGCACTCTCTCCTACTTCAGTTTTCTCAGACTAAAATGAACCTGGATGTGAATATTGGAAGTATGTTTAATAAGTTTGCAGATGACACCAAATTTGGTGGAGTAGTGGACAGCAAAGAAGAGTACCTCAGAGTACAACAGGATCAGATGGGCAAATGGGTCGAAAAGTGGCAGATGGAGTTTAATTTAGATAAATGCGAGGTGCTGCATTTTGAAGAGGCAAATCAGGGCAGAACTTACACACTTAATGTTAACGTCCTGCGGAATGTTGCTGAACAAAGACACCTTTAGATCAAGGTGCATAGTTCCTTGAAAGTAGAGTCATGGGTGCACAGGATAGTGAGGAGGATGTTTGGTCTGCTTGCCTTTATTGGTCAGTGCATTGAGTTAGGATTTGAGAGGTCATGTTACAGCTGTATAGGACATTAGTTAGGCCACTTTTGGAAAATTACATTCAATTCTGATCTACCTGCTATAGAAAAGATGCTAAACGTGAAAGGATTCAGAAAATATTTACAAGGATGTTACCCAATTGGTCAGTTTCAGTTATAAGAAGAGGCTGAATAGGCAAGGGCTTTTCTCCCTGGAGTGTCAGAGACTAAGAGGTGACCTTATAGAGGTTTATAAAATTATGAGGGGCATAGATAGAGTGAATAGCCAAGTTCTTATCCCAAGGGTAGGGGAGTCCAAAACTAAAAGGCATAGGTTTAAGGTGAGAGGGGAAAGATTTAAAAGAGACCAAAGTAGCAATTATTTCACACAGAGGGTGATGTGTGTATGGAATGAGCCAGAGGAGGTGGTGGAGGCTGGTACAACTACAACATTTAAAAACATCTAGATGGGTTCATGAAGAGGAAGGACTTAGAGAGATATGGGCCAAATGCTAACAAATGGGACTAGATAATTTAGGATATCTGATTGGCCTGGATGAGTTGGACTGAAAGATCTGTTTCCATGCTGTGTGACTCTATGACTCTATAACCACCATAGCGCAGAATGAGAATTGAACTCAAAAATGTTTGGTATGCATGATTCTATTTAAAAATTCCTGAAGAAGGGCTTATTCCCAAAACGTCGATTCTCCTGCTCCGTGGATGCTGCCTGACCTGCTGCGCTTTTCCAGCAACACATTTTTCAGCTATGCATGATTCAGGTACACATTGCCTTTATCAAATGATCCATTGGATAAAATAAACCCCTGCTTACAAAAGCAAATGTTTCCTAGGGTTCAGTCATATCTCAGTGAAAAAATATGACCAGAAGGTTGAAAGGATGATGCCATAATATTATCATCATACTGATGTGTCATGAGTCTGAATATTTAATTGAAGGGATAAATATAATTTGATTCCCTGGTTTACATCAGCCTGCTCTATGCAAATGACAGAGATGTACAGAGAAATTAGCCAATTTATTAAATTTGAGGCCAGCGAACAATTTAGCTGTTGGAAATAGAAATATATTTAGTAAACGTTGAACCAGCATAATCTTGAAGACTGTAATATTATTTTTAAGAAATTAGCATCAGCATCCACAATTCACTCTTGATGCTCATGATTCAAAAGTCTGCAGCTATATTCTGGGTGTGGTAGTGCAGTGGTCATGACAGTGGTTCATAACGAGACGGCATAGGTTTAGGGTGAGAAGGGAAAGATTTGAAAGGGACCTAAGGGAACAACCTTTTCACGCAGAGAGTGGTGCCTATATGGAATGAGCTGCCAGAGGAAGTGGTGGAGGCTGATACAATTAAACCATGTAAAAGGCATCTAGATGGGGATATGAATAGGAAGGGTTTAGAGAGATATGGTCCAAGTACTGACAAATGGGACTAGATTAAATTAGGATATCTGGTTGGCTTGGACGAGTTGGACTGAAGGGTCTGTTTCCATGCTGCATATCGCCATGACTCTAAGGTATTAATAACCCATATGTTTTTGAGTTCAAATCTTAAAGGTTATATTGAGTGCAATGTAAATATCCTTTAGGTCAGTGAGAAAACAGTATAGTTGTTTACAAATAGACTTAAATGAACAGAGATATTTATATTCACAATGTAATAACTATCATAATTAGGATTAATAAATGGCCCAATTAAAAATGCATGTGGTCTGAATTCATGCAAACAATTTTGGCATAATAAAAACAAATGAAGAATTAAAAAAAAGGTTTTCTACATTATTGTTCTCTAATTACAGCTAACTACATTTTGTATACCGTGGAGATAAACGTTTAAGCACATATCTGTAGACTTTGGTGAATTATGTGCAAATAATAGGCAATTAATTTATTTTGGACTCTTTCAAGGGTTCTGCTTGTAAAATTGTCTGGGTTCTGCAATTGAGGGTTAGAACAAATGGAAGATAATTGCATTGCCGTAATTTCTCTTTGTGCCTTTCAGCTGAGGAAATTAAATCCCCTCTCTTGCTCACTGCCAGAAAGTTTGCAAATGTAGCTGTCTGGTGACATCTCCTTGGGCTCAACTGTGATGCCTTCCATGAGTGAAAACAATGCTGACACTTGCTGCTTTAGGCTCAGTTTATGAAGAAAGTGAAGGTCCCAGAGAATGACTGGGGTCTCTGAAACTGGACGCTGACATCAATCAGCTCTTTCAGCAGAGTACTGAGGAATTTTGTTTTGACAATGCAATCACGCATGGAGCAGTTAAAAAAAAATTAAAACATAGAGTGTCCAATTAATATCCTTACACCTCAGACAGAGGGAGTGAAAGTCACTTCTCAGACAGCTGGCAAGAGTTCTAAGTGAAGTCAGTTTAGGCCATTTCAAAAGTAATTAGAAGAAAAACAATCAGTCATTTTGTCATTAAAGTTATTGATGCATTTTAAAATTCTTCAATAAACATGTCCTTTCATAGATCATAACCATCTGGTTATAACTCTGCTCTTAAGGCATTCCAGAAATATGGGTAAATAAAATCTGAAAGTCAGCTGTCGGTAGAAAAGTTTGGAAAGAGATGAGAAGTCTCTTTCTCTTATCAATTTGGCAGTGTTAGGATAGTATTATGATGTTACCAGTCTCAGGCACTAAAGGATGCTAAAACAGTGCTGGTGGGATACATAGAAAAGACCACACACATACTACAGTTTGCATCAGCACAGCCTATTCACCACTGAAGAGAAAGAAATGGACGGGAAATAGATAAAATCAATAAAGGTTGGTTGTGGAGTCGTGGGGTTAGGAGAGCTTCTCCATAGCTTGACCAACAAACCACAAGTGTCCACCCCTATCTACATCCCTGGCTCCCACTCCCATACGAGGAGAAAGTGAGGACTGCAGATGCTGGAGATCAGAGCTGAAAATGTGTTGCTGGAAAAGCGCAGCAGGTCCGGCAGCATCCCAGGAACAGGGGAATCGACGTTTCGGGCATAAGCCCTTCTTCACACTCCCATACACCCATACACCCAGAACCAGACAGGGATGTTTGGGGTCATAAAGTATGGTGAAATGCAATGGATTGCGATGTCTGTCACCTTTCTGCCTCTGCTGGAGTATTTTACTGGAGTCAAGAAGGTGAAGGGTGGACTGCCTACCCTCAGGCCAGTTGGGATAACTGAAGTGAGCAACTTAGGGCCTCTTTGTAAATGCCGCAGAGTTAGGGAGAGGTCTATCAGACCATAACATATAAGAGCAGAATAGGCCATTCAGCCCATCAGGTTTGCTTGTCTAATCTAATAATCCTCAAATCCACTTTTCTGCATTATCTCCATTACCTTTGGTGCCTTTAATGATTGAAGATCTCGCTATCTCAGCTTTCAGTATACTTAACAGCCCAGCCTCAACAGCTATCTATTGTTAAAAAAAAATTCTCCTCATCTCTGTCTTAAATGGGCAATCTCTTCCTGTTGAAATGATGTCCTCTGGACCTGGATTCTCCCATTAGAGGAAACAACCTTTCTGCACCTGCCTGTCAAGCCCCCAAAGAACCTATGTGCATCAATAGTCTCCACTCATTCTCCTAAATGGGTACACACCCAATCTACTCAAGGTCTTCTTATTAGGAAATCTATCCATTCCTAGGATTGACAGATTGAAATCTTCCCTGGACTGCCTCCAAAGCCTCTTTCTGTAGATAAGGGGACCAAAATTGTTTATAGTATTCCAGTTATGATCGAACGAGCGTCTCGTATAGTTTTAATAAGACCTCCCCATTTCTTTACTCCATTCCCTTTACTCCAGACCAACAGCCTATTTGTCTTCCCTATTTCTCACTGAACCTGGATGCTAGCCTTTTCTAATTCTGGCAAGTCCAGAGAAGCACATCTTGACATTGACACCGCATTGCCCACTGGCATTGGTGAGTTGCCCATTGATGATGATTAATGCTTGTTAAGGTCCATGTTGACAGTCTGACTTGGCTCATTAATATTCTGGTTGGATCCTACTAGGCTCTTTCAGCAAACAAAATGTCAAGAAATTCAGTATGAAAACTAATGCAGAGACTTGACAGTTTCAGCTTGCAGCTTGCACCAAACAGACGCTACATTGGAAACTAGGCACCAGCAGCATCTCAAAGCACATTTAATGGGCACTGGCCTGTTTACAGGGATTAGCATTTAACATGTACCAAACTGTCAGCACCCTCATGGTGCATCTGCGATCCACTTACATGATGCTTCATTGCTGCCCTTATGCTACACTGGCAACCATAATTGTGATGCTAACACAAGCTACTGCGCACTCAGGGATACATACTTAGCACACCCACCCACTAAACCAGGCTGCATCTCTGGGCTCATCACTTGCTGTAATAGAGCACACGCACACTGAACCTGCCTGGATCTTCACAGTATCTCTACCTTGGACTGCCTTGTCCTTTTGAGCTTTGCCCCTCAGCTCGAACTACCAGTTTCATATTACTGCTGTCTTAGAGTCATAACGTCATAGATATGTACAGCATGGAAACAGACCCTGCTGTCCAACTTGTCCATGCTGACCAGATATCCTAACCTAATCTGGTCCCATTTGCCAGCACGTGGCCATATACTTCTGTAGATTCTATAGGTCATCAAGTTCCAGGTTTTTGGAGAGGAAAGGGAGTTTGCAAATGGGGTCAAGCCAGTTTTCACTGGATGGATGATGGTGGTGGATTTAAAGTGAGGGAGCATACCAGACAAGAGCAAGAACTATGAACAATTCTAGCTAAGAGAGCGTTGATGTTTAACGCAGATACAAAGCCAGGAAGACTTTTATAGTTATCAGCAGGCATCAGTCAATCGAAGGCCAGTGAGTGGGGGGGGGGGTTGGGGAGCAGCTTTCACTTAGGGGTTCCCAACACAGTAAGATAAAGGCAGCCTGTGGTACAGGGCAGTCAGAGTCAAGATCCCTCTCCGCACAAGTGCTAAAGAGCTGAATGATGGCACCACAGTACTTGTCTTGATCTGCCCTATCGTGGACTCACTTCCTCTTGGAATAAGAGAGAGGCAGGTATTGCTTAAGATGAAATAGTTCCTGTTTATGGCAGCGGGGAGGTGACCTGAGCGAGTGAGTCGGCAGCACAGAGGGCATATAGGATTAGTGTGCCACAGGTTGGGGTGGTTACGAGCAAGTGGAGAATATGTTATATGCAATAGTGAGAGTGGTAGAGTACAAAGCTTGGTGGGAAGTGGGTAAAATTGCATAAAGTTGTTGTATGTGAGGTATCCGAGAGCAGATGATGGACCTTGTTCCAGTGGAGTGAAGACTTTTTTATCTATGGTGCTGGGCATTCCTCCAGATGGCTGAGATTGCTTTAACCTAGATGGCAACTTATACCAGGCTGGTACAGTCTGGTGTCAGACCTGCACCGCTTGTCCTGAAGGAACAGTAAGTCCCGACCTATCCAGCAGGAGCGCCAGAGTTCTCCTTGCAAAGTGGGACACCAGTTTCCCTCCACCTGCCATTTTTGGTGCAAATGTCAGAAATTGTGCAGGGCAGCTCTTGCCTAGGTGCCCAACAGCCTTTTAAAACATGATGCCTTTATCAGGGATACTGGTGAATTCCAGAGTACCCAGTGAGTGGTGTGTTATTCCAGGAATGCCATGTGGTAAGATGGAGTGGAAATCAGAAATGATACATAAGTATATTTAAGACTGAGATAGGTATATTTTTAATCATTGGGTATTCAAGGGTTACAGGGAAAACACAGAATGTGGACTTGAAGAATGTTATCCGATCAGCAATGATCCTATTGAATGGTGGAGAATGTTCGAAGAGCCCAATGGGTTACTCCTGTTTCTATTTCTGACAGTCTAACAGCAGTTAATCCAGCAAGTTTCATGTGAAAATACTCTCAGCCATTCAGCAAGAGTCATTTCAACACATTTAATGTGACTTACACTTTGTAAAAAAAATGTCTTCTGTCTCCTATAATTATCTATCATCTGTCTGCCTGCCTCTTTGATAAGTTTGTTACATTGGTCATTTTGAATCCTCTTGGAATTTACCAGAAACTAAGAATTCTTGGAAGATTACTTCCAGTGCATCCATATCTCTGTAACTACTTCCTTTAAAATCCTAGGATGCAACTTCTCAGTTCTAGTGGACGCAGTAACCTTCAGTCAATTAATGTCCCTTGTACATTTTCACCAGAGATATATATTGTGTGTATGATCTCCCTTACTTCAGCCATTGATTATTTATTAGTTTCGGAATTCTGTTCATGTCTTCTTCCATGAAAACTGATGCAAAGTAATTGTTCAATTCCCCCTGCCATATCATGGTTTCTTATTATTATTTCACTAGCCTCTTTCTCCAAGATCTATGTTCACTTCTACATCTGTCTTCCTTTTTTTTGTATTTAAAGAAGCTCTTACTGTCCATCCTGCTGGTTTGCCCTCATACTTTATTTTCTTACTCTATTATTTTCTTGGTCATCTTTTGTTGGCTTTTAAAACTTGCCCAGTCTTTTCGTTTACAACCCATCTTTGCCACATTGTATGTTTTTGTTTTCAATTTGATACAACCATTAACATCCCGGTGGGTGTGTCTGTATCATGTGGGGGACTCCCTGACAACCTGCCTGTGGGTTTGGGTGAGGTTCCTCTTAAGTAACCTTCATCCCATGGAGGGTTCCACACAGCACTTCCTGCCAATGCCACAGACTGCCCCATGGGAAAGGCTCTCTCTTGCCTTCTCAATTATGTCCCCTGGCTGCCTGATTAGCCCTGTTGCTTCCTGACCCAACTCACCTGAACTCTGTACCTGTTCTGGCCAGCATTGGGATATCTCAGGTCCTCAGGGGCAGAAATCCCATCTGCTGAGGGACTTCAATCCATCAGAAGCCAGGAGTTGCCCATTACAGGCAGAGTCACTCACACCAGAGACTGCTGCCACTAATGAACCTGGGGAGAAGGCAGACCATCAGACCTACGGATAGAGTAGAGTTATCAGCTCATCCAAATCAGCTCTGCCACTGAAAGTGATCACGGCTGGTCTGATAATCCATAAGTCTACTCTCCTGCCTTTTTCCCCACAACCCTTGGTTCTCTTATTGATTAAAATTCTATCTAACTACATTGCATGATAATAGGTCCCTTTTGGCATGAAAGAAGGATACCCCAAGAAGGCCACAGGCAAATGTAACTTAATTTACCTTAAGGCTGCCTAAAGACAGGGGAAAACCATGCCACTCGCAGTAATCGCTACACCACAACAAAATTCTAGTGATCCCAGGGTTAATTGGGGTCAATTGACCCAGCTTTGACTGGCAGCTTTCGCCCACAGCAGAATATTGATGTGTTGCTTCTCATATGATGAAATGATGTTTCCTGCTATAGGCTGCATTAAATCCATACTAAAATTTCTATTCGTCCAAATACATATATGGGATTGGAAGATCAGGAGGATAACATTCCTTATTGTACTTGTTATATTAAGTAAAATTATTGTATGTTCATCATAGTCAATCATTAAGGACTCACAATTTTGTTAAAATTACTTACCAGAAAGATTACATCTCCTTTAAGACTGGCACAATGTGTGTCTTAAGTGAGATAATGCTTAAAAAACATTTCAAACATTTATTTGAGACATCAATTCAATATAAAAGATCCTAAGGCACTATTTCAAAGAAAACAGGGAGGGTTGATCTTGTGTTCTGGCCAATGTCTAAACCTCAACAAATGTCTAAAGCTGATAATCTGATGATTTATTTTATTGCTGTCCGTGGGAGCTTTCTACATGTAAATTGGCTGCCTGTTTCAGACATTACATTAACAATTGCATGTGAAATGTGCATCATTATTGCAAAACACTTGTGAGATGTCCCAAGGTCATGATAAACATAATTCATTCTGCTTTTTGAGTGCATCACAGAAAAAGCAGCTGGGAGATCTTGTACCAATAAAAATCTTCACCAAAAGGGGCTCCATTATATGCAAAATCGTAGAATCTCAGAACACAGAAGGGTATGATTCAATATATCAGTCAGCCTTTGCGAGGGTAATCTAAAACCCTTGCCTTTCTCTGCTTTCTGCTTTGTGTTGAATGAATCAAAGATCTATTTTTGTAATGGATAAATTCGGCACCAACTATGTATAATAAAGCCAGATTAGTACAGACCTTACTCAATCAAATGATTGGTTATGTTGTATTGCAGGATTGTGCACAATATGTTGACCCCAGCACTCCGTCTTTAATAATTTTCATCTCAGTAATAACCCGAGTTACTGATGTTAAGTAACCACTTGTTTTGATCAAAACATGTTTTTAACACTTTTTAGTGTGAATAAAGTTATTTGTCTTCTAACTCGCTAACTTGAATTCAAATTCACTTCTGATTGATGAATGGAGAATTTCCTCTCTCTGACAGTTGCGAGATTCTGAATGAAGTACATTTTAGAAATTGTGAAGATAAAAAAGAATCCAAACATTTTCTACAGGCATATAAATATTGCAAGGATAACAAAATGAGGTGTGAAGCCAATTCGGACCAAATTAATATTTTGCATCCATATTAACTATTGTCTATGCTTTGGATACGTTAATCAGTTTGCTTGTTAAAAACAGTTTACCCAAGCACTCTTGATGGTGAGGCGGACAAAGGACAGAGAATTCAGTCTGTGGTTAAACTTGATTTGATTAACAAAATATTGCTTCTAAAAGCACAAAGTAAGCATTTCCTAAATTCTGACAATATTTGTCTCTCTGTCTAACTGTATTTGACTGAGAAAGGATATTGCCCTCAATAATCCACTTGTTTGAGCTGGGCTATTAGAATCCCCTTCTTCTCCAACATCGGGCTAGCTTTCTCCCATGAATATGGGTCTTGCAGGTCAATGTAGATCTTTTCTCTCTCTCTCTCTCTCTCTCTCTCTCTCTCTCTCTCTCTCTCTCTCTCTCTATCTCACACTTGCTTTCTCTCTCACTCTCTCTCTCTTTCTCCAAGTGGTTGGAACTCCACCACTGGGCCAAGTCCAGTCTACACAGAAGGAGATGGCTCCCAGGTGTGTCTTCTTATCCCTGACCTTCCAGAATGTTCTGTGGCCTTTGGCCAGTGGCATCATGGTCAGCATTCAAAGTATCCAATGGGATTGTGCCAGTGTTCTTCACTGTTGCCATGCTGGAGAGATGTAAAGTGCATGGCCTCAAACATTTTCTGGACGTCAAGATGCCTGGAAGTTTTACCGGGCTGGTTGTAGCTGGTTCTTCCTGAACTTTTGTGACGTCTTTGATCTTGGGTTTCCATTGTTCTCTGTATCCGATAGCTGCTGGCAACTGTTCAACTTAATTTGGCCAATTTTCTGTCAGGCCTCATTTCTCCAGGTGTGGGTCAATTTCGAATGTGCCCATGGTCACTTGACCACATTACCAAGGTAGAAGATGCTGCCAAAGTCATTGTAAAAGAGGGGGTACTTGAGACCCTGCATGGCCTAAAAATTAATAAAGAAAAGGTATTAAAAAGGCTTGCTTTACTTAAAGATGATAAGTCACGAGAGCTAGGTCAGATGCATCAAGAAGACAGAGCGAGAAATGATGGAATTGCCTTAACCATCCAATCCTCCTTAGATGCAAGGGTGGTATTAGAGAATTGGAAGAATTGCAAATTATTCAAT
Source organism: Chiloscyllium punctatum (assembly GCF_047496795.1). NCBI lineage: Eukaryota > Metazoa > Chordata > Chondrichthyes > Orectolobiformes > Hemiscylliidae > Chiloscyllium > Chiloscyllium punctatum. The sequence continues at coordinate 20,720,582 of NC_092764.1, forward strand.
CTTTGCTCTAGAAATGTGCAACAATAAGCCCAGCAACCTGGTAAATTGCTTTGATTCATTTTCAGAAATGTTTTAATCAACCTGTTCCTACATGTTAGGGCAGCACGGTGGCTCAGTGGTTAGCACTGCTGCCTCACAGCACCAGGGACCCAGGTTGATTCTAGCCTCAGGCGACTGTCTGTGTGGAATTTGCACATTCTCCCCGTGTATGCGTGGGTTTCCTCCGGGTGCTCCAGTTTCCTCCCACAATCCAAAGTTGTGCAGGTTAGGTGAATTGGCCGGGTATGTGTAGTGTTCAGGTATGTGTAGGTTAATAGGGTAGGGGAATGGGTCTGGTTGGGATACTCTTTGGAGGGTCGGTGTGGACTTGTTGGGCCAAATGGCCTGTTTCCACACTGAAGGGATACTATGAATATGAACTCCAGTACAGTCAGTTTAATCACAGTAGTGGGAGACTTTAGAAACAGGTATCCAATACAAACCTAACACTCACTTGTGGATTAATTAAGGCACAACCAGCATGGATTTTTGAAAAAATTAAATGGCACCTAAATAACTTGATTGAATTTTTTGATGTGCTAAGGATGAGGGGAGTACAATGTACTCCTTTAACAGTGTTCTTCATATTTTCTTTCTTCATTGCAGACCCTTGAGTTCTGTACACAACAGCAACATCGGAAACTAGAAGTCAGTGTTGTGATCACCATGTGCGGGTCCTCAGAGCAGCTACCAAAAGTACACAGCAAAATGGTTTAGAGGGAATGTTGTGCTTAAGCTCATTCAGGAACTCATTAATGGGCCTATCAGTTCAATATGAGATTTTTATATATGTTTTTGGTGACCCCTAACCCTTGTGTGGGTTTGGGCACTGCTGTCAGGTTTGCCAGATTTCCCTGGTAAATTGTTTAAATTCATTTTCAGAATTTTTAAAATCAACCTCTTCCCACATGCTGTACACTCCTCTGGAATAGGTAGAACTTGAGTTGTTTTCCTTGATGCTCTTACTTTGCAGGTTCAACAAATACCGATAACTTATTCTGAAGAAGGGTCACTTGACTTAAAACATTAACGCCGTTCCCTCTACATAGGTGCTGAGCTTCTCCAGTAATTTCTGTTTCTGTTACCGCTAATTTATTGCTGCTCCTACTCTTCTCATCTGTGGCTGCTTTTCACTGTGTTCCATCTCAAAAGAATTTTTTCTCACAACGACTGATCCATTAAAAATTAGCATTTTATTCAATTTGTTCTGACTGCTCTTATGCATGAATCCTTGCTCCCTATGTCATTGAGAATATTTTCATTAGCTCTGGTATGTTAGCATGGTCATGATAACAAGCAGACAATCATTTTTAGATTAATTTAATTACTGGTTCTACCTTTGAAAGTAACAAGATAGTGTAGATAAAGCATGGCACTGGGAAAACACAGCAGGCCAGTCCTGAAGAAGGGTTGAGCCTGAATCGTCGATTCTCCTGCTCCTCGGATGCTGCCTGACCTGCTGTGCTTCTCCAGCGGCACACTTTATCAACTCTGACTCTCCAGCATCTGCAGACCTCACTTTCTCCAAATAACACCTGAACCTTTGATTTAGCCTTTGATTATCAACAAATTTATTAAGCATTACACGAAGAAGTTACAAGAAACACTGAGAAAAAAATACAACTGCTGTTCAGCGTTTGATAATCCTCATCTGGTATTCAATAAGAAACAGTCTGTAATTTAAAGCATTGTCAAAGTCGTTGAGTCATAGAACATGAAGTCAGACCCTTCAATCCAACCAATCCATACCGAACATAATTCAAACAAAGCTAATCCCACTTGCCTGCTCCTGGTCTATACCTCTCCAAATCTTTCCTATTCATGTACTTATCCAAATGTCTTTTAAACATTGTACCATACCCACCACTTCCTCAGTAAGGTCCTTCCACATGTGAACTACCCTCTGTTTAGAAAATTTGCTCTACTTGTCTCTTTGTAAATCTCTCTCCTCTCACCTTAAAAATGTGCTCTCCTAGTTTTGAAATTCCCCATCCTACAGAAAGGATAGCTCCCATTAACACTATCTATACCCCTCATTATGTTACAAACTTCTATAAAGTTGCTTCTCAACCTCCTAAGCTCCAATGAAAGACATCCCAGCCTTTCCAGACTTTCTTATAAACAGTATTCATTTCTTTTAAGTTGGGCTCTTCAAGAGTCTTCCTCTAATGTAAACAGTATCAGATCACTGCATTTGTATTGTATTGACACTACAGAGTTGACAATTTTGGGCAATACCCATAGATGGGCAGATGCCAACAGGTTTCAGGAAGGAGGCACCTTCTAATATGTTCGGTTCCAAGAATATACAATCAACTCAGTTGCAATTTTGAGGTTCAAATACATGCCTTGCATGCTTTACTTATTTGTACAAAATAGTGACTAGCCGAACCTGTGGACTTTATAACAGCACTGTGCATAAAAATCCCACCTGAGGGTTTCATGGAGTTATTGCTTGTTCAACAAATTAGTCCAGGACTTGTTTTGAAGTTTCCGTATGCTTTTCATTACTGACAAGATATGGCATGCTGCTTTTTATGAGAGGGGAAAACACACATGCGTGTGGTAAATGAATCCCTTATGAATCTCATTGAAAAGTGAAGTTCTTTATCATGTCCATACTCAAAACAAATGGCAGTAACACTACCATGCATTTGTAAAGTTCCTGAAGTTTAATTCTGGATTTCTATCACCTCTAGCTGATGAGAAAGTGAGTGAGTGACTTGGGGCAGTGTGCTATCCTGCAGCAAATCCCACATGCTTTCTAGAGATTGATTTTCACTTCCACTGCTTGAATAATAAACTCTCCAAATGGATCCCTGACCCATGATGGAAACCACTTGATTTTCAAGCTAGTGAGTACATCAGCGTAAAACAACACTTGTGCCCTATATTGAGTAAAGGGTTTGGGGTTAAAGTAGGGTGGGGGCACACTACCCACTGTTGCCATTTCACTGCTCTCTGTGGGTGTTGGTGAAAATTATCCTCAATATTTGGAGCTCAGGCCAACGGCTGCAATGTTATCAAAAAGTCACAAATCAAGTGGATACAGGTTTCAGAGTGATAAGTAATCATTCTTCCTTATACTAAACAAGAAGAGCAGCTTTTTAAAAAAAATCCCTTTGTGATGTGGTCTAATCAGAAAGCACTTATTACACAGAGCTCATAAATAATCTTTTAGATAGTTAAAAGTTCCCTCTTAATAAACATTCAAGATCTGACCCTAGAATTCTGTCAACTAATGCCCTGCTTTATCTTATATTTCATCACATATCTTGCTCTGTAAATATATCATAACTGCTGAAATATCATATTCAAAACTCCAACAATTAAAAAAAGATAGAGTTTTATTGAGGTCCTGCACAGATTATAAACAAAAGACCATGTTGAATTTATAATAGCAATGAAACTAAAAATGTGTAACATAAAAGGAGACTAACTCAGTTCCTTATTCTTGCACTGTTTTTCATTTTATTTCCTCAGAATGAAATCAATCTCTTTTTAGATGCAACAGTATCTTTAATGTTCAACAGATTATCAGTGTATAAAATATACTGCATGACACCAGCCTATATGAGAAGAGAAATGAACCTGCAGCATTATGTTCTGGCTGGATCATTGAGATAATTGTGAGTAATGAAGGGTTTCTGAAGAACAAAGAGTAATCCCTACAGCACTAATCAACCATTGTAAACTGCAATTAGGAGGAGTATACACATTCATATGTTAAGTAAAAATATTCAAGACAAACACACAAGAGTTACAGACAAGGAGCAATAACTCCACAATTTTGGAAGCGAGGTAAGGAGGAATTCACCTTCATACTTTGAAAAATGGTAGGGTGCAGACAATTGTTGTTTAAGTTTTAAGTTTGTGACATGAGAGCAGTGTGCCCAGGTCACACATGGGTGGCCAGCCTGAAGAAATTTACACCACAATTACAATTGCATACACACTTCAAGGTTTTTATTCACTGGCAGAAACTTTAAACAGGGCGATAACTACAAAGGGCTCAGTTTACACCCACAGCCAATAAGATTGATTTTAGTATCTTTATAATGTAATTTGGGCCAATCATGTATTTCGTTTTAACTGCTGGCATGGCTCCAGTCTGGTGTGGCGTCAGTGTTCTGCAGTCTGATACGCTTCAGCTGACCCGAGTAAATTTTTGCTATTGACCTAGAAATTTTACCAGTCACAAAAATGAACTCCTGAAGCTAAAAAAGTGCAATATAGCAAAAAAAACCATGGTTGCTCAGCAACCCGGAGTAATGAACCATGACCTTTGCAAGCATATTTTAATTGTGTGTAATTTTATTGTATTGGAGACCAGTAAGGGTGTTCAACCATTTAAATAAGAGGACAGAGCGCTCTATTAGACAGACTGCACACTTTGAAACACTAATCATGTAACTTTAAAGTTTGTTACTTTACATGGATTCTGTGTCTTACACTGGATCACGGTGCCAGCAGTGCTGAATTGCACCAAGGCATAATCTTGCTAATCGGTCGTATTTAGCAAATCTACCATTATGCATTTACGATGTAATTGAGATTAACTCACAAAGAGAATTTTACATAATTCAACGAAAATAGTTTCAAGCAATTGTCCCAGATATCAGATTCACTGATAAACGGTCCTCCCACGAAAATAAGTGTCAACTCTCATAAATACTTGATTGCCAAAGGATATTCCAATGGCCTTGGATGCTTATCAGTTACTTTTTGTTACTTTTTCCATCCCTACCTTTCACTCCACGGTCTTATCAATCAGTTTAGCTTCCCCTCCCCCCCCCCCGCAGACATTCCTTTAATTCTTCTTTTGAGTGAGTTAGTGCCACTCTCACATCTGTGATAGAGGATGAAATCTCACTCCAAGACTTGAGTGTATTTTGTTGAGTGATGTTTCCTTGTCAGTGATGCTGGCGGTGAACTTTGTCTGGGAAATGGAACAAAACAGGTGATTTTGCCCCACATTCAATTTCCTTTTCCAAAGGACTTCAATCAAATGCTGTTGGGTTCTGTACAAAAACAATCAACTATTCAAACAAGAAAGCACTTTGGACACCATTCATTGTTTTTATATTCAGGTTGTTAATAAATTTCTGAGGCAACTTTAAAGACTAATAGATTTGGATGTACAAATGACAGAAGCAGACTGGGAATACTATTTGGAGGCATAAGTCATGAAGCCTTTTAGTGCTATATTTATTGTTATTGCTGTGTTGATGCTTTCCCGATTGAAAATGATGACAGCTGAAGAAAAGGTTAACTTAGCTAGCAGAATTGAACTACATAAAAGCTGGAAGAAGAAAATGTGCTTCTTGTTTTCAGAAAAAATGTATCACATAGGGACTCGATTAAATTTCTATCATGCTACATCCAGTTATTAAAGTTGAAAGTTACACAAAGATTTTATGAACGTGCTGTATATGGCTAAGCTATTCATCTGGCTGAGCTAAGTCATACACTTTCTAAAACAAAGTCAGTGCAAATAGTAGTTATGAAATTCACACAACATATTCGTTGGACTTTCTTTATATATTTAGATCTAAACTCATAAACTAGAGACAAAATCAAGAATACTATTATTTTCTTAATATAAAGAATCTAATCCTTTAATAGCCTTTTTAACCTGTCAATCAAATTGTGAACACAGAACCCCTACTTGGATAATTGTAGAATTTGAAACTCAGTCAAACATTCTGATTAACATAGAAGTAATGTTTGAGGAAGCATTAACAAAGGCCTCCATTGAAATACATGGCCAAGTGATTTTCTTTCCCAAACTATACCAGATGGCCTGTCAGTAAAAGCAGTCCAGTAAAGGCTTTTAGTGTCAAATACTCAAAAGAGAGGGATATTTAAAATCTTCAGATGTTGCTACATAAAAATTTAACAAATAAAAAAAATCTTCAAACAGGATTCTCTGTTTATTTGATCATTTCAGGCTTTATCTTTAGGCCTTGCCAGATCTGGTTGTGGAGATAAGATGGTGCATCTTAAAATAACACTACTGTCCTGTGTGTCAGATCCCTTGTTCCATCCTGCCCTGCAGCCATTTTCCTGATATAGGTGTGGAGACAATAGCTACCCATTCATACACAACAAGTACCCATTCCAGGAAATTAATCCAATTTAAGGCCAATTGAGAGGGTTTTGTGGAAGTGTGGTAGTGGGCCTATTTTTGGGCCTGAAGTCCAGGCCCAAGCCCAAGTCTATATGCCCCAAATGTGTGTTACAGCATGACTGAAGAAATTGACTAAAAAATATAAAAAGGTCAACTGGAATTTGTGAGATGCATGCATGACATGAGGTCACTCTAATCTTTTCGAGGTGACCTAATAATAGTCCAGAACAGGCAATGCTCCAGGCAGGTATATAGATTTCCCAACATGTTTAGGTGCTACTGCAACTGCAGGATACCTTATCAAGGATACCACCATGGTGGCACAGTGCTGAACACTGTTGCTTCATAGTGCCAGAGATCCAGATTTGATTCCAGTCCTGGATGCCTGTCTGTGTGGAGTTTGCAAATTCTCCCTGTGTCTGTGTGGGTTTCTTTCAGGTGCTCTGGTTCCTCCCACAGTCCAAAGATGTGCAGGTTAGGTGAGTTGGCTTTGATAAATTGCCCATGGTGTCCAGGGATATGCAGGCTAGATGGATTAGCCATGGTAAATGGGGGTTACAGGGATAGAGTGGGATGTTTTTTTGGAGGATTGATGCAGACTCAAAGGGCCAAATGGCTCCTTCCTACACTGTAGCGTTAGGGGTTAATTGTTGTTATGCAAATATCAACACATCATCATTGATGTCAGCTGATATCAAATTACATGGAACTGGAACTTGAGAGAAGAAAGTACTAAAGGAGTCCTCCTAAACATGTCTCTATCAATAATGAAAAGTGTAAGAAAGGCTCATTTGTTTGTACTACAGTTACCCAACAACATCTGTTAAAAATTTGATGCCCACTTTCTACAGTCATTATTCTAATAGCCATAAACCATTTACTATCTTTAAATACGCTGATGCCAATCAATAGCTGACATCTTTTCAGCAGCCATTTTTATAAATTTGCTTTGTTCCTTTCTGGCTAAACACTTCTGTGAAATGAGATTCCACTTCTTGCAGTTAGAGAACTATTTCCCCCCTGATGGACATGCTTTTATTTCTTTTGCATGGCATTAAATATCTTCAATATGTACTCTGACATTTCATTCTCTGCTGGGCATTTTGTAATCTTTCTTTCCCTTCTTCAGTAGCATTGCTGTTGTTCCATCTGGATTGTGTCTCAGCTTAATGCAAGCCCTTTTCCCATTAATATGTATCTGATGACTGACAATCTCAAGAGTTTCTGCACATGTCAACAACTTTCTTGAGAGCAAGCTTTATATCTCTCAATCAGCAGGATCACTATATCAAAGAAGATGCTATCTCTTCTGAGATCATTTTTTATTGTCCAAACACTCAAGATTCAGCTAGGTGTGTCAGCACCATCATATAGGGATCAATGGCCTCCCCCATTCTTAATCTCTGATGTTGAACATATACCAAGGGAAATATTAATTGAGGTCTCAATTGGTGATCACTTAGCTCAGTTGTCTGGACTGCTGCTCTGCAATGCAGTGATACCAGCAGAATGGGTTCAATTACTGTACTGTGCAAAAGTGAGGATTGCAGATGCTGGAAACTAGAGTTTAGCTTAGAGTGGTCCTGGAAAAGCACAGCAGGTCAGGCAGCATCTGAGGAGCAACAAAAGCCCTTCATCAGGAATGGAGGCAGGGAGCCTCCAGGATGGAGAGATAAGTGGTTGGGGGGGGGGGTTGGTGGTGTGGGGAGGGGGGAAGGTGGGGGGGGTGGTGGGGTGGTGGTGAGGGGGGTGGTGGTGGTGGTGGGGGGGGGAGTGCTGGAGAGTAGGTAGTCAATGGTACAATAGGTGAATTGGGATGGGGTTGAAGGTGATAGGCCAGAGAGGAGGGTGGGGGAAGGTAGCCAAGAATACAATAGATGAATGGGGGTGGGGATGGAGGTGATAGGTCAGAGAGGAGGGTGGGGGAATGTAGCCAAGAGTACAACAGGTGAATGGGGGTGGGGATGGAGGTGATAGATTAGAGGGGAGGGTGGAGTGGACAGGTGGGAAGGGAGATTGGCAGGTAGGACAGGTCATGAGGGTGGTGCTGAGCTGGAAGGTTGGATCTGGGGTCAGGTGGGGGATGGGGAAATGAGGAAGTTGGTGAAGTCCACATTGATGCCCTGGGGTTGAAGTGTTCCAAGGCAGAAGATGAGGCGTTCTTCCTCCAGGCGTCAGGTGGTGAGACATGGTGGTGGAGAAGGCCCAGGACCTCCATGTCCTCGGCAGAGTGGGAGGGAGAGTTGAAATGTTGGGCCACGGGGTGGTAGGGTTGATTGGTGCGGGTGTCCCGGAGATGTTCCCTAAAGTGCTCTACGAGGAGGTGTCCAGTCTCCCCAATGTAGAGGAGACCACATCGGGAGCAACAGATACAATAAATGACTTTGGTGGATGTGCAGGTGAAACTTTGATGGATGTGGAAGGCTCCTTTGAGGCCTTTAATGGAGGTGTGGGTGCAGATTTTGCAATTCCTGCGGTGGCAGGGGAGGGTGCCAGGATGGGTGGTTGGGTTGTTGGGGGGCGTGGAACTGACCAGGTAGTCATGGAGGGAACCATCTTTGCGGAAAGCAGGTGGTGGGGAGGGAAATATATCTCTGGTGGTGGGGTCCATTTGGAGGTGGTGGAAATGTCGTCTGATGATGTAGTTCTTGAGAGGGTTGTTAGTGTTGAAGGCGAGGACCAGGGGGTTCTGTGCCCTGGTTGGAGGGGTGGGGTTTGAGGGAGGAGGTGCAGGATGTGAATGAGATATGTTAGAGGGCATCTTCAACCACGTGGGAAGGGAAATTGTGGTCTCTAAAAAGGAGGCCATCTGCCGTGTTCTGTGGTGGAACTGGTCGTTCTGGGAGCAGATACGGCGGAGGCAGAGGAATTGGGAATATGGGATGGCATTTTTGTAGAAGGTAGGGTGGGAAGAGGTGTAATCCAGGTAGCTGTGGGAGTCGATGGGTTTGTAAAAAATGTCACTGTCAAGTCGGTTGTCATTAATGGAGATGGAGAGGTCCAGGAAGGGGAGGGAGATATCAGGGATAGTCCAGGTGAATTTAAGGTTGGGTTGGATTGTGTTGGTGAAGTTGATGAACTGTTCAACCTCCTCACGGAAGCATGAGATGGTGCCGATGCAGTCATCAATGTAGCAGAGGAAGAGGTGGGGAGTGGTATCGGTGTAACTACGGAAGATGGGCTGTTGTATGTAGCCGACAAAGAGACAGGCATAGCTGGGGCCCATACGGGTGCCCATGGCTTTCCCTTTGATCTGGAGGAAGTGGGAGGATTCAAAAGAGAAATTGTTAAGGGTGAGGACCAGTTCAGCCAAATGAATGAGAGTGTCAGTGGAAGGGTACTGTTGGGGATATTGGGAGAGGAAGAAATGGAGGGCTTGGTGGCCCTGGTCATGGCGGATGGAGGTGTAGAGGGATGTCCATGGTGAAGATGAGGTGTTGGGGGCCGGGGAAATGGAAGTCTTGGAGGAGGAGGTGGAGGGTGGTGTCTCCTATGTATGTGGGGAGTTCCTGGACTACGGGGGATAGGACAGTATCGAGGTAGGTAGAGATGAGTTCAGTGGGGCAGGAGCAAGCTGAGACAATGGATTGGCCAGGGTGGTCAGGCTTGTGGATCTTGGGAAGGAGGCAGAATTGGGTGGTGTGGGGTTCCCGGTCCACGAGGTTGGAAGCTGTGGGTGGGAGCTGAGTTAAAAATCACACAATACCAGGTTATAGTATAACAGGTTTATTTGAAATTGTACAAGTTTTTGGAGTGCAGCCCCTTCCTCAGATGCAGTGAGAGAGCAGTGCACACAGACCTAGAAGTTACATGCAGAGTGATTGAAAGATCATACAATTGGTGTGAGTGGAGTATCAGATAATATATCTCTGCAGGTGACCAAGAGTGTTAGATGGTGTGTAAAGTGTTTATAAAGTCAATGTCACTGCTTTGCTGTCATGAGAATCAGGTAGAGCAATAGGAATATACAAAAGGTGATATCTCAGGTCAGACACTGAATTGTAGGGGTGAGGCTTTGTTCAGAGTTTTAATCTGGAATCAGGCTGTTTTTATTCCGAAAGTTAGAATTTATAAGATACCACATTGACTAATGTTTTTTAGATTACTAGATTAGATTAGATTAGATTAGATTACTTAGAGTGTGGAAGTGTGATGACAAATTGTGTTTTTTGAACAAAATAGAACATATCTGCAAATAAACAAACATTTCCAAATTAAGACTCTGAGACAGATTCGCTCCTACAATTTAGTGTCTGACCTAAGATGTCACATTTTGTATATTCCTGTTGCTCTGCCTGATTGTCATAACAACACAGCAGTGACATTGATTTTATAAGCACTTTATACACCATCCAACACTCTTGGTCACCTGCAGAGAAGTCTTATCTGACACTTTGCTCTTTGATCTCTCTGCCTATGAACTCTGGGTCTGTGTGTGGTGCTCTCTCACTACACTTGACAAAGGGGCCCCGCTCCAAAAGCTTGGGTGATTTCAAATAAACCCATTGGACTGTAAACTGGTATCATGTGGTATAGTGACCACTATTCCTCTCCAATAAGAGAGCAGTCCTATGGCCTGGTAAAGCCATGACAATTTTATCTTTACTCTGTCTTAAAACCTTCAAAATTTCGGCAGTCTGGCATTTGTATTCTTCATGAGATCCAGGGCTACAATACAACTTATATTGCTCTTTTTCCAGTATTGGTACAAGGTTGCTACTCTTATTTACTCAGCCATTTTTAATTTAGTTATGTAGCTATTAGAGTGGAAAACATGAATTCTGTCTCATATCTAGCTTTCATTTCAGAGAAGTGGGAAGTAGAACATCACAGCCATTTTGACTCACTTAGCACTTCAGAATTGCAGACCATGGTTTTAGTTTGTCTTTGCTATGATTCTTCACACTGGTTGGATGTATTGCAACTTTAAAAATTCACTTCATCTCAACTGATGTTATATTTCACCTGATGTGTTTTATGGTGAAAGCAGTTATGGGAGAGGTGGAGGTCTTTGGCGATGGTAAGCCATTCAGTACACTGTGTACGATGCATATCCTTAAAGAGAGACTGTCTTCTGATCATTAAGTAGTCATGCTGTGGAAATCACGAAGAGACACTGTGTTCTCTGGCAAAGTGTGAACATTTGACCCACATTCAAGCTCAATGGTGGATCTCAAAAGCCCAAAGGCAAAATCCAGGGCTCAGGAATCAGCAAAACATGATAAAATAGTAACATATGGTGCATATATAACTTTAACATATGGGAGATAGTGGTAGTCATGGAGAGATTTGAAAACAGAAATGAAAGTTTTAAAATTGAGGCATTGCTGAATGAAAAGGCACAAGAGTGGTGGGTGAAATCTTACTTGCTGTATCTATGGATAGAAATGTATTAATTTTAGACAGGGTGTAATTTGTTTCCCTGGATAGCAGTGCTGACAATACTGTATCTTTAATTAACTTGACAAACTGTTAGTCTGAGTGGGTGTGATTTCTCTGTTTTTCAGGGAGCTTAACCAAGTGCCTTGCTTCCATCAATTGTACATGTGGAGAGGTTTCTCACCCAGAGAGTGAGTGAGGACCGAAAAAAGAGAGTCTGCTTGTTTTATTGTGGAAGCTTAGCTAGCTTAATTTTGCATAAAGGAACTGGAAGCTTTTTCACTCACACTTGAAACAGCATGAATAACTCCTCACTCCTTTGCATTTCAGTGAGAAATAACGGCACCTTCAGTACAATTGCAGATTTGTAGCTGTAACTTATAAGGAGGTGAGAGAAACAATGAACGGAAATGGCACAGATTTCTTTTCCTATTAAATGGATTCATTATTTCTTATTGTCAATGTATTCCTGTTCTTTTTCTTTTTGGGTGTAGTGACAATAAATAATGTTAGTGTCACTGCGTGATGTCTGTATTCAGGGCGATAATGGTCACCTTGAATGTCAATTCAAAGTATTTATTTGAAGGAAATTGCACAGTCATTTTCTAGCATTTTTATATCCGCATTATCAATGCTATGTTATTTATCAAACAACTTTTCAACAGATAAAATAGAAATGAGGGATGTGTGCTGTTGATCTCATAAAAGACAAATTACTTTTCCCCTCTAATAATTTAGAATTGAAGATAATTATTCCTGAAGCTGATGCAAAGCAACTAGAGAGGAATGTTACCTTGATTTGATCCCACTTTTCCTCAGTGGGTTATATTTTAAGCACGTTAAAATGTATGAAAGCCTGACAGTATTGAAACAGTAACCTGAAGATTGTGAAGTGGAAATTTTCCCATGTCACACCTGTTCTCCAAGTGAGAAAATAAGGTGAAATAGGACCAATTCTGGAGCACAATGTCCTGAGCATGTCTGTACCTTATAGGCATCAGCATATTGGTAAAAGGTAACTTTATATCCAGACTGTGCAGCTACACAGGAAACAGAGGAAACAGATCCTTGCCTAAATAAATGAGGAGTTCATGTGTATTTTAATGGCCCCTTGCAGGAATTGACTTTGATTGATTTGAATAAGACCAGGATCCCAGCCTGCTCCACGTGGGGACTTCAAGTGATTATTTATGTCTCAGTAGCAACTATTACCAACACATGCATTGTTTTTGTTGCAGACAAAGCAAGGGGAAGGAAAAATGCTCCTCTGGCTTCACAGGTTGGGTGTTCTGATTGTTTCTTCAATGCCCACCTTAATCATTTACTCTTCCACCACTAATGTATAATGGCAGCAATGAATACCATTTATGGCAACATAGGTATGTGACATCTGCAACTAACAGCTACTCACCAACTCTCTTTCATTAACATCTCCCAAAATTGAGATTTCTAACACCTTGGAGGATGGCAAGGCCAACATGGGATGGCCATCCCAAATTGTTCCTGACAACAATCACATCCCATGTGACAAATGAAGATAAACCAAGGCACTCTTTTTTTAAAATTCCATTTAACATTTCCTATTGAAATATAGGATTAATATAGTGTTTTCTCAATAGACATTATACTCCTCTGGTTTAGAGTCAGTCTATTATTTGTATAAAGGTTATATAACATTTGACTTGATGTAAACCCGCATGGAAGGAAAAGAATTAACTTCTACATTTTTGACCATGATTTTGGTCATCTGTACTCATAATCCCATATGTGGTTCAATGTCAAATTCTGTTTAGTAAAGCTCCTGAAATAACTGCTGGCATATCTTATGATGTCAAAGGTTCTATAGGAATGGAAGATATCATTGTTGTAGTATTAATGAATTGCTGATTTTTGCTCCACTTAATCAACACTGTACTTATAGTGGTTAGCAGTGCTGCCTCACAGCACCAGGATCCCAGGTTCAATTCCAGCCTTGGGCAACTGTCTGTGTGGAGTTTGCACATTCTCCCTGTGTCTGCGTGGGTTTCCTCCGGGTGTTCCAGTTTCCTCCCACAGTCCAAAAATATGCAGGTCAGGTGAACTGGCCATGTTAAATTGCCTGTAGTGTTAGGTGCATCAGTCAGAGGGAAATGGGTCTGGGTGGGTTACTCTTCGGAGGGTAGGTATGGACTTGTTGGGTCAAAGGGCCTGTTTTCACACTGTAGGGAATCAAATTTAATCAAATTTTAATAAAATGTTTCAAAAAAAGATAATTTATCATTCTGTTTCATTATATGGCAGATGATTCCACTTAGTATTAGTCTGTTAAATCAGTTAACAGGAAGGTATTCCTGTTTTGCTCAAGTATGGCCTACCAGCAAAAAGCAGGACAAAGTCAAACATAATCTGTTTCCTCTCAATCATCAGCAATGGTAGAAGATATAATCAATGATGCTATGAAGCAGCATGCGTCAGCAATAACCTTTTCACTGATGCTCAATTTAGGTTCAATTAGGACCACTCCGTTCATGGCCTCAATACAGCTTTAGTCCAAACCTTGCTAAAACAGTCCAAAGATGAAATGAGGGTGACTCCACTTGATATCAAGGCATTGGACCATGTATCAAGGAGCCCTATCTAAACTGGAGACAATGGGAATCGGGAAGAAACTCTCCTCTAGTTGGAATTAATGTAATGTGATTGTATTTATTAGAGATCAATAATCTCAACCCTCAGACTTGACTGCAGGAGTTCCTCAAAGTAGTGTCCTAGGCCCAGATAACTTCAGCTGCTTCTTCAATGACTTTCTCTCTATCATAAAGGATGGAAGTAGGAATATTTGCTTAAGATTGCACAAGTTCAAGCTATTCATCACTCCTCAGATACTGAAACAGACCATGCCCAAATGAGCAAGACTTTGTCCACATTCAGACTTGAGCTACAAGTGAGAAGTAACAGTCGTAGCACACAAGTGCCAGGCAATGTGCCATCTCCAACAACAGAGAATCTGTCTATTACCCCTTAATATCCAATGGCATTACCATCATGGAATCCTGCACCTGAGGGTTACCATTAATCTAGATTGAAATAGACCAGCCATAAACTGTGGCTACAAGAGCAGGCCAGACACTTTGAATTCTGTGATGAGTAAATCACCTCCTATCCTTCAACGCCTGTCCACCATCTCCAAGGCATAAGTTAGAAATGCTCTCTACTTGCCCGGATTTGTACAACTCCAACATTATTAAGAAACTCAATGCTATTGATGACGCAGAGCCACCTTCAATAATTCACCACTTCAGCACTCACTCCCTCTAAACAAATGCACAGTGGGAGCAGTGTGTACTATCTCAGTAACTCACCATGCATCTTTCCAAACCAATGACCTTTACCATCAAGAAGGACCAGGATTTTAAAAAATTACCATTATTTCACCTAGCTTTCCTGTCAGCTATTCAAAGGTCAGCTGCATACCTCTGGCACAGGTGGGACTTGAACCCAGGTCTATCAGTCTAGGGATAAGGACACTACCACTGGGCCACAAGAAGGACAAGAATAGCAGATACATGGTAACACCATCACCTGTAAGTCACTCATCATCCAGACAGGGAAGACTATCACTGCGTTTTCACTTTCAGGATGTCAAAATTCTGGAACACTGTTCCAAGCAGGATTGCATGTGTACCTCGACCCAAAGGATAGCAGGGCTCACAAAGGCAGCTGACCACCACCTCGAAGATAATGGTCAAGCCAGCAAAACTCACATCCTGTGCATGAACTTTTAAAAATCACTTATGGAGTAATTGTTTGCCAGTCTTTGACAAATTTATTCTTGTGTGGAATGGTGCTTGTGGAATAGAAATCTTACTTTTAAACAAGAAGCATTTGCTATTTTATGGCGTTTGAAGCAATGACTAGAGAAGTAATACCAAGTGTGTTAGAGGCAAAAATAAATAAATTAGTTGGAAAATTACTTAGCCACAGTTTGGAATTAAGAAGCTGCAAAAGAATTAGGAACTAAACTGTTGTACTTGCCTTTAGAAATGTTGAAAGGAGATGATTAAACTCTGTCATCAATGGTATTTGCTCTCTTAGGAGCTATTTATGGCTCTATCAAAAGCAGAACCTAAATGATATGCTGCAAATGCTGAAGATTGTTACTAAAGGACTGATTGTGGCAGATGCACTTTGTAATGCAAAAAAAATCAAGAAAACACCAGAAGTGCTGACAATCATAATCTGGAAAAGAGTCATTTAGATTCATAGAGTCATGGAGATGTACAGCATGCAAACAAACCCTTTGGTCCAACCCGTCCATGCCGACCAGATATCCCAACTCAATCTAGTCCTACCTACCAGCACCCGTTCCATACCCCTCCAAACCCTTCCTATTCATATACCCATCCAAATGCCTCTTAAATTTTGCACTTGTACCAGCCTCCACCACTTCCTCTGGCAGCTCATTCTATACCCATGTGAAAAAGTTGCCCCATAGGTCTCTTTTATATCTTTCTCCTCTCACCCTAAACCTATGCCCTCTAGTTCTTGACTCCCCGACCCCAGGAAAAAGACTTTGCCAATTTACCCTATCCATGCTCCTCATAATTTTGTAAACCTCTATAAGGTCACCCCTCAGCCTCTGACGCTCCAGGGAAAACAGCCCCAGCCTGTTCAGCCTCTCCCAATAGCTCAAATCCTCCAACCCTGGCAACATTCTTGTAAATCTTTCCTGAACCCTTTCAAGTTTCACAGCATCTTTCTGATAGGAAGGAGACCAGAACTGCATGCAATATTCCACCAGTGGCCTAACCAATGTCCTGTACAACTGCAACATGACCTCCCAACTCCTGTACTCGATACTCTGACCAATAAAAGAAAGCATATCAAATGCCTTCTTCACTATCCTATCTACTTGTGACTCCACTTTCAAGGAGCTAGGAACCTTACTCTCCAAGGTCTCTTCATTCAGCAACACTCCCTAGGACCTTACCATTAAGTGTATAAGTCTGCTAAGATTTGCTTTCCCAAAATGCCGCACCTCGCATTTATCTGAATTAAACTCCATCTGCCACTTCTCAGCCCATTGGCCCATCTGGTCAAGATCCTGTTGTAATCTGAGGTAACCCTCTTCGCTGTCCACTACACCTCTGCATTAACTGTACCTCTTATGCTCGCATCCAAATCATTTATATAAATGACAAAAAGTAGAGGACACAGCACCGATCCTGTGGCACTCCACTGGTCACAGGCCTCCAGTCTGAAAAACATCCCTTCACCACCACCCTCTGTCTTCTACCTTTGAGCCAGTTCTGTATCCAAATGGCTAGTTCTCCCTGTATTCCATGAGATGTAACCTTGCTAACCAGTTTCCCATAGGGAACCTTGTCAAATGGCAAGGCAATAATGTTCAAGCTTACATTCAAGAAGCAAATTTCCAAAGGATAAATCACAGTAGCATCATTTGGAAGAGGTAAGGAATATTAACCAAGTAAATGGCAAAAAGAAAAAAATGTGAATGCATCATGAGATCACAATTAAATTTAATTAAAATGTAGAATAAAGCACATATGCGTGTTGCCAAAAATTAGAGAAACCTCCCTTTGCTGATTCTGATACCTCACAAATCCAACCATTAAATGAAAAGACTGTTCTTCCATAATACACCTGTATTAGTGTTTGAAAGCAATTCTGTAATTAGAAGCATTTTCAGAAGTCCTGGCATGTGATACCATGCTAGATCAATAAATGCTTCTTTCGATGACATAGTTAAACGATCTTGAAGAGACTTTGATTTCAGACACTATTATTTTTGAAATAGTTTAAAGTCTAGCTTTGTGTTACTAATTATTCGTTGTATCTGTTTTGGTTCAGAAAAATTCAAAATTGTGGAAGAGTTCTTGAGTGCTAATTTTAATCTGATTCATTGGAAGAGGATTATGCAAAAGATGATGGGCAAAACATTAACTTTGTAAGATGACCCCATTTTCTGTTGTGTTAACTAAAATGCCCTAAGCTTATCACTCTTAATTATAGCAAGGAATACATGTTAACACAATTTTGTGACAAAAAACTTACATTCTGACTTCTGCTAAGTTGATAAGATGTGTAAGGTGCAAACTACATTGGCAGTGGGGTTGAAGTGAGAGTTGCATGGCTGTTGCACTGTTCAGCCTGCTCCTGTGTCTGCTTGTGCATTTGTATGAAGTCTCTGGTTGCCAACACCTTGGAGTCATCTCCTGCCAAGGACTGAGCAGGTGGCTTGCCTCAAGCAGCTCTCCAAGTCCCAGTGACATAGGGCGATTCTTCTTCATTGAGCAGCAGAGACGTGGTAATGGTGTGCTCCTGAATCGACTAAAGCTAAGACAGACACCGAGATGTCAGCTGGTGAAGTCTTGCTGATGCACCTTCTGTGGGATCCATAGTCTCTTCCTCAGGGGTGGAGGAGTGGTGCCAGTAACAGTCACTTGCTCTTTTATTTAAATCCCTACAGTGTGGAAACAGGCCTTTTGGCCCAACAACTCCACACCGACCATCCAAAGAATAACCCACTCAGACCTATTCCCCCTACCCTATATTTACCCTGACTCACAAGTCCCTGAACAGTATGGGCAATTTCGCATAGCCAATGCACCTACCCTGCACATCTTTGGACTGTGGGAGGAAAGCAGAGCACCCAAAGAAAACTCATGCAGGCAAAGGGAGAATGTGCAAACCCCACACAGGTAGCCACCTGGAATTGAACCCGGGACCCTGGTGCAGTGCTAACCACTGAGCTACCGTGCTGCCCCTTATAAACACGATGCTGGTCTCTTATAAACATGCTGCTGGTGCTTGCAAGACATAATAAAGGGAAGATGTTATGGCCAAGGTTTATGAGATGCGTCAGGTAGAAACAACATTGATATTGGGCTTAAAGCAAGAGTTGCATGGCAAGGAGTACGACTTCTTAATCATTTTCAGCTTCATTCTTCATTCTTCCAGTTACAGAGAGTGGGAGAATCCAGTTCGCCTTGGATGAGAGGACTGCCATAGGTGTAGAGTAAGTAATTTATAAGCTAATGGGATCATAGTGCAAGAAAGCTCACGAGGCCTCATGGCAAGAAACACTCAATGAAACTCAATAAAAATGACACTTTGCCACAATATTATAAGCCTCAACCCAATGTTAATCACTACAACATAATTGTACCTAGTTGTTATCATGCAATAATCTATATATTGTTTAAGACAAGAGCATCTCTCGATTGATCTATCAAATGGTTTTTATCTACCATACTTGACCAGGAGCAGTTGCTCAGTGGTTAGAACTGGTGCCTCATGGCACTGGGGACCTGGGTTTGATTACATCTTCAGGTTACTGATGTGTGGATTTTTCACCATCTCCCAGTTACTGTGTGGGTTTCCTCCAGATGCTCCGATTTCCTCCCAAGGATGTGTGGTTAGGTGCATTTGCTATGCTAGATAGTGTCCACCGATGTGCAGGCTAGTTGGATTAGTCATGGGAAATGTGGGGTTACAGGGATAGGGTAGACCTGGGTCTGGGTGGGATATTCTTTGGAGGGTTGGTGAGATTCAGTGGGCCAAATGGCTTCTTTCTGCACTGTAGGGATTCTCTGAATACCTTTGATGAAAAAAAACTTTTCATAACATAAATGAGCTGGAAAGCTGTGACATGAATAGTTTAACTGAAATGTTTTGGAGCGACTGGGCTTGTATACCCTTGAGTTTAGAAGACTGAGGGGGGATCTGATTGAGATGTATAAGATTATTAAAGGATTGAACACTCTGGAGGCAGGAAACATGTTTCTGCTGATGGGTGAGTCCCGAACCAGAGGACACAGCTTAAAAATAAGGGGTAGGCCATTTAGGACAGAGATGAGGAGAAACTTCTTCACCCAGAGAGTGGTGGGTGTGTGGAATGCTCTGCCCCAGAAGGCAGTGGAGGCCCAATCTCTGGATTCGTTTAAGAAAGAGTTGGATAGAGCTCTCAAGGATAGTGGAATCAAGGGTTATGGAGATAAGGCAGGAACAGGATACTGATTGAGGATGATAAGCCATGATCATAATGAATGGTGGTGCAGGCTTGAAGGGCAGAATGGCCTACTTCTGCACCAATTGTCTATTGTCTATTGTTTTCCACTGCTATGAAATTGAAAGTCAGATTCCAAGTGGCAACTAAGTTCCAGGGAAAGTTTAAGCAAAGAAACAGCAACTCAACCAGCTATGACATTCAGGGAGAGGATATCTAGTTATTTACAAACATTTGCAATTAAATTAAGTCAGATTTCCACACATCATAGTGAACAACTATCAATCCAAATTCAAGTCTGTTGTTAGAGGCAGAGGTAATTAGTAGAATAGGTGAAAGTGAGGACTACAGATGCTGGGGATCAGAATCTACAGCATGGTGCTGGAAAAGCACAGCAGGTCAGACAGCATCTGAGGAGCAGGAGAATCGACATTTTGAGAATGTCTAACCTTCCAAAGAAGAAATCCTAATAACACCAAAGCACATCATGTCAAACAAGAATGTGTCTCCAGGTAATATGATTAAACAAGTGAACAAATTAATTTCAGCAACAATTCAGTTGTTGAGAAGAATGGAGAAAGTCTAAAATACTCAAGAAGTTTAAGTAATAATTCTATCTACTTCAGCACAGATTTACAGGTAGGATGAGAATACATTACGCTGACGCAAAATTAAAACGAAGCAGAAACAATTCCACAGAAGACACCATTAGGAAGAGATAAACGACATTAAAAGATCCAAGATAATGCAAAGAAAATTATTGCCCCTTCCCACTCCCACAGTTATAAAAAAAAGATGAATGTCACTAAAGGCTCTGTGAAAAAGCAAGACATTAATGACCCTCCAGATCAAAAGAGACCTACAGATCTCATACTATCAGAAAGACATTCCAAACAAACTAACCTTTTTCCAATTCTGTAGAGAACGCATTTGGAATGAATAGTAAAACACTGAGCGTGTTTGAATTTATAACGTTCTTAAATTGGGTGAGATTGGGCCGTAAATATAAGAATGCATGTCTAACAGTGACCAGGTGTATAATTCTTCGAAGTCTGCATCAAATATAGACAGGGTGGATAAAAATACATTTTGCATATTTGCCTTTATTGTTCAGTGCTTTGAGCATTGGTGTTGGGAAGTCATGTTGAGGATATTGGTGAGGCTCTTCTGGAATACTGTGTCCAATTCTGGTCATTGAGTTGGAGGAAGGATATTATTAAGCTAGGGAGGGTTCGGAAGAGATTTACCAGGATGTTGCAGGGAATGGAAGGTTTGAGTTATAAAGTAAAGTTGGATAGGCTGGGTTTGTTTTCACTGGAATGTGGGAAGTTGAGAGGCAATCTTATTGAAGTATGTGGATGGAGGATTTCAAGACGGGGGGGAGGCAAATTTTTAAGGTGAAAGGAGAAAGATTTTAAAAAGACAAGAACAAGGTCACATTTTTTAAACAGAGGGCATGTGAAATGAAGTTCTTGATAAAGTGGTGGATGTGGGTGCAATTACAACATTTAAAAGACATTTGGATAAGTGCATGAATTGGAAAGGTTTAGAGGGATATGGGCCAGAAGTAGGCAGGGGGACTAGTTTAGTTTGGGATTATGTTCGGCATGGACTGGTTGGACCGAAGGGTCTGTGTGCTGTACAACTCCATGACTCCATAACAGCAGCATGTGGGTAAAAAGACTTGAGGGACATATTGTACATAGGTTTGTGAGGGTCTTAAAGTGTTAATACTTGAGAGCAGTAAGCACCAGCGTCTGGGATGATGTCATGGGGATTTTGTCAAAGTAAAGGATGAGTTTGTCAGTGTCAGATGTGGCACTAGTCTACTTCTAACAATCTTGTTAGTGAAGTAGGTCATATTCATGTAATCTGTAAATAGTTGAAATGATGAAAGTAACTTTGTTTTGTATATTATTTGTATATAAAAAAAACTCTCTGGACTCAACCAGAAAGTGATTATTCTCATCCATACAATGTCATCTTGGGTTTGAGGGAAGCTGCCTATAAAACATGTGCCCCTGGAGTTTCTCCCTTTGTTTTCAGAAATCAGTAGGTAAACTAAATTACATGCCAGTATTCCCCTTCTGTGTTATTGGGGTTACACGGAACTGGTATCATGTTTGCAGAAGTCCAATAACCATTCTCAATAACTCAAATGAAACCTCAAATGCTAGTGTGCATTATAGTATTCAATGTTACCTCCCAGTGAACGTTGAGTCTTAAAGTGAGCCGATATCTGAAGTAACATGTTTTAAACTTCAAATGCATTTTATGTGCTTCATTTGAAATGCATTGCATGTATCTGCTGCATCTGTTACTCCTGCTTGGGTGCCCCAATTGATATTTTGAACAGTAAATCTGTGGCGACATGTACAATCTGATCTCCAGGTTCCCATAAATAAGTGCTTTTGGCAAAATTTCAGCTGCCTTCTTTTTCTCAGTTACACAATTTTTCTTTTTGCCATTTCATAATGCTCTGGGTGAAATGTCAGTCAGTAGATTTTAAATAAAATCCACGAGTTAAAGTAACCAGCATTTTATTTCTGGAATTCCTGTCGTCCCTTGCTGCACAAAAATCACAGGAAATTAAAATGAATACTTAAAGTGAAAATATAGCCTGCATATTCAGAATTCAATTTGAAAATGTGTTGAAATATTGTTTATTGAGCTACAGGATGACAAAATTAACAAGATCATCCTGTCACATGCCGTTTGTAGGATCTCCACACAGAATGGGTAAACACATTGAGTATTAATCTTTGAATTGTTCTAACTTTGCTGATTTTAATCTGTTCATCTCAGTATTTTTAATATAGGGGTAAGGGAACCTCACCCAATATCTCCATATATACAGACAACCACAGAGGGGTGGCACAGTGGCTTAATGGTTAATACTGCTGCCTCACTGCGCCAGTGATCCAGGTTTGATTCGACTCTCGGGTGACTGTCTGTGTGGGGTTTGCACATTCGCCCTGTGTCTGCATGGGGTTTCCTCTGGGTATTCCAGTTTACTCCCAGGCTCCAAAGATGTACAGATTATGTGTATTGACCATACTAAATTGCTCATAGTGTCCAGGGATGTGCAGTCTGACAGGTTTAGCCATGGGAAATGCAGGTTGCAGGGATAGAGTAGGGGTGGGTCACGACAGGATGCTCTTTGAAGAGTCAATGTGGACTTGACTGTCGAATGGCCTGGTTCCACACTATAAAGGTTCTATGAACCAGTACAGGAAAATACTCTGCGTGAACATAAGTTCTACTTTATCATAAGCAAACAGTCTCTAATTTCTTTTATGCAGGTTAAAAATTTATGTATTGATATTCTAAAACATGAAGTTGATTCAAGGAAAAATAAAGAATAATTAAGAAACATAAAATTAATTGCTTAATGAGGAGGTAAAAATGTGTCAACTGCTGATAGCCACTTACGTAGTAACATATGGATGCAACAGAAAATTTACATCTAGATTGAAAATTCCTTTGTTTCTAACTTTTGAAGACATGAACCCAAATTTTCTGCTTGGAAGATATGAGTCGTAAAGCAGAGTTTTCACCACTTGGGTGATGCCATAGCTCAGTTTAAATTTCTAGCCCTGGAGCATTGATCTAAATGCAGAGTATTCAGCAAAGATTATTTGGACTGGAGTTTTTGTCAGTCAAGGAACTGAAGAGCTCTGTGGCAGGCACAAGGATATCTTATTTTAGGAGGAAGTAAAAAACTGCTGAACTGCTGGAGAAATGTATCAAATTTTAACTTGCAGCTGATGGAGCCTGAGAGGACTTTCTCAGGATCCTGTTTAATTGAACTCGCAACGCTTTTTACACTGACCTTTGTTGAACATTGGGCGTGAATACACAATGCTCACTCCCAACTGTTGACCAGGAACTCTGATTTGATTGGATTTGCCTTATTATTGTCACATGTACTGAGTTACAGTGGAAAGTATTGTTTTGTGCATTATCCAGCCAAATCAAACTTTACGTAAGTACTAGCTCTGCATCCCCAGGAAGAAAAGTCAGTAATGCTCCCAAATGACCTTTACTGGTCCAAGTCATCTTATATTTTTCAAAATGGAGCACCAGTATTACTAATACGCTTTTTAAAAAAATCACTCATGGAAGGTGGACATTTCTAACTGGCCAGCATTTATTGCCCCTTCCTAGTTCCCTTGAGAAGGTGGTGGTCAGCTGCCTTCTTGAATCATTACAGTTCACCTGCTGTTGCTTGACCCACAATGCCCTTAAGGAAAGAATTCCAGGATATTAGACCCAGAGACAATGAAACAATATATTTCCAAGTCTGGATGCTTGGAGGGGAACTTGCAGGTGATGGAGTTCCCTTGTACCTGCTGCCCTGTCCCTTCTAGATGGAAATGGTGGTGAGTTGAAAAGGTGCTGTCGAAGGATCTTTGGAGAATTTCTACAGTGCATCTTATTGACAATGCATACTGTTGCTACTGAACATCAGTGGACGGGGAGTGGATGCATGTGGATATGGTGTCAATCAAATGGGTTGCCTTCATCTGGATTGTGTTAAGCTTCTTAAGTGTTGTTGGAGTTGCATCAGCTAGATAAGTGGGGAGTAGTCCATCGTAATCCTGACTTGTGCCTTGCAGATGGTGGACAGGCTTTGGGGACACAGCAGGTGAACAACTTGCCATAATATTGAGTGCCTCTGACCTGCTCTTATAGCTGTTGTGTTTATGTAGTGAAGTCCAGTTGAGCTTCTGGTCAATTTTAAGCCCCAACATGTTGATAGTGAGAGTTTCAGTGATGGTAACATTGTTGAATATCATGAAACAGTAGATTGTCTGTTACTGGAGATGGTCATAGCCTGCCTTTTGTGTGGCGCGAATGTGACTTGCCCCTTGTTAGCCCAATCCCAGATATTGTCCAGATCTTGTATTTGCAATTGAACTGCTACAGCATCTGAGGAGTCACGAATGGTGCTGAACATTGTGCAATCTTTGATGAACATCCCCACTTCTGACCTTCTGAAGGAGGGAAGGTCATTGATGAAGCAGTTAAAGATTTTTGGGGCCTAGGATTCTACCCTGTGGAACTCCTGCAGAGATGTACTGGAGCTGAGATGACTGATCTGTAACTACCATAACCATCTTCCTATATACCAGGTAAGACTCCAACCAGTGAAGAGTTTGCCCCCAATACCAATTGATTCCAGTTTTGCTCGGGCTCCTTGATGCAACACCTAGTCAAATGGGGCTTTAATATAAATGGCTGTGGCCCTTGCCTCTCCTGTGGAATTCAGTTCTTTTGTCCATACTTGAATCAAGGCTATAATGAGGTCAGAAGCTGAGTGGCCCTAGCAGAACCCAACTAGGAATCAGTAAACCAAGTATCACTTTTTTTTCCCTTTGCAATTCAATTTACATTGTGCCCATCCATACACTTTAGATAGCTTGGTCTGCCAAACATGTTAAAAAGGGTAAGGGGGCACAGCAAGCCATTTGGATACAGAACTGGCTGGAAGGTAGAAGACAGAGGGTAGTGTTGGAGGGTTGCTTTTCAGACAGGAGGGCTGTGACCAATGGTGTGCCACAAGAATCAGTGATAGCTCCACTGCTTTTTGTCATTCATATAAATGATTTGGTTGTGAATATAGGAGGGATAGTTAGTACGTTTGCAGATGACACTGAAATTGGAGGTGTAGTGGACAGCAAAGAAGGTTACCTCAGATTACAACAGGATCTTGATCAGATGGGCCAATGGACCGAGGAGTGGCAGATGAAGTTTAACTTAGATAAATGTGAGGTGCTGCATTTTGGAAAGGCAAATCAGGGCAGGGCTTATACACTTAATGGTAAGGTCCTGGAGATTGTTGCTGAACAAAGAGATATTGGGGTGCAGGTTCATAGCTCCTTGAAAGTAAAGTCTCAGATGGATAGGATAGTGAAGAAGGTGTTTAGTATGTTTTCCTTTATTGGTCAGAGTATTGAGTATAGGATTTGGGAGGTCAGGTTGTGTCTGCACAGGATATTGTTACGGCCACTTTTGGAATAAGGATGTTGAAAGGGTTCAGAAAAGATTTGCAAGGATGTTGGCAGGGTTGGAGGATTTGAGCTACAGGGAGAGGCTGAATAGTTTTCCCTGGAGCATCAGAGGCTGAGGGGTCACCTTATAGAGGTTAATAAAATCATGAGGGGCATGGATAGGGTAAATAGACAAGATTTAAAAAGGACCTAAGAGGCAACATTTTCACACAGATGGTGGTGCCTGTATGGAATGAACTGCCAGATGAAGTGGTGGAGGCTGGTACAATACAACATTTAAGAGGCATCTGGAAGGGCACATGAATAGCAAGAGTTTAGAGGGATATGGGCCAAGTGCTGGCAAATGGGACTAGATTAATTTAGGATATCTGGTTGGCATGGACGTGTTGGACCAAAGGGTCTGTTTCCATGCTGTACATCTCTATGAATCTATGACTCCAAATACATTCCTGAGTAAGTTTCTATTTTCCATATCTGCCAAACAAAAATCAGTCTGCACATGGCCAATTAAAAAAATTGTTCTGCTTTATCTAGCTGTGTAATCAGACTTCATAAAATGTTATTAGAAGGCCAGAGGATAGTGTGGAAACATCACAAATACATATATGTCAAAAATATATGAAAATGTTGTTCAACAAAACCTTTGATGCATTATGATTTGAAAGTGTATTTCTTAATTATTGGAATAAAATCGAGTGGTAGACATTTCTATGCATAAAGTGTCATGATCCAGCTCTTATTTGGCTGATAGTATGATCAGCTAGGCTTGTTCTTGTGCAATTGCAGAGAGGCCTACACAGGTATTCTTAAACTGAATCCTTTCAGAGTGTGGATCGTCATTTGTATGTTTCATCACTGCAATGACTGGAGACCTGTTCCACAATTGTTCCAAATTGACGAATGCTACTGAAAAGTCCTGAGCAATCTTGAATTGGATTCCTGCAGCTAACTCAGCAAAACCACTATTGTTTCTAAGCATTTGTGTTGTGTTCCTCCTTATCTTCCACTACTTCAGCAGACTCATGCTTTTTGTCAGTGGGAATGGCTGCATTTACTTGACAGATTGTTATGAGATAAAACAAAAACCCTTTCAACAGAAGTGAAGACTCAAAAGCGCACCATAATTGGAAAGTGACTGGAAATGATTCTCAGTTGGAAAAGCAATTGAATTTGTGAGATTGCAGTCATCAAGGTCACTCGGTAGAAAACATGCTTGAAATTTTAAATACCTTTGGGCTCATTTGCAAACTGGCTTATCTTTCCAGCAGCAAAGATGGTGCATCTTCATAAACATTTTATAAAGTATTAATTTAAGCTCTGGACCTATCAATAAGTTGCAAAGCTCGTGAAATGATTTTTCTCATCGAAGGTCAGAATAATGTGTTATTCTTGTAATGCCGAGATTGCCACTTAAGTAAAGACTCTTTCATTTAACTATGACAAGAGACATAACTGATATCCCCATCAGTGCTATTCAAAAATTCAACCTTTTCTTAGTTTGTTTAGACCTCCTAGAGCTTGAACTGTGACTAAGTATGAAAAAGAAAGCTCCATTAAAACCAACTGCATGAAATTTAACATTTAAGTTCACTCTACCGCTAAGATCAAAGAACTCCTTGCATTCATTTAAAATTCAGGCCAGCATTTATTTCTAAAGATCATTGTAATAGAACTTGGTTATCCAGGTGTAAGGCATGCATTTCCATACCCTTTATAGTAAGTGGAAATTTACAAAAGGCACATTCCTTTGTACAGAGTTGAGTTAACAAGGCACTTACATGAGTCTTGTAAAAAGGTTGTCAGGTTTGTACTGTATGAACATACTCTGCTCGTGCAGTGGAATCAAAGGTTGCTTGATTCCTTGTCCCAATCATTTTGAATATACAATAATAGAAGAATAACATCTTTTTCTCTAATGGTTGGATGTCTAATGGAAAATAGGATATAAGTTGCAAAGCTGAAGATGAATGTCAAGATAGCTTTACTAAAATATTAAAGAGATGAAAAATGCTGCTTTTGTCACATTAGGAGGGACTTCCACTCCCAAAAAAGGCAAAGGCAGCTTGTGTAAGGCACATAATTTCCCATGATGTTACAAATCATTCCGCCTTTGTTTAGAATCCTCCTTCAAACAGCTAATGGGAATACCCACCCTTGGTGGACAACAGCAGTTCAGAAAATAAACAGCTCAACCATCTTCTCAAGGGATATTAAGAATGACCTGTAACTGCTAATTTTGTTTTGTAACAACTATATATGAAAAACTAATAAAAATATGGTACATTCATGTTTTTAAAGTTTACACATTGTGACCATATTGTTCAATGTTAGCTATCACATTTTATTTACATTAATGTGCCAGATGTGGTAATTGCATCAAGGAGATAAGCTTGATAAACTGGCTTTCATGTTGTTTTTTCACTCTCACTTGATGTGGGTGTTGCTGTCTGGGCCAAGGTTTGCTGTCTGACTTAAAAATCCTTGAGAAGTGGTGCTGAGCCACCTTTATGAACTGCTGCTGTCCAAGTGGCAAAGGCACACCACTTGAGTTCCACCACTTGAGAAGAGTTCCAGGATTTTGACCCAGCAACAGTAAAGAAGATGACATCATTCCATGTCAGAATGTGGAACTTGGAGGGAAACTTTCAAATGATGGTGTTCTCATGCATTTCCAGTCCTTGTCCTTCGAGGTGGCAGAGCTTTGGAAGGTGCTGTTGAAGGAGCTGAGATAAGTTGAGGCCGTGTATTTTGTCTGTGATACACGCTAATACCACTGTGTGTTGGTGCTGCAGGCAGTGAAAATTTAAGATGCTGGAAAAGATGCCAACACCAACAGCAGACTGTTTTGTCTTTGGATGGTGTCAAGGTTTCATTGGGTTTGCCCTCATCCAGACAAGTGGAGAGTATGCCATCACATTTCTGACTTGTGTCTTGTAGATGTTAAACATTCATTGAGTAGATTGAAGCTGAGTTACTCAGCAAAGAATTAACCCATTCTTGTAGCCACAGTATTTATCTAACTGGCCCAGATAACTTTCTGGCCAATGAATTCTGGCAGTACAAGTCTAGAGATAGGTTTGTGAATATGGGATGGCATAAGGCCCAAAGGTACATGATATCCAACATGGAGGCACTTTGGAGCGAGCGGCAAGCAGAATCCATTAGTACCCACTCTGATTTCAAAGTTGAGAACTCTCTGCTCACGACACATGGCAGCATGTTAATAAAGCAAGGTGCGCAATTGACAAGGTTGTTAACAAGCAGTAATCTTTCTTCATTTGCAATTCACCTCTCCCAAGTATGAATTTCAACTTGACGCCCAGAATTTGTTTAAAAAGATGCAGCAAATTAACCTGAGCATTGAGTAGGCCTCATCAGACACCTCAAGTGGTTCTTCCACATTTTGCTCCATGACACATTCCACCCATATACAATTTATAAATACACCTATTAGCAATAACGGTTTGATAATGAGTGGCATGTTTCTGAGCATTTATTGCTAATGTTGAGGTCAATATTTTGTAATGTTCAATAAGAACTGTATTTAATGTTCCTATAATATTGTGAAAATAACTCGTATTGTAACTGTGTAAATACTTGGGAAGAAAGCTGAACTCATGTAATTGCTGATTAAAGTTATACAGGTTAGGTTTCATTGAGCAATTCTGACTGAAAATTTGACAAGATTAAAGTCAAATGTAATTAATGGCATATTTGTGTAATCAATAGGAAATTCAGCATGGACTTCAGTGAAAACTTTGTTAATGGTTCTATTATCCTTAGCACTGAGGCAGGATAAGCCTAACCAGTCAAACTGATTGTCAGCTTAAAACCTCAACCAAGAGAAATTTCACATCTTTAAAGGGAATTAGTCAAATTTAAGAGCTGTAGAATGGACCCTTCAATGAAATGTCCAATCCCCAAAGAGTTTTCAAACCATCAAAATTATCTAAAAATATATTACAGCAGACGTAAAAGGCAGATACTTATAGGGTTTTGAGTGACATGGGTTATGGTGAGATATATGTAAGAATCAATTGATTCTTCATCAGGAGTATTGTGCTCCAGCTTTTATGCATTTGACAGGCAGAATGCTGAGTTTCTTGCTGGGTAACAGCATGTTACTGCCAACTAAGGGCAATCATTGTTTGTGAAGGACATAATTCAGAGCCCAACTCACCTCTTTTAATATTGCCATCTTATCAAACTTGTCAAATAAGGTAAACATTGAGAAAAGTCAACATGGAAATCAGAGTGGGTGCCTCACAAAGTCAGCTCTCCCTTGTTCTGAAAGACCCCTATGTTGGACATCAGGCACCAAGCAGTCAGATGGTCTCCACATCAAAGTCGAGGAGCAGAAAGTCAGGCAGCTCACCACCCTTCTTCAGTCTTTCTGCCTTTTTTGGGCTGTTTTCCTCTTGGAATGAGAATGGGACAGGTATTAAGGGAGATAAAAGTAGATGGCACAGCTGTGACTTTCAATGCAGATTGGAAGGTGTCCAAAGTGAGTGATTAGACAGCGCAGAGTGCATGCAGGAGGTTTGCGGTGCCTGAAAGTCAGTGAAGGAAGATGTTGCAGGCGATAATGAAAGTGGTAGAGCATGAACCATAATGGGAGATGAGTGCAGCAGCAGAGATACAGGGAGTGTGATGTGTTGGAGGGAAGATGGTAGCTCTTTCCACCCATCCAGCAGGATCGTTAGGTCCCTGGATGCAAAGTTTGAAAATGACTTCCCCTTGTCTGGGGCAAATTTCCAGAACCATGCAGGGTAGTTCTGGAATGAGAGTGCTTGCCTGTTTGCACAACAGCCTGTAAAGATGACCTGAGTACAAAGGATGCTAGTTACTTTCAGGATATCCACTGAGTAGCAAGTTGTTCTGGGAACAGTGCGTGGTAAGATACGGCTGGAACCAGCCATGACTGACACCATAGGAGTGGGGTAGCTAGTTAATGAGGCATGTTTGGTTTTCAATCTGTCTCATATGCTGTGGTGAAATGAGAGGACTGGGGAAATGCAGATGTTCAAAAAAGGGTGAAACTATAAGCCAATTAGTTTATGTCAAGTACTGAGGAGCCTCAGGAGATGATAATTTAAGGACTAAAGTAATGGCTACCTGGGCAGGTTCACATTAATTAAAGACAGCCAGTGTGGATTTGTTAAGGACAAATTGTGTTCATCTAAAATGTTGGACTCCTTTTAAGAGGCAAAAGAGAGGGCCGATGAACTGTTGATGTCATACTCATGAACCTCCAAATGACACTTGATAAAATGTTGTACAATAAACTTGTGAGCAAGTTATACTGCATGGAGTAAAAGGGACAGTGGCAACTTGGATACAAAATTGAACAAGTGATGGGAAACCTAGAGTCGTTGGGAACAGATGTTTTTCAGACTTTCGGAAGGTTTGTAGTGGTCGGTGTTGAGACTCCAGCTCTTCCTGACATTTATGAATGGCCCAGACTTGGTGTACAGGGTACAATTTCAAATTTTAGTTTGAATTAATGTGATCAGATACATGGGAAAATTGCCACCTAAAAGCTCCCCTCCAAGCCATTCACCGTCCCAACCTGGCTTGAAAGTATGTTGCCGTTCCTTCATTGTCACTGGGTCAAAGTTCAGGAATTCCCTCCATAAGGGCATTATGGGTCATTCTATAGCATATAGACTGAAGTAGTTCAAGAAGGCAACTCACCACTTCTCAAGGGCAATTAGGGTGAACGCTGGCCAGCCAGTGGAACCCACATACCACGAAGGAATAAAAAACACCCTGGACAGCACACATTTAGAAGGATGTGAAGGCACAGGACAAGGAACAAAATAAATTTATAAGAATGTTTCCTGGAATGAATAACTTCAGTAATGAAGACAAATTGGAGAAGTTAGAGGAGAGGTTGCAAAGAGATCAGATAATCGCATTCAAATTCATCAGGTGTCTGGACAGAATATATAGGGGAGTAACTCTTCCCATTTATGAAAAGATCGACATTGAGCAGGCAGAAATGTAAAGTAATTGGCAAAATAAGCAAAGGCAAGATGAGGAAAAAAACAGTTTTTAACACAGCAAGTTAGGGTCTGGACTGATAGCCTGGGAATGTGACATGACCAGGTTCAGTTGAGACATTCAGAAGGGAGATATCCTGTTACTTGAAATGGAAGAATGCAGGGTCACAGAGGAAGCCAAGAGAAGGGCACTCAGTAAAATGCTCATTGGAAAAACCGATGTAGATATAATGGGCTGAATGCCCTCCTCTGCACTGAAGCAATTCAGTGGTTTGGGAATTATTTTATATTTGAGTGTTAATAGGTATGAAAAATCAAATGTTTTATGTTTGTAAATAATGGGCATTTCACATGGTATGATTAAATAAATTGTAAAAAGAACAGTTCAAGAAATGACAACTTGTAATTATATAATATTTAAAATGACTGTAAAATAACAATCCAGGACACTTCACTCAGACAAAACTGGACATCGAGCCAAATTGATCAAAGATGGGGATTTCTTTGGATGGTCTCAGAGGAAGAAAGGTAGTGGGAGGTGGACAGAGCTTTAGAGATGACATTCCATGGTCTGGACTGCTGAAGGCAAGCCATAGGTGATGGGAGGAAAGGAAGGGAACAGAGGAACCTACAGGAGGCTACTGTTTAAAAGACATAAACCTAAAATAGCAAAACAAATGCACCAATTAAGGCATTAATGATAAACCAAACACTGCTCTTCAAAACTAACTCATATATGTGAAACAATTTTCTATATGTCGTCATAATAAGATGCTTTACAAATACAGTTATTATTGTAATACATAGATCAATAATATGCTTGGACTAGCTTCCACTCTGCTGACATGAATTCATTGATGTGAGACAGAAAATATGATTAGACACATAGAAACAGGACTTACGCCGCACTCTGGCAAAGGTACAGTTAGCATGGAAGGATCTGCTCCTTCAAACTGGCAGCTACTTCAATAGAGTACTTCCATGTGTGGAAATTACATGTCTAAACAATGCAAATAGCCAGGCATTACTTTCTCAAGTTGCTTCTGGATAATATTGGAGAGAAATATAACCTTACGATTTTTCACAGATAACTGCATGACATATTTTAATGTGTTTTTGTTTGACTCTGTCCATTCACAACTCACCTCCTCTCTCTAATTCTCTCTCACTGATAAGGTGAGCATGCTAAAAATGTAACTTGATTTTATGATATAAGTCAAAACAAGTGAGGTTTAATTACACCTGGCACCCAGGGAATACAGAAAACAAGGACTCATATTTTACTTCCCACTTTACATTTACAACTTTCAGGAATGTGAAGCTTTAAATGTTTTTAATCAACTTGTTCTGAAATGTTATAGTGGTCCAGAAGGAGTGACGCCAACACTGCACCACAACTCTCTCATATACAAATTGTCAATTACTTTATTTTTAAATCAACCTTTTGAGACATGCTGTTGGAACCTGAACCCAGGCCTATCATTGACATGGTGTCACAAGAAGGCCTTCTCTTTAGTTGTTTTCTTCAGCCTGTTCAGCTATGTTAAGATACCTCTCAGAGGCACAACACTCTGTTAACTTCAGGTTAAATTAACTGCGTCACAACAGCCATGAGTCCTTGTTGTCTACCTGTTCAGATGTGTTATGATGTACATCTGGGGGCAGGTGAAACTTGAATCTGGGCCTCCTGAGCCAAAGTTAGGGCGACTACTTTGGTGCCACTAGACCTACTCTAAAATTTCTGTACTTTGGCATTCTGTTGTAGATATCTTTCATAAATCTGCTCAGGCATGTTTTTTACATATCACTGGATGGAACTCAAACTCAGGCGTGCTGGCTCAAAGGCTGTGACATTACCACTTCGTCAGCAGAAGATCTTCTCTATATTTTCTTTTTCTATTTACTCCAAACAGAATTTGGATAATAAAGGTTTAATCACCACCACAGCCAATCCCAATGCACCTGCACTAATGCTAGGGTACCATTTGCTTAGCTGCAAGCATATGCTTAATCATCACACGTCTACAGAAGTTGGCTTGTGCTAACGGTGTAATATGATTGCCTCCAGTCCCTTGTTTTGTTCTGAAACAAAAACAGAAATTGCGGGAGATACTCAGTAGGTCTGGCAACATCTGTGGGGAGAAAGCAGAGTTGATGTTTTGAATTAACAGATGCTACCAGACCTGTAGAACTTTCCAGCAATTTCTGTTTTTTGTTTCAGATCGCCAGCATCCACAGTTTGTTGCTTTATTTATTTTATTCTGCTTGATTTAGGTAAAGATGTGTGAAGCCCAATGTCTTGATCATGGTGTATCTCAATTCTCTGTGTTTTTCTGAGCCAGTAAATAATGGTGTGTTGTGAAACAATGACAGGAGTTTTAAATATAGAAGTTTCCTCCACAGCACTATTTAGAAAACCAAGTTTTTTTTACGATTTGGAGATGCCAATGTTGGTCTGGGGTGTACAAAGTTAAAAATCACACAACACCAGGGTTTAGTCCAACAGGTTTAATTGGAAGCACTAGCTTTCGCAGCGCCGCTCCTTCATCAGGTGGTTGTGGAGTACACAATTGTAAGAAACAGAATTTATAGCAAAAATTTACAGTGTGATGTAACTGAAATTATACTTTGGAAAATAACTTGATTGCTAAGTCTCTCATCTGTGAGAATGACTTTATTAGTTTCACTTCTTTCGTATGTAAATCACAAAAACTTTTTTAAAAAGTCATATTCTCAGGTTAACTTTAACAACTGGTGTCAGCCCAGATAATGTGTTGAAGGTGTTAGCCCCACTGTGTGCTGCTGTCTGTGCCATATGTTTAGACTGATTCTAGCCTAAAAAATAAATTAACAGAATCTTACATGGATTCATGCAGTTTTTGAGCAAAGTACAATGTAACTCTGCAAGTACAAATTCACCCCACAAACGTACATGTGTATGTATGTGTGCGTGTGTGTGTGTGTGTAGTGTGTGTGTAGTGTGTGTGTGTGTATAGTAGTGTCTGTGTGTGTGTTAGTGCAATGGGGTCACCTGTAGTGTGACATGAGCCCAATGGCCTGGTTGAGGCCATCCCCATGGATACCGAACGTAGATATCAGCTCTGCTTGGCCACTTTTCACTGCTGCCTGTCCCGAAGTCTGCCTTGGAGGATGGTCACCCGAAGGTCTGAATCGAGTGTCCTGGACCACTGAAGTGTTCTCCAATTGGGAGGGAATACTCCTGTCTGTTGATTGTTGTGTGGTGCCCATTCATTCGTTGCCATAGCCTCTGCTCGGTTTCACCAATGTATCATGCCACAGGGCATCCTTGCCTGCAGCATATAAGATAGATAACGTTGGTGAGTCACATGAGACAATAGACAATAGAGACAATAGACAATAGGTGCAGGAGTAGGCCATTCTGCCCTTCGAGCCTGCACCACCATTCAATATGATCATGGTTGATCATCCTTAATCAGTATCCTGTTCCTGCCTTATCTCCATAACCCTTGATTCCACAATCCTTGAGAGCTCTATCCAACTCTTTCTTAAACGAATCCAAAGACTGGGCCTCCACTGCCCTCTGGGGCAAAGCATTCCACACAGCCACCACTCTCTGGGTGAAGAAGTTTCTACTCATCTCTGTCCTAAATGGTCTACCCCATATTTTTAAACTGTGTCCTCTGGTTCAGAACTTACCCATCAGCGGAAACATGTTTCCTGCCTCCAGAGTGTCCAATCCTTTAATAATCTTATATGTCTAAATCAGATCCCATCCCAGTATTCTAATCTCAAGGGTATACAAGCCCAGTCGCTCCAATGTTTCAACATAAGATAGTCCCGCCATTCCAGGAATTGACCTCGTGAACCTACGCTGCACTCCCTCAATAGCCAGAATGTCTTTCCTCAAATTTGAAGACCAGAGCTGCGCACAGGACTCCAGGTGTGGTCTCACCAGGGCCCTGCACAGCTGCAGAAGAACCTCTTTGCTTCTATACTCAATCCCTCTTGTTATGAAGGCCAGCATGCTATTAGCCTTCTTCACTACCTGCTGTACCTGCATGCTTACCTTCATTGACTGGTGTACAAGAACACCCAGATCTCTCTGAACTGCGTCTTTACCTAAATTGATTCCATTTAGGTAGTAATCTGCCTTCCTGTTCTTGCCACCAAAGTGGGTAACCATACATTTATCCGCATTAAACTGCATCTGCCACCCATCTGACCACTCACCTAGCTTGTCCAGGTCACCCTGTAATCTCCTAACATCCTCCTCACATTTTACCTTGCCACCCAGCTTAGTATCATCAGCAAATTTGCTAATGTTATTACTAATACCATCTTCTATATCATTAATATATATTGTAAAAAGCTGCGGTCCCAGCACTGATCCTTGCGGTACCCCACTGGTCACTGCCTGCCATTCTGAAATGGAGCCATTTATCACTACTCTTTGTTTCCTGTCAGCCAACCAACTTTCAATCCAAGTTAGTACTTTGTCCCCAATACCATGTGCCCTAATTTTGCTCACTAACCTCCTATGTGGGACTTTATCAAAAGCTTTCTGAAAGTCCAGGTACACTACAGCTACTGGATCTCCCTTATCCATCTTCAGAGTTGCATCCTCAAAAAAGTCCAGAAGATTAGTTAAGCATGATTTCCTCTTCATAAATCCATGCTGACTCTGACCTATCCTGTTACTACTATCCAGATGTGTCGTAATTTCATCCTTTATAATAGACTCCAGCATCTTTCCCACCACTGAGGTCAGACTAACTGGTCTATAATTTCCTGCTTTCTCTCTCCTTTCTTAAAAAGTGGCACAATGTTAGCCACCCTCCAATCCCACAGGAACTGATCCCGAATCTATCGAACTCTGGAAAATAATCACCAACGCATCCACGATTTCTCGAGCCACCTCCTTCAGTTCCCTGGGATGTAGACCATCAGGCCCTGGGGACTTATCAACCTTCAGACCTAACAGTCTCTCCAATACCAATTCCTGGTAAATATCAATTCCCTTCAGTTCAGGTCCTTCAGCCACTGTTACCTCAGGGAGATTGCTTGTGTCTTCCCCAGTGAACACAGATCTGAAGTACCAATTCAATTCTTCTGCCATTTCTTTGTTCCCTGTAATATATTCCCCTGTTTCTGTCTTAAAGGGTCCAATTTTAGTCTTAACCATATTTTGCCTTTCACATACCTAAAAAGACTTTTACTATCCTCCTTTATATTATTGGCCAGTTTACCTTTGTACCTCATTTTTTCTCTGCATATTTCCTTCTTAGTAATCCTCTGTTGTTCTTTAAAAGCTTCCCAGTCCTCCGTTTTCCCACTTATCAACCTTCAGACCTAACAGTCTCTCCAATACCAATTCCTGGTAAATATCAATTCCCTTCAGTTCAGGTCCTTCAGCCACTGTTACCTCAGGGAGATTGCTTGTGTCTTCCCCAGTGAACACAGATCTGAAGTACCAATTCAATTCTTCTGCCATTTCTTTGTTCCCTGTAATATATTCCCCTGTTTCTGTCTTAAAGGGTCCAATTTTAGTCTTAACCATATTTTGCCTTTCACATACCTAAAAAGACTTTTACTATCCTCCTTTATATTATTGGCCAGTTTACCTTTGTACCTCATTTTTTCTCTGCATATTTCCTTCTTAGTAATCCTCTGTTGTTCTTTAAAAGCTTCCCAGTCCTCCGTTTTCCCACTTATCTTTGCTATGTTATACTTTTTCTCTTTTAACTTTATATGTTTCTTAACTTCCCTCGTCAACCATGGCCACCCATGCCTCCTCATAGGATCTTTCTTCCTTTTTGGAATGAACTGATCCTGCATCTTCTGCATTATACACAGAAATATCTGCCATTGTTGCTCCACTGTCATCCCTGCTAAGGTATTGCACCATTGAACTTTGGCCAGCTCCTCCCTCATAGCTCTATAGTTCCCTTTATTTAACAGAAATATTGTCACTTCTGATTGTACCCTCTCCCTCTCAAATTGCAGATTGAAGCTTATTGTGTTATGGTCACTACTTCCCAATGGCTCCTTCATTCGAGGTCCCTGACCAATTCTGGTTCATGGCACAATACCAGATCCAGAATTGCCTTCTCCCTGGTCGGCTCCAGCACCAGCTGTTCTCAGAATCCATCTCGGAGGCACTCCACAAAGTCTCTTTCTTGAGGTCCAATACCACCCTGATTCTCCCAGTCTACCTGCATGTTGAAATCCCCCATAACAACTGTAGTAACATCTTTGTGATAGGCCAATTTCAGCTCCTGGATTAGTGGTGCTGGAAGAGCACACCAGTTCAGGCAGCATCCAAGGAGCAGCGAAATCGATGTTTCGGGCAAAAGCCCTTCATCAGGAATAGAGGCAGTGAGCCTGAAGCGTGGAGAGATAAGCTAGAGGAGGGTGGGGGTGGGGAGAGAGTAGCATAGAGTACAATGGGTGAGTGGGGGAGGAGATGAAGGTGATAGGTCAAGGAGGAGAGGGTGGAGTGGATAGGTCGAAAAGGAGATAGGCAGGTCGGACAAGTCCGGACAAGTCAAGGAGACAGTGCTGAGCTGGAAGTTTAAAATAGGATGAGGTGGGGGAAGGGGAAATGAGGAGCCCCACCAATAATCCAGAATCTGGTTTCCAGCATCTGCAGTTATTGTTTTTACCAATTTCAGCTCCTGATTTAACTTACATCCAACATCCAGAATGTAGATAACTCCCAAGAGGGTGTTTTTACCCTTAGTATTTCTCAGCTCTATCCACACTGACTCTACATCCCCTGCTTCTAGGTCCCCCGGTGCAAGGGACTGAATATCATCCCTTACCAACATGGCCACCCCACCCCTTCT
Organism: Chiloscyllium punctatum; assembly: GCF_047496795.1. Lineage (NCBI taxonomy): Eukaryota > Metazoa > Chordata > Chondrichthyes > Orectolobiformes > Hemiscylliidae > Chiloscyllium > Chiloscyllium punctatum. The sequence goes on from NC_092764.1 coordinate 20,758,981, forward strand.
GCCCGTCAGTCTGTCCTTACGATAGCACATGTAGCCTTGAGTATTCATTTCCCAGGCCCTGTCCACTTGAAGCCACATCTCAGTTATCCCCACAATATCGTATCTGCCAATTTCCAAAAGAGCCTCAAGCTCATCCATCTTATTTCTAATGCTTCGTGCATTCATATATAGTATTTTTAATTTGTTACTGCCCTCACCCTTCCCATCAACTCCTATTTCACTCAACCTTACAGCATGATCCCTTTTTGAGTTTTCTGCCTCATTGATACAGTTGTCTTTCTTGACTTCCCTTGTTCTAACTTTCCCTCCAATTTCCTTCTTAAACATCCAGTTTTTCCTCTCCCCCCACTACTTAGTTTAAATGTAGCTGTGTTGCAGTAGCAAACCTGCCTGCCAGAATGCTGGTCCCTAACCTATTAAGGCGCAAACCGTCTCTCTTGTAGACTTTATGCTTACCACAAAACATACTCCAGTGATCCAAGAATTTAAATCCTTGCTTCCTGCACTAGTTCCCCAGCCACACGTTCAAGTCCATTATCTCCCTGTTTTTGGCCTCACCAGCCCGAGGAACTGGAAACAAACTGGAGATAACCACCTTGGACGTCCTGCTTTTCAGCCTTCTTCTTAGTTCTCCGAAGTCCCGCTGTAGTATGTTCCTTCTCTTCTTCCCAACATCATTTGTGCCGACATGTACCGCCACGTACAAGGTGGGAGGTGTCCTCATGCGTAATGGTGGTATCCATGTCCACGCTCTGACACGTCTTGCAGGGCCTACCATGACAGGGTTGTATGGAGTTGTCCTGAAAGCCAGGCAGTTTGCTCTGAACAATGATCTGTTTGAGGTTTGGCGGTTGTTTAAAGGTGAGCAGTGGAGGTGTTGGGAAGGTCTTGGTGAGGTGCTTATCCTCATTGATAATGTGTTGCAGGCTGCGAAGAACATGGTATCATTTTTTGGCTCCTGGGAAGTACTGCACAACGAAGGGTACCCTATTGGTTGCAGCACGTGTCTGTCTCCTGAGGAGGTCATTACAGTTCCTTGCTGTGGCACGTCGGAACTGGCGGTTGATGGGTTGAGCATCATACCCCATTCTTATGAGGGTATCCTCTGAGTAATTCCAAGTGCCCATCACATTCCTCCTCATCTGAACAGATCCGGTGTATGCGTAGGGCTTGTCCAAAGGGGATGGCTGTTTTAATATGTTTTGGGTGGAAGCTGGAGAAATGTAGCATTGTGAGGTTATCCGTGGATTTGCAGTAGAGTGGGGTGTTGAGGTGCCCATCCTTGATGGAGATGCATGTATTCAAGAATCAGACAGATAGTAGAGAGTAGTCTCCCATGAGTGGGTTGCTCTTCGGAGGGTCGGTGTGGACTTGTTGGGCCGAATGGCCTGTTTCCACACTGTAAGTAATCTAATCTAATCTAACCTAATATAGCCTGTGTGTTACTCTTTTTGCATTTATGTTGATTTTGTGGCAGGGCTTACCCCTTGCATTCTGGTATTTTTGTTTTTTGAGGAAAAACATTCAAACAGAGGATTTAGAATCTCCTCCATTCAGAGCATTGACTCCGAGCTGACTGGCTACAGCCAGTGTACTTTGCACAAGTAAATAAAGGTGACAGGATACTGGCCTCTGTGCAGTTATTCTAGTAATGTTGTTAGTGACCAGGTAATTTCGACTGTAATAGTCCTGATAGTCTTCACTTTCACAGCCACCAAATCCAGGACGGAGCGTGCCTTCAAGACTGCAGTTATCCACCACCTTCTGATGTGATAAGTCAAGCCTGTGGAGGAACGCTGGACTGAAAGTGGATAGGAGGGGGTGAAAGTTTTTGAATTGGAGAACAGAAGTACATTTTGGCTCCAATGTGTCTACTTCCAGGTCTAATGGTGGTACATTTGAATGCAAGCTAGAAATCTGCATGATAAAATCAACAGGTTTTACACTGGGAGAAAGTAAGGACTGCAGATGCTGGAGATCAGAATCGAACAGCGGTGCTGGAAAAGCGCAACAGGTCATGCAGCATCCGAGGAGGAGGAAAATCAACATTTCGGGCATATATTGTGTTGATTCTGCTCCTTTAACAAGGTTACTCTGTCCTTGACATTTTTTCACAGAGGTTGTAAAAGCAGCAATTCTGAAAAGCCTGGGTTTTAAGGGTTTTAGGACCAATTTAATTATAGCTAACAGATACTGCCTTAAGCAAAAAGCTTTCAAGTTTAAAAACGAACACTTGTACAATAAAAGGGGTGTGACCTGTTCTACCAGCTGAGCTTTTCTCGTGTTTTGTTTGGTTTGGTTTGTAGCAGTCCAGCTGTTCACTGAAAGCAGTCAGCCAGTTTGAGGCTGCAGGTCCGAGAAACAGCTGCATGGAATCCCTCTGCCATCTTTCTCTCTCTCTCCTGTAAGACCCTGTGTTTGATTTTTATGGGGATTTATGGGGATTGTTGCAAACATTTGGAACAGCATCTTTAGGTTGGGATAGTCTGTTGGGTTTTCAGATAGGTTAAATTATTCTATACTCTGTTCTCTCTTGTTTATGTTTCATTCGCTAATCTTGCAAATAAATGCTGTTTTGTTTAAAACTAAGTGGTTGGGCCAGTTGCCCCACTCCAGGAATATCTGTGTATTACCTGTTTAAAACAACTGGCAAAGTTAGGGTCTGGGATACTTTCTTGAAATGTTTGAGATGGTCTGGCCTGGTTCATAACAATATTTGTTGGTGGAACTATCATTTGTTTTTTCCCATTATCCCAATCAGACATGTCATGACACACTACCATTGCAAGTGGGAAATGAATGCAGACCTTCTAGTTTAGAAGTAGAGACACTACCACTACATCACAGGACACTACCAACAGTTTCTGCACAATTTTACAAATACAACCTTATGAGACCTCTGTGTTCTGCCAATTTGTTATGTAACACCTCAGGGCAGACTGATATCTTCCGAGATCTAAGAAGTGATTCTGCCCATATCACAGAGTTTACAGACAGACGCTCAGCTTAATTGACCACTTCGCAAAGCAGTTCTTCCATAGGCTCAGCTTATCACATTAGAAGGTGGTGGATAACTGCAAGCTTGGAGGCCTGCACCCTGCTGGATTTGTGGCTGCACTTTACCAGTGGCTGTGAAAGACCCCCGGGAGGACTACAAAGAGAATGACTTGACCACCAGATTTGCCACTGCGTGAGCAATTGGAATGTTGAACATTCGCTTTCGGTCGCTAAATAGGTCTGGAAACATCCCTCTGTACCTACAAGTGAGAGCATGCACTTTGACACTCTGTGGAGAGTACTGCACAACGTTGTAATGCAGAGAGGATTACAGGTGTAGAAAAACAAAGGGGCATTTCAGTCATCTTTGAATGATGGTGGGAAGAGGAGGATCAGGCATTCATCACCTCAACAGCTACATACTTTGCCACTGTGAATGGCAGGTATATTTCAATGTCACAAAGACACTACCAGAATTTACCAAAAAGCAAATAGAGTTCCAGCCACTGTTTCTCAAACCTATTAGTGTTTCTTCACACCTTGTTTAAAACATAACAAGTGAAATCCTGTAGTCTACTCCTACACCAATATTAATCCCTATTGCCACTAAACAATGCTTCAACCATTCATTATACTTGTGTTTATTCTTGGAATGTGGGCATTCCAGGTAATGTCAGCATTTGTTTCCCTCAGGAAGATGGTGTAAAACTGCAGATAGCTTGGAACACCATCACCTGCAAATTCTCCACCAAGCCATTCACCATCCTGACTTGGAAATATATCACCGTTTTTTCAGTGTCACTGGGTCAGAATCCTGGAACTATAACCCTCACATCAATGTGATCTGCCTACACTAAATTGCTCACAGGGTTCAAGAAAGCAACTCACCATTATCTTCTTAAAGAGAATCAGGAATGGGGAATAAATGCTAGCCTAATCAGTGATACCCTTATCCTGTTTATGAATTTTTTTAAAAAGTCCACCTGATTTGATTTTTCTGTCATGCTTTAACATATCTGAGTGGATTTGTGGGCCATTTCAGAGGAGAAGTAGGAGTCAATGGCATTGCTGTTTGTCTGCAGAAACATGTGGCCAGACCAGGTAATGGCAATGTATTTCCTTCCATAAAGAGCAGTAATGAAACAGTGAGGATCATTATGACAATCAATGATGTTTTCATGGTCATCATTACTGAGATATGTTGAATAATTTCTTCTTTCATGTGCATTATTGCTACATTTTAGGAATGCTAGTCTGGAACATCTCCCTAATAAATATATTTGATGCTCAGTATCCTTATTGGACGCATAGTTTGAATGCATGCATTGTAAAGGAAAGTGAAATTCCTTCATGCCATTCCATCCTGGTAGCGTGCTGAATTGTATAATTTCAGCCGACTGCTGTATAAAGCCATTTGTAATTCACACAGTTAACTTGTAATACAATTTGGTTGAACTAACCTTCAGCTCTACTTTAACATGTCCAGATTTGCTATGCCACAAAAATACAGCATGACATCAATGGTAATACATGCCTAAAGTACATAGGGTACTTGTTGAACACTTTTCCATTAGAACAACCTTTGGCTGTTTTCCCCAGCACCTTGCTTCAATGTACGTTACATCGGCTTGAATTCAAGCTGATTTCATATGTTTAATATCCTGTTTCTGCTGCTGGTCTAATATCAGCTCTGAAAATTCATTGTATAATTCTTTTTGTTGAAATCTGGAGGACAAAATGGGGACATGAGATAGCTTTGGCAAATAGGATTAAGGAGAATTTCAGAGGTTTTCAAATACATTAAGGACAAAAGAGTAACTTGGGAGAAAATGGGGCCCCTTAAAGATCAACAGGGCCATCTATGTGTGGAAACATAGGAGATAGGTGAGACACTAAATTACTATTTTATGTAAGTATTTTCAAGAGAGAAGGATCTGGAAGCTAGAGAATGTGGAGGAATAAATAGTGATATTTTGAAAAGTATCCATTTTACAGAGGATGTCTTAAAATATATAAAGGTGGACATATCCTCAGGACCTATCCCAGAACTTTGTGGGAAGCTAGGGAAGAGACTGCTGGGTCCCTTACTGAGATATTTGTATCATCGATAACCAGGGTGAGTTTCATAAAGACTAGAGGGTGGCTAATGTGGTGTCATTATTTTAAAAAGGTGATAAGAAAAAGCCAAGGAACTATTAGACCAGTCACCCTTGATGTCACTGATGGGTAAGTTGGAGGAGGGGATTCTGAGGGACAAGAGTTACATGTATTTGGAAAGGCAAGCACTGACTGGGGATAGTCTATTTGGCTCTGTGCATGGCAAATCATGTCTCACTAACTTTACTGAGTTTTTGTAGAAGTGACAAAGAAGACTGATGAAGGCAGAGCAGTAGAAGTTGTCTGTATGGACTTCAGCAAGGCATTCAACAAAATTCCACACAGTAGGTGGGTTAGCAAGGTTGGATCACATGAAATCCAGGGAGAGCAAGCCACTTGGATACTAAATTGGCTTGAATGTAAGGAATGGAGAGTGGAGGGTTGTTTTTCAGACTGGAGGCCTGTGACCAATGGTATGCCACAATGATCAGATGGACCAATGGGCCAAGGACTGGCAGATGGATCTAATTGAGATAAGTGTGAGGTATATTATTTTTGCAAGGCAAATCAGGCCAGGAATTATGCATTTAATGATAGGGTCCTGGGGTGTGTTACCAAACAAAGATACCTTGGAGTATAGGTTCATTGTTCCTTGAACATGGAGTCACAGTTAGACAGAGTGGTGAAGGTGTTAGGTGTGTTTGCCTTTATTGGATAGAACATTGAACGTAGGAGTTGAGATGTCATGTTGTGGCTCTACAGGACATTGGTTAGGCCACTTTTGGAATATTGCATTCAATTCTGTTCTCCCTGCTACAAGAAAGATCTCCCTACTATGAAACTTGAAAAGATTTACAAGGATGTTGCCAGCTTTAGAGTTTGAGCTATAGGGAGATGCTGAACAGGCTGGGGTTATTTTCCCTGGAGCATCAGAGGATAAGCGGTGACCTTATAGAGGTTTACAAAATTATGAGGGACATGAATAGGGTAAATAGCTAAGGTATTTTTCACATGATTGGGCAGTCTAAAACTAGAGGTCAAAAGTTTAAGGTGAGAGGGGAAAGATTTAAAAGGGACCTAAGGGGCAACATTTTCCACGCAGACAGTGATGCGTGTATGGAATGAGTTGCCAAAGGAAGTGGTGGACGCTAGTACAATTACAACATTTAAAAGACATCTGGTTGGATACATGAATAGAAAGGGTTTAGAGGAATACGCGCCAAATGCTGGCAAATCAGACTAGATTAATTCTGGTTGGCATGGATGTGTTGAACCAAATGGTCTGTTTCCGTGCTGTACAACTCTATGACAAAAACCCTATCAGTAAGAATAAAGCCAGGATAAAAGACTGCTGATGTGACCTGAGTCTAGAAAAGCTGTAATAATTCTATTTACATCAGTGCAGGTTAAAGACAGATTTACTGGAGTGGCTCAAAATCGTAAGGAGTTTTAGTAAGAGTTGATAAGTAGAAATTGTTGCTGCTGACTGGAGGTCAGGTACAAGAGGACATTTTTAAGATAATCAGCAAAAGAACCAGAAGGAGATGAAGAGGAATTCTTTTACACAGTTGTTAAGATTGGGTAGACATCCTGTAAAAGGGGATTGTTAGTAGATTCAAGAAGATCTTTCAATAGAATCATTGTGTAAATATTTGAAAAAGCAAGAAAATGGCAGGCAATAATTGAGTTTGAATAGTTATTTATCAAAGAGCCAGCAGAGGTGAGATGAACTGAATGGTCTTCTTTGGTGTATTATTCTGAGAGCAAAATCCTCTATTCACCCTCTATATGGAAAGGTTCATGCAGGATCCGAATATTGATATGTATTTCTTTTAGAAGTAATTTTAGGATCATTGGCAAAAAATGAATGCAAATTGACAAAATAGCTACAGTGAAAAGCAAATAGAGCAGTTGTGCAAGCTCAAATGTACAGAACAGTTTTATTTCAGCCAGTCACTGTGTAAAACAGAATGTAATTATGACAGCAATTCAATGAAACATTTCAGACATTCTTAATCAAGTTCCTTCACGAGTCCCATAATTATCCCAAGTAATTACTTCTGTGTAATAAATGTTCTTTTATTGAAGTATCTGTGAGAGTATGATGGGGGAAATGAACTCTCTCCATCCTGGGTCTGGCCATTTTCATATGGATATTCAGCATCATGTTTCTGCAGCTGTGTTTGCTCCATGTTTTAAGTATATCAGAAATCTGGCCCCTCTCCCTCATACCCTCCACCTCAATCGTTTTTGTAACCTCAGTTTAACTAAAACATTAGCTAGGTTTGATTAAAAGCAAGTTTTATTTTCATTCAAGTGGCTTTTATAAGGCTGAGCAAATATGTCAGAAATTTAAAGTCAAACTATGAGAAGATTACCCTTTTCCTAGCCATTAAAAGTTACATATATTGAACATTCAAGAAGAACAGGCTTACTTACAGATATTGTACAAGTTGCCTGTCCCATTGGGTTCGATTTTATTGTGAAGGCTTACAAATTTAAACAGAGTTAACTTGCATCTTTCCTCCTTCTTCATACACATGAACATTACCACTTATTTGTTCCACTTAAGTATAATATGTAAATTCAGAACTTTTTTAAGATCCCAAACTTCCATTCTTGCTTGAATAAAGGTATAATTCATTCCATGAATTTTCTCCTGTTCAAATGAACCCGTTCTGACTGTTCTTTTTGTGCTTTCTAAAACTCACACAAATAAAAATACCTTCAAGTGGCAAACCACTCAGAACTGCAGCAAAATGTGAAGTATAAAATTTCACTTATAGCAGCAGACCTAGGTTTTATTAATAAGAGACAGGATCATACTTCTGAAACTTGATGCATGGAACTAGTTAGCTAACTCATTGGAACTTTTACAATGATGAAAGGATTGCTCATATACAAGCTGTGAAATGTATCCACAACCACACTAGTCATTGCAGATAATGAGGCAGATTTCATGTGTACATTTCCAAATTTTGTGAATTGAAGACAAAGCTGCATATGACTAATTTATTGCAAGATAAATATGGTACTGAGATCACATGCAAGGCTCAGCTACAAGGGAATTCAATCTATAAAACCTTTGCTCATCCCCAGGATATTTTCTTTGTTCATGGAATGTGAGTGTTGCTGGCAAGGTTGGCATTTATTACCTACCTCTATTTTACTGTGAGAAAATGATGGTGAGCTGCCTTCTTGAACTGTTGTAGTCTTTGGGATGTAGGTACACCCACAGTGCTGTTCGGCATAGAGTTCAAGATTTCAGTCGAGTGATATTGAAGGAATGGTGATACATTTCCAAGATGGTGAGTAACTTGGAGCAATACAGGCCGGTGGTGGTGTCCCTATGCATCTGCTGAACTTTGTCCTTCCAGATGGTAGAGGTCAAGTGCTGAATTTGATGATGGGACATCTTATTGCCTTCCTGACAAACCTTATACTCCCTGCCTTCATCTCCACCAGAACGACCTCTTTACTGCATACACCCTGACTACATTTCCGTATCAGAATTAACATCCAGCACGAGTCTCTATGCTTGTGTTTCCCTTAAACAAGGAAGAAGGTCTTATGACATTCTCCTTTCCCACCTAAATGATACCTCATGGCCTTCCCACATTGGCCTTTTTGGACTTGTTGCAACAGAATGGAACTTTATGTCTTCACTGTGACAGTCTCCCTCCTAGTGATGGGAATCCCTTCAAGGTATCAAATGGCTCTGACCCTAAGAAGTAGGGCAAAGTAAGACGTTTGAGTGGAACTCTTTCCTGCTTTTCTTTGTTGTGGAAAAATGGGATCAGGGCTTTATCACTTCAAATTAAGACCACCATCTAATGCAACAGATGACACAAACAAAACAAGTGGCTAAAATGTGAATTTTCCATTAGAATTTATTGCACCAATTCAAGATTTTGAATTTCTGAACATTGAGTTTTAATAAGGAAGCCATAAGCCATCAGAATTTGAAAGTGTGCTGTTACATTGGGGATTAACTTAAAGAATTTCTGGCATTTATTATGCTGGCAAAAAATCACAGCTAGTGATCCATTGGCTGGAGAACAGTATTTTGGAAGTAATGGACTACCCTAGCAGTGGAGTAACATAAACAGTAGGATATGGACACAGGGAATCAGTTTTAATTGATGGTGATAGATTGAATTCTTCTTTCTCTCGTTTTAGCCTGCCAGCTGAAGTACTGACAATCGGAGTGGTTTTCACTCAAGCAATTCTTTTTCTTGCAGTAACATTCAAGATGACCCATTCTTGCAACAAAGCTCCATTTCACTTCGCTGTACTACACTTTCCTGTTTTATGCAATCAATAAAATGTCCCATCTGTGTGGGATTATAGAAATGAGGACCACATGAAACTGATGCAATTCAATAAACACTTTAAGCAGAATTATTGCAAATATTCAGTCCAATAATAAACACAATCTATCTTCAAACATACCATTACACAAGTTGTCCTTATTCTGAGTTTTCCACCAAACAGCAAGACCTGAATTTTAAAATATTTGTTGGAGGGGGGGGGAACATCCTTTCCTCCACACACTAATTCTAAACACCCTCACGATTTGGCATCAGTTTCTATAACAAAATGGAAGATTGATGCATTTTTGGTCCCTTTAGTATTTTCCTCTCCTTCCTGGCAGCCCAATGCACTCCCATGTTGTGGCAAACTATATTCCAGGACAACTTTAGACAGCTTTCTAATCACAGGGAAGCACCACGGCCAAACCTTGCTGTCTCCTTGCCCAGATATATCTTTTGCGTTCTCTTTCCAACAGGTTTTGCCAAGCATCATGAGAATCCTCCCTCTTCTAAACGCCAGCTAATTTTTATCTGCGCAATTCACACAAGCGCATTGCGGTGACAGGTCCAGGTTCAAACCTGAGAGGCTCTGTGTGTTGCATAGAAACCCGGTGCACAATGCATTCATTCACTGAGAAATCACAGTCATGTGGCTACTTTATGTAACTGCACTATGTATCTGCAAAACCAATTACAATGCAAGAATGTGCTTCAATTTCCATGATAGTGGATAATCAAAAGACCCAAACTTCAGACTGACGTGTATGGAATTACAATATGTTAGGTGTTATATGGAAGAGTCAAAATGTGAATAACAGGAAAAAAAATTACATAGAAACAAAATTCTAAAATCTTGGAAAAAAATGAGAAAGTGCTGGAAATGTTCAGCTGGCAACATGTGTGGAGAGAGCAGCAGAGTTAACATTTTGGATTATTATCTTTCATTAGTACTGGAATAGTTCAGAAATGTATCAGATTAAAATTGGCTAGTACCTTTTAAATGGGTGGCAGTGGTCCTAGTGCCCTTTCTGAGAAAGGGACAGTGCCCCTTTCTCGGGAGAGGCAGGACATAGGGTTGCATTTTTACAGGCAGCAGCTGTTGTCCGATTGAGGATGGCAGTCTACCCCCAAGAATGGCAATTCAGCAGCACCATCCCTAGCAGTGGCCATTGTTGCATCTGCACCTGGACTGATGAAGTTGCATTGATGGACAAACACCCTCAAAGTAAAGGAAGTGGGGTCTGATGGTATGAGCTTCTGTCAGGTGGCCTTGGCGATTGCTAGTGGGATGGGTCATGTGATTCCCTAAAGGAGGGAACAACAATAACACAATTGCCACTGGGGTGCTCTTTCAAAGGCCAAAGAGTACAGCTCTTCCATCCTGAGTCCTGTGGTAGTCAGAGTTCTCCCTGCTCCCCCCCTGCCTTCTAACTTCCTACCCCATCCCTATGTTACCTCTTTCACCTGATGCCATCCCTATTTTATCACATACTATTCCTGGAATAGTTCGCCAATGTCTGTGGGCAAGACATGTACGAGGCCGGTGCACGTGGAATATGTCCTGATATGATGTTCATAGTTAGCTGTGAGCTGAATTTATCAGGAACCCATTCTATCTTCTGTGTCGAGAACTCTCAACATCTAACCTGTGCAGTGTGTTTGGTAATATAACTGTAAATGAGGCATTAATAAGATGTCTAAAAAGCTATAATCTCCCTTAATTGGCAAGTGGCCACTGCTGAGTGAGAAACTGCTACTTAGCAAAAATATAAAAGATGCAATGAGTTGCTTGTGATGTCAAGTCAGACCTGAGCAGATGTCTTGTCTGATTCTGCCCCACACTTCATCATTGAGTTCCCTAAAGTTTCCACCAAAAGGTGCTCAGACTTTATGTTGTTAAAAAAAAATCAGGTGGATAATAGGTGTATGAAGAATGGAGACTCCATTATAATTCATCCCAGTGACCATGACCTGCAAGTTGTCCTTCTAGTCATGGACCACCCTGACTGGGATATTGAGTATGCGAGCTCACTATGCTAAATGTGATGCTGCTCATGACGTTTCCTGCTACCATCCTCTCTTTCTAGGAAACTTCAGGGCCTGCTTGGTCTCGCTAGAACAGGAAAACAACTGGTCCAATTAGAAGAGTTTCTTATTGTTATCAAGGTATAATTTATCACATGTTAGCATCTTTTAAGATGTGACATTGATATGATTGATACTGTTACAGAGACTTTGAGGAAGATCTGGTTGTCAATTCTCACTTTTTTGTGATCTTAAGCTGGTTTGCCCACAAGGCGATTTGACATCATTGCAGTGGGTGGTGCGTATGCCACTCCTCAGTATTAACCCTTGCAGACCCACATACAACATTTGCTAAGTCAAGGTTTCAGAATTCCTTGCCTAACAACATTGTGGGAGCACCATCATGACAAGATAATGATTTGCCTCAAGAGTAACTAGGATTGGGCAATAAAGAATTGCTTCAATAGCAATTCTCACTTGCTGAAAACTAATTTAAAACATCCATAATTTGGAGATGGAGACCGGTATGTGACAAAATAAACAGAAATGCTAATTTGTACTCAGGTTGCTCTGGACTAGAATTCACAGCTGAAGAAATTTCATGCATGCCTCTTTGCCTGATATGCAATTCATTATTCAAGTGGACAGTTAAAGAGCTGTCAGCTCTTTTTAATTATGATTTTTTGTACATTTGCTTTAACAGGAGGGTCATGTTTTTTGCAAAGTACTGGTTAAGTCAGGTTTTGCATAGGACGTTTTGCTATGGCACCCAGTACATTTTCTTGCTGCATCTTTGGTTAATTCAGGCTATGACTGTGGTAAGTTCCATTACTTACCATAAATCACCTCAATTTGGTGGATTTTTTTGTATTATTGTAAAGGTCATATCTTTCCACTTACCTTACTTCTGGATGGTTTGGAAGGTGCAGTTGACTACTTTTTAAAGTTAATTTAGATTAGATTGCTTACAGTGTGGAAACAGGCCCTTTGGCCCAACAAGTCCACACCGACCCTCCGAAGAGCAACACACCCAGACTCATTCCCCTACATTTACTCCTTCACATTTTTGGACTGTGGGAGGAAACCAGAGCACTCAGAGTGTGATCCATGCAGACACGGGGAGAATATGCAAACTCCACACAAACAGTTGCCTGAGGAGGGAATTGAACCTGGGTCTTTGGCGCTGTGAGGCAGCAGTGCTAACCACTGTGCCACCGTACCACCCGTGAATCATCCTTCTTTTGTTTCCGGGCATCAAGAATTAAGTGGAGCAAAACTTTTGGGAAGGATTGTCATTCCTTCACTAGCATGTCTTCATTGAGTAATCCAAACCAATAAGTTGAAGAGCTTTTCTTCCTTTTGATTGGCTGTACAGTTCTTTGAAATGAGGATTGGCAATCACATTCTAACTTCTGGGAAGTACAAGATCTTCTCATAAAATACAATTTGTATTAAATCTATGTTTTGACTTATAAAGAGTGGTTGGTATGGAAACAAATGTTGCATTTAAATAGCCCTTTTTTTTCAAAAATGTCCCAAAATACTTCACACACAATAAATCATTTTCAAAGTCCAGTCAGTGTTCTATGGTCAAATGTGTCAGAAAATGTGCACATTGAGAAGTCCCAGATACAGCAATGAGATGAATGATAGTTCCCATTAATTTTGGTGTGTCTGTTTGAATGAGAGTTAATGCCCAGCACCCTGAGGGAGCTCTGTGTTCTCCTCAACATTATGCCTTGTGACGCTTTACAACCACTTAGTTTAATATTGTATCCAGAAGATAGTGGGTTAGATTTACAACTTACCAAAATCTCGCTACTGGTATTGCAGACTGGCATGCGGCATTGAGTTCTTTTGGTAGAATTCTGGTTTCTGCATTAGGAGGTTATGAATTCATGCCCCACTCCACAGACAATTTAATGGACACTCAAGTGTATTACTGAGGGAATAATACAATGCCAGAGGTTCTGCATTTCAAATTAATTGTTATGCCAAGGCTCCACTTCCTATGTTGTTCCTATACCAAGGTACTAATTTAAAAAAGGATGGGGTGATCTACTCAGTTTTCTGGTTAATATTTATTCCTCAATCAACATCACTAAAATGGATTTATCTGGTCATTATCACATTGCTGTTGATGGGAGCTTTTTCTACTCAAAACAATGGCTATTTCTCTTACCTTACAATGAGGACTGCTCTTCAAAAGTACTTTGAGCGAGAGCATTATGGGACATCTTGTAATAAGCATTATATAAATGCAAGCATTTCTCTCAGTTTTTCTACAAATCACTCTATTTTCATATTAATTGGAAACAGAGATTTTTAGTTATCTAAAAGATCTCTGACAATGCACTGCTTCCATTGTGTTGCAGTAAAATGTCAAGTTATAATATAAGTTGAGTATTTAGTAAAGCTGAAACTTAACCTGGTCATGTTGGAGGCACTTGTCAGACTATTTTAGAACATTGCAAAATTGCGTTTAAATCTTGGATAAATTTCATACAAGCACACTTGCAGGTTCATTATTGACACCACATCAAAGGGTTTCCACAAAGTCTCTTCAGTTAATATATAGTAAATTGAGTTGCTTACTTCCAATGCAGAAATTCTAGCTGGTGAGACTGATAAGGTTTTCAGGATTTTTTTAAACTCGCAATAAAGCAAATAATAATGAACTCAAGATATATAACTATCCTCTAACTCCCTGGACCAGCATGCCTGCCCAGTGTTGGTCTTAAGTCAAAAGCACGAAATGCACACATTTCCTGCTGCTAAATTTTTAGATAGAATGACAATATAATTTATGGCTTGGGTCAGTGTGAAAAATGACACTGATATCATCACACTTGAAGAGAGAGCACTATTTCCTTCTGGTTAGAATTCAAAACACATTTCACTGACAATATCACAACATGAAGAAGAGAGATTCTAATTCAGACATTTCTCGGTCAGTTTCTGGCAAATCTTTTGTTTGATATTTTTTCTTTTACTTCATTCATGGGTTGTAGACCATGCCTGGCTAGACCAGCATTTATTGCCCACAGTGCAATTAGGAGTCAACCACATTGCTGTGAGTCTGGAGTCATATGTAGGCCAGACCAGGTAAGGATGACAAATTCCTCCCCTAAAGGACATTAGTGAACCAGATGGGATTTTTTAACCAACAATTCATAGTCATCATTAGACTCATAATTCCAGATTTTTATTGCATTCAAATTCCACCATCTGCTGTGGCAAGATTTGAAACCAGGCCCCCAAAACATTGCCTGGGTCTCTGGACTAATAGTTCAGTGATAATACCATTAGGCCATCACCTCACCTTGATAAATTGGTATCGGCTGAAACAATGTCCTGGATCTTCCAATAGGAAGATAATTGTTGGGTCCATGTAGATGTTCTGATGCAGTTGACTCTGAGGGTATTGCCTGGGAAATTACCCTGCATCTGAAAGCCTTTAAAAAAGTCACAAAGACTGAGGTAGAGTCCAAAACTCTCGAGATTTCTGATCTAACTTTTTCTGATTATCTATTAGGGCAGCTAGAAGGATTAAAATACATTCTAACTCTTGCCCTATGCCCGTAACCATCAAGCACCCCGAACTCCATCAAAACCACCACCAAGGATCCAATTTAATCCACTGCGATCCCTGACCTAACCTGACCCAACTCCCCCACACAACCTGAAGACACGCCCCCCCACCCCCTCAATCCCACCACCATGTTGTCTTATGCCCTCACCTGTGTGGCACCACGTAATCACAGGATCTAGCAGCTACTGCTGTAAATGAATTGTAATTACAATGCTGGCCTACTGCTTGGTTTTCTGAACTGAACTTCACTGTGTTGACTGGGAATGATCTTGTTCTGGATGTTTGGCTGGAAATCTGTGTAAACCAGAAAATGGAGAGAGGAACTTCATTCTGTGAGATATTTTCCCAATCGACAGAGCACTTTCAATGTTATCATCTCTGGCTCCACGTCAAATATTATTCATCTTGTGAATTAGACAGATTAAGTTATAAATACTATTTCTAAAGGCTATCACAGAAGTTATAAACATTCTTGTACTGCACTATGCAACATAAATGACAATTTCCGTAATAATGCATGTACCTTGAATAGCATTCTGCCTTTCTGAAACTTTTTCTTATTTATTCATGGGATGAGAGTATCATTGACAGGGCCAGGACCTACTTCCCATTCCTAATTGCCTGTCAAAAGATATTGCAAATCCACAAACTTGAACTGTATTTCCAAGTCAGGATGGTGTAGGCTTGGAAGGGAATTTTCAGGTGTTAGTGTTCTCATGTATCTGATGTCCTTGTCCTTTTAAGTGGTAGAGATTATATATTTGGAAGGTGAGGCCATGTATTGTGTATTCCATTGCACTCCTGGCTTGTGCCTTGTTGATGGTGGATAGGTTTTGATGAGGCCTGAGATGAGTTACTTGGCTCAGAATTTCCAGGCCCTGATTCATTCTTGTAATCGTAGCATTTAAGTACTGGGCACAGTTCTATTTCTGATCGCTGCTAATGCCTAGGATATTGAGAATTCAACGATGTTAATGCCAACGACAATGAAGATGAAATGGTCACATTCTCTTTCATTTGAAATGGTCAGTGCCTGGATTATTTGTAGTGCAAAGGTTACTTATCACTTATGATCCTAAGCCTGAAAATTGCCTAAATCTTGCTGTTTATGGATTCGGATTGCTTCAGTATCTGAGAAATTGCAATTGCTACTTACCAATGTGCAATCATTAGCAAACATCCATCTCTGACCCTGTGATGGAAGAAAAGTCATAGATAAAGCAGCTGAAGATAACTGGGCCTTGAACACTACCCTGAGCAATTCCTACATTGATGTTCTGGACTGAGATAATTCTCTCCTTAAACCTTTCTACCTGTCCACCTCTCCTTCCTCTTTTACGACACAGCTTAAAACCTACCTGTTTGACCAAACCTTTTGTTACTACTTGATTATGTTCTTATGTGATTTGGTGTCAATTTTATTTTATGCTCCTGTGAAGTGTGTGGAGCATTTTTATTTGCAGTTAAAGGCCCTACAGATAAACAACAATTGTTATGGCAGAAAATCATTTATTGTTTATGAACGTATAATGGGTTTAGGATTTTTTTTAAAAAAACATACTGTTGTGGCATTGCCATCTTTTTGCAGAACTGTAAAAGAATTTTTATTGGGCGATAGACATTTAAGCTACCTTTAACTAATGCCACAAAAGTGAGATAAATTTAGTCCTGGCAAAGAAGATCTTGCTCACTGCCCAGAGAGCTGGCAAGAGCCATGGCACCTCTTTGGGAAAGTCCTGCCATGTCAAATACCAGTCAGACATTGAAGTGGCGAGCATGGCTTTTACTTGCGGTCAAGGTCCCCAGGGTGGTAATCCCTTTCCTCACCTCCACATGGAAAGATACCAGCCAATGAAGGACTCATAGCTCTCTATTTGCATGCTGTGCCATCGATGGTAACTACAGGTGTGTATTTGTTGTCAGCAGGATATTTGACCTGATTCAGCAATGTTATATTGTCTCCTGTAACATAAGAAACTGGGCATGGGTATCATAGTATTGAAAAATCCAATAGGTATTTATTAAAACTAACTTTTACAAAATAAACATTACATTCCTCAGTCATGTAAGTGTCTGGGTTAGTTACATTACAACAGAGGATCATGCTTCAAGTAGAATGTTATGCTTCAACTGATCCAAGATAAGATGGAACATGAGATCATCTGACCAACTGGATAATGGTTGGGATTGGGGATCACAGGCTGGAAAGAAGGCTGGAGGCAAGCGCAGGATATGGCTCTCAGTTTATCTTGACTCTTCCCCAACATTGTGTCTTTTGATCAAGCAGTGTTGGCTTTTCACCTCCTGATGTGGCAAGTACACCATCAGCTAGCCATAAACCTTCACAGTTTGGCCAATTAAATGACACTTCCCACTCCAAACCTGCTTTAGGAGAGGATGTTAAATTCCGTCCATGAAATGAAATATTTTGCAGACAATGACTTTTATTTTGTTTCTGCATTTTCTATTATTTTCTTTCACATGAATTCCCTTTGGGCTCTGCCAGTATAAACCTTTACCTAGCCCTGCAGAAATATATCGACACATTCCTCCAGTTCTGTGCGCTGCGCTGAATGAAGATTTGTTACAAATGAGTGAAATAATGGATGTGTTTACAACAAACTTAAATGAGCTGAAGTCCTTGGAGGATCATATAGTATAACAGTTGGCTTAGAATGAATAATGAGCAAGGGGTTCAGATGATTATATAAACTGCAAGAGCAAAACTAAAAAGGCTTGTGACTGATACATGAACCCTAACAGAATTGTTATTTTAATAACTTGTAAAATAGCTGAATTATTTTTATTTGCGTTTAAAGTCATGTACTACAGATAATAATTATGACTGCTTACTATGTTGGCCTTGTAAAGACAATGTTAATTTTACATTGTGTAACAGGTTGCTGGGATGCAATTCCAAGTATGACAGGAGGTAGTGACAGTAAGGGAGAGCAGATGAGTAGGGTAAGTTATACTGTGACCACCTGCGGAAGTTGGTGACAGTAAAGGAGAACAGCTGGAGCAGTCAAATGGACTCTCTTTGGAAGAAAGAGAGTCTTTAAGGGAGGGAGCCTCCATTGGGAGAAAAAGCAGACAGCCAAAGGATTCCTCAACCCATGTTAAACCACAGATTTCATTTCATGTGAATAATATAAAGACTTGTTTGTTTTATTGTAATTTTCCTTTATGTTCACAATGAACTGATGCCATTGGAATAAACAAATCCCTGCTTCATGATCTTTGGGCCATCCATGTGTTCAAGTCCAATATTACACAATTTTTAGAGAAGATCCAGGATTTATGGTACAATAAGTATTATTTGTAGTTAACTGTAATGGAAAGATCACAAAGTGTTTCTAAGAGGAATCAGGTAAAATGGAATGTGCACTGAGGAAAAGCAAGACATAGTAAATCAAGGTATTTGGAGGACCGGTGTCATTGCAGCAGTGCTGAGTTGTTTGTCACTACAAAACAATTGCTCAAAGTGTGTAGAGAAACTTTAGCTAAAGATTATAGTGTTAGTTAAAAGAGTGATTTAGCAAAAATCAAAGGATGCCATTTTGGCACCCTTCAGATCACCAGTCAGACTGTGTTTGGAGACCTGTGACTAGATTCACTTCCCTGATGTAGTTGATGATTTAGTGATCTTAGAAAAAATCTAGAGGGGAAGTTACAAACTCATGGGTGGTTAAAATACCTTAGATTCCCAAATAGGCTCCCGAACATTGTTCTGTATATTTCCAGAGCAGTACAGATTTATAAGAGTCCCAATAAAATAATTAAGAGGTTGAATAGCATTATGGTGCTGCATGTTATTTAGGGAGAACCAGGAGATATGAACCTTGTCTAAGTAAGAGTAGGGCTGAAAATGTGTTGCTGGAAAAGCGCAGCAGGTCAGGCAGCATCCAAGGAACAAGAGAATCGTCGTTTCGGGCATGACCCCTTCTTCAGGCTGAAACGTCGATTCTTCTGCCCCTTGGATGCTGCCTGACCTGCTGCGCTTTTCCAGCAGCACATTTTCAGTTCTGGTCTCCAGCATCTGCAGTCCTCACTTTCTCCTAAGTAAGAGTAGGAACAGACTGGGTTATCGGTGATTCTTCTTTTCCCAGAAAATGGTGAGCACACGGAGCTACTCACACATCAACTATACACTTGGTCACATCGTCTCCCAGAAAATGCCCACTCTGCCAAACCTCTCATTGACATCAATGCTACAAATTTTAAATTCTCAATGGGCTGCATGGTGGCTCAGTAGATAGTACTGCTGCCAGTGTCCTGGGTTTGATTCCACCCTCGGGGGCAACTGAGTGTGTGGAGTTTGTACATTCTCCCCCTGTCTGCGTGGGTTTCCTCTGGGAGCTTTGGTTTCTTCCCACAGTTCAAAGCTGCGCAGATTAGGTGAATTGGACATAATAAATTGTCCATAGTGAGGCTAGGGGGATTAGCCGTGGGAAATGTATGGCTACAGGTTTAGAGTAGAAGGGTAGGTCTGGTTGGGATGCTCTTCAGAGGGTTGGTGTGGGTTTGATGGGCCAAATAGCCTCCCTCTATACTGTAGGGATTTTATGCTTCTATGATTCTAACACTGTACAATTCCTTCCATGCCTTCCACCTTCCTATCTCCACAACCTTGTCTAATGTTGTAATCTTCCACTACCCAATATATCCTAGAGCAGGATAATTTCTCCAGCAAAATGCATGACACAAATTATACTTAATCAAACTGTTCAAACATGCTATGCCACATCTTTACAGCAAGTAGGAATTAAACTCAGGCTTTCTGGCCCAGAGGTGGGAATACTACCATGACAACACAAGATTTTACAAAGTTGATCTTAACACATGAAACCATCAGGGCAAAAACCTGACACTCTATCAACAGAGTTATCCAGATCATAAAATCTAATAAAGTTACTCATGTTAATGCAGTTCCCAGATATGATTGACAAAAGGAATTAGAGTTTAGTTTAGAGTGGTGCTGGAAAAGCACAGCAGGTCAGGCAGCATCCAAGGAGCAGGAAAATCAATGTTTCGGGTAAAAGCCCTTAATCAGAAATCACCCAATCATTAATTTCGATATCACTGTATGTAATCAAAATAAACTTCCTAAACAAACTCTTTGTGGTTATTTTTGTCAACTTCTTCCTACATATTATGACACATATCCAGTGTGGTTGGGCCTTAGAAATCTTAGCCCACAGATAGGTTACTACTACTGTTCCACAATGAACCTCAAAAATCTCTCCGTGGATATTTTCAATCAGCCTCTGCAGATTTGCTACAACACAGCCCTGGAGCAGGTGAGATTTGAATCCAGAGGTACAGACGTCACCATGCTGCCATGAGAATACTCAAAAATCTCTTTGTGTGCCTACCTAAAACCTTACTCCTATTACCACACTTAAGACGTTAAAAAGCTTGAAGAGTTTGGCCTTTGCAATATTAGCTACTGATTTAACAGATAATCTGTTTTTGAGTTGACAGAGCTTACCAAATGCATCAAATCTTGCCAGCATCTATGCCAGCTCTCAATTCTTGCACCAGGAGGCTTAGGTTCAGATCTCAAGAGTTGTCTAATAACATCTCTGAACAGATTGATTACAAATATCTACTAGAGGCGTTTATATAATATGGAGCAAAACAGAGGCATTTGTATTTTGTCAAGTTGAATAATTTTAGGGTATGACTACAAAGAAATCTTACAGTGAAAGAAAGAAAAGTATGAATGGAATATGAATCCTTTTTCCTGAATCATTAATGTAATGTAGTCAAAGTTTAAAAAGACATATTCTGAGCCAAACTGATGAAGGGCTTTTGCCCGAAACGTCGATTTCGAAGCTTCTTGGATGCTGCCTGAACTGCTGTGCTCTTCCAGCACCACTAATCCAGAATACTGTACCAATGTTAAACCATCCAGTATAGTATCTGAATGGAATCTATTCCACTTACTTACATGAGTGCTATCTCCAGATGCAATTGACAGAAGAGTTACCCGATCACCCTGTTTTTGGCCAGTACATTTTGTACCATTATTACACTGACTCATAACAGATCAGCTGCTTTATATCACAATTCAATCAAGTGTTTTGCACTGGCACAGTCCAGATTCCCTGACTATGCACTGAAGGGCACATTCCATCTTGTAGTAGCTGCCTCATCAGTGTACCGTGGAAAGGCTATTTTCTTAGGTTCTTCAGCCCTGGTAAACAAAGGAGCAGAAGGCCATGCAAAAGCCCTCAAGTTATTTATCATGTAAATGTTAGTTTCTAGATCTTCAAGGCAGTCTGGATGAAAGCAGACCACTGCTTGCCAGCACTGCAATTGGAAGTAAGCAAACTGGAGCAGCAATGTTATAGAATCAGAGAGATCTACAGCACAAGTGAAAGTCCTTCAGCTCATCAAGTCAGTACTGGTCAAAAACAACCACCTAATTATTCTGCTCTCATGCCAACACTTGGTCCATACCATTGCAAGCCTTGCAATTGCAATTGCATATCTAAATGTTTCTTAAATATTATGAATGTTTTGCCTCTGCTATCCATATTAGTAGTGAGTTCCAAGTGGCCAGTTGGACCACCTCACATTTATATGGATTGAATTCCATTTGGCACTAATCAGCCCATCTAACCAGTCTATCTTCATCCTCCTGCAGTCAAAGGTTACCTTCCTCACTATTTACCACCCTATCAATGTTTGTATCATCTGTGAACTTACTGATTGACCCTCCTTCATTCAAGTCTAAATCATTTAAATAAACTACGAACTGCAAGGACTCCAACACGGACCCTTGTTACACCACATTGGATACAGAGTTCCAGTCTGTTAAATAACACTCAACCATTAACCTGCTGAGAGGAGGCATCTGTGGTCATAGATGCCGTATTGGAAGCCTTCATCATGAGATGAATCTGACTTGTCTCTGGCATTACCCCTGGTTCTTGGTTCAAATGGAGGCATTAAAAGAGCTCTCAGAAAACATACGGTGAAGAGGGTACATGGTAAAAGCCCTCCTCCC
Organism: Chiloscyllium punctatum; assembly: GCF_047496795.1. Classification (NCBI taxonomy): domain Eukaryota; kingdom Metazoa; phylum Chordata; class Chondrichthyes; order Orectolobiformes; family Hemiscylliidae; genus Chiloscyllium; species Chiloscyllium punctatum. The sequence continues at coordinate 20,781,020 of NC_092764.1, forward strand.
CTCCTCTCTGCAGCCTTTGCTCACTTCCTGGACATGGTCATGAAATATTGGACAATTATGCACGTTGCTGATAACATGAGGTAATCTACTGTGATATCTGGGTTCCAACAAGTGTGGTTGAAATCCAGGGCTGCCATCAGTCCTCCTGCAGTGATTGTAACAAGGTCAGCTAGGTGGACCTCATACAATATGAGTTCTGTTGGGGCAGTTAGTCTAATTGCATCAGAAATGCCAAAGCAGGACACAAGGCTCTGCTAAGTGACAGAGTCCGGAGATGAATTTTGGTGTAAAAACCATGGGAATGGCCCTATGGATAAGAGGCCTTATTGACTTTGGATCATACCCAGTGATGTATAAAGCTTGCGTAGGTGCGACAGTCCTGAACAAGCACGTGGACCATGTGAAAGCTGCACACTTGCAAATGGTGCGGGGGCAAAACTTGTCCGACTCCTCAACAGCTTTTCTAACTGTTCCAGAAATAGTAGGTTCTCCCTCTCCACCAAGCGTTGAAGATGCCTGAGAATCTGAGATGGACATGGCAGGTGTGGCCACTTCGATGTCTTTTCCACCTGAAGAGGAGAATGAATTTCTTCTGATATGCTCTGGGCATAAGTGGCGAGGTACTGTGCTCTGCACGCTGCCTGTAACAGTGACAAAGATGGAGGAGTCTCTGTGCTAAAACACCCCAGGAGGAGCTACAACAAAAAGAACCAGTCCTCAGACTCAGAGGGGGCAAGATGTAGTGACTCTAATGAGGCCAGCCAGTGGATATCATAGAATATGAGTTCCCTGATTGGGGTCGTTAATCTGGTCCATTTGGGGAACCCTGGCTGACAGATCAAATCAGGAGTGTCAGACATCCTATTCACTCTAAGAGCTGGTTCTGAGGGAGCTGGGGGAGCTGGATCAATGTCAAAGACTCTCCACATGTAAATAAAGGCTGACTTGGTGATGAGGAGTTATGTCATGTCCTTCCTCTACTTACCTAAAGGACTACTCTGTAGCTTGTGATGGAAGATGCACCATGAATAAGTTTGCAGAAAAGGCAGTTGTTTTTCATAACTGGATACAGTTTGTTATATCTCAATGACTGTATATATAACTCTGACATATACGATCTACCCCCTACAAGGCATAGAGAAAACTCATCTCCAATTGATTCTAAATCTGTGACATTATCAGACTGACAGAGATTAGCATAGTTCAAATGTTACCTCTTTAAGAACTGTTACCAATCCAGAGTAACCGAATAACCCTGAACGACTTGCAGGCTTTGTATAAACATGTGACCAAATCCTCTGCACTCCCAGAATGGGTGCACTAATTCAGCAAAAAAACCCAGCAAAAATGTGCTATAGTGCTCCTGTAAAACGTTGTCATAGCAAAAGTAACACCAAAGCATCCACCTATCCTTTGCAGGCTTGATCCCTTAAATTGTGCCAATATGAGAATTCTCTGCATAGCTGAACATCCAGCGAAGAGTGCAGGTATTCTGTGGGCCTGGGCAGGCTAGCTGACAGAAATCACATTTGACATTATTAACAGAGCTCTCCTTATGCTATTGGTAGACTCATGACAAACACCCAATCCCCTGCCCAGAGGCACAGCATATGCCATTTAATTTTTTCAAATCTTCCATATCACTGGGACCAGTGACAGATGGAACCCAACTTCATTGAAATCTAAAAATCATAAAGAATTGTCAATAACATCCTTTTGTTGCTATTATTTGCATTGTTTGATTTTTTAAAAATGTTATCAGTTTAAAAGCTATCTTGCTTTAATAGCTAATGAGACTGGACAAGGATATTAGCCACATGATCATTGGTCCTGTGCATTCCAGCAGAAGCAGGTTAGTGTCAGACTATATATATAGCTATCTGGAACTGCAACTTGTACACTGGGCTATTAAATAAACCTGTATGAGATGTTCAAGGAAATGGAAGTCATACCAATTAATCAATGTTACTTATCAATAAAATAAGAAAATATTTCACTTTTTATCTTAAGAGATGCAAATTGTCGCATGCACTAGCACAGGACATTACAGACAAACAAGGTTGCAGAGTTTCTAATTTATAAAAAAATAACCTTCTGGTTGAGGGCAGGTAACATGTCTTCTGGTAATGAATGATCAGAAGTTGGAATATACTTCCAGGTAGGATAACAGAAGGGTGAACCTTGGAATCATTTAAGAGATGCTTGACATTCCTCAATAGGTGTCCATAAGACCATAACAGACAGGAGCAGAAATTAGGCCACTCAGCCCACCGAGTCTGCTCTGCCATTCAAACATGGCTGATAGGTTTCCCAACCCCATTCTCCCTCTTTGTCCCTGTAACCTTTGATACCTTTAACAATCAAGACCCTATCTCTCTCTGTCTTCAATGTACTCAATGACCTGTCCTTTGCAGGCTTCTGTGGCAATGAATTAAATAGATTCTGGCTAAAGAAGTTGCTCATTATTGCCATTCTAAACAATCTTCCCTTTACTCTAAGGCTGTGCCCTCGGGTACTAGCTTCTCCTGCCTATTGAAACATCTTCATAATGTCCACTCTGTCCAGGCCTTCCAGTATTCTATACATTTCAATTAGGTCCCCGCTCATCCTTCTAAACTCCATCAAGCATAGACCAAGAGTCCTCAAACATTACTGATATGTTAAGCCTTTCATTCCTGGGATCATTCTCATGAACCTCCTCCAGCCCCCCTCCAGGGCCATCCTTCCTGAGGTATGGGGCCCAGAATTGCTCACAATATTTTAGATGCGGTCTAACTAGAACTTTATAAAGCCTCAAAAGTACATCCCTGCTTTTATATTCCAGTCTTCTCAAAATATATGCCAAAATTGTGTTTGCCTTCCTAACTACACACTCAACCTGCAAGTTGACCTTAAGAAAATCCTGGACCAGAACTCCCAAGGCCCTTTGCACTTCCGATTTCTGAATTTTCTCCCCATCTAGGTGTCCTGAGGTGAGAATAGTTTTGAGCCTTAAAATGCACAGGTGTCTGCAAAATAATTGCCAGACCCACCATCAGCATTTCCTGAGATTCCACAAACATACATTTAACTTGGCTTCCTTCCAATTTTGTTGGCCCATGTGGACAGTACATGGGTCACCATACTCCAATAAAATGTATTAGAACAAAGAACAAAGAAAGTTTACAGCCCAGGAACAAGCCCTTTGGCCCTCCAAGCCTGAGCAGATTCAAATGTAGTGTCTAAACCTGTCGGTCAATTCCTAAGTATTTGTACACCTCTGCTCCCCACCTACTCATGCATCTGTCCAGATGCATCTTAAGTGAATCTACTGTGCCTGCCTCTACCACCTCTGCTGGCAACGCATTCAAAACGCCCACTACCCTCTGTGTGAAGTACTTGCCGTGTGTATCCCCCTTAAACTTTCCACCTCTCACCTTGAAAGCATGACCTCTCGTTATTGAATCCTTCACCCTGGGAAAAAGCTTGTCCCTATCCACCCTGTCTATACCCTTCATGATTTTGTAACCCTTAATCAGGTCCCCCCTCAATCTCCTTTTTTCTCGTGAAGATAAACCTAACCTACTCAACCTCTCTTCATAGCTAGCACCTTCCATACCAGGCAACATCCTCATAAACCTTCTCTGCACCCTCTCCAAAGCGTCCACATCCTTTTGGTAATGTGGCGACCAAAACTGTACACAATATTCGAAATGTGGCCAAACCAATGTCTTGTACAATTTTCACATGACATGCCAGCTCTTCTACTCAATACTCCACCCAATGAAGGCAAGCATACTATATACCTTCTTGACCATTCTATCCACCTGTGCAGCAACCTTCAGGGTACAATGGACCTGCACTCCCAGATCTCTCTGCCCATCAACTTTTCCCAAGGCTCTTCCATTCATTGTATAATTCACTCTAGAATTAGACTTGCCTAAATGCATCACCTCATATTTGTCTGGATTGAAAGCCATCTGCCACTTTTCTGCCCAACTCTCCAGTCTATCTATATCCTCCTCTATTCTCTGACAGTCCCTTATGCTTTCTGCTACTCCACCAATCTTTGTGTCATCTGCAAACTTGCTGCTCATACCAACAGTGCCCTCTTCTAGATCATTTATGTATACTACCAACAACAGTGGCCCCAGTACTAACCTCTGTGGAACACCACTGGTCACCTTTCTCCATTTCGAGAATGGAGAAACTCCCTTCAACTACTACTCTCTGTCTCCTGTAGCTCAACTCATTCTTTATCCACCTAACTAGAACACCTTGCACATCATGTGCCTTCACTTTCTCCATTAGTCTACAATGGGGAACCTTATTCCTCAGCTTCTTGCCAATGTGCTGATGGATTCTGGCTGGCACAACTGAGGACCACTCAAAAATGGAAAGGATTAAATTAACATACATGCCTTTGCTTCTCCCTATTTCCATTGGTCACTTTATCACTCAGACTTTAAAGGTACATCAACTGGTAGGGGTGGTACAATGGCTCATAGGTTAGCATGCTGCCTTACAGCACCAGGGTGCCAGCTTTGATACCAGACTCAGGCAACTGCTATGTGGAGTTTGCACATTCTCCCTGTGTCTGCGTGGGTTACCACCAGCTGCTTCAGTTTCCTCCCACAGTCCAAAGATATGCAGGTTAGGTGGATTGACAATGCTAAATTGCCCATAATGTCCAGGAATGTGCGGGCTAGGTGGATTAGCCATGGGAAATGCAGGGTTACAGAGATGGGGTGAGTCTGAGTGGGATGCCCTTTGGAAGGTTGGTGTGGACTCAATGGGCCAAATGGTCTGCTTCCATGCTGTAGTAATTCCATTAAAAAAAGAAAAAGTTACCCTTTAAGACATGCATGTTTTCTTTTGAAGTGCAGTGTCTGACACTTATCTCTGCCACATTTCAACTGCCACTCCTCTGAGCTATTACATATCAGGGTCCTATATCCTTCAATTAAGCTTAACTTCCTGTTGTTTGACATCATCTTTGAACTTATCCACACTGTATCACGTTTTATAATTTCAACTCACTGATACAAATTTTAAACAGTAGGTACTAATCCTTGGGGCATTCCACTAGCCCGATATTATTTTATTAACAAAAGAACAGTGCTTCCTTTGCTTCAGCTAGATAATTTTTTTTTCTGTGTTTAATCTACAGTTCACAATTCAGAATTCTATCACTATATTTTGTAGGAAACTGAACGCTCAGAAAGATGACAAACTAAGGTTATTTGCCCAAAATAAACACTCTTGAATTCTTCAGAGAAGATTGTCTCTTTAGCAAGTTATATTGAAGCATTTAAAAGAAAGACTTGCAGTTATATGGCATTATCTCAATGTTTCAGAATGCCCTAAGGTGCTTTATAGGCAAGAAAAATACTCTTGACAGGCAATCATTGCTGTATGTAGGAAGTTTAGAGTCATTTTTGCACACAGCAACTTTCCACAAATGAAGTGATTATGAACAATTTTGTTTTGATTATAATGGATACAATTTATCGTTGTATAGACAGTCCTCCAGTTTATTGCTCATTCTAACTTAGTCGTTTCACCTATTATTAATGTAGTTTTCTCACAACGAAGTTTTCACCTTTAATTTGCACATTTTAACTCACACTTTCCATTCAATTTGTCTTGGTAGCCCAGCCAAAGTGGATACAATTAACTTCCTTTTGAAGTGAAAGGGCGAACAAAACATGTTTCACTGACTTTCCCGAAAATAATTGGAGATGCTGTCTTTCTGGGTTCTCCATCACAGTTATATCCCAATTGATACAAGCCTTAACATGGCTATGACCTCTTATCCTGGAAATAACAGAACATTAGCTTATTCTGATAATCTCCTACTCCAAAAGACCCAAAAGTTCAAACCCACCTCAACATCCAGAAAACAGAAGCCAAGCTTCCCAATTTGACATTATGTTAACAACGGCAATAATCCTCACCTAAAGCAAATAAACAGGCTACCACTGATACTAAAACAATGTCAATCTGGAGATGTAGACTTGACAGTTGATTGATTCTATCCTTGAATATTTTCAGAAATAATGTGCTCTTACATATAGGATGAAACATTAGGTTGGATAAAGCACTGAGTTCAGGAACACCACATGCTTGCCAATATTACCACTGTAATAAAAGCAAAAGGCAAGGAACCATATGGGATTTGCACTTCAATTCAATGCTGTGTGTTTAGTGATAAAGGAAGCACTGTGTATTTAATGAGCTTTCCACATGCTGAGCCTGATTGAGTCTTCTGCTGCCAGTTGCTTCAAACCAAGTATGAAGTGTGTTAAGAAAAGGTAAGAAAAGTTTTTAGCAGTCAGGTAATGTCAGATGTGATGCTACTTAATAAGTGGAGGCAAACAGGATGTTTCAGATGGACAAGCCCTGATTGAAACCAAATGGTCTGTTCAGGCAGAGCTACTGGACAGCAGTCAGGGCCCAGTGGGGAGGCTCGCAAAGGGTGACAGCAAAGCTAGCTCTTCCCCTCTTACTCTCCAGCTCAGGAGGAAGCACAGAATGGGGTTATCAAGTGTCGGGCAGAACACCACATGGTTCAGTGTGACTTGCCCTCAGCAGGGAACAAGATTGCAATAAAGTTGGAATTCAGTCTCACTATCCTGCTCCAATCGGCAAATTAGTGCCATGTGCGATGATTGCTACCTTGGGAGTAAACAAATGTCATGGTCCTGGGAAGAACTTTACGAGATAAATTGTTGCTGGTACCATGGACAGAGAGCACAGAATGCCAGATGTGTTTTTGTTTAGATAAGGGAAATGAGTAGAATCACTTGGCTCCATGTGATACTGCTTTAGCATGGGTGTGAGTTATCTCTGCATACAGGCCCCATGCTATTCTACAGATTTATCTGGAAAGATTTACTTTTTGCAATTGTGCTTTATTAAGTTTAGCAACACATTTTTTCATCAAGAGGATGAGACCTCTGATCTGTCAGATGGATTCAATGGCTCTTAGTGAGATGATGGCGCTGACTTTATTTATTTTTGTCAACAAAATAATACTCACTATAAACCTCTACAACAAGTTAAAGTTATATAAATATAATATCAACAAGCAGTTGAAAGATTAAATAAGTATTGTGGGCAATTTTCATCTTATCTCTGTGATTTCTGTCAGCTTCACAACCTCCTGTGACATCTGCTGTCATCTAATTCTGATTCTGGACTCTCCTTTTAAGTGCTTTCATCATCTGATTGTTATACCAGAGGCCTTCAATGGACTAGAATTATTTTTAGAAAGGAAGAAACATGACCCAAAATGATTGCAGTCATCCCCTGACCACAGACTGAGGGAAACTTTGCAAGACCTACGTTAAATTAATCAGACTGTCTGCACAGAAATTATAATTTCATCTAAAGACATCAAAACCAATCAATGAGTCAGCATGAAGAAATTTATATCTCCTATTTAATTCATGCGTGTATACTACTTTCACATATTGAGAGATGAGAGGCACTCTTTGGACGTCCACTGATTTAACTTCATACCATCTCGAAAAGGCCCTGATCCATCAACTTGGAAAGACAATGGAACAAAACTCCAGAAAATACAATGAACTACATTTAAATTGTTTCTTTTCAGCAGCAGAACAGAGGAAGGAAAAATGAATTTGTGACACGAGCTCTCTATCTCGCTCTCTCTCACTCTCTCTCTCCCTCTCTCTTTTCTTACCTGTTTTTCTCATTGTCTCAGAAAACAGCTCCCGGTGAGAAACCACAAACATCAATAACTTAAAGATCTACAGATTCTGCTACTGCTGAGGGTATCTGTCAAATAATAAATTACTGTCATCTCTGGTTAAGAATCTCATACCTCAAGGACTCTGAGGACTGTTTAATTGAGTAACCTCTGTTTTCCTTGTCTCTACCTGACACACTGCCTTTTCAACATGTTACCTTTATGTGTGTGCGTGTTTAATGCCACAATTTATTATGTTAAAAATCACACAACAGCAGGTTACAGTCCAACAGGTTTTTTTGGAAGGACAAGCTTTTGCAGTGCTGCCCCTTCGAAGGAGCAGCACCCTGAAAGCTAATGCTTTCAAATAAACCTGTTGGACTATAACCTGCAGTTGTGTGATTTTTAATTTTGTCCACCCCAGTCCATCACCAGCACCTCCATATTTTATTATGATTTTCCTTCCTTCACTCAAGAAAACCTTGGTAATTGACACCTTCATTTGAGTGAACAACATTATAATTGAAGGGTGACAACTGCATGCTAAAAACAAAGAGAAATGCATGTTGTAACCAACCAAGAGGGCATTAGAAAAAAAATGTCACCTTACCCCTTCTGCTTCCCCAACACCTGGTCATAACATAGAACATAGAACATCACAGCTCAGGCCCTTTGGCCCCCGATGTTGCACTGACCTGTGAAACCAATCTGAAGCTCAACTAACCTACACTGTTCCATTATCATCCATGTGCCTATCCAATGACCATTTAAATTCCCCAAAGTTGGCGAGTCTACTACTGTTGCAGGCAGGCCGTTCCATGCCCCTATTACTCTCTGAGGAACTACCTCTGACATCTGTCCTATATCTATCAACCCCTCAACTTAAAGCAATGTCCCCTCATGCTAGCCACCACCATTGGAGGAAAAGGCTCTCACTATCCACCTTATCTAATCCTCTGATCATTTGGATGTCTCCATTTAGTCACCTCTCAACCTTCTTCTCTCTAATGAAAACAGTCTCAAGTCCCTCAGCCTTTTCTCACAAGACCTTCCCTCCATATCAGGCAATATCCTGGTAAATCTCCTCTGCGCCCTTTCCAATGCTTCCACATCCTTCCAATAATGCAACTACCAGTACTGCACGCAATACTCCAAGTGCGGCTGCACCAGAGTTTTGTACAGCTGCAACATGACCTCATTGCTCCGAAATTCAATCCCTCTATCAATAAAAGCTAACACACCATATACCTTCTTAACAACCCTATCAACCTGGGTGGCAACTTTCAGGAATCTATGCAAATAGACACCATGTCCTCTCCGCTCATCCACATTACCAAGAATCTTACCATTAGCCCACTACTCTGTATTACTGTTACTCCTTTCAAAGTGAAGCGCCTCACACTTTTCTGCATTAAATTCCACTTAATAAGCTGTGCAGCCGATCTATTTTTCCTCTGTAATCTGCAACATCCTTCCACACTGTCCACAACTCTACCGATCTTAGTGTCATCCACAAATTTACTAACCCATCCTTCTATGCCTTCATCCAGGTCAATTATAAAAATGACAAACAGCAGTGGCCCCAAAACAGATCCTGGAGATCACTAGTAACTGAACTCCAGGATGAACATTTCCTATCAGCCACCACCCTCTGTCTTCTTACAACTAGCCAATTTCTGATTCAAACAATTAATTCACCCTCAATCCCATGCCTTTGCATTTTGTGCAATAGCCTACTGTGGGGAAGCTTATCAAACACTTTACTGAAATCCATATACACCACATCAACCGCTTTACCCTCATCCACCTGTTTGGTCTCCTTCTCAAATAACTCAATGAGTCTTGTGAGGCAAAACTTTGTTGACTATTCCTAATCAAATTATTATAAATCCTGTCTCTTATAATCCTTTCCAACATGTTACCCAAAAACCGAAATAAGAATCACTGGTCTATAATTACCAGGGTTGTCTCTACTCCCCCTCTTGAAGTTGGGGACAATATTTGCTATCCTCCAGTCTTCTGGCACTTTCCCTATAGACAATGACGACATAAAGATCAAAGCCAAAGGCTCTGCAATCTCCTCCCTAGCTTCCCAGAGAATCCTAGGATAAATCCCATATAGCGCAGGGGAATTTATCTACGTTCACACTTTCCAGAATTGCTAACATCTCCTCCTTATGAATCTCTATTCTGTCTAGTCTAATAGCCTGTATCTCAGTATTCTCCTCAACACATTGTCTGTTTCCTGTGTGATTATGGATGAAAAATATTCTCTCCTTTCTCCTTGGACTCCACGTACAACCTCCCAATACTGTCCTTGACTGGCCCTCATTTTACTCTCGTCATTCTTTTATTCCTAACATACCTATAGAAAGCTTAAGGGTTTTCCTTGATCCAACCTGCCGAAGACTTCTCATGTCCCCTCCTGGATCTTCTTAGCTCTCTCTTTAGGTTCTTCCTGGCTAACTTGTAACTCTCAAGCACCCTAACTGAGCCTTCACGTACCATCTTTACATAAGCTTCCTTCTTCCTTTTGACAAGAGATTAAACTTCTTTAGTAAACCACTGTTCCCTCAGTCGATCACTTTCCCCCTGCCTGACAGGTACATATTTATCAAGGACATGTAGTAGCTCTTCCTTGAAAAAGCTTCACATTTCAATTGTGCCCATCACCTGCAGTTTCCTTTCCCATCATATGCATCTTAAGTCCTGCCTAATTACACTATAATTGCCTTTACCCCAACCATAACTCTGTGATATATACCTATCCCTTTTCATCACTAAAGTAAACGTAACCGAATTGTGGCTGCCCTCACCAAAGTGCTCATCTACCTCCAAATTTAATACCTGGCCTGGTTCATTGCCCAGTACCAAATCCAATGTGGCCTCTCCCCTTGTTGGACTGTTTACATATTGTGTCAGGAAACCCTCCTGCACACATTGGACAAAAACCGACCCATCTAAAGTACTCGAACTATAGCATTTCCAGTCAATATTTGGAAAGTTAAAGACCCCCATTACAACTGCACTGATACTTTTGCTCCTATCCAGAATCATCTTTGCAATAACAGTATCATATGATTTATTAATGACATGGATAATGGCTTAGAAAGCCATACATCCAAATTTCATGATGACAAAAATTTAGGCGGCAATTTAGACAGTGTAGATGATAGCATAAAACTACAAATGAATATTGACAGACTAAGTGACTGGACAAAACTATGGCTGATGTAAGCAAGTGTGAGGTTATCCATTTTGGACCAATAAAGGATAGATCAGGACACTTTCTAGGTGTTATGAAGTTAAATTCAATGGATGTCTAAAGAAAGTTGGGGGTTTAAGTGCCTGGATCTTTAAAATGCCATGAATGGGTGCAAAAAAAAATGATCAAGAAAGCAAATAGAATGCTGACTTTTATATGTAAAGGACTGGAATATAAGGATGCAGCAGTTATGCTGCAGTTATACAAAATTCTGGGTTAGATTCCATTTGGAGTTCCATGAGCCAGTCAGGGTGCCATACGTTAGCAATGGAGTGTAAAGGTTGACATGAATGATATCTGGACTTCAGGGGCTAAGTTATAAGGACAGACTGCACAAATTAGGCTTGTTTTCTCTAGAATTTAGAAGCGTAAGCCTGATCAAAGTCTTCAAGAAAGTAAGAGTTAGATAAATATGAACTATTTCCATTGGTTGGGATTTTAGAAGTGGAAATTAGAGCCAGACCATTCAAGAGAGATGTTAGAAAGTGACTCTCCACACAAAGAGTTATGGATGGTTGGAATTTTCTCTTTCACAAATGGCAGTGGATGCAATTGTTCATTTTAAATCTGAAATAGATATTTTTCTGTTAAATGATAGTATTAAAGGATATGAACCAAAGGCAGATGCATGGAGTCAGCCATGATTTGGAGTGTCATGGTAGCTCAGTGGTGAGCACTCCTGCCTCACAGCACTACAGAACCAGGTTTGATTCCAACCTTGGGTGACTATTTGCATATTCTCCCTGTACCTGCCTGGATTTCCTCTGGGTGTTCCAGTTTCCTCCCACAATCCAAAGATGTGCAATTTAGGTGGATTGGCCTTGCTAAATTGCCTGTAGTGTGTAGGCTAGGTGAATTAGCCATGGGAAATGCAGGGCTACAAGGATAGGTTGGGTCTGGGTGGGGTGCTTTTCCAAGAGTTGGAGTGACCCCAATGGGTAAAAGGTCTGCCTCCACACCGTACAGATTCTATGATGATGATCTCACTGAATGGTAGAATAGGCTATGCCTTTTCTTATGTTCCTATGCATGTCTGTTAATCTACACATCAGCTCGTGTACGTGTGTGTGTGTGTGTGTTTGTAGTGTTTATCAAAGAATGTTTACCTTTGACGTCTTCCTCAACATTGATTGCTCTTCCTCAGCTGATAGCCTTTTGAAACAAACTGACTGGATTATGAGTGAAAAATAGTCATCGCTATAAAATGCACTAAAATCTGCCAACAAAAGAAAATATCATAAAAAGGCACAATTAAGAACTTTAGCATTGAGATATCTATCTCATCTAAAATAAAACAGTAAGGGACAAGGGCCTGAATGGTTTCAGGGTTATAACGACCCTAGTTAGTTGAACCTTGGAGACAGATCTCAAGAATTTTTTTATTCACTGGATGTGGGTATCACAGGATAGACCAGTATTTATTGCCCCTTCCTGATTGCTCAGAGGGCAGTTAAGAGGCAACCACATTGGTGTAGGTCTGGAGTCACATGTAGACCAGACCAGGTAAGGATGGAAATTTCCTTCCCTAAAGGGATATGAGTGAATCAGATGAGATTCTTTCGATAATTGACAAAAGTTTCATGATCATCATTAGACAGTTAATTCCAAGTTTTTATTGAAATCAAATGATGCCATTTGCCATGGCTGAACTCAAACCTGGGACCCTAGCATGTTAGCTGGGTCTCTGGATCAATAATCTCATGATAAAACCACTAAGCCAGTGGTTCTAGAGTGGCTGCAGAATAATTGCTTTAGGTTTTCTTCTTCATATTCAGGTTTCATCTATTCTACAATGAATTGTTCTGACACTTTACAAGAAAGTGAAACAGGAACAAGCAATGCTTTGTCCCTGCTTGTTTAAACATATTTGGATCGGAATCTTTCCGTGGTTTCACCTTAATCCTGATTAAAAGCCTTGCTGCTCCATGTTCTTATTATTACCCTGTAATTATATAACAGTATTAAGACAACTTTGTGCATGAACTCTATCTAATGACCCACAGACATTTTTTGTCTAATGACGATAGCTGTGAATTTTGAGTCTTATAGTTTGCAAAGCAAGTTAATCCCAATAAAATTGTCATTTAATTTTGATAAACGTAGATTAACTTTGGGTAATGTACAAGACTCTTCATGCAGGCAATTAAACACTAATATAGAGACAATGTCAAAATGCCATTATGTTACTCTAAATACAATTATGCTTACAACAAAAAAGACGTTCAATAATCTGCCTGGGGAATCCAGATAAAGTTTGATGATAAATTTGAGCTTATTCTGTATGTCATGCACAAAATCTATGTATGTAAAATTCACATGGTACATTTTTCAATCAGGCACACACATTTACAAGACATAAATTTATAACATTCTTAATTAGCACTGGGCCGAAACCCTATAACTCCCTGCCGAACAGCACTTTCACCAGTCAGGCAATATTGGCTCCAATCGGGGATTCACCACCACCTTCTGAAGGGTAGTTAGTGATCGACAATAAATGCTGGTCTTTAAACAATGCCCATGTCCGACAAATGAAGAAAATATAAAACAAACTTCTGCTCAGCCTCATCCAATATTCTGACCAAATTTTCTGGGCAATTTATTATATTTACATGATATCACTGGGATCACATTTTGATATCCACAAGTTTCCTGTTCTTCATGCTAACATGATGCTCATTTATCAATCTGTCCATGCACAATGGGTGTCCAGTGTATCACTGTACTGCCTGTTGTGGTGGATTTTGTTTTTATTCATTTGTGGGAAGTGGGTGTCTCTAGCTGACCAGCATTTATTTCCCACCCCTAATTGCCCTTGAGAAGGTGGTGTTGAGCTGTCTTCTTGGACTGCTGCAGTCTATCTGTTGTGGGTTCACCCACAATGCCCTTAGGGAGGGAATTCCAGGATTCTGACTGAGCAGATGATCTTTAACAACAGTTTGAGAGGATCTTTAATTCTTTTTTCATGTTTCCTTTGTTGATGTTGGTCTTTTTTTAACAGGACTACAAAAGAGACTTTGTGCTGAGTGAATTTGTGCCCCGTTAGCCTCTTTGGTCAATGTTGGTAAGTATGCCCCAAACAAGCCTTCCCCATCACTTCTTCTTCTGATGTGATCAGTGTAACCTCTACTCCTTTCCATCGTAAATTTAAAGCAAAATGCTACAGATATAGGGGCCTTGAAAACAGGATTTTTTGAATGGGAGGTAGGGAAACTCCACCACTCAATGTATTGATGGTGCAGTTGGCCCTGCAGCCAACTAATGCCTTCAGTAGCGCTAACTGGGTGGAGGGAGAACCTCCTTCCTGAAACCAGGCAGAATGGCTGCCTCAGAGAACTGGGGAGTGGGGGACACAATTTGAGTAGCTGGTGACTTTGTAGTTCCAGCAGTGTCAATGAAAGTAGTGGCCAGGCTAGGGACTATAAGCTGCCCCCAGATTCTGCATCCAGGACCAGCTCAGTTCAGAGGGAAGAGGAGGGGATGAGGACCCTGATGGAGCAGCTAAGGGTTTCTCAGGGGATGGGGTGAGTGGAATAGAAAGTGAACCTTCTGCACTCCACGATCTCAACCCTTTCCTTCTATCCATGTAAAAAAGTGCCTCACAGGGAAGTGCACCCAACTGCTTGTAAAAATGCAGGTGGTGGGAGAGATTCACCAGGCATTATAGACAGGTAGGTGAGCAATCTGCCAAGCACTTTCCTATCTCATAACTCCTCCAGCTATCACCTGGTGGGTAACAGCCCTTAATTGGGCATTAGTGTACGCATGCCCAATATTGTACCAATATTGAGTCTGCTACCTTCAACCTCAATGGCACCCACATAAAACGGTGGAGAGGGTAGGTACAGGTGTGAGAAGGTAACCCAGGTAATTTTACAGCTCCCTTCATCTCCATTTAGGGTGGTGGTGGTGGTGTAAAAGGGGGTAGCCTTACAATTCTGTCAAAAATAGAAAATTAGGCAAACACTTGGCAGACCGGACAGCATCAGCAGCGAAGAATCATAACCAGAAACCACAATGGTCAGAGAGGTGCTGCAGAATATACTATGCAGATCTTATCATCTCATATCCCAATACTTCCTACCATTAACTTCTACATATCACACATTTGAGCTCTTCTGCTGCTGAGAGACTCGCATTCATTTATTTGTTACCTCAATCTAGACTCAAGTGCACCAAAGCTTTCCTTATGGCCAGTCCGCCTTCTACCTTCCTAAATTTGAACTCATCCAAAATCCTGATGACCACCACTCACTCTTACTAGGAGCTAATGTGTGCTTTGAAATGCAGTGAAAATTGAGAGGTGGGCTGGTGCCTAAATATGCAATAGTTGGCTAATGTGCCGATTTTCCAGCACCACACTACCTCTAACCCGTATGCAGACACTTCTCAGTACTGATGCTGGGAAGTTTTATCCAAGGATTTAGAAAACTACACTGCCAGTATAGTTCCTTTCACTGGCAATATAAATATAAATGTTTTACAGGTTCTTTGCCAGTTCTTTCCCAACATCTGAATTTTGGATTTGCAGATTTAAGTTAAGAACCTTCAAAAATACAAATTGAGTCAAACACTTATCTTCAGTGTTTCTGCAGATTTTATAGCCAATTCCAACATTTCTTACTGTCTCCAACAACTTTCTTTCCCAATGTGTGGCTCATATATAACTGTGGATATTTTATTAATCATCCACATTAGACAGCACTTACTCAGGTTTGGTTACAAATGTATCCCAGCCGCTATGATTAAAGTATAAGGTTGCTGTCATTTCTGTGCGTATGCAGTACCAATAATGATTTGTTTGAACAGCCAACTAAAGACTGCTGTAAACTAATCTGAGGAAGGATTCCATGGATAATACCCCACAAAATCCGCTTTGGTCTGAAGCCACTATAAATTTTACACCGATGCAAATTTTCCAATGTAAATCTGCTCCAGTGTGTAATCCCAGTATAATTTTGCAATAAAAGAAATGTTGACCTCGGGCAGGGTGGGCCACATCCACCCAAATCCAAATTTGCTAAGGCTTCTTGATGCCATACTCAGTTGATTATTGCCTTAGGGTCAAGATCTGTTTCTTTCACCTCACTCATTCACACAAGCTTCCTCCCACAGTACTTCAACTCACTTTATCAACATATTCTATTGAGACGTGAACTGTACTTAGTAAATGCATCTAAAAAGCAATGTCTGTTAGAATGTTACCATCAAACTCTCTAGCTTGATTCAAGTAAATAAAGTGAGTTCATTTCAATGGGCTGGCTGATTCCTCCAGTTGTTATATGGTTTCTTGTTTCTGTGCTTCAGATATAAATATGTGGCTAAGACTTTGGGAAGAATGTTCTGCAACCTGTTATTTGGTAAAACCAGTTGGCTCTGACATGCAACTCCTAAATTCTCCCTGAAATTCCTCAATGGACAGCAGCAACATAGGAAGCTCAAATCCATGCATGTGTCCATCATACAGCATGCTGGAAGATTTGAGACTTTTAACCCCTTGCTAATCTTCAGCCTCCCGATGCAGAAGTGGCTATGTCGAAGGGGTTTCAAGTGGCTTTGTGTTTTGGTCACATTAAAACATCAGTGTGTTAACTCAGTATAGGTGGGACGCATGGTGGGAGAGATTCCCTCTGAGTGGGGGAGGTGGGGTTTCTGTGTTAGCACATGCAGCGATGGGTCGAAGCCACAGTTAATCACTGATAGAGCGGAAAGCAGCAGGGGGTTTAGTCTCTTGCCACACTTCAGCACCCCCTGCTGACCAAATTCAAAGATAAAAAGCAGCCAAGATAGTTAAAGTTGTGCTGCTATTCCCTCTGCTGGAGGCTGGGGATTTCTCAATGGTGTTGCAGAATGCAGTAATATTTCCGAAAGATTTTCCCTTAAGTACGTGGGAATAGGACAGACTCTATCTTCCACCTGGAGTACACTCCAGGAACGCTTCAGGGAACCTCCTTCAGTCTGCACAAGTTTGGATCTAAAACCAATTCAGTCAAACTGTTGCAAATTCTAACATTTCCCGAACTGAAACCTAAGAAGAAAATTTTGTCTCTGCATTGTCAGTTGCTGTTTTCCTCTCTATTTGCCTCTCTTTTCCTCCACTCTCACTTCCTCTTTAGCTACCATTAACAATAAGCATTTTGAAAAGTCCACTATTATTTTAGCTTGTAGATTTCAATGGAAAGGCCTGTATCTAGGGTGCACGCTAACAGCATTGAGCGAAGTGACCCATCTGCAGGGTTTTTTTTCACCATAGATTGAACAAAAGAAAATCACATGAAATCTCAGTCAGAGTTCTTTACAGCTCTCGGTGGAGCTTGACCTCCTCAGGAATTACATCATTGTGATTTAGAGATTATCAAACCAGTGTAAAATGTATCCCTGTGTCAGTGAACCCCTTAACTGTTCGAGAGTGTGAAACAGACCGGTAGTTGCAGTTTAAAAGTAATCTATTATGGAGTACAGGGAATCACCGGCACATTTGAAAGACTGTCTGAGCATTACTGTAGTAACCAAGTTTCAAAAGTACTTCATTGGCGCTAGGGCACATTTGCAAATCTTAAATTCATATCAGGTGATTTTCCAACTCTTTTGTTCTTCATCACATCTCTTTGCTAATCCTTCACCCTCCAGATTGAAATGGCATTAGCTCAGGATTTAACGAGGTCTTCTTTCGCCTCAGGCATCTGATAGCACCAGCCTTGCTCCATGTTTGGCATTGTGCCTTGTGTGTCTCAGGCATTGTGAGACGTTTTTGACCTTGTTCACTTGTGATTTGTTTTTACTTTAGCCACTTCTGTCATGATTTATTTTTACAAAACAACTTTCCGTGCCAATGCACATTAACCCTTGAATTGAAATTCTGTTGTGTGACATGTATCCACAATCAGTCAATGGAATGGCTGTTGCATGATGTGAGATTGGCGCGGGTGAGTTGTGTGAGGAAGAAAGTGACCTGTACTTTTCTAACGTAGATTGAAAAACCATGCAGCATGTGGGCAGGCTACGCCTACCAGAGAATCTTGATATGATGCAGCTCAGGTCAACTTTTCAAATGAGCACCATGACTTAATGCCATTCTCCCACCCTTTCGCTGTAATTATTATGCACACTATTTCTGTTTAAGGAAGAATCAAATGGCCTCCTGAATGCCTCAATTAAAACTGCCCCTGCAGACATCCAGATAGTACATTCCAGACCCAAACCCCACTCGCAGTTCCATGCCAATAAAACCTAAGTCTAAAATCCAGATCTAAAGATCAGTGTGAAACTTTTTTTTTCTCTCACATTGCATTTACTTTCATTCACAATCATTTCAAACCTTATGTTCTTGATCTTTTTTACAAATGGGAACGGAGTTTTCCTGACTATTCTGTTCAAATCCCTCATTATCACAGGATAATGGGAAAACAATTCTGTTAACAAGCAGGGTGGCACAGTGTTGCCAAAAAGAATTATTGCACACCTATAATACAGCTGCTTGCATTCTTCGTATGAAGTTAGTAAAGGGCAAACTCACCAGAGTTCTGCTCTTTCATTAGAGAGAGAGAGAGAGAGAGAGAGATGGCTGGCGGTGGTTTAACCTGAGGCTCCCAAAAAGTCAGATGATGGGAGAAACCAAGATGAAGACATCTTCATGATAACCTCAGCTGGTGAGGGAATTGGTCAGAAGAAAAGGGGTAGCATGGTGGCTCAGTGGTTAGTGCTACTGCCTCACAACACCAGGGACCTGGGTTTGATTCCAGCCTTGTGTAGAAGGTGAAGACTGCAGATGCTGGAGATCAGAGTTGTGAGTGTGGTGCTGGAAAACCACAACAGTCAGGCAGCATCTGAGGAGCAGGAAAATCAATGTTTCAGCCAGAAGCTCTTCAGGAGGAAATGTCCGAAATGTTGAATTTTCTGCTGCTCGGATGCTGCCTGACCTGCTGTGCTTTTCCAGCACCACACTCTTGACTTGATTCCAGCCTCGGGTGACTGGTCTGTGTGGAATTTGCACATTCTCCCCGTGGCTGCATGGGATTCCTCCGGGTGCTCTGGTTTCCTCCCACAGTCCAAAGATGTGCAGGTTAGGTGAATTGTCCGTGCTAAATTGCCCATTGTGTTCAAGGATGTGTAGGTTAGGTGCATTAGTCAGGGGAAATGTAGAGTAATAGCGTCGGGGAATGGGTCTGGGTTACTCGTTAGAGGGTCAGTATGGACTTGTTGGGCCAACTGGCCTGTTTCCACACTGTAGGGATTCTATGACTATGAAAAGAGAAGTGGCAGCCAGATCTTGGACACTAAGGATGAATCTTATGTCAAGTCTGAGTTTGTCAAGATTTTAAAGAATAATAGTTATAGGGGACTGTCCTTTCAGGGACACAGACAGGAGATTCTGTGGCAGTGAGTGAATTTAGGATAGTATGTTGCTTTCCTAATACCAGGCTTTGAAGTGTTTGAAGCATTAAGGATGAGGTTTCTAAATTCTTGGAAGAGCAGGGTCGGATTAGAACAAGTCAACATGGATTTAGTAAGGGGAGGTCGTGCCTGACAAACCTGTTGGAATTCTTTGAAGAGGTGACAAGTAGGTTAGACCAGGGAAATCCAGTGGATGTGGTCTATCTAAACTTCCAAAAGGCCTTTGATAAGGTGCCACATGGAAGGCTGCTGAGCAAGGTGAGGGCCCATGGTGTTCGAGGTGAGCTACTGGCATGGATTGAGGATTGGCTGTCTGACAGAAGGCAGAGAGTTGGAATAAAAGGCTCTTTTTCGGAATGGCAGCCGGTGACAAGTGGTGTCCCGCAGGGTTCAGTGTTGGGGCCGCAGCTGTTCACGTTATATATTAATGATCTGGATGAAGGGACTGGGGGCATTCTAGCGAAGTTTGCCGATGATACGAAGATAGGTGGACAGGCAGGTAGTACTGAGGAAGTGGGGAGGCTGCAGAAGGATCTGGACAGTTTAGGAGAGTGGTCCAAAAAATGGCTGATGGAATTCAATGTGAGCAAATGCGAGGTCTTGCACTTTGGAAAAAAGAATACAAGCATGGACTACTTTCTAAACGGTGAGAAAATTCATAAAGCCAAAGTACAAAGGGATCTGGGAATGCTAGTCGAGGATTGTCTAAAGGTAAACATGCAGGTTGACTCCGTGATTAAGAAAGCGAATGCAATGTTGTCATTTATCTCAAGAGGATTGGAATATAAAAGTTCCGTTGTGCTACTGAGACTTTATAAAGCTCTGGTTAGGCCCCATTTGGAGTATTGAGTTTTGGTCCCCACACCTCAGGAAGGACATACTGGCACTGGAGCGTGTCCAGCGGAGATTCACATTGGTGATTCCTGGAATGGTAGGTCTAACATACGAGGAACGGCTGAGGATCCTGGGATTGTATTCATTGGAGTTTAGAAGATTAAGGGGAGATCTAATAGAAACTTACAAGATAATACATGGCTTGGAAAGGGTGGATGCTAGGAAATTGTTTCCGTTAGGCAAGGAGACTAGGACCCATGGACACAGCCTTAGAATTAGAGGGGGTAAATTCAGAACAGAAATGCGGAGACATTTCTTCAGCCAGAGAGTGGTGGGCCTGTGGAATTCATTGCCGCAGAGTGCAGTGGAGGCCGGGATGCTCAATGTCTTCAAGGCAGAGATTGATAAATTCTTGATGTCACAAGGAATTAAGGGCTACGGGGAGAATGCGGGTAAGTGGAGTTGAAATGCCCATCAGCCATGATTGAATGGCGGAGTGGACTTGATGGGCCGAATGGCCTTACGTCCACTCCTCTTATGGTCTTATATTGTCAAAGGAGAGAGTGAGAAGCCAGAAGTTGTGGTACACATTGGTAGGAATGACATAGTTAGGGAAAGAGATAAGGTTTTGCAGAGTGAATTTACCAGGTTAAGTAAAAGGTTAAAAAGAACTTCAAAAGTAGTAATATCTGATTTACTCTTGGTGCCACGTTCTAATGAGGGAAGGAATAAAAGGATAGGGGAGCTAAATCAATGGCTGAAGAGATGGTGCAATGTGCAAGGATAAGATTCATAGAGTTGTACAGCATGGAAACAGACCCTTTGGTCCAACCCGTCCATGCTGAACAGATATCCCAACCCAATCTACTCCCACCTGCCAGCACCCAGCCCATATCCCTCCAAACCCTTTCTATTCATATGCCCATCCAAATGCCTTTTAAACGTTGCAATTGTACCAGTCTGCACCACTTCCCCTGGCAACTCATTCCATACACTTACCACCCTCTGTGTCAAAAAGTTGCCCCTTAGGTCTCTTTTATATCTTCCCCCTCTCACCTTAAACCTATGCCCTCTAGTTCTGGACTCCCCGACCCCAGGGAAAAGACTTTGCCGATTTATCCTATCCATGCCCCTCATAATTTTGTAAACCTCTATAAGGTCACCCCTCAGCCTTCAATGCTGCAGGAAAAACAGCTTCAGCATGTTCAGCCTCTCCCTATAGCTCAAATCATCCAACCCTGGCAACATTCTTGTAAATCTTTTCTGAACCCTTTCAAGTTTCACAACATCTTTCTGATAGGAAGGAGACCAGAATTGCATGCAATATTCTACCAGTGGCCTAACCAATGTCCTGTACAGCCGCAACATGACCTCCCAAATCCTGTACTCGATACTCTGACCAATAAAAGAAAGCATACCAAATGTCTTCTTCACTATCCTATCTACTTGCGACTCCACTTTCAAGGAGCTACGAACCTGCACTCCAAGGTCTCTTCGTTCAGCAACACTCCCTAGGACCTTACCATTAAGTGTATAAGTTCTGCTAAGATTTGCTTTCCCAAAATGCAGCACCTCACATTTATCTGAATTAAGCTCCATCTGCCACTTCTCAGCCCATTGGCCCATATGGTCAAAGTTGTAATCTGAGGTAACCCTCTTCGCTGTCCACTACACCTCCAATTTTGGTGTCATCTGCAAACTTACTAACTGTACCTCTTATGCTCACATCCAAATCATTTTTGTAAATGACGAAAAGTAGAGGACCCAGCACCGATCCTTGTGGCACTCCACCGGTCACAGGCCTCCAGTCTGAAAAACCATGCAGTCCACCACCATCCTCTGTCTTCTACCTTTAAGCCAGTTCTATATCCAAATGGCTAGTTTTCCCTGTATTCCGTGAAATCTAACCTTGCTAATCAGTCTCCCATGGGGAACCTTGTCGAACGCCTTACAGAAGTCCATATAGATCACATCTACTGCTCTGCCCTCATCAATTCTCTTTGTTACTTCCTCAAAAAATTCAGTCACGTTTGTGAGACATGATTTCACACACTCACAAAACCAAGTTGACTATCCCTAATCAGTTCTTTCAGACTCTTGGATTATTTGGTTCTCTTCTGGTGTAGAAAAGATCTGTTCAAAAGGGATAGGTTTCACCTGAACTGGAAATGGACCAATATCCTGGCAGGGAGATTTGCCAGTTCTATTTCACAAGCCTGTAAGCTATTAAAGGGATGTGCTGGGGTGGGGTGTTCCTAAGTAGCAGTGAATGTAGAAAGATGGACAAGGAAGGTTCTGAATCAGAAAAGGGCAAGTTAATTCAAAAAGACAGACAAGAGCAAGTCAGAGAACAATGAACTCTGAAGAATTAAATTTATTTCAGTGCAAGGGGTCTTACAAGTAGGGCTGATAAACTCAGGGCATGTCTCACAATATGGGACTGGGACATAATTGCTCTCACAGAAATGTGGCTGAGGGAAGCACAGGACTTGTAGCTCCATGTTCCAGTTTAGATGTTGTTGGAAGGATAAAAAGGGAGGCAAGAGAGGAGGGGAAGTGGTGTTTTTAAGGAAAGTATTATGACTTTAATTAGTGAGGATATTTCTAAGGATATTTCAGTGAAAATATATGGTTTGAAATTAGAAATAAGAAAGGGATGATCACCTTGATGATATTTTACTGTAGGCTCCTTAATAGTCAGAGGGAAATTGAGGAGCAAATATGTAGAGAGATCTGAGATATATGTAACAATAAAAGAGTCATAATAGTAGGGGATCTTGAACCATTTTCCTAGAGCATTTGGTAGACAAATGCCTCTTGTACTACCATTTTTCAATGCACTGGTTTGACTGAACTTCAGACTTAAATCATTCTTTTACAGGATATGCGTGTTTATTGGCATGAACATTTTTCCCACCCCTAACTTCCCTTGAAATAAATGATTTGCTTGGCCATTTCAGAGGGCAGTTATAATTGAGACAAATTATCGTGAATCTGTAATAGTATATAAGCCAGACAAGATAAGGATGAGAGATTCTCTTCTGTAAATGAACATTAGTAAATCAGTTTTTTTTAATGAGAATCAATAATAGTTTTGGTCATGGTTACTGAGTCACAGAGATATACAGCACAGAAACAGACCCTTTGGTCACTGTCACTAACATTCACTTCTAGATTTTGTTAATTGAGTTTAAATTCAGCAGCTGCCATGTTGTGTTTTGAAAGAGTGAATAAAAACAATGGAGACAGTTTATTCCTCCTCACTTGCAAACTTGACAATTTGGAGCATTCTGTCTGGAACCATAATAATCTGGGGAACTTGTTTCAGATCTGGTCATATTACCCAATAAACAGAATGAATCCAAATCAGTCAATCAAGAGGCCTAAGGGCAACTTTTTCACGCAGAGGGTGGTACGTGTATGGAATGAGCTTCCAGAGGAAGTGGTGGAGGCTGGTACAATTGCAGCATTTAAGAGGCATTTGGATGGGTATATGAATAGGAAGGATTTGGTGGGATATGGGCCGGGTGCTGGCAGGTGGGACTAGATTGGGTTGGGATATCTGGTCAGCATGGACAGATTGGACTGAAGGGTCTGTTTCCATGCTGTACATCTCTATGACTCTATGACTCTACTGTTAGTCATCAGAAAAGTGATGGAAGGGATGTTAGCAATTCCATCAAGTGAAACTGGAAATAACCTGCTCACTGCGGCTTCAGGAGTTCATCAGGTGAGTATTCTCGGCTCAACTATCTTCAACCACTTTGTCAATGACCTTCCCTCCATTATTAGTTTAGAAGTGGGTATATTTGCTCATGATTGCACAATGTTCTGCAGATACTGAAATAGTCTGTGTCTAAGTGTAGCAATGCCTGGATAATATTTAGGCTTGGGCTTGGGCTGATATGTGACACATAACATTTGAGTCAGATAATTGCCACCTCCAACAAGAGAGTATCTAACCTTAGCATTTTGATGTTCATTGACACTACTGAGTTGCCCACTATCAACCTCCTGGGGGTTACTATTGATAAGAAACTGAACGGCACCAATCATATAAATACTGTGAGTACATGAGCAAGTCAGAAACTGGGAGTTCTGAAGTGAATAGCTCACCATCTGTCTCCCCATTGCATGTCTAAAAGTCATGAGTGAGCAGTGTGATGAAATATTCTCCACTTTTCTGGTTCAGTGTGGTTCCAACAGGAAGCTCAACATCATCCAGAAAAAGCAGCCAACGGGATTGGCATCCCATCCACCATCTTCAATTTGTTTCCTTCACTATCACTGCACAGTGGCAGTAATGTGTCCCATCTACAAGGTGCATTGCAGTAACTTAACAAGCCTTCTTCAGCAGCACTTTATGAATCTTTACCACTGAGCAGGACAAGGGCAGCAGATGCACGGGAATATTACAACCTACAAGTTCCTGTCCAAGCCACGTTCTTGACTTGAACTATGTCACCAATCCTTCACTGTTGATAGGTATTATTTGTGTAGATAGCAAGAGGAAAAATCACAATATTTGGTATGCATTCTTTACTTCCTACTCCAAATTCTTGCATTGATGTTATTTTTACATTTTACGAGAATGACGACCTGACACTTTTTTATTGTCTAACATATGTATAGCTGTCACTGGCTAGAAGCGATCTCTCCTTTAGAGTAAATAGGCCATGTTGAGTTTTGGATGAGATATACCTCCCAGTGCAGTAATTTGCTGAAAGTACAGTCCAGGTTAGCACTTGGCTGAGGAATGAGAAGTTGCTGGTGCCCTTTGGAGGCACTCATGAGTATGATTCTGACCCTGAAGAAGTAGAGGGGATGGAAAGGACCTAACACCACATCTCCTATTTATTAATAATGTTTCCTTTCTTTCTCATGGTTGCAATCATGCACTCAGTATGGCAAGGTCCCAGCGGCAACAGAATTAGACTTCTTCAGTCCAAATCAGGAGTCATGGGTTCCCATAGCAACCAATGTTGTGGCAAAACTGAAGTGTGGTCTGTGGCTTCCAGGCATACATTCCAGCCAGCTCTGTAATACCAATGTGGTGACAGTGCGAGATTAGAAAATGCTCACATTCGTACAAAAATAGACATTTGGTTGGACAAAATTTTTAAATGTACACTGTCACTAGTAGCACCACACTAATGTTCAAATATTAAAATAAATTGCATTTGAAACAGTGAACAGTTTTGCTGCAAAGTACTAGGAGGAGTAATTGGTATAGCTAAGCATGTACTGGGAATCCTGGCCTTGAAATATATCAGTGCAAAGGCCCCAGCAGTTATCCCATTGTCCTGTTCACTGGGACCTCCATCAGGATAGTGGAGTAGGAAAGGGAGATCTGCACAAGTCCAACAACATAGTAAACATCCATTTGACTCAACTGGTTTATGTTCTAGATAAGCCTTCTCTCACTTTTCTTCGTCCTACTTTATCTGCATACATTATCTGCATCCCATCAGCCATGATTACATGGCAGAATGGACTCAGTGGGCCAAATGGCCTTACTTCCACTCCTATGTCTTATGGTCTTATTTCAATTCTGTTCTCTCTCATAAACTAATGTAGCTTCCATTTAAAACTGTTTTTTGTCCCATAAAGGCCATGTTGTAAGAAACCTCCCATTCTAGACTGCTCCTAGCAATGACATGAATCACATATCATTAGCTCAATAGATGCCAAGACCACTATGTGCACATTCCAATTCCCTGCCAGTCCATCCAGATGAGAAACTTGATATTCTGTCTTAAAAGGGTCACCTCCTGAGAAAAACATAAAAAGTTGGAAATGTATACTTATTAAATAATCCTTGATTTGCTTGTGTTCTTTTGTACATTACTGAATATTACCAGACTCCATTCTTAAACTGGACAAATTGAAGGTAAGAAGCAAAAGCTCACAAAGTTTAGCATCTTCTGAAGGTCAAAAATCACACAACATCAGGTTATAGTCCAATGGATTTATTTGTAAACATTAGCTTTCGGACTGCTGCTCCTTTATCAGGTGCTAATGAGAGAGGAAGACTTTAGATCGTTTGATCTTTTTCTTATAAGTTATGTGTCTAAGGCCTTCCTCTCTCACTAGCACCTGATGAAGAAGCAGAGCTCCGAACGCTAATGTTTTCAAATAAAGCCATTGGACTATAAGCCGGTGTCGTGTGATTTTTGACTTTGTCCAGCCCAATTCAACGTTGTCACCTCAACATCATCACACCTCCTCAAGAAAGTGGTTTCATCCTACACAGATCCTTGCAGAGATCTAAATCAAAGTCCGAGTATATTTGAGTTCCTCACCATTGTCATGCCTTCTGGGACCTATGAAGGCCAGAGTAAGGTGAAAGCATCCCTCTGATATAGCTAAATCTAGGATATTTCAAACATCCTAGCTGAATAGAGGGGTCTCAAATACATGCAATATTATTCCATTTCTTGGTGTTAATGAGGACTGCAGATGCTGGAGAAGTCGGAGTTGATAAAGTGTATTATTGGATAAAGTGCAACCGGTCAGATAGCATCTGAGGAGGAAGAGAGTGGACGGTTTAGGCCAGGGTTATGCCTGAAATGTCGATTCTCTTCCTCCTCAGATGCTGCCTGACCTTCTGTGCTTTCTCTGGTGCTCCATTTCAGAGTCCAACTTGAAGCGAAACTTCAAACAGAATATGATTATATTCCAAGTTGGCCAATTCTTGCTTTTCTATGGGAAAGATGAAGTCAGAGTCTGTAAGAAAAGAACAAGAAGAATTATTTTTATGTGACACTTTATCGATATTAAAGTCCTCAAAGTGCTATACAATTTGTGAATTGAGTACTTGGACAAAACAATAAATTTGTTTTTAGAAAATACTGGTCCTTTATGAACTCCTTTCAGTTGCACGCTTATCTTCCCGGACGATGCGAATTCCTTTGACCAAACCTGTCCCAGTGGAATATCATATGAGGAAAAATATCATAAATCAATGCAATAATAGCTGAGGCATTTTTATGGACAATTATCACTATCGATGATCCACATTAATAGACACCTCCCCATAACTAGATATTCCAGATGAATTGTATTTTCACGAAAGCATCTTCACAAGTAAAGGATCCCATCAAGTTCTGCTACTCAATACAGGATTTGATGGTGACCATGGTATGAAACCTTCATGTCACTTCTACTTCCAAATTAACACACGGAACATCTGCCATAGGCATGATTATGTCTCTGTAATTAGATACTTCTTGAATGTTAAATGAGGGCAAACATTTTCCTTTGATATAAGGACATACAAAGGACCCAAATAGAGTTTTTATACTTCTGTCAAATTAAAGTCATGTATATTGTTCGGAGTCAGAACTACATGTTGGTCCACATAGTGCCCAGCATGCCCTCAAATGTCCCAAAGTGCTTGACGACCAACTAAGTACATTTAAAGTGCTGTCACTGTTGTGATGTAGGAGATGCAACAGTGAATTTGCACACATCATGATCTCATAACCAGATTGTCTAGTTTTTGCAACGTTGATTGAGGGAGAAATATCAGATTGGATACCCTTTCTCTTTTTTTTGAAGCAGATTAATTAAATCCACCCCACCAGGTAGATAGGGTCTCAATTTAACACCTTCATCTGAAAGATGTCATAATTGAAAAAGCAGCACGCATTCAGTGTTGCGGTAAAGTGACAGATTCAACTCTGTGACAGTGTAACTTGTACCTATAGCCTTATGAGAATACTTCACACTGAACCATGGCTGACAAAATGCGAAAGCTTCCTTTCTACAGGAAAGTTGATGAATTTCTTGCTCCTTAAAAATGTAGAGGCTGCCTCTTGCCTGCAGTCTCCATGCTCAATAGATCCCTGACTTGACAACAATTTCCTAGATTGGCTTGGAAGGAAGCAGTGGTATTATATTCGAGAGCTATGTGGATTGACCATGCTTGATTCACAAGTTCCATACAGGTGACTAGACAGCATGGCTGAATGGCAGCATGTCTCATGTGACAAGGCAGTGAAGGCACATGTTTCCAGATGGATTGGTCAACGTACCACAATTCCTGATGCTATTTCACTTGCATTTCTAAACCCTGACAATTGTTTCTTACTTGCTGTGATTCACCAGTGCAATTAGAGTGCCAAAATAATGTACTCTTTAACCTTCAAAAGCAAACATCGAATGTAACAGAGAAAGTGACTGGGAGAGTGCACCATTGTTCCACTCCTCCACAGGTCGCAACATAAAATACAATTATATTTTCCAGTTGCTAAGATGGTCAATTGAATATCACGGGCTGATTTTGATCAGAAATTGGCTAATTGTCAATTTTGTGAAGTTTCATGGTGGGTTTCTCTCC
Organism: Chiloscyllium punctatum; assembly: GCF_047496795.1. Classification (NCBI taxonomy): domain Eukaryota; kingdom Metazoa; phylum Chordata; class Chondrichthyes; order Orectolobiformes; family Hemiscylliidae; genus Chiloscyllium; species Chiloscyllium punctatum. Next base: position 20,809,547 of record NC_092764.1, read on the forward strand.
ATGAGGCTGATTGGGTTTTATCATGTTATTTTCCCAAACACACCACATTAACCAAGGATCACACCCCCTCTTAGGAAAGCTTTTTGAAATCTCCCGCTTACCACAGGCAGATACACTGGCCATTGCTATTGGGTACCTGGTCAAGTAATGGCAGCTGCAGCTTCCCTGCACGGTTCCTTTCAATAGCCCAGACGTAACGAACAGAGAGAAATTGGCACTCTGCTTGGCTAGCCGATACCTGGAGGGAGTGATGGACCAGATTGCATTATGTCACTGTCCATGCAGAGTGCCATGAGGCATTGGTATCCAAGATGAAGGCCAGAAAATAAGGGGCAAGCCTGGTCATCAGGTAACCACTCTGACTTCCACATTGGGAATAGTTGTCATCTAGGTTGTACCTAGCAGGTGGGAGAACAGGAAACTGCACATCAATGAGGAGCGATGATGAAACAGTGAGAGTGCTAACGTATATTAAAGCATGCAGATGGATCCCTGGCTGCTCACTTGCAAGAATCCCATCTCTGTTCAGAACATGGTTGGAAAAGGATATTTTCTGCTCTCAATGTTGTGAGTCTCCAGTCTGCCAATCTCAAGTGATTCTCCCCACTTTTTACCAATGCCCACATTTTTCAGTTGCTTGGGAAAATCCCGCAACTTATCTGTGTCAGGTGTTAAACAAAAATCTAACAACCAGGTTTCTTAATAACACCATTACCAAAACAAAATCTTATTTAATAAAGTTGCAATAAAATGGAAATATAAAAGCTTATTCCTCTATGCCCTCAAAACTACGCACAAAGAACAAAAACCAGTGCAGCACAAGAACAGGCCCTTTGATCCATCAAGCCTGCACCGACACATGGTGCCTTTCTAAACTAAGAACTTTTTTGCCGCTTTGGGGTCTGTATCCATCTATTCCCTGCCTATTCATGTGTCTGTCAAGATGCCTCTTAAACGTTGCTATTATATATATATGCTTCTACTGCCACCTCTGATAGCATATTCCAGGCACTTACCACCCTCTATATAAAAAAGTTACCTCTCACCACCTCCTTTATCCCCTTTGACATTAAACCTATGTCCCCTAGTAATTGACATTTCTACCCTTGGAAAATAAAGACTCCAACTATCCATTCTATTCATATCTCTCAAAATTTTGTAAACTCTGTCAGGTCATCTCCTCAGCCTCTAATATTCATGTGAAAATAAGCTGAGTTTTTCAAATCTTTCCTCAGAGGTATTACATTCCAAGTGCAACATCCTAGTAAACATTTTCTGTACCCACTCCAAAGCCTCCACATCCTTCTTATTGATCAGCTTATCCATTTGCATTGCCACTTTCAGTGAATTGTGGACCTGCATACCTTGATCCTTCTGTATGTTAATGCTTTAAAGGGTATACTGTATACTTCCCTCCTGCATTAGACCGTCCAAAATACATCACTTCACATTTGTCTTGATTAAAACCATTTGCCATTTCTCCACCCAAATCCCCAATCCATCCATATCCTGCTGTATCCTCTGGCAATCCTCTTCACCATCTGCAGCTCCCCCAACATATACACTCTTCAAAAAAAGTAAAAGCAAAAAACAGATTTCTCTACAGGGATTAGCTTTCTGAAAAAAAATCTTTGGCCAATGAGTTCTTCTTGAAAGGATTCTTTCTACGTCTGCCTTATCAAACCCTTTCAAAATTTTAATGACCCTCTGTTAGGTCACCTCCAAACCATCTCATTCATGGAGAACTAAATTTCAGTTTGTTAAATGTTCCAGTTGTGCCTCTCAGTTGTAGTATTATCATCATAGCTTCTTTTTACATTTTTTCCAGTGTTTCTGTGTTGTTTTCATAACTTAAAGACCTGAACTTTGCACAATATTTAAAGTGGGTTAGCACCAGGGTTCTATAGAGGTTCAATAGAGAAGTCCTGATATGTCACAATAATCATAAACACAGGTGATTTATATTCAATTTCCATCTGCTGATTTTAATTCCTGAGGTCTTCATGCATTAAGGTGATCTTTAAAAAGGACGAGTCCTGACCCAAAATGGTTACTGTGGTCACTGATTACATATTGAGGCAAGTTTTTTAAAGTTTTGTCATTTTTAGGGGTAGCAGGTAATAAAATTCCTCTTTGTTCATTCACAAACCTTGCAATTGGTTCCTTCATTTTGATCTTGTTAACTAAGTTTTAATTGAAGCGTGACAGCTGCATGGTGAAAATAAATAAAAACATTTGTTGGGACTAACTGTGAGGGGATTACACAAAGCAAGCTGTTTCCTACTCCTTGGCTGGTTTATAGCCATATCTACAGGGATGAGAAAGGATTGATCATGGTAAACAGAAGTACCATGGGTAAGATTAGAATTCTGAGTTTTTTTTAACATTCATTCACAGGATCTGGATGTTGCTGATCAGGTCATTGTCTATTGCCCATCCTGAGAGTCAACCACATCGCTGTGGGTTTCGATTCACATGCATGCTATACCAGCTCAGGATGACAGACTGCCTTCCCTCGAGGAGATCAGTGCATCAGATGGGTTTTTACTACAATTCACAATGGATTCATGGTCAGCGTGAGACTCTTAATTCCAGACATTTTTTTATTGAATTCAAATTCCACCTTCTGCCATGGCAGACTTTGAACTCAGGTGCCCAGAACATTACCCAGATCTCTCTTGGATTAATAGTCCAGTGTTAATACCATCAGGCCATCACCTCCCCTTTTAATGTTGATGGGATACAGAGAGAATGTTGAACTTAATAAGTTAACCTCTTCGTCCTTCTTTGGTGAATTTAATTTGATTTGATATATTATTGCCACATGTACTGAGAAACAGTGAAAAGTATTGTTTCGTGTTCTATACAGACAAATTATACCTCCCCTAAGTATATCAGGGACAATAGAACAGAATGCAGAGTACAGTGTTCCAGCTACAGAGAAGGTACAGAGAATGATTAACTCTTAATATATGAGAAGTCCATTCATAACTCTGATAACAGCAGGGAAGAAACTGTTCTTAAGTATTTTCAAACTTTTGTATCTTCTGTTCGATTGAAAAGGTGGAAAAGAGTATAAGCGGGGTGGAAGGGGTCTTTGATTATGTTGGCTGCTTCCCTAAGGCAGCAGGAAGTGTAAGCAGAGTTAACAGATAGAAGGCTACTTTTCATGATGGACTGAGTTACATTCACAATTCTCTGTAATTTCATATGGTCTTGGGCAGAGCAGTTGCCATCCCAAGTTGTGGTGCATCCGGATGAGATGCTTTCTATGGTATATCTAAAAAAATTAGCAACAGTTGTTGAGACATGCTGAATTTCCTTAGCCTTCTGAGGATTTGGGTGTTGGTGTACTTTCCTGCCTGTAGTATCAATGTGGATGAACAAGGATAGATCATTATGCGGAAAGTCAGGAGGCATAGGATAGTGGGAAATTTGGCCAGTTGGATAGAGAACTGGCTAACTGGTCGAAGTCAGAGAGTGGTGGTAGATGGTAAATATTCAGCATGGAGCTCAGTTACAAGTGGATTTCTGCGGGATCAGTTCTGGGTCCTCTGCTGTTTGTAATTTTTATTAATGACTTGGAAGAGGGAGTCGAAGGGTGGGTCAGTAAATTTGCAGACGATACGAAGATTGGTGGAGTTGTGGATAGTGAGGAGGGCTGTTGTCAGCTGCAAAGGGACTTAGATATAATGCAGAGCTGGGCTGAGGAGTGGCAGATGGAGTTCAACCCTGTCAAGTGTGAGGTTGTCCATTTTGGAAGGACAAATAAGAATGCGGAATACAGGGTTAACAGTAGGGTTCTTAGTAAGGTGGAGGAGCAGAGGGATCTTGGGGTCTATGTTCATAGATCTTTGAAATTTGCCACTCAGGTGGATAGAGCTTGTAAGAAGGCCTATAGTGTATTAGCGTTCATTAGCAGAGGGATTGAATTCAAGAGTCGTGAGGTGATGTTGCAGCTGTATAGGACCTTGGTAAGGTCACATTTGGAGTACTGTGTGCAGTTCTGGTCACCTCACTTTAGGAAAGATGTGGAAGCTTTGGAGAGGGTGCAGAGGAGATTTACCAGGATGTTTCCTGGAATGGAGAATAGGTCATATGAGGATAGGTTGAGAGTGCTAGGCCTTTTCTCATTGGAACGGCGAAGGATGAGGGGTGACTTGATAGAGGTTTATACGATGATCAGGGGAATAGATAGAGTCAACAGTCAGAGACTTTTTCCCCGGGTACAACAGAGTGTTACAGGGGGACATAAATTTAAGGTGAAGGGTGGAAGGTAGAGGGGGGATGTCAGGGGTAGGTTCTTTACCCAGAGAGTGGTGGGGGCATGGAATGCGCTGCCTGTGGGAGTGGCAGAGTCAGAATCATTGGTGACCTTTAAGCGGCAATTGGATGGGTACATGGATATGTGCTTAAACTAGGACAAATGTTTGGCACAACATCGTGGGCCGAAGGGCCTGTTCTGTGCTGTATTGTTCTATGTTCTATGTTCTATGTACACCTAGGATCTAGTCCCTAAGCAATTTATGAAAAGTGGGAGAATAACATTTCCCTTTTCCCACTGGGTTTTATGAATCCTGGACAATATACATTGTGATTTATAGATTCTATCCACAATTGTACTGTGAAAACCTGAATTAAATATGTTAATTCAATGCCCACCTCTTGATGGGAATTTAATTTCATGACACACAATTCATCATTGCAAAAATAGGAAGGGCTGCACAGGCATAGTGTTGAGATGTATTCCCCTTTGTACTATTCTTGTCCAATATAATATTAAGGCCAATTTCTCTACTTTTGGATGCAATTCCTATTGAATGAACCTCAATGCTTACAAATTATTACAAATTTTATGACTTTTATAAACAAACAGATATAAAAATATTGGAATGTGGAGGACCAAGATTCGCAGAACTGTAGACTTGTCCAACCAAACTCATTAATGTGTGAAGCAAACATGTAGCCAGGGGAACATAGAATCAAAAACAAACCATAACTCCCATCCTTAATATTTATCTTTTCCCTTTCATTGGCCAATGAAGCAGGCTGGGCTGATTGCACTACTATATTGCCCAGTCTTTGTGAGGATTGCACATTGAGTGATGCTGCTGAACCTAATTTGGCATACAGTAGATTAAGTGCTTGATATTTTGCATTCTCTATTTCAACTAAGGTTATCTGTCACCCACATTAAGACTTATGGGAACCGTTAAAATTTTGCCAAAAGAATATGCACCCACAAGAGTTAATATTGAGCCCTGCTTTACATTACATTCTTCAAGCCAGGAATAACAGCAGGAACTGATGACCAAAGAGTAAGATTGCATGTCAGCGCAGGAAATTGTGCTTTGCTACCTTGGAGACAATATATTATACCTGCCCATTCTGACTACTTCCAGTAAAGAAATACATGATTAAGCACAGCCACATTTCAACAGTCTATCATTAACAGTCTCTTCTTTGCCCAGTTTTTTATTTTGTGATGCAGAATGCAATAAGATATAATGCACAGTATTTAAATGTAATACTGTGCCAGTTAGAGACCTTTTATAAATAGGGTTGCCAGCTGACACCAAGACTCAAACTGAATAGGGGGCATATATCAGTCGGGCAGAGATTTTTGGATTATGCATTTATGGCTTCAGTATTAAACTTTGCTTTGTTAATGATGAAAGTTATTAAAAACTTAAAAGGAAAGCTTCATTATGACCTCTATATTACTGACAAAGGGAAGCATCTGGTAAAAATGAACATCAGTTTAGCATTAGTGAAGCACTTTTGATGTGTGGGCACAGTAGTAATGCAAAGGTCACAGTAGCCAATTTGTGTAGAATAAATATAAACAACAATAAGGTGAAGATTTTTGATCTTGAAGAATCTATATTGGCCAGGACTGGCATGCTAATGGGATCTCCATCATGTGACAGTCACCTTAACTCCTTGTTTGGCATGCTTCCTGGACAACTGATATAGACAATGGCATTTTAATTCTGAAAACAGTCATAATTTTTAATACATAACAGGGAAAATGTTTAGTGTGGCATCTCCATTCTTGAGAATCCTCATTTTTTTTCTAACTGTTCCAAGTTAACGCATTAGATCACAAGAAAGAGGAACAAGAGTAATCTATTCAAGCCATCTAGCTGGCTCTGCCACTCAATATGATAATAATTGTAGCTTAACTCCATTTTCCTACCTGTCCTTATAAGACTCAATGATGTTGGAGATCAAAAATTAGTCGAACTCAATTTTGAATATATCCCATCCTCCAACTGATGGAGAAAAGAACTGCAGTGTCTAACAAATCTTTGACAGAAAAACTTCCTCTTCATCTCTACCTTGCCCTTATTTTTAAATGGTTCCTTCCAATTCCAGCTTCACCCATTAGAGAATATATCATCTTCGCATCCACCATATCAAACGCCTCAGAATTATGTTTCAATAAAATCATTCCTCTTTCTTCTAAACTCAAAAATAACTGTCGACCCAACCTACTCAATCTTAATCCTAGGAAACCGCCTAATGAAACTTTTCTTTATTCATTCACAATATGAGGATATCGCTGACGAGGCCAGCATTTATTGCCCATCTGGCAATTAAGAATCAACTACATTGTTTTGGGTCTGGAGTCACATGTAGGCCAAACCAGGTAAGGATATAATTTTCCTTTCCTTTCCAATCCAGGTGGACTTTCCCTGAAAATTGACAATGGATTCATAGTTGTCATTAGACTCTTAGTTCCAGATATTTTATTGAATTCAGTTTCCATCATCTCCCTTTGTGGTATTCTGACCTTGATCCCCAGAACATTACCTGGGGTCACTGCATTAACAGTCCAACAATAATACCACTAGGTCATCACCTCCCTGCTTCCAATGTAAATATACTCTCTCCCCAAGTAAGGAGATCAGAACTTTATACAGTTGTGCAGGTCTGGTCTCACCAATGCCCTGTAAAATTGTAGCAAGATTTCCCTACTTTTAAAATCCATCCAATTGGAATGAATATTCTGAATTGCTAGTTCTATTATATGCAAACATTTTCTAATCTCTCATCATTTACATAACATTCTGCTCTTCCCTCCTGCAAAAGTGACAAATCTTACATTTTCTCACATTATATTCCATCTGTTAGAATTTTACATATTCACTTCACCAAGCTATATTCCTTTCCTGATTCTTTTCATCCTTCCAAATTGTGTTCCTACCTATCATTGTATCAGAAACCAATCTGCCTACAATACTATAATAAATCAAAAAAACGCAAATAGTGGAGATCTGAAACAAAAGCCAGATGTTCAGGTGATCTGATGAAGTGTCACTGGACTTTAAACATTAACTCTTCTTTCTTTTACAAATACTACCAGAGCTGCTGAGTTTCTCCACAAATGTCTGTCTTTGCCGACAATTGGTATGCTTTCCTTTATTGGTCAGAGCACTGAATGTAGGAGTTGGGAGGTCATGTTGTGGCTGTACAGGACATTGTTTAGGCCACTGTTAGAACAATCTGTGCAATTCTGGTCTCCTTCCTATCAGAAGCATGTTGCGAAACTTGAAAGGGTTTAGAAAAGATTTACAAGAATGTTGCCAGGGTCGGAGATTTGAGCTATAGGGAGAGGCCGAACAGGCTGGGGCTGTTTTCCCTGGAGTATTGCATGCTGAAGGGTGACCTCATAGAGGTGTATTAAATCATGAGGGACATGGATAGGGTAAATAGTCAAGGACTTTTCCCTGGGGTAGAGGAGTCCAGAATTAGATGGCATAGGTTTAGGGTGAGATCAGATTAAATTACATTACAGTGTGGAAACAAGCCCTTCGGCCCAACAAGTCCACACCGACCCGCCGAAGCGCAACCCACCCGTACCCCTTACCTAACACTAGGGGTAATTTAGCATGGCCAATTCACCTGACCTGCACATCTTTGGACTGTGGGAGGAAACCGGAGCACATGGAGGAAACCCACGCAGATACGGGGAGAATGTGCAAATTCCACACAGCCAGTCGCCTGAGGCGGGAATTGAACCCAGGTCTCAGGCGCTCTGAGGCAGCAGTGCTAACCACTGTGCCACCGTGCTGCCCACTGAAAGGTCAGAAAGATATAAAAGGGACTTAAGGGGCAACTTTTCACACAGAGGGTAGTGCATGTATGGAATGAGTTGCCGGACGAAGTGGTGGAGGCTGATACAATTACAGCATTTAAAAGGCATCTGGATGGGTACATGAATAGGAAGGGTTTAGAGGGATATGGGCCAAGTGCTGGCAAATGGGACTAGATTAGTTTTGGATATTTGGTCAGCATGGACGAGTTGAACTGAAGGGTTTGTTTCCGTGCCGTACATCACTATGATTCTATCATTTATTTTGGTTCCTTCTGTAGTATAGATCATAAGCAGGTGCAGTCTTAGCAATGACTCCTGTGCCACTCCACTGATCACATTTACCAAGCTGAAGATGATCTATATATCAGAACTCCCACTTCCTGTTCATGAGCCAATCTTTCTTCCAGACTAATGTATTAATTCTGATATCAAAACTCTTGTGCAAATATTCTATATCAAATACCTTTTGGAAATCCAAATACACTACATTACTGGGTCCTGATTTTCCACCCTGTCTGTTGCAACCTCAAGGAGCTCTAATAAGTTTGTCATACACTATTTGGTTTCACAAGACACTATCAGGAAGTTAATTGTTTCTGATTTTCAAAATGTCCTGTTACTACTTCTTTAGTTGTATCTTCCCAATGCTGATGTTACACTAACTACCCTATGTTTTCCTGCTGTCCATCTCTCTCTGCTCTAGCGAGCCTATCTTCAATTCATCACTTTCCTACATTTTCAAAAACAGTGGTGCAGACCTCTGGAGAGTGCAATGCAAACCTCAGTCATTTGAGGGAGGTGGGGTTCATTATGCTTGAAAAGGGAGTTCTGGCTGCACTATGAGCTGAGAATGGTTAATGAAGGGCATGCATGCATGAAGTTGCAGAGTAGAGTGTCTATATTCAACCCAGCTGGTATTCCACAAGGATGAACAGAATGTTGCTAAAGTTTTACAGTATGAAGATTTTCCCAGGAAGCAGTGTGCTGGGAAGCTTTGAAATGTATGTGGGCAGCTTGTGCATTCATCATCAACAACTTGGTCCCAACCCCCCAACTGATTGGTGTCAAGATTCACCAAAAGGAAAGAAACAACAGTAGTGAGTCAGTTTTGGGGAAATGACTCAGGCTTTTCTGACACTAGGGCAGAACAGCTTTCATTTCTGCATTCCAGTAAGGTCCCCGCTGGTGGTCCACACATTATGTAGCATGATGCCTCTTTACAAGTTCTCCAGGCTTTTCACATATTGTTCCCCTTTGCCTTTGGCTGCTGTGAATTGAAATAACTTCCCCAGCCAATGCACTTACTCAGAAGGAATAGCAAACACTGAAAGGCCATCTGCACATGATTCACTATTAGGAGACTAATGAACTGAGGAGGAAGATTACGTATCCCTTTCAAAGGTAATTGGGGTTACTCCCTATTCATTAACAGCCACTGCCACCAGATCATTTACAATGAGGTTATGGCACACTTGCAGACAAAGACGATACAATGACCCAAGGTCTGTCTTTATAGCTCAGTTTCCAAAGATACAAGAAAGATAATGGAGCTTTAACTGAGTTTTACACAAAAAGCTTTCAATGTCTTTGAATACATAAAAGAAGCTACAGCCAGTGTCGTATTTATAAAATGGGACTGGAAGGGACAAGGTAGCTTCAAATTGCTTTTTGTAGAAACCACACTGTTTGTATTGGTTTGATTTCTAGAGCAGCTGGATCTTTTCAAGAGATTTAACTTTCCTGCCAATTTTTCCTCAATACAAAATTATTTTGGATATACATCAACACAAAAGACAGAGTATAACTTAAAGTCAAGTTCTAACCTGACTCCATAAGTGGGTAGCAATTGTAATTGGGCTGGGTGTCAAGAAGTTGACATGATTAATAGTACATTGAAAGTGATATTTGATGGGTTAAAAGCCTGGTTTTCACCTGACTCCATGGGTTTCCAGTCTTCCACTTTAAAACGTTCTGGCTGGGAAGCAGAGTTCTGTGCAATCACAGCTCTGTCATGGTGGGCAGGTACATAGGCTTTGCAAATAGTACTTTGCAGTTTGCATCTACTGGTCCAGATCATTATAGCATATAAAAGTGCAGTTGAAAATAGTTGTATCTGCATGAGCAAGTGGGCACGGTGGGTCAGTGCTTAGAAAGTTGCTAATAATTGATTTCCAAGAGTCATTTAGATTAGATTTTTAGATTACATTACAGTGTGGAAACAGGCCCTTCGGCCCAACAAGCCCACACCGACCCACCGAAGCGCAACCCACCCATACCCCTACATTTACCCCTTACCTGACACTACAGGCAATTTAGCATGGCCAATTCACCTTATCTGCACATCTTTGGACTGTGGGAGGAAACCCACGCAGACACGGGGAGAACGTGCAAACTCCACACAGTCAGTCGCCTGAGGCGGGAATTGAACCCGGGTCTCTGTCACTGTGAGGCAGCAGTGCTAACCACCATGCCAACATGCTGCCCACATTATCCTGTCCCATGCCATGTGAAGATCTCTGAAGTCCATAAATGGAAGTGTTTCTGCTCATGGTGAGTGTCACCACACTCAGTAATCAACCCAGCAGTCCCTCTCACCCCACAATAAGTAAGTAACCTTTTTCATGTCCAAACTACTGTCAGTTACACTGTTGATAGCAAACCCAAGAAATTTCCACATTGAAGGCATGAGCCCCATCTTCCCCTCAGAGAAACTGGGATTTAGCCTAGGATCCAGTTTTTATGGGACTAATTCTGTTTATATTAGACTTGTAATCTCTGATTGGGGTTACTAGCAATTAATTAGCCCAGGAAAAGATAAAATCACCACAGCCCTCTCTTGTTAGAAAGAGACAACAGGTGGCTGTTTAACCTGAGAGTCACCATGCATCAGGCAAGAGGAGAGGTTGATAAAGAAAGTCCTTCAGGGTAACCTCAGCTTGTTAGGAATTGAACCCATGCTGGAAGTATTACTCTGCATTGTAAATGAGCTATCCAACTAACTGAGCTAACCAACTCCCAATTAACCCTGCTACATGATGGAGGAAGTGAAGGGTGCTGGAGGCGTGGTTGGTGGTGGTGGTGGGAGGGTTAGAGTCATACAGATGTACAGCATGGAAACAGACCCTTCAGTCTAAACCATCCATGCCAACCAGATATCCCAATCTAATCTAGTCCCACCTGCCAGCAGCTGGCCCATATCCCTCCAAACCCTTCCTAATCATATACCCATCCAAATGCCTTTTAAATGTTGCAATTGTAGTTAAGAGAATCTTTGTGGGCTTTCTTGGGAATGTCCTTCCTTTATGAGTTCAAACAACTATGGAAATCATACCTGTTGAAGCTGGCTATCTGTCCTCTTGAAACACTTTGAAACTTTAAAAACCTTTCTGACAATATGGTCATCAATTAATGTTTTAATTTCTACGTTCTCTACTTGTTTATTAGTTCCCATGGGAAATGAAGGCTTTACAGGCAGCATTTAATGTACAGGATTTTAATGCCTTGCAAGGTATGATAGTGTACAGGGTGAGGAAGGAAGAAATTCTTTTGACGGAGTCTCAAAAGAAAGAACTATCAAGTCTAGCCATTATAGTTTCAAATGAAACTCTCCTGTAAGACCAGAATTTCACATAACCATATAAATTTCTTCATACCCAGTATCGCAAGTTTACCATTTTGCCAACTGCACACCAGGGCCCTAGAATTGTCTAACTGTGTCAGGTTTTGGCAATAACCAAGTGGCATATCATTTCCATAGCTAATTTTATGCTAATTTGGGCTCATCATCTACGTCAACCTTTGCAACACAAATGTGCAACGTTTCCTGATTTTAGCCAAGATTAGCAAATGGAGCTGACATTGACTTTTGATTACAAACATACAAGCAAGGAACAACAGTAGACCACTCGGCCCTTCGAGCCTGCTCTGCCATTCATGGCTGATTTGATTTTAACCTCAACTCCACGTTCCTGCATTTCCGATAATCTTTCATCCCTTTGGTAATCAAGAACTGATCTATCTCCATCTTATAAATATTTAAAGATTTTGCATCCATTGCCTTTTGAGGAAGGGAATTCCAAAGACTTACAACCTTCTCAATTCTTTATAATCACAAATTGTAATCATTTCATCGTAAGTAAAATGAAGAATATGGTCGGTAACATTTTGTACAGGAAATTTAAGAGTGTAGAATTTTTTTTAGGCTCACATATGAGTGGGTTAAAAAATTATTAAGACATTAACGAAGCTTCAGTGATGTGATTCATGGAACGTCAGAGCATTTGTTAATTTATAAGTACAAGAATGTTGCACATTATAAAGCATTCTGTGGCTAATTTGTAGCTGCATGTTCCAGTAAAATTGCAGGGCGGACCTGCCGTACATTCTCCAATTTATTATTGTTTTGGAAACATAAAAGTCAATGCCTTGATGGCAGGAGGTTACAGAATATTTTCTAAAATTAAAAGCCAGAAGCTTGCTCAAGGTGTCGTGAATTCTGCATCCCATTACACTTGCTTTTTCTTTTGATTTCCTACAATGTGGAAAGATGCCATTTGGCCCAATAAGTCCACAACAACCCTCCAAAGAGTAATCCACACAGACCCATTTCCCCTGAATGATGTACCTAACACCATGGGCAATCTAGTGTGGCCAATTCACCTGGCCTGCACATCTTTGGACTGTGGGAGGAAACCCACCAGACACGGGGAGAATGTGCAAACTCCACACAGAGTGGTCATCAGAGGCAGGAATTCAATCCAGGTCCCTGGTGCTGTGAGGCAGCAGTGCTAACCACTGAGCCACCATGCCATCCCTCTGATGGCACTCACCACCCTTCTAGCTGATGTCCAACACCCCTCCACAGCAATACCTGAATCTTCCATTCCCAAATTCCATTTGCCAATCTTTGACTCTGCACACACCCAAAAAAGAAATAAAAACAGTAAAAGCTGGCAACACTCAATCAGTCAGTATATCACCTGTCAACAGAAGATTTTAGCATTATAAAAGTCAAGGGAAAGGGAGCAAGGAATGAATAGGTTTGGGGGGGGGGCAAGATACAAATTAATCTGTGCTAGGGAGAAGATTAAGAGTCAAAGGACAAGTAATATTTGGCATAAAACAATACATGACTATACATTGTATGTACAATAACAAAATATGGGTACAGAGCTCATGTAAATGGTTTGAGTAGAACACCAGTGATAGAGACAAGAACAAAAAATCAAATAAAGAGAGATTTCTATGGTTCAGTAATGCCGCAGATGAAAGTTGATATCCCTTTGTGCACATGTAAGAGGCCTTAGACATGCTGAGAGCTTCCACCATTTTCTTTATTTATTTCAGAATTCCAGCATCCACAATAGTTTGATTTAATTTGACGAGTTAGATAAGGAGACAATGCAGTCTGTACTTATTTACAGAGTGAAAATAATTGTAACTGTATCTTGGGACATTTCAGAACGCATTGCCCTTTGTATTGTCAGTAACCCACTGCTCCTCCATGGCACACATGTTGGAGGACTTAATCCATCAGCTCACAAAACTGGCCTGTGGCAAAAACACATTATGGAGAAACAAGTATATTCCATCACACATCATTACAATCCTTGATTTTTGAACATGTGCATTTGCAAATTTGATTACGATGTGCAATATTTCATCTTGTGTGTAATATGCCAGTTCCAAAACTAAACTTTTACAGACTGTTAAGTTGTAAACCTAATAATTCTCATTATAATATACTGAAGAGAGTTTTTCTCTTTTGCATACTGCAATATAAGGACCCTCTGCTGTAATAATGCCGTGGTAAACAATACAACTAATGATTTCACACATATATCCTGAGCTTACAGTTGTTCTCATACCAAATATACAAATATTCATGTTAAAAATAATTGATCATAAAGGAGTTACTGTTTTATCTCTAAACGAATAGACTTTTGTTGATGATTGTAGCACAGCCAATACCATAGCTTTTTTTTAGATAAATAGATAAGATTTCTGGATTTCTCCTTTTTTAAAAGTAATGTGATTACATTGTTGCTTTCACATTCTAAAGGAAAATACTTAAACATTGAAGCAGTTTCTTATATGTAGAGATAGACATTGTGAAAATTTCATTAGAGACAGATCTCAAGTTACACCTTTTAAAATTAAAAATATCAACAAAATGACTGAGCTAGTTTATTCAGCAGTTTGCTGAGCCACCAAGACATGTCTCATGTTGAAAACCAATCAGTGCTGAGTTACCTGATCTCAACTAGGGAGTGAATGGAAACAGGGGATGTGAACGAGAGCATAAGTGCATCATTGGATAAAGGAAGGGGAAATCTGACACAGTTTTTGTTCCACTGATTCTAGCTGAAAGTAAAAGGAAAAATAAAAGATTTGTATTTACAAGGCCTTTCATGACTTGAGGGTTCCCAAATTGTTTTTCAGCCAGTTAAGAACTTTTGGCCTATAACTATTGTTCTAATTTGGGAAGCATATCAACCCACATACATAAAACAATCTCCATTAACAGCAATGTCACAACGATCAGATAATCAGGTTTCATTGTGGTTGGGAGAGAGGGAAATAAAGGGTCTTTGAGAAGGAAGTTTAAATGGTGGCTAAATAAACAAGTTAAGGTTATTACTTCATTGAAATAAATATTGCACAAATCTGCAAATGGGTAGTTGTAGATCAGAGGGTTGGACAAACTTTAAGGACCAGCAAAGAATGGCTAGAAAGTTGAGGCAGAAAGCTGATCATGCGAAAAAAACCAACGAAGAATATAAAAGCATATAGCAAGAGAATTTACAAGTATTTGGATAAGAAAAGAGCAGAAACAAGTGTTGGTCCTCCAGTGAATGAGTCGAAGGAATTGATCATGAAAGACAAAACAAAAAGGCAAAGGCATTGAATGATTATCATGGCAGAAGACTTAAAAACTTACCAAAAGTAATCGAAAATCCAGAAGAGATGTGAGAGAGATAAACTTAAAGCAATCAAAATAAACAGAGAAAAGATGCTAGGAACCCTATTAGGGCTAAACTTTGACAAGTCCCCAGAACTTTGGTTGTTCGTATCCAAGATCTTAAAACAAATGGTGGCATGAACTGGTTATCATCTTCCAAAATTCTTTAGATTCTGGAAGGGTCCCAGCACACTAGAACATAGCAAATGTAACGTTTCCAACTACCACTCATCACCACCACTCTCCAAGTTAAGGTTAGGTAACTTAATACCGATTGTTTATTCAGGAAAGAAAGCAGCAGAAAGCAGACCACCATAGGCCAGTTAGAGTAACATCTGTCATAAGGAGTTTACTGCCATTCATTATTGGTGAGATTATAGGAAAACACTTAGAAATCACAATGTGATGAGGCAGAGGCAGTATGGCCTTATGAGTGGACAATTGTGTTTAGCTAATCTATTATAGCTCATTGATGAAATACCATTCATGGATAACAGAGGAGAGATGAAATATGTAGCATTCTTAAATTTTCACAAAACATTTGATAAGCATTTGTCACATCAAAGGCTGCTGCATGAGCTAAAAATACATGGTGTTGGGGTAACATGTTAGCATGGATAAGGAATTAGTTAGCTAACAGGAAGCAGACAGCAGGGGTAAATAGATACCTTTCGAGTTGGCAAGCTTTTAACTAGTACAGTGGTACAGGTATTAGTGATGGGCCCTTAATTATTTATGATCCATAGCAATGATTTGGATGAGAAGACTGAGCGTATAGTAACTAAATTTGCAGATGACGTCAAGATAGATAGAATATTCATTTGTCAAGAAGAGGTAGAGGTAGAACAATAGATAGATTAAGTGATAAGGCAAAATTTTGACAGATGGAACATAACTTGTCGGCTTTGGAAAGTAGCCAATATAAAAGCAGTCTACTATTTACTAAGAGATAGATTGCAGAGCTCAGTGATACAGAGGGTTTTGTGTCTCCTGGTATATGAGTCACATAAATATAGAATGCAGAGTCAGCAAATGATTAGGAAAGCAATGGGATATTTGTATTTATTACCAAGGGAATGTAATATAAAAATAGGAAATTTTTACTGCAGATGCACAAGATATTGTAAGGTCAATGGAGTATTGTATAGTACTGCTACATCTGTGCAGTTTTGGTCTTCTTATTTGGAAGAACTGTACTGCTTTAGAGATAGTTTTGAGAAGCTTCATTTGATGTACCTGAAATGAATGCTATGACTTAAGGTTGAACTTATATCCATTAGAGTTTAGAAGAACAAGATTACTTGCAGTGTGGAAACAGGACCTTTGGCCCAACAAGTTCACACAGACCCGCCAAAGCCCACCCACAACCATTCCCTTACGCCTAACACTACGGGCAATTCAGCATGGCCAATTCACCTAACCTGCACATTTTTTGACTGTAGGAGGAAACCGGAGCACCCGGAGGGAATCCACACAGACATGGGGAGAATGTGCAAACTCCACAGTTAGTCGCCTGAGGCGGGAATTAAACCCATGTCTCTGGCGCTGTGAGGCAACAGTGCTAACCACTATACCACCGTGCTGCCCATAAGATGTGATTTTATTGCAACAAACAAGATCTTGAAGAGACAGGACAGGGCAATTGCTTGAAGGTTTGTTTTCTCTTGAGCAGAAGATCAAAACTAAGGGGAAATATGGTTAAAGAACAACAGATATCTCTCTTTTAAGGAAAATTAGAAGAAATGTTTTGACTCAAAGTGTTGAGTGCTGAAATATGTTTATGTTGTTGTGGTTCTGTTCACCGAGCTGGGAACTCCCAGCTCGGCGAACAGAACCACAACAAGAAGCACCTGAGCTACAAATCTTCTCACAAACTTTGAATATGTTTATGTGTATATCATTTTTAAAGTTTGGATTTCAAATTAATGGCATACGGGTATGAAATATTTTTGTGAACTGGTTTAAAAAAAGAACAAAATTAGGTGAGAGTTCATCTAAAACCATGAACAAATTCAATATATATTTGCAAGTAGGTGTTTGCAAGCCCCCATAGAGTGAATGGAAGACTGCCTGTTTACATTGGGGGATTTATGACAGAGAGTAGACATTGAAAGGCTGACTTGCTTTTGGTTTAGGATAATCACCGATTGTTAACTGAATGGGAATGAATTAAAAAAAAGACATGTATCTATCAATTAGTTCTTATTCTAGGATGTGAATTACCCAGTAGTAACATGGTTGGGATCATGACAATTTTCAAATAATGCAATTCTCTTCTCCAGAAAGTAGTAGAGGCTGGGTTTAAAAGGTTATTCAAGGCTGAGTTGGATAGATGTTTGATAGACAAGGGAGTCAGGTGTTATGTATGCAGTCAAGTAGCTCAGACCACAACCAAATCAGCTTTGCTCTTATTGAATGGTAAAGCAGGCTCAAAAGACAAATAGGTTAGTCTTGCTTCCAAGTCCTATGTTGAAACTATGACCATGGAATCGTTTATATCTACTGGAGAGGGCAGATGGTGCTTAATTGAAATGGCACCCCCTCTGCCAAAGCAGCACTCCCCACCACTGCTCTGATGTTTGATCCTAGATTTTGTCCTTAAGTCTCTGGAGTAGGACTTGAACAGAACTACATCCCCATCTACACCAGCAGTCAAATTCTTGAATGTAGTGTCATTTCTGGTCTGAGGAATCCATTCTTTCCTCATGGTCTAGATGATGCGTTCCCACACTTTATAGGAAGAGTTTTACCTCATAACTTGATCGGGATGCTTCACTGTTTCTGCAACCCTTCAGTATCCTGTCCTGGGTTGATTGGAAAGAGTTATGCAGGAGGTTGAAGTCATAGAGTCATAGAGTCATAGAGATGTACAGCATGGAAACAGACACTTTGGTCCAACCTTTCCATGCCGACCAGATATCCCAACCCAATCTAGTCCCACAATTTCACCAACTCCAGGGATACATAGATCGGATCCCCCTTTTTGACTTGCACATGCTCAGAAACACACTGCAGACACTGTGACAAGCTACCACTGTCCCAAAGACCCCTGTCTGTATTTTAAAGATCCATGGAGGACCTCTCTGAATATCTGTACCTCTTGCCAATGTTTCCCAACAGACATTTCAACAAGAATGCTGCCTGCTCTCTTGCTTTGAAGTCCCTGAATGTTGTAACAAGCTATGTATGTATCCTCAATTCGGTCTTCAATTACTGAATGATTGGGTGTTTCTTATCTTCCTTGAATCTGTCCAGCTTTCTACTCATTGGTAAGTTGAATATCCAATCAGGAGCACCATTTCCTTCCTCTGTAGCATCAAAAGAACTGATGCTGGTGGGGAGTCTGTCCCTGGGTTTGGCCCAATGGTCTGATTTCCCCTTCCAATACCTAAACATCCAATAATCTCACAGCATTTTCAGCCATCCTTGTGGATGTTGCCGGTTTCAACTTTCACTATTCATTCCTTCTCAGCCAGGCGCCTTTCAATCTCATTCACATGAACTAATGCCTGTGCTGTGCAATCCTGCCAGCTACACCAGAAATGTAACATGAAATTTGAATATACAGAGGAGCCGGAGATCATGAGGAATTTTGTATTCCATTGACATCAGTTCATTACAAATATGAGGGGAATGAATACAAACAATGAAATATTTGCTAGATTTAAATGAAATGAAGTCTGTGTTGTACATTGGGTTGAGGAATTAATTGTTTGTTTGCTCCTTCTTCCAGGGAGGTCTCCTTCCCCAAAGATATTTTTTTTACAGAGATGGTCCTTTTGACTATTCATGCTAGTCTCCCTTATCTGTGCCTCTCGCAGATGGTGGTGGTTCCTTTATAACTGCTTGAGCTCCACTGTTGGTTGCCTATCCTCAAAGTCACCACATGTTGCTGGATATTCCATTACACATTTGCCAGCTTGACCAATGCTGTCCCACCACTATGTGTAGCATACAGTAACTGTTTGCTAAGTAGTTGCATGATTCTTTGAGGAGGTGAACCAAGCATGTGGATGAGGGTAGAGCAGTGGATGTAGTGTACATGGATTTTAGTAAGGCATTTGATAAGGTTCCCCATGGTAGGCTTATGTGGAAAGTCAGGAGGCATGGGATAGTGGGAAGTTTGGCCAGTTGGATAGAGAACTGGCTAACCGGTCGAAGTCAGAGAGTGGTGGTAGATGGTAAATATTCAGCCTGGAGCCCAGTTACAAGTGGAGTTCCGCAGGGATCAGTTCTGGGTCCTCTGTTTGTAATTTTTGTTAATGACTTGGAAGAGGGAGTCGAAGGGTGGGTCAGTAAATTTGCAGACGATACGAAGATTGGTGGATTTGTGGATAGTGAGGAGGACTGTTGTCGGCTGCAAAGGGACTTAGATATGATGCAGAGCTGGGCTGAGGAGTGGCAGATGGAGTTCAACCCTGTCAAGTGTGAGGTTGTCCATTTTGGAAGGACAAATAAGAATGCGGAATACAGGGTTAACAGTAGGGTTCTTAGTAAGGTGGAGGAGCAGAGGGATCTTGGGGTCTATGTTCATAGATCTTTGAAAGTTGCCACTCAGATGGATAGAGCTTGTAAGAAGGCCTATGGTGTATTAGCATTCATTAGCATAGGGATTGAATTCAAGAGTTGTGAGGTGATGTTGCAGCTGTATAGGACCTTGGTAAGGTCACATTTGGAGTACTGTGTGCAGTTCTGGTCGCCTCATTTTAGGAAAGATGTGGAAGCTTTGGAGAGGGTGCAGAGGAGATTTACCAGGATGTTGCCTGGAATGGAGAATAGGTCATACGAGGATAGGTTGAGAGTGCCAGGTCTTTTCTCATTGGATCAGCGAAAGATGAGGGGTGACTTGATAGAGGTTTATAAGATGATCAGGGGAATAGATAGAGTCGACAGTCAGAGACTTTTTCCCCGGGTACAACAGAGTGTTACAAAGGGACATAAATTTAAGTTGAAGGGTGGAAGGTAGAGGGGGGATGTCAGGGGTAAGTTCTTTATCCAGAGAGTGGTGGGGGCATGGAATGCGCTGCCTGTGGGAGTGGCAGAGTCAGAATCATTGGTGACCTTTAAGCGGCAATTGGATGGGTACATGGATAGGTGCTTCAGCTAGGACAAATGTTCGACACAACATCGTGGGCCGAAGGGCCTGTCCTGTGCTGTATTGTTCCATGTTCTATGATTACCAGGGTCAAGAGCACCATGATATATTTGAGTCCTCATTAATGGCAACATTCTGTTCTTGTACCACTGAGCTGGACAAATGGTAAGGGTTGAGATGATGGCCCACATTTGCTTAGGAAGACCTTCCCAACTTCTTACCTGTACCATTAGCTTCTCAATGATCTGGTCTCTGTGGTGGATCATCTCCATTACAGTCTAGGTCAGTCAGAGCTCCAGGTGTCATCTGATCATGCCACTTGTTGCTTCAGTTTTCCTTACTGGTGGGTCCCACAGCAAGAGTAGGCCTCTACACACTTGAGGAACACCTTGGATTCACAACAAACTTCTCACTCCAGCGCATCACTTTCCAACTCCACTTCAATTGAACCATCACCCACCAACACTTCAGATTCTTCAACACCACTGAGCGAGCTGCTTAGCTCAACATCATCCACCTGGCTTCTGCATCAGCAACTGCCCTTTCTCTGTGAACCATTTGCTGTGACTGCCCTCCACTTCCACTGGTTCATAATTTGGGTGGGGGGGGAGGGATGGGTGGAGGTGGGGAGGGGAGAGCACCTGTCTCCAGCCACTGGACGTATCTGTGGGGTTTAGGGTCCCACAGATGCTATATTTTATTACAACTCTAATATTTCAATAATATTCAGAGGAATACTACATTTGCTCTAATTGGAAGGTCAGTCCAGTCAGCCTTTTGATCAGTGAATGTTTTTCTTCTAAGCGCTTCTCTCTCAGTCCTCTAGGAAGCCATCTCAAACACCAGGTTTAACCTTGTGTGCTGCTTGGCTATCCACTCAATGACCTGGCCAACACCATCAGAAGCTGTGGTGAGACCAAAGCGATAGTCCGTGGGAAGAATTGAGTCTCATCCAATGAAGTGTTGTTATGAATAATAGCATGTGGATGAGTGTGGGGTGTGACACTCGCTCCTGAAGATAGTCAGGCCATGTTCATTTACTCTTGGGAGGCAAGGTGCAGTCGTGCAGAGTACGGTTGACTCATTCACACTGTCCATTACCCTCAGAGAGTTGTGTGGTTCTTGATATTGCCATAGACACAGCAGAGCCCACTGTAGGATTTTGCAGGAGAAAGTGAGGACTATAGATGCTGGAGATCAGAGCCGAGAGTGTGTTGCTGGAAAAGCACAACAGGTCAGACAGCATCTGAGGAGCAGGAGAATTGATATTTTGGTCATAAGCCCTTCATCAGGAATGAGGCATATGAGCCAAGGGGGTAGAGACATAAATGGGAGGGGGGGTGGGGCAGGGGATAAGGTAGCTGAGAGTGCAATAGGTAGAAGAAGGTGCAGGTAATGGTGAAAGGTCAGGGAGGAGGATGGAGCAGATAGGTGGGAAGGATGATGGAAAGATAGGACAGGTCATGAGTGTGGTGCTGAGTTGCATCTGGGATAAGGTGGGGGGTGGGGAAATGAGGAAACTGGTGCAATCCACATCAATCCCATGTGATTAGAGGGTCCCAAGGCAGAAGATGAGGTGTTCTTCCTCCAGGTGTAGGAAGTTTAGGAGGAGGCCCAGCACCTGCACGTCCTTGGCGGAGTGAGAGGGAGAGTTAAAGTGTTCGGCCACAGGGCAGTGGGTTTGGTTGGTGCATATGTCCTGGACATGTTCTCTGAAGCATTCTGCAAGGAGGCGTCCTGTCTCTCCAGTGTAGAAGAGACTGCATCAGGAGTAATGGATACCATAAATGACATGAGTGGAAGTGCAGGTATATCTATGATGGATGTGGAAGGATCCTTTGGCACCTTGGATGGGGGTGACAGGGGAGGTGTGAGTGCAGGTGTTGCAATTCCTGCAGTGGCAGGGGAAGGTGCTGGGAGGGGAGGGTGGGTGGGTGGGGGTATGTGGACTTGACAAGAGAATCTTGGTGGTAACGGTCTTTTTGGATCATAGATAGGGGTAGAGAGGGGAACTATATCTCTGGTGGTGGAGTCCGTTTGTAGGTGGTGGAATTGGCGGAGGATGATGTGATGTATGCAGAGGTTGGTGGGATGGAAGGTGAGGACCGGGGGTTTCTGTTCTTTGTGCGGTTGAAGGAGTGAAGTTCAAGGGCGGAGGTGCAGGAAGTGAATGAGATGTGCTGGAGGGCATCATCGACCAAGTGGGAGGGAAATTGCAATCTTCGAAGAAGGAAGCTATCTGGTGTGTTGTAGTAGATGTTGGGCCCTGGATCACAGTAAGTCCAACATGGAATACTGAAGTGGACAACACAACCCTGGCTATAATTGAGGCCTTTTAGTCACAGGTGGGAGTGGACTGCATGAAGATATCTGTGAGATATCAGTCCCATTACTACTGGGGTCACAGAATATAAAATACATTGCAATGTCCTCCAGAGGTCTCTTGGTGATGAGGGATCCTATGCTGGGGTGAATATTGACTGCAATTATCAATATCAGCAGCTATACTGAACTAGTAACATCACTCCCTGGTCAGGGCAATCAAATTTTCCATTGCTTGGTGCCCTGCTGATCATAGCAATGGCAAAGTGAACTATATTCCAGCTTTTAACTCACTGCTTTGTTCTCTGAGCTAATGTTTCAGTTTGATTCACTGGTAAACCTGCCTGCTGGCTGCTGTGTTATTAGATGCCTCCATTCCCTGATAACTCAAAGGGAAAAATCTCTCGGCACCCATACCCCCGACTTTTACCAGTCTTCACCAGAGTAGCAGTCATTCATACCAGAGATAACTGTGGGCCTGAAATATTGAGCAGGAACACCCACTGTTATTTGTTGTGATTTACTGGTAACAGGTAACCTTCACCAAAAGATAGCAAAGCTTGGTAAATATGGGACCATCTGTGCTCTGTCACACTGAGGGTTAAAGATGCAAGGTGCTGATTATAGATACATACGCACCATGCAAATTGTAGAAACATACTTGTGGGTTATAGATACACAATGCTGACTATAAACACCATGTAGATCATTAACACAGTGCTAGTGAGTGATTGTGGGTGATAGACACACAGTGTTGATTATACATATACAAACATCTTAGTGTGAGTGTCATCTTAGTGTGAGTGTATTTCTTACCTCAAACTGCATGTAACACTTTACCTGCCCAGATCCTCACCCCAGAATTGATTTGCAACACCCTCCCAGGATCTCCATCCCCTTCCCATAATCATCTTCTACCCAGTGCTCCTCAATCCTCCCCAGTTTCCTTGTGAATCTCACCGTACGGTCCTCCATTATGAGCCTGAAACCCGAGCTCAATGACTCTTCTTTAGAACTGAAAAAATTAACTTTGCTTCTCTCATCACAGATGCAGCCTTACCTGCCGACTTTCTACAGCACTTTTTGTTTCTATTTCAGATCTTCAGCATTCTGCAGTATTTTGCTTTTATTAAAAATTCTTCATCGTTTCAGAAAGATGACTTATTTTCACATTTTTGATGCAAATCTTTCTGGGGCATATAAATGTGGAAATGCTTGATTTCAACGGATGACAGTACGTTCACTTATTTCTATATTTTCCGTGCCTTCTTGCTTATGGATGTCTTAATAATATCAAAAAAGATCTCCACTTTCAATCATTTTAGTGTGTAATCAATTTTGTGTTTCTTAATATATTATGGTCCAGATTGAAGCCCCTCAAACTATTTAGAAGATGGTCTAGAGGCTAACTTTTTCTTATTTTAAAGGTAAATGTAAGGTATAAGGTTCCAGGTGCAATTCAGTTGGTCAAACTACTGGATTTAAAGCAAAACACAATTTATTCATCCACTACAGTTAAAATACAACAAAAGAAAGAAGGGATCTGAATGATTTAACTTGATTGGAAAACTTAACAGAAAAAATAGATACAATCATGATTACTAATTAAATGTTCCAATATAGCAACATTCCATAAACACACCTTCGGCAAAAGGTAAATTCAGAAAATAGAATATCTCACATGCAGTTCTCCAATCCAGGAGGAAAGAATATCAAAGTACAATTCTGGGAGAAAGAGAACTCTAGCTTTTAGCTGTAGCAAAAAAAAGATATGTAGCTTTTCACAACCCCAGCAGCTTCTGCTACAGAAAAATAACTAAAACACCTGGTTCTGTGGGTGAGTGCCTGACCACACCCATTCAGGCTGTTTCTATTGTTCCAAAATTTTAAGGAAAGAACCCAAGCCACAGCATCAGCACATAAATAAAAGTTGAAAAATTCGGCAATGTAAATAATATCTTTGTTTCACTTTTATCATGTTAAAGCTTGCACCCTAGTCCTCCTTCATTGGGTTTCTTTTGACTGCAAGGTTTAAAATCTATATCAACAGTAAAAAAGGCACTGAAAACTGAAAATTATACTGGGAAATACTCGAATTATAACTGTAAAAGTGAGTGGTGCAATCTGCAAAGGAGTAGCCTACAGCATGAATCAATAATACCAACCTATTAGACAGCAAACAGGAATAGGGATCATCAGCTGATGGCAGTGAGCTGCATTGTGACTGGCATTTACAGCTCAGAGCCTGGAAAGAATTTACGGGTGGTCAATGATAACTTACCAGTCATCCCAGGTCTCAAACACTAGTTGACTTATTGTTTCTTCTGGGATGATCTTTCTTTTGCTCCCTTTCTGGAAAATTGAAAGTGACTCCAGAACAGGGAAACTGTTGCCCCAGAGATCAGTCGATCTCTGTGCAGTTTTGTTTAAGGTCAACCATGAGTGTCAACTTCTCACCACTGACCACAATATCTGAGCCAAAGGCAAACTTAGGAGAGAATTCAATGAATAATATGAATTATATTTTTGCAAAGCAATCTTTTAGCTTGAACTTATGTTTTAGAATTCGCAGCAAAGGGTAGAGTTAATGAGAGAAGGGTGGAAGATGTAAAGTTGTGAAAGCATTGCATGGGATCCAAACCATAGAATGACAGAGTTACAGGTTGTCACATTAGTGGGAAAATCATCTTGAAAAGTATGATAAAGCAGCCGTCATCAGAACACAGAGACAATTAATAAACGTGATAAATCCTGCTGTCAGTGGAACTTTTTAATGGACAGATAACACAATATTCTGTTTTTAATAAAGTTAAAAATCACACAACAGGTAATAGTCCAACATGTTTATTTGGAAGCTCTAGCTTTTGAAGCGCTGCTCCTTCATCAGGTGGTTGTGGAGTATAAGATTGTAGGATACAGAATTTATAGCAAACGTTTACAATGTGATGTAACTGAAATTATATATTGAAAAAGACCTGGAGGGTAAAGTCCCTCATCTTTTAGAATGGGCATGTTGATTTCAGTTCTTTCATATGCAAGTTCAGATCTTTCTTAAAATTACAGTCTCAAATGAACTTTAACAATAGATGCCATGTTGGCCCAGATAATGCATTGAAGGGCCAACATGGCACCGATTATTAAAGTTCACTTGAGAATGTAAGTTTAAGAAAGTTCTGGAATTTGCATTTGAAAGAACTGAAACCAACATGGTCATTCTAAAAGATGAGAGACTTAACAAACAGTCCAGGCTTTTTTCAATATATAATTTCAGTTATATCACACTGTAAACTTTTGCTATAAATTCTGCGTCCTATCATCTTATACTCCACAACCACCTGATGAAGGAGCATCACTCTGAAAGCTAATGCTACCAAATAAACCTGTTGGACTATAACCTGGTGTTGTGTGAATTTTAACAGAAAATTATATTGCATGCTTCAAAGGTTGCATCTGTGATCAGTCAAAGCTATTAAACTGTATGGTTTCCCTACTGGAAGGTTTACTGTTATCTGTTCAAGTCATTAAATTTGCTTCAACAAGCATCTGAAGTGTGAAGTAAATATAACTTGCTGAAGTGTCCTTGCAATTCTAAAATTATAACAAATTTGTTTTAGTTAAATGGTGAAAAGAAAAATAAGAATGAGTTAAATCAGAAATACAAACATATGTGTGACCTGATAGCAGAACTTACCTGGCATTTATGACTATTCTGGGTCATTTTCAACCGTAAAATTGTGCATTCAGCAGTGAATGGAGCCTACTGTAACCACAAATGAGATAAGTCATCTTGGACTGGAATGTTTGAAAAACTGCATTAGTTTCTAAAGTATTCACTGGATAAACCCTTGCCCCTGGTTTGAAAGAATTTCTTTCTAACATTGTCTTTTGAATAAATAGAACATAGAACACAATAGCACAGTACAAGCCTTCAGCCCATGATGTTGTGCTGAGCATTTATCTTAATATTAGATCAACCTAACCTTCACACCCCTCAATTTACGGCCATCCATGTGCTTGTCCAGCAATTACGTAAATATCCCTCATGTCTCTGACTCTACTGCCACCGCTGGCAGTGTATTTCAAACACCCATCACTCTGCATGAAGAACCTACCTCTGGGATTTGTCCTACACCTTCCTCCAGTCACCTTAAAATTATGACCTAGAGAGAGAGAGAGAGAGAGAGCCTATCTGCCCTGGAGAAAAAGTCTCTGGCTATCTGCTCTCTGACTCTCATTACTTTGTACACCTGTATCAAGTCACCTCTCTTCCTTCTTCTCTCCAGTATGTAAAGCCTGAGCTCACTTAACCTCTCTTCATAAAACAAGCCCTCCAAAACAGGAAGGATTCTCGTAAATTGCATCTGCACCCTCTCTAAAGCATTTACATCCTTCCTATAATGAGGCAATCAGAACTGGATACAATATTCCAGTATGATCTAACCAGGGTTTTATAGAGCTGCAGCAAAACCTTGTGGCTCTTAAACTCAAACCCCCTGCTAATGAAAGCCAAAACACCATACACCTTCTTAACAACCCTATCAACTTGGGTGGCAGTTTTGAGGGATCTATTTACATGGGCCCCAAGATTGCAATGTGCCTCCACACTGCCAAGAATTCTGTCTTTAACCCTGTATTCAGCATTCAAACTCGACCTTCCAAAATGAATTACTTTGCATTTATCCAGGTTGAACTCCATCTGCCACTTCTCAGCCCAGTTCCACATCCTGTCAATAAACCTATCTTCAACTAGGTATGACCATTTTCTCATATAGCTTCCACCAATTTGATATATTCATGACTGTACTGATGAACTGGTTTCTAATTTTAACTAGATGGTGTATTAAAAATCAAAGAAATAGATGTTGTATGCATTATCAGATTACTGGATGGTGAAGGATAAACTTGGAGTACAGCCTTAACATGAACATGGCTTTCATTTACAGAGACACTCATTGCACATCATAACTCTCCAATCCAAGAGACCACACTTTCAGCCTATTCTTATATATATGAACAAAGATATGATCCCAGTTAATTCCTCCATCCAGAATACAAGTAACCACCGAATGCTATACAATTAACACAAATAAGGAAATTTTAGAAAACCTAGGATTTGAAACATGAGGATGGATTTTAGGTAGGACTGAAAACAGCTCACCAAGTAAGTTTGAATTTCAGTAAAACTTAGTTGTATTATACAGGATGGAGCACAATTTATATCATTTAGGATACAACACAGGAATAGGCTTTCAATTTAACTGATCCATGCTGGCATCTATAATCTATCAGAGCCTCTTCCCACCTCTCATCCTGAGTATAACCTGCTGGCTTTTAAGTTTTGTATCGTGCGTTTTATCAATGTTATTTTAAACTTCTAATCTTGCATCAAATTACTTCTATTTCTCTTCCTATAAGATTGGACAGATCTCTTAAGAATAAAGATATGCTACAAGTTACTGCAACACAGAGCACAAAACAGTTGGAAGTATATATGTAATTCACAATCAACTTTTGAATGTCTAAACCTGTCTTGATCTCATCATCCATGAGGTAGAAGAAGGAGTTCAGTCAGTTCCAAAGGATTCACTTGATGGGTTTAAAAAAAAATGACCAAGCAGTAAAGGGACGATCTGTAGATGATTTCTTTATGCTTCCTGGATGCATAGGGGGAATCTACTGAGATGTCTTATGCTGACGTTCATAATTATTTCTGTCAATTGGAAGATAATCTGTGGTTTTTTTACGAGAGTGGAAGAATTTCTTTATATTTCCATCATTACCAAAGAAACTTTAAATGGCAAAAATCAGTAAATACAAGAATGATCAATACCCTTCACATGGATTCATTGAGTACCCTTTGATTGAAATTGTTTAGACAACCAAACAGACCACTGAATGAATCAATGCAGCAGATTTTACTTTGATATCACATGATGGGATGATACAAGTTCAAGTGCAATGTTTCAATCTTTTCCCTCCCAAAGAAGAATTATTAGTACCAGTTACAGAGAAAATGCTAGATGAGCAAAGTTCTCTGGTACCACAACCAAAGATGTGAAAGTGCCCACTTTACCAGGAAGACATCTACAGAAGTTGAATAAAGATGTCCAATCTACTCTACAAGTTGAAGTGAAGAGCTCATCTACATTAATGAAGATGAAGCAGCAGAATTCCACCAAAGTAGAGAAAAGCTGCATGTGAATCCATGGAAACAAATCAGTGCCTGCATAATTCAACACATAATTTAGAAAGAAAAAGTCCCTGGCCTGAAAATCCAGAATACGGTAAGGAAAAAAGTATTTGCTTCAACCAAGCAGCCACGTTCCATATGGATATTCATACCATTAAATATCCCACAGATTATGTCAACGGGCAACTATGTGGGTAAGCAAAGAGGAGTTTATCTTCAAATGGAATGCGAGAGATTTTGGGTCCTTCAGACAAGGTAATAGCCAGCTACCAGATTGAACAGGAATGCCATTCTCTACGAAAGCCTTCCAAGAGATAAAGATTTTCCAGTGGACAATGAATTTTCAGGTGGTCTAAACCAAGGTAAACAATCTTCAAGCTGTGAATGCTAATCGTTCAAATCTGAAGAGAATGCATTCTAGAAGAATTGTGAAACTACTAGACCAGCTGAATATGCGCAGCCGGATTCTTGAGGGAAATGGGATGTTGGTAAATATAAAAGTAGTCATAGACAAGCATGTGGATGAATTAAAGGAAGAGGTCAGCATTTGCCCCTTCAAGCATTCAATCATGGTGAACTATTTGTGGATGAAAAGTCATATTCCTATCATCTGCCACTAAAGTTTGATTCCAATGACTGGAAAAAAATCTATCCACCTCTGCCTTAAAAATATTTAGTGATACCACTTTTACGACCTTCTGAAGCAGAGTTCCAAAGTTGCACAACCCTCTGAGAAAAAGAAGGATTCTCCTCATTGTTCTTCTAAAGGCATGCTCTTTAATTTTTGACAATTTCATAAAACATAAAACATAAAACATTTATTATGTTTTATGTCTTGAACACAAGACCGTTCAAGAGCTTATATACTTCAATCCGGTCATTGTTCACTCTTATAAACTGAAATGAAGACAAGACCAGCGTGCTCAATCTATCTTTGTAAGACAACCAAGATGCAGCCCAGGTATCAGTTTAGTAATCCTCCTCTGAACCATCTCCAACAAATTCACACCTTTCCTAAAATAAGGAGCCCAAAACTTGCCACGGTAATCAAGATCTGGTTTCACCAATTCCTTGTATAACCGAAGCAAAATATATCGTATGCACTTGACTAATAGTCAATCTCATGGAAATGTTGACCCCCTATTTTTGGCCAAATAATCTGTAATTTTCTACATATCTCATGTAAAAGTCAACCCTAGTTCTTCATCGATAACAGATCAACATTTATGAGTCAGTCTGCTGACTGTCACATCCCGCTCCTACTTTCCAGTCTGCCGATTGTTCCGCTCCACTTCCGGTCTTCCAGTCCACTGGCAGGTGTGCTCTGCTCCGAGTTTTCAGAATTACCATAATTCATTTTTCTTTATTTGTTTAGAGATCAGTTGGACTTCTGCTAATACCATGGTATGATATGGTATGAATTTTGACAGGTATGAATTTAAGCCCCTCAAAAACAGTATCCAAGTAACAGTCAATCCCATAAATTTAACCTTAAAAAGTATTCAAGAAACTTGACTATTACTCAAGTATAAATGGTAGTTAGTTGTACGTTCATTGCCTTTATAATAAAGGGGAACATTCCATTAGCCTTCTTAATTATTTGCTGTATCTGTATATTAACTTTTTGTGACTCATGCATCAGAACCCCTCTGCTCCTCAGAACTCTGTTATGACTTTTTTTATTCCTCTTGTTAAACTGAACAAATTCATATTTCCCCTCAGAATAGTCCACTTACTAGATTTCTGCCCATCCACTCATCCCACCGATATTCCTTTCAGCCAGTTTATGCGATGGACGATGTCTTAGTGGTATTATCACTAGACTATTAATCCAGTGTCCAACCCGTGGACAGTCTCAGGGAACAACTTTAGGATGCCAACTCATGGAGTGTTTCAGGGAATATTTTTGGGACACGCATAAAAATAACCCCATCACTCTGTGGCTGACCACTTCAACTCCCCCTCGTGATCCCCCAATGATATGTAAGTCCTGTGCCTCCTCCACCACCAAATCCAAGCCACCTGACAATCGAAGAAGAACTCATCCTCATCCGCCTTTGGACCCTCCAACCACATGGCATCAACATCAACCTCTTCAAGTTTGCAAATCTCCCCTCCCACCACCAGATCTCAGATCCAAACCTCCAACTTGACACAGCTCTTTTAACCTGTCCTACCTATCCACCTTCCTTCACACCTATCCGCTCCATCCTCCCTTCTGCCCTGTCACAACTACCACACCCCCCTACCTGGATCCACCTATTGGCTTCCCAGGTGCTTTCGCCTCAGTCCCATCCACACCCTCCTATGTGTCTCTCAGCCTTCTTTCCACTCCTCCCCCCTCTTACATTCCTGATGAAGGACTTATGCCCGAAATGTTGACTCTCCTGCTCCTCGGATGCTGCCTGATCTGCTGTGCTTTTCCAGTGCCACACTTTTCAACTATTAATCCAGTGACTCAAGTAATGTTCTGGGAATCTGGGTTCAAAGTCTACCACAGCAGATGGTGGAATTTGAATTAAACAATAATCAGTCATGATCAGGAAAGCATTGCTGATGGTCAGGAAAAGCCTATCTGTTTTACTCATGTCTTTTAGGGAAAGAAATTTGCTGCCCTTACCTGGCCTGTCCTACATATGACTCGAGACCCACAGCAATACAGTTGACTCCTAAATGCACTCTGGACAATTTGGAATGAGCAATAAATGCTGGCCTAGCTAGTGATGCCCACATCTCATGAATGCATTTAAAAGAAAAAAAACTCCTTAAATACTTTTCACAACATGCTTTACAACCTACCTTTTTGTCATTGGCAAATTTTGCTGACATGCTCATTTTTAAGGGTTTGATATAAAGTCTAATAAGCTGAAGTCCCAGCACAGACTCCTGTGAGACTCCATTCATCATATCCTGCCAACCAGTAAAAGACCTATTTATTTTATGCTTTCTGCCAGCCAGACAATTTTCCTACTCATTTGAGTATGTGACCCCTGTACCATGAGCTGTTACTTTGTACAATAACCTTTTATGTGACACCTTGTCAAATGCCTCCTGGAAAACCTTTACATTGCATCAAAGTACCCACAGCACATGTTACTCCTTTAAAAACTCTAACAGCTTGATTAAACATGATTTCTCTGTCAAGAAAACAATGCTGACTCCTCCTAATTACCGTTAGTTTTTCTAAGTGCCCAGCAATAGCCTCTCTAATGATAGACTCTAACATCTGCACCATGGCAGACATCAATCTACTGTTTTCTGCGTCTTTCCCTTCGTAAACAGAGAATTTATATTTGTGACTTTTCAGTCTGATATAACCTTTCCAGACTTAATTCAATTTTGGAAAAGTAACAATAATCGGATTCAATCTGCCTGGTTTAAAATTAAAACGAGGCTGAGAAGTAAATTGTCAATTATTTTTGACTTGTGCATTCTCCATGACATTGTCTCCATCAATCCAAGTTCAATTGTCAACCGATCACATTGTCCTCTCAACAGTATAAATGTTGATTTTCCCCTTGAATTGGTATTCTCGGAAATTGTTATGATGAATGTCAGACAATAAGCTTCAAGGAAAAAAAGTATTTTTCAAACAATTATATACATTAGCAGATAGGTGAGAGCATTCCTCCAGTTCTAGTTCCAAGTATTTGTCTGTCTAAGTTAGCAAGCATCACTTATGACTTTTACACAATTCATTAGCTTGGTGGGAATTCCCCATTATCCTATAAGTAGCTCTTTTGAGAGTAAATGTTTAATTTCCCTTTCTTCTCCTTAACATTTAACTCTTAACATTTAACTCTTCATCCATTCTCCCACTCAAAATCCCTCCTCCCCTCACAAGTACTTTTGCCTTTGAGACTTTAATTTCCAAAGTCATTCTTAGCTCTTCTGAAGGACATATACAGTACATAAGTTTTTGCTTCAGTTCTTTGGACGGCAAACTCATCAGTGGGGCGAAATGGCAGTGTCTGATGATGGCTGGTTCTTGGACAATGAAATATATGACAACTTTAGTGAAGTAGCAGTGAAGCCCAATCAAATAAAAAACTGTTTCAAAAGTGAACGCTCCTGGATTGATTGTTAAGTCTCTCATCTTTAACAATGACCATATTTGTAAATCGCAAAACCTTTTTAAAGGATTTACATATGAACAGATTGACAAAATCTTACATGGGAGTGTGTTTCTTTTCTGCTTCAACCATGGTGCCTCATATGAAAGAATTGCTACGTCTATCCCATACCCAGTTTGAAATTAGTTTTATTGTCAGTAACCATGGTATCTACATGCAAGAATTATTAGTCATTTGGGACTTTCACTACGCCCAAGCAGAATGCATATGGTACTCAGCAGCATCTATTTCTTAGGTAGAAGGCCTCATTCCTGATGAAGGGCTTTTGCCCAAAACCTCGATTTTCCTTCTCCTCAGAGGCTGCCTGACCTGCTGAGCTTTTCCAGCACCACTCTAATTTTGACTCAGCATCTATTTCTTGCAAAATGGTCTATTTTAAAATTTCTTAGCTGCAGGTTGAACTCTCCTATGCCATTTCAGCAAAACAGCTAAAGGCAACCTATTTTATGAAATGCATGGCATTCAGTCTGAATGACAAGGCAGGGTTAATGCCCTTTGGTCTATTCCATAAAGACATAGATAAGAAGAAATGGCAAGAAGAGACTTCCTCTTGTGAGGGAACAGTATCAGGTTCTACTGGACAGAACTGTAAGCTGCATGCTTTGAACATCACTGTAATGGCTTGCCACCATCCACTGTCTCAGCTCACAGTTATGGTCTCACCTCTATCAGGATTGGAATTGAAGGGTGGTTTGTGTTGTGGACATTTATGAAAGAAAGGGATCGAAGAAAATTGTGTTGGTGGGATGGGGGGGGTGGGATAATTGTATGAAAAAAACCTTTATGTGCTGTGAAGAAATGAAAATGATTTCTTTTCATGCTGTTAATGTTAGAAATATAAGACTTCTTTATGTATGGAATGTAAATAATGTAATGTAAGGGAAATCAAACTGACTCTAGACTTAACAGCCCATCTGTCCTGTACAGTAAAAAAATGCTTACACCTCCCCCCTAGATTTTCCTTGAACAATCAACATCTTGTGGCTTCAGCACTCTCTGACAGCTTACTGCCATAGATTAGCATCTTCAATATGAATGTCTGATACAGCTGGCAAAATTTCCCAACTCAGAATGAAAGTTCCCTTTGTTACTCTTCAACTGTTTCATTACCTGCTCCGATATAATCAGTTGAACAGATTCAGTTCTTTGATGGAAATAAAAGCCTCAAGCATTTTTTAAGTGCCTCAAAAGGGTGGCTACAGTTTGTTTTGATTATTCAGTGTAAAGAAAAGCTATTCTCTTGTTCAAAAGACATGAATTCCTGAGCTGGCCTTCTTGGCAGACGAGCATTACCCTCAGCACGGTAGGAGGCACTGTGTTGATCCTGGGGCACAGTAAGTGGTCAAGGAATTCTGCATTCAATTAGTGCACTGCCGACATTAGTGTATGCAATGGAGCCCCAAAGAAGAAAGATCATTTCTGCCAATGCACCAACTTCCAGCTTTAATCAGAGACATTTTAATCTTTGATTACTACCATTCACTGACCCAAGATTATTCATGGGCCTTACTGACATTAAAGCTTTGAATCCAATAAAGCAGTTGTTAGTTGTTCAAGGTGGTTACATTAACTAATTAAAACTTTTGCAGGTCGCTGCAGAATTTCATGGACTAGAATCCAGAACCTAAACATATTGCAATACACATAGAAGAAACAAGAAGCCACATGTAAACTTGACTTAATTTCTTCTGATGTTGGAGAATAATCAAGTTGGTTTCTCTGTAACCAAATTGCTGCTGGATTCGGAGGTACTTTGATTATCAATGTACAGTTACTCTATGAATTTGGCAAGAAGACAGCTGAACTTGGATTAGAATTCCATTTGTGTTCAATTGCTTTCACTAATAGCCTCAGGTATTATCTGTCACAACATCTGTCACTGTGTTTGCTCAGTTTAGTCTGAAGTCTGAGCTGACCACATTTAGACTAATTTTAAATGGATCTGATTTCACCTCGTTGAATCTTGATTTCAGCATTCATCCTTATTGTCATCTATTGCCCTGACCAGTGCAGAAAAAAAATTGTAACTTGAAAAACTTGACATACAGTAAATGCTGTGATGGCAAAGATTGATCAAAGGACATTCAATAAAGGTAAGAGGTGAATGGTTCAAAGATCTTAGCCTTCATGGCTATGGCTTTGTTCTCTTGGAGTGAACGGCATACATACAGTACAATACACTACTGACTAGTGATGGTTTAGAAATAGAGGATTGGAACAATAAATAATTGGAGTAGAATTATGTATATTTTCACACATTTGCTTCATTCCTTTCCATTGACAACTTATTCAGACGATTACTATTTCCAGGGGTGCAGTTCTTTTATCTTGAGTTGATTCATTATTTTCTTCACAGACAATATTTCCAAAAGGATTTTTAAAAAAAAGATCTTCAACTCTTCTAAAGTTTTGTTGGTACCAAAATGCTAGAAACTGATTACTCCAACTTATATACAGATAAAATTTCCATTCTATGTCTAGTGGTGTTGGTCGTTAACAGCCAAGTGAAGGCCAGAGTCTGAATGAGATTCATATCACTCGGCCTGTTTTTTCTTTACCAAGCACCATATTAAGGAACGCCTTAAAGTGCTCTTGCAAGAATGTGCCACTATGGCATTTTAATATAATAGTTTATTTTATCATTGACTTAATACAACTGTGGTCTACTTATTCCTTGCAAACATGCGCTATGCAATCAATTTATCTACGTTAATTGTCCAATGAAAGTAAGACATTCATTTGTTCTTAAAGTGTAGACAAAGCTGAACCAATCTTATTTAATGTCCATTCCTATGTGATATTGGTGGGCTTGTTATTTGAATCGTAGCAATTCTTGTGGTGATAGTATGACTGCAATGGTGCTCCGGTAAAGAATTCCTAAACATCATCCCACTGATAATAAAAAAAAGAGGGAAATAATCAAACTCAGATTGCTCTGTGACCTCAACATTGCTGATCAATATCCTTGGTAGTAGAAAGTTAAAAATCACACAACAACAGGTTATAATCCAACAGGTTTAAGTGGAAGCACTAGCTTTTGGAGCGCTGCGCCTTCATCACCACCTCCAAATCTTGGTAGTAGAGGTTGTAAAAGAAGGGATGTACTGTCAAAGTAACCATCATAAATTGTTGCAGTCCTGCAGATTATAAAGTGTAGTATAGTATAGAGATGTGGATAGGTAGCTCAGTCGAAGGGTTACCAATCAAGCAAAATGCTCTATTCTGGATGCTATCGAATTTCTTACAATATAAAATTACTTCTTAAATTGAGACCAGATGTATTTGACCAATATTCCATCCCAAAATTCATCTAACAATGACCATCTGAGTGCTGCTTTTCAAAGTATTTGCCTTATTTTGACCAGATTCTTGGTAGCAATTATTTTCTTTGTTGCACAATTGAAAGCAGAATGTGTGAATTCCTTTGGGAGGTTCTCTCTTTTGCATTACTGGCAAGTTAGGAGAGGAGTTTGAAAAGAGAAGGACCCTCCACACCCATTATGTAGAGTGCTGAAGGTGTTTAAAGGAAGCTGCATTTGTGACCCTTAATTTGTAATGAGTTCGAGCTACTTTTAACAAGTTGCCAAGCAGGCGAGCTCCAGCATGGGGACAACTTTCAATGACAATCCTGAATGTTCGTGTCTCACACTTACTACAGAAACTATGTGGAACATCAGGCAGTCCATATTGTATACCGGCAACAAATAGATTATAATATGTTCTTGTTAATAGCAAATTCTTTCATTATCTTTCTCCAGAAGCCAAACTGTTGAAAACAGGGATTTGGCTATTCTTTCATGATGTGACGTTTTTCAAAGTCCATCTGTTGTTAATGATGTCTATGTCGATTGAGCCCATGTGTATAATCCCATTGATTGCCAGGATTTCTGCCCCAGCAATGTTCATGGGATTTAGTGGTCTTCAATATAGCATCTCATGGATTAATTCTTTCTGACTATAGTACAGTCATGGCACTTTAATTAAATTTGTCTTACATATTGAAGGAAAAGACACAAAAAAAAGTTCATAGGAGAACAAGGCTCTTCTTTCCCACATTGAGACCACTGATGAACCTTGACTGGTGGCAGAGTGTAGATATGTTAAAGTGCATGTAGCCACTGTGAACTTACTGAGCAAAGTTATTGTCAGATTTAAACAGTTTTTCATATGTCGAGACATCTCACAGCCATTCTTTCAGTATAGCCCTGGTAGACTTCAGTGTTCATTAAAGTGCTCTGCTTAGCTTTGTCATCAAGTGAGGTCCAGCAATATAATAAATGGAAAAAGGAAATACTCTAACCAAGAACTATATAGACAGAAGTACAAAGATCTGAGAATTTAGTATGCTTCGGTCAGATGGAAGAGAAGTCTTTTGCATGGTATATTGTTCCTATGTTATGCTTTCTGAACCACCTTTTCCCAAACCACGTGAAGACATGACCAAAGCCGAGCAATGATCTTGCCTGCAGCACCTGTAGTAACATTATTTTTCTTTATTCTTTCATGGGATGTGGGTGTCTAGGGGAAATAAATCTTTGACTATCCCTAACTTTCCTTAAACAGTTTGGATTTCATAGGGTGGTCAGGTAGGCTAGGTAAGATTATCAGATTTTCTTCCCTAAAGGGCAATAGTGAACCAGATCAATTTATTGATCAATCATGGTCACTGCAGCTGAAACTTGCATTCCATATTTTATCAATTGCATTTAAATTCTACCACGTGCCAATTGAGCTCATGTCTTAGGATGCTGGATCTTTAATCATGTGACATTACCACTGTGCCAAAATATCCTCCTAACACAAGCTGTTTGTGCCATTCTGGATATGTCAGCTAAAACAGTTCTCTTTTGCATCAAGATTTTCCAAGCAGTGATTTCCTCGTTGAAAAATAGCAATACAATGCACAATTTCCTCACCCCACTAGCATCAAACTTTGGCTGATTCTGAGATTTTCTTATGAACACTGACCTGAGATATTGACACTGAGATATCATGTGATGTTGGCTAAACATGACTGGGGCAAGCAAAAAGCTTATCGCATTCTATCCCAACACAGGAAAATATGAAATACTTGAAAATTATGAAAATTAGCAACTGAACTAAAAATTGTTCATATTTTTATCAGAGATTATTCTAGGCTTTGAAACTATGCAGCAAATAGCGCACATGCTTAACATATTAAAAAACTTCACCTGATGGAGGAACAGTGCTTCAAAAACTTGTGAGTTCAAATGGACCAGTTGGACTTGTAACCCTGACTTAGTCTACCCCAGTCCAACACTGACACCTTCACATCGTGTTCAAAAGACATTACTTTAAGACAGGTATTAAACCAT
This sequence comes from Chiloscyllium punctatum, assembly GCF_047496795.1. Classification (NCBI taxonomy): domain Eukaryota; kingdom Metazoa; phylum Chordata; class Chondrichthyes; order Orectolobiformes; family Hemiscylliidae; genus Chiloscyllium; species Chiloscyllium punctatum. The sequence goes on from NC_092764.1 coordinate 20,847,685, forward strand.
TTAATGAAGTTTAAACCTTCTAGAAGGAGAAGAAATTTCATATAAACATACTGATCATTCACCCATTGATATTTCACAGTGTCAGTTAAAGCTTTGGTGACTGACAAGTGCTCAGCCAAACATAGAGTTCAGGTGATAGCTGGGCAGGTTTAGCAGCATATGGATTTAAGGATGAGATTACAGCTTCACTCCTACACACTTGCTATTTTACATAAAATATACTAAACTATTTTAAAGAAATTTTGACTTCTTCTGCATTTTGTCTTCATGAGGCAAGTGATTGGTTGTTTGTACATTTGAGGCATTATATAGCATTGAATGATATTAATAACGTATAATGTCTCCCGAGAGATAATGTCAGGCAATAGGCACTGTACAGTTACAAGCTTACTTTGGCAGCAGTGTCTTGTTACTAAGCACCTGCATGCACCTCACAAATAACTGAGGACAGGTCTGAACTATCAGTTAATGATTTGCAGCCAAAATGGAATAATCAAGAGTTTAATTAACCCATTGAGTTGTGAAAGATATTTGGAAAGAATTTAAAAGATGTGTAATTTCATACAAAAGAGTGTCTCCATGGAAACCTCCTAAGAATGAATATTGTAAATTGGACTGAATGAAGTGTACAGTACAATTGACATTGTGCATGCATTACTAGAATTGTGCAAATGGTGGGCCAGATTCTCTGGAGAGTGCCAATTCCATGTAAATGGCCACTCTGCATCTTCCTTTTTAAAGAAAGAGCAGAGCTCTTTATTGCTGAGAGATGATTCCACCTAGGTCTCTGTCAGAAATGCGGAGCTTTACTTCCACAGAACTGTCAGGGAAAGGCAAGCTATACTTCCTTTTCACAGCAGTCAGCTGCTGTATTCTGAAATTTGAAAATCCCCACAGCTACTTTGACAGCTTCTGTCCATGGGCAATTATATAAGGTGAGTGTGATATTCAGATGTTAGAAATGTAGTGTGCCAGACAAGTAGCAGGGAGAGGGGGAGTGGGGGGAGGTTGGTGGTAGAGAGCCAAATGAGTAGGGTGTCAGCTGGGTAGGGGGTAGAAAACTGGCTGCTTTGGGTTTGGCAGCTGGGTCCTGCCTCCTGGATGGTATGTTAGATCCCAAATGGGGTATTAACTCCCATTGTCAGACTGCAAGGCACAGCTTTTTAGGGTCTGCAGTGGTCGGGGTCAGGTCCCAGGGTACAAAGTCTGGGTCAAGTGTCAGGGTCGTCAGGCCTTCAGGGAGTGACGTGAGGGCCTATGAAGGATAAGTGGTTTGGATGTGGTGTAAATGGCAGTGTGTGAGCTAAGTGTATGTATTTTCATAATTCCTCAAGAGTTGGATGATGCTTCTGATAGTCTAACTTTTCCTGAACAATTGTTTTCGTCAATTTAATCAGAACCATCCAAAGCATCCAATTATTATGGAGACTTTCCAAGAGTTTCTGATATAGAGGAATTACCCAGTGGGAAATTCAACTTCTCTGGCAATTCTCTTGGAAACTATTGCAGTGGGGATTTTCCCATCTCCAATTACAATTCCTGTCTACGTGGGCATAACAACTGTCTGGCCAGTGGAAAATCTGTCCCCTAACACATTTCTGAAATACAGGATTAGTTACTATGACTGTCACAATAATGTGGAAGATTATAAAAGACGACGAAAGCTTTCAGGTGAAGCAAATTCAATTCCAGCTAAATTATACTCTTGAGTTGTTACTTTTTTTAATTTGGTGCTTTAGGTTTTCATTTAATTCAATTTAAAATAGATAAATGTTTGCATTTCCCTAAACTCAGAAGCTTTTCCCATTGGGTTCTATATGTTTTCAACATGACAAAAGAACTGATAGCTATTGTAGTTATGCGGCAAATATACAAAGAGTTTGAGAAATCCATATATAAGTCTAATTTTAATATAACTGAAACTATATTAGTGACTTCTGAGTGATTCACATTTAACTCAATTCATATGAGTCAATGAATTGATTGACAGCATTTCACGTGTGAAAAGAGGAGTAGCTATTCATTATAATTTAAACATTAAAATTTTCTGTATTGTGCCTTTTAGACATGACATCCTAACTGAATATTCACTCTCACCAAATAGTTCAGAGCTCTGTAACCCATAATTATCTTGCTAATGCTACACAGTCTCCATTTCTCTCATTCTCTTACTCTCTTCCACCCTGAGTCATTGATTCCTGGAATAATAAACTGTATCATTGTGACATGTTACTGATTTATGCAGCAAGTGACTGAGTTATTCTGTTTTTATCAGACAGACGTGGCTGGGGGATAGGAAAAATTGAACTACTTCCTATGGAGCAGATTCAACCCTATTCTTGTATCCATTCTCACATACATTCTTCACTGCAGACAACCACAAGCACAACTAACAAAACAGGAATCAAAAGCACAGGGTTTTTCAAGTTGAAATATGTCATGAGAAACAGGGTTTCATTAGCTTTCTGAAACCTGCAAGTTGTAAGTGATTAACAGCTAGTTTTCGCTAAACTTAATCCAGATCAGCAACAGCAATAAAATACTGAAGGAACAGTTATGCCTCAGGGATGTTTAAACAAATTTCATACATTTTCTGATAAGCAGTGCTCACATTGTGTACCAATAAAAACTGGCAGAATATGCCTATCAATAGCTTTTTTTTTATTAAATGCAATACTTTCATTGATTATTAAAAATGTCACTGAAATTGTTATGAAGTGCGGAGTTATTGTATAACTCACAGATGCATTTACTTCCAACATGCAGATACCTTGCAAGACCATACCAGGCTCAAAATTTCAGCAACATTAAAGAAGTACCAGGAAATGATTCCAATTTCCAGATGGTTGCAGCCTCAGTCCCTGGATTCACACAGTCTTGATAATCTCTGCAATGTTCATTTGGACATTTTAGCATATAACTTTCAAGTTGGGGGAGACATTGGTAAACGCAAGATAAATGGGAAATCACATAATAATTACAGCACTGACGGAGGCCATTCAGCCTCTTGGGTCTGCACCAGCTTTCTGAATGAAGAAAATCGATTGACAAACTGGTAATAAATCTGATGTCAAGGCAATTCAAACAAGTTTGGAGTCAATAATACTTTTTAAAAAAACTTATATTTACCTTCAAGGTCAGAGTTAATAGTGTGAAATTTTATAATAGTTCTAAAAGCTCTGCCCTTCTTTAAGAATAGATTTATTCTTATTCATTCCCTGGATGAGAGTCTCACAGATTAGGTGAGTACTAGTTGCCCTTAAGAAAGTGGTGATGAGCTGCCTTCTTGAACCATGAACAGTTCATGTAGTGTAGGAACAGGAACAGTCTTAGTGAAGGAGTTCCAAGATTTTGATTCACAGTTCTGAATCAGAATGGTGTGTGGCACGGAGGAGAGCTTGTAGATTGTGGTTCTGTCATGTCATAGAGTCATAGAGATGTACAGCATGGAAACAGACCCATCGGTCCATGCCTGCCAGATATCCCAACCCAATCTAGTCCCACCTGCCAGCACCCGGCCCATATCCCTCCAAACCCTTCCTACTCATATACCCATCCAAATGCCTCTTAAAATGTTGCTATTGTATCAGCCTCCATCACATCCTCTGGCAGCTCATTCCATACACGTAACACCCTCTGAGTGAAAAAATTGCCCCTTAGGTCTCATTTATATCTTTCCCCTCTCACCCTAAACCTATGCTCTCTAGTTCTGGACTCCCCGACCCCAGGGAAAAGACTTTGTCTATTTATCCTATCCATGCTCCTCATAATTTTGTAAACCTCTATAAGGTCACCCCTCAGCCTCTCATTCCTCAGCTCCTGGGAAAACAGCCCCAGCCTATTCAGCCTCTCCCTATAGCTCAGATCCTCCAACCCTGGCAACATCCCTGTAAATCTTTTCTGAACCCTTTCAAGTTTCACAACATCTTTCCGATAGGAAGGAGACCAGAATTGCACACAATATTCCAACAGTGGCCTAACCAATGTCCTGTACAGCCGCAACATGACCTCCCAACTCCTGTAGGAGAAAGTGAGGACTGCAGATGCTGGAGATCAGAGCTGATAATATATTGATGGAAAAGCGCAGCAGGTCAGGCAGCATCCAAGGAGCAGGAGAATTGATGTTTCGGGCCTGAGCCCTTCTTCAGGAATGAGGAAAGTGTGTCCAGCAGGGTAAGATAAAAGGTAGGGAGGAGGGACTTGGGGGAGGGGCGTTGGAAATGCAATAGGTGGAAGGAGGTTAAGGTGAGGGTGATAGGCCAGAGTGGGGGTGGGGGCGGAGAGGTCAGGAAGAAGATTGCAGGTTAGGAAGGTTCGAGGGTTGGGATTGAGACAAGGTGAGGGGAGGGGAAATGACGAAACTGGAGAAATCTAAGTTCATCCCTTGTGGTTGGAGGGCTCCTAGGCGGAAGATGAGGCGCTTTTCCTCCAGCCATCGTGTTGCTATGGTCTGGTCTGACGATGAAGGAGTCCAAGGACCTGCATGTCCTTAGTGGAGTGGGAGGGCGAGTTGAAGTGTTGAGCCACGGGGTGGTTGGGTTCGTTGGTCTGGGTGTCCCAGAGATGTTCTCTGAAATGTTCTGCAAGTAAGCAGCCTGTCTCCCCAATATAGAGGAGGCCACATCGGGTGCAGTGGATGCAGTCAATGATGTGTGTGGAGGTGCAGGTGAATTTGTGGCGGATATGGAAGGATCCATTGGGGCCTTGGAGGGAAGTAAGGGGGGAGGTGTGGGCGCAAGTTTTGCATTTCTTGCAGTTGCAGGGGAAGGTGCCGTGAGTGGAGGTTGGGTTGGTGGGGGGTGTGGACCTGACGATGGAGTCACGGAGGGAGCGGTCTTTTCGCTGATAGGGAATGCTGATAGGGGAGGGGAGGGAAATATATCCCTGGTGGTGGGGTCTGTTTGGAGTTGGCAGAAATGACGACGGATGATGCAATGTATATGGAGGTTGGTGGGATGGTAGGTGAGGACCAGTGGGGTTTTGTCCTGGTGGTGACTGGAGGGATGGTTGGAGAAGAAGGAGGCCATCTGGGTTGTACGGTATTGGAACTGGTCCTCCTGGGAGCAGATGCGGCGGAGACGAAGGAATTGGGAATATGGGATGGCGTTTTTACAGGGGGCAGGGTGGGAGGAGGTGTAGTTTAGGTAGCTGTGGGAGTCAATCGGTTTTTAGTAAATGTCCATGTTGATTCAGTCGCCCGAGATAGAAATGGAGAGTTCCAGGAAGGGGAGGGAGGAGTCTGAGACGGTCCAGGTAAATTTGAGGTTGGGGTGGAAGGTGTTGGTAAAGTGGATGAACTGTTCAACCTCCTCGTGGGAGCACGAGGCAGCGCCGATACAGTCATCGATGTAGCGAAGGAAAAGGTAGGGGGTGGTGCCACACCCTCCGCTACAGGAGGACCAGTTCCAATACCGTACAACCCAGATGGCCTCCTTCTTCAAAGACAGCAATTTCCCCCCAAGACATGATCGACGATGCTCTCCACCGCATCGCCTCCACTTCCCACTCCATTGACCTTGAGCGCCACCCCTCCAATCGCCACCAGGACAGAACCCCACTGGTCCTCACCTACCACCTCACCAACCTCCATATACATCGTGTCATCCATCGTCATTTCCGCCACGTCCAAACGGACCCCACCACCCCTCCCCTCTCCTATCAGCATTCCGAAAAGACCACTCCCTCCGTGACTCCCTCGTCAGGTCCACACCCCCCACCAACCCAACCTCCATTCACGGCACCTTCCCCTGCAACTGCAAGAAATGCAAAACTTGCGCCCACACCTCCCCCTTTACTTCCCTCCAAAGCCTAAGGGATCGTTCCATATTCACCACAAATTCACCTGCACCTCCACACACATCATTTACTGCATCCACTGCACCCGATGTGGCCGCCTCTATATTGGGGAGACAGGCCATCTACTTGTGGAACGTTTCAGAGAACACCTCTGGGACACCCAGACCAACCAACCCAACCACCCCGTGGCTCAACATTTCAACTCCCCCTCCCACTCCACCAAGGACATGCAGGTCCTTGGACTCCTCCATCGCCAGACCATAGCAACACGACGGCTGGAGGAAGAGCGCCTCATCTTCTGCCTAGGAACCCTCCAACCACAAGGGATAAATTCAGATTTCTTCAGTTTCCTCATTTCCCCTCCCCTCACCTTGTCTCAGTCCCAACCCTCGAACTCAGCACCACCTTCCTAACCTGCAATCTTCTTCCTGACCTCTCCGCCCCCCACCCCCACTCCAGCCTATCACCCTCACCTTAACCTCCTTCCACTTATCGCATTTCCAATGCCCCTCCCCCAAGTCCCTCCTCCCTACCTTTTATCTAAGCCTGCTTGGCACACTTTCCTCATTCCTGAAGAAGGACTCAGGCCCGAAACATTAATTCTCCTGCTCCTTGGATGCTGCCTGACCTGCTGCGCTTTTCCAGCAACACATTTTCAGCTCCCAACTCCTGTACTCAATACTCTGACCAATAAAGGAAAGCATACCAAACGTCTTCTTCACTATCCTATTTACCTGCAACTCCTTTTTCAACGAGCTTTGAACCTGCACTCCAAGGTTTCTTTGTTCAGCAACACTCCCTAGGACCTTACCATTAAGTGTATAAGATTTGATTTCACAAAGTGCAGCACCGTGCATTTATCTGAATTAAACTCCATCTGCCATACCTCAGATCCTGTTGTAATCTGAGGTAAACTTCTTTGCTGTCCACTACACTTCCAATTTTGGTGTCATCTGCAAACTTACTAACTGTACCTCTTATGGTTCGCATCCAAATCATTTGTGTAAATGACAAAAAGTAGAGGGCCCAGCACCGATCCTTGTGGCATTCCACTGGTCACAGGCCTCCAGTCTGAAAAACAACCCTCCACCACCACATGTCTTCTACCTTTGAGCCAGCTCTGTGTTCAAATGGCTAGTTCTCCCTGTATTCCACGAGATCTAACCTTGCTAATCAATCTCCCATGGGGAACCTTGTCGAACGTCTTACTGAAGTCCATAAAGATCACATCTACTGCTCTGCCCTCATCAATCTTCTTTGTTACTTCTTCAAAAAAACTCAATCAAGTTTGTGAGACATGATTTCCCACGCACAAAGACATGTTGACTATCCTGAATCAGTCCTTGCTTTTCCAAATACATGTACATCCTGTCCTTCAGGATTCCCTCCAACAACTTGCCCACCACCGAGGTAAGTCTCACCGGTTTATAGTTCCCTAGCTTGTCTTTACCACCCTTCTTAAACAGTGGCACCACGTTTGCCAACCTCCAGTCTTCCGGCACCTCACCTGTGACTATTGATGATACAAATATCTCAGCAAGAGGCCCAGCAATCACTTCTCTAGCTTCGCACAGAGTTCTCAGGTACACCTGATCAGGTCCTGGGGAGTTATCCACCTTTAACTATTTCAAGACATCCAGCACTTCCTCCTCTGTAATCTGGACATTTTGCAAGATGTCACCATCTATTTCCCTACAGTCTATATCTTCCATATCCTTTTCCACAGTCAATACTGATGCAAAGTATTCATTTAGTATCGCCCCCATTTTCTGTGGCTCCACACAAAGGCCGCCTTGCTGATCTTTGAGGGGCCCAATTCTCTCCCTAGTTACCCTTTTGTCCTTAATATATTTGTAAAAACCCTTTGGATTCTCCTTAATTCTATTTGCCAAAGCTATCTCATGTCCCCATTTTGCCCTCCTGATTTCCCTCTTAAGTATATTCCTATTTTCTTTATACTCTTCTAATGATTCATTCGATCTATCCTGTCTATACCTGACATACGCTTCCTTCTTTTTCTTAACCAAAACCTCAATTTCTTTAGTCATTCAGCATTCCCGATACCTACCAGCCTTCCCTTTCACCCTGACAGGAATATGCTTTCTCTGGATTCTGTTATCTCATTTCTGAAGGCTTCCCATTTTCCAGCCATCCCTTTACATGCGAACATCTGCCTCCAACCAGCTTTCAAAAGTTCTTGCCTAATACCGTCAAAATTGGCCTTTCTCCAATTTAGAACTTCAACTTTTAGATCTGGTCAATCCTTTTCCATCACTATTTTAAAATGAATAGAATTATGGTCGCTGGCCTCAAAGTGCTCCCCCACTGACATCTCAGTCACCTGCCCTGCCTTATTTCCCAAGAGTAGGTCAAGTTTTGCACCTTCTCTAGTAGGTACATCCACATACTGAATCAGAAAATTGTCTTGTACACACTTGAGAAATTCCTCACCATCTAAACCTTTAACACTATGGCAGTCCCAGTCAATGTTTGAAAAGTTAAAATCTCCTACCATAAATACCCTATTATTCTTACAGATAGCTGAGATCTCCTTACAAGTTTGTTTCTCAATTTCCCTCTGACTATTGTGGGTTCTATAATACAATCCCAATAAGGTGATTATCCCTTTCTTATTTCTCAGTTCCACCCAAGTAACTTCCCTCCCTCAGCACAGTTGTAATGTTATCCCTTATCAAAAATGCCACTCCCCCTCCTCTCTTGCCTCCCATCCTGTTCTTCCTGTAGCATTTGCATCCTGGAACATTAAGTTGCCAGTCCTGCCCATCCCTGAGTCATGTTTCCGTAATTGCTATAATATCCCAGTCCCATGTTCCTAACCATGCCCTGAGTTCATCTGCCTTCTGCGGCCAGGTCTGTCAATCAAACGTTGGCGTGGAGGCAGAGCAGAAGAGTCGGACATCGCACAGAACCGTGGTAATAGGGGACTCCATAGTGAGAGGAACTGACCGGGGTTTTTGTGGCAGCAGACGGGACTTAAGGATGGTGTGTTGCCTTCCTGGTGCCAGGGTTAAAGACATCACAGACAGAGTGCAGGAAATCCTCAAGGACAAAGGTGAAGAGCCAGAAGTGGTGGTACATGTCGGCACAAATGATGTTGGGAAGAAGAGGAGGAACATATTACAAAGGGACTTCGGAGAACTAGGAAGAATGCTGAAAAGCAGCACGTCCAAGGTGGTTATCTCCGGTTTACTTCCAGTTCCTCGGGCTGGTGAGGCCAGAAACAGGGAGATAATGGACTTGAACGTGTGGCTGGGGAATAGGTGCAGGAAGCAAGGATTTAAATTCTTGGATCACCGGGGTATGTTTTGTGGTAAGCATAAATTCTACAAGAGAGATGGTTTGCACCTTAATAGGTTAGGGACCAGCATTCTGGCAGGCAGGTTTGCTACTGCAACACAGCTACATTTAAACTAAGTAGCGGGGGGAGGGGACAAACTGGATGTTTAAGAAGGAAATTGAAGGGAAAGTTAGAACAAGGGAAGTCAAGAAAGACAACTGTATCAATGAAGCAGAAAACTCAGAAAGGGATCATGCTGTAAGGTTGAGTGAAATAGGAGTTGATGGGAAGGGTGAGGGCAGTAACAAATTAAAAATACTATATATGAATGCACGAAGCATTAGAAATAAGAGGGATGAGCTTGAGGCTCTTTTGGAAATTGGCAGATACAATATTGTGGGGATAACTGAGACGTGGCTTCAAGTGGACAGGGCTTGGGAAATGAATATTCAAGGTTACACGTGCTATCGTAAGAACAGACTGACGGGCAGAGAGGGTGGGGTGGCCATGTTGGTAAAGGATGATATTCAGTCCCTTGCACAGGGGGAACCTAGAATCAGGGGATGTAGAGTCAGTATGGATAGAGCTGAGAAATTCTAAGGGTAAAAAGATCCTCTTGGGAGTTATCTACAGGCCCCCAAACAGTAGTCTGGATGTCGGATGTAAGTTGAATCAGGAGCTGAAATTGGCCTGTCGCAAAGATGTTACTACAGTTGTTATGGGGGATTTCAACATGCAGGTAGACTGGGAGAATCAGGATGGTATTGGACCTCAAGAAAGAGACTTTGTGGAGCGCCTCCGAGATGGATTCTTAGAACAGCTGGTGCTGGAGCCTACCAGGCAATTCTGGATCTGGTATTGTGCAATGAACCAGAATTGATTAGGGACCTCGAAGTGAAAGAGCCATTGGGAAGTAGTAACCATAATACAATAAGCTTCAATCTGCAATTTGAGAGGGAGGAGATACAATCAGAAGTGACAATATGTCTGTTGAATAAAGGGAACTATGGAGCTATGAGGGAGGAGCTGGCCAAAGTTCAATGGTGCAGGGATGACAGTGGAGGAACAATGGCGGATATTTCTGTGTATAATGCAGAAGATGCAGGATCAGTTCATTCCAAAAAGGAAGAAAGATCCTAGGAGGAGGCATGGGTGGCCGTGGCTGATGAGGGAACTTAAGAAACATATAAAGTTAAAAGAGAAAAAGTATAACATAGCAAAGATAAGTGGGAAAACGGAGGACTGGGAAGCTTTTAAAGAACAACAGAGGATTACTAAGAAGGAAATATGCAGAGAAAAAATGAGGTATGAAGGGAAACTGGCCAAAAATATAAAGGAGGATAGTAAAAGCTTTTTTAGGTATGAGAAAGGCAAAAAAATGATTAAGACTAAAATTGCGCCCTTGAAGACAGAAACAGGGGAATATATTATGGGGAACAAAGAAATGGCAGAAGAATTGAATTGGTACTTCAGATCTGTGTTCACTGGGGAAGACACAAGCAATCTCCCTGAGGTAACAGTGGCTGAAGGACCTGAACTTAAGGGAATTTATATTTGCCAGGAATTGGTGTTGGAGAGACTGTTAGATCGGAAAGTTGATAAGTCCCTGGGGCCTGATGGTCTACATCCCAGGGTACTGAAGGAGGTGGCTCGAGAAATCGTGGATGCATTGGTGATTATTTTCCAGAGTTCAATAGATTTGGGAACAGTTCCTGCAGATTGGAGGGTGGCTAATGTTGTACGACTTTTTAAGAAAGGTGGGAGAGAGAAAGCAGGAAATTATAGACCAGTTAGTCGGACTTCAGTGGTGGGAAAGATGCTGGAGTCTATTATGAAGGATGAAATTATGACACATCTGGATAGTATTAACAGGATAGGTCAGAGTCAGCATGGATTTATGAAGGGTAACTCATGCTTGACTAATCTTCTGGAATTTTTTGAGGATGTAACCCTGAAGATGGATGAGGGAGATCCAGTGGATGTAATGTACCTGGACTTTCAGAAAGCTTTTGATAAAGTCCCACACAGGAGGTTAGTGAGCAAAATTAGGGCACATGGTATTGGGGGCAAAGTACTAACTTGGATTGAAAGTTGGTTGGCTGACAGGAAACAAAGAGTAGTGATAAATGGCTCCATTTCGGAATGGCAGGCAGTGACCAGTGGGGTACCGCAGGGATCAGTGCTGGGACCGCAGCTTTTTACAATATGTATTAATGATATAGAAGATGGTATTAGTAATAACATTAGTAAATTTGCTGATGATACTAAGCTGGGTGACAGGGTGAAAGGTGAGGAGGATGCTAGGAAATTACAAGGTGACCCGGACAGGTTAGGTGAGTGGTCAGATGCATGACAGCTGCAGTTTAATGTGGATAAATGTATGATAATGAACAGGAAGGCAGATTACTACCTAAATGGAATCAATTTAGGTAAAGGGGCACTACAAAGAGATCTGGGTGTTCTTGTACACAGTCAATGAAGGTAAGCATGCAGGTACAGCAGGTAGTGAAGAAGACTAATAGCATGCTAGCCTTCATAACAAGAGGGATTGAGTATAGAAGCAAAGAAGTTCTTCTGCAGCTGTACAGGGCCCTGGTGAGACAACATTTGGAGTATTGTGTGCAGTTCTGGTCTCTAAATTTGAGGAAAGACATTCTGGTTATTGAGGGAGTGCAGCGTAGGTTCACGAGGTCAATTCCTGGAATGGCGGGACTACCTTACACTGAAAGACTGGAGAGACTGGGCTTGTATACCCTTGAGTTTAGAAGACTGAGAGGGGATCTGGTTGAGACATATAAGATTATTAAAGGATTGGACACTCTGGAGGCAGGAAACATGTTTCCGCTGATGGGTGAGCGCCGAACCAGAGGACACAACTTAAAAATACAGGGTAGACCATTTAGGACAGAGATAAGGAGAAAAGTCTTCACCCAGAGAATGGTGGCTGTGTGGAATGCTCTGCCCCAGAGGGCAGTGGAGGCCCAGTCTCTGGATTCATTGAAGAAAGAGAGTTGGATAGAGCTCTCAAAGATAGTGGAATCAAGGGTTATGGAGATAAGGCAGGAACAGGATACTGATTAAGGATGATCAGCCATGATCATATTGAATGGTGGTGCAGGCTCGAAGGGCAGAATGGCCTACTCCTGCACCTAGTGTCTATTGTCTATTGTCTATTCCCTGTTAGGCTGCTTGCATTGAAATAAGTGCAGTTTAATTTATTAGTCCTACCTTGTCCCGGCCTGCCCTGAACATTTGACTCACTTCTGTTCTCAGCTGTACCCATCTCAGATCGATCTCTTTCCTCACTATCTCCCTAGGTCCCACCCCGCTCCCCCCACCCCCCACCTTACTAGTTTAAATCCTCCCAAGCAGTTCTAGCAAATTTCCCTGCCAGTATATTAGTCCCCTTCCAAATTAGGTGCAATCTGTCCTTCTTGTACAGGTCACTTCTACCCCAAAAGAGATTCCAATGATCCAAAAATGTGAATCCTTCTCCCATACACCAGCTCCTCAGCCATGCATTCATCTGCTCTATCCTCCTATCCCTGCCCTCTCTAGCTCGTAGCAGTAGGAGTAATCCAGATATTATTACCCTTGAGGACCTCCTTTTTAAATTTCTGCCTAACTCTCTGCAACCTCTCTTCAGAGTCTCAACCTTTTCCCTTCCAATGTTGCTGATTCCAATGTGGACAATGACCTCCTGCTGGCCCCTCTCCACGTGAGAACACTCTGCATCCTCTCTGAGACATCCTTGATCCTGGCACCAGGGAAACAACACACCATTCTGCTTTTTCTCTGCTGGCCACAGAAACGTCTGTCTGTATCTCTGACTACAGAATCCCCTAATACAATTGATCTCTTGGAAGCCGACGTACCCCTTGTTGCATTAGAGCCAGTCTCAATACCAGAAATTTGGCTGTTCGTGCTACATTCCCCTGAGAATCCATTACCCCGAGATTTTCCAAAACAGCATACCTGTTTGAAATGGGTATATCCACAAAAGACTCCTGCACTAGCTGCCTACCTCTCTTACCCTTCCTGGAGTTAACCCATCTATGTGACTGTATCTGAGACTTTACCCCCTTCCTATAACTGCCATCCATCATGTACTGTTGCTGTTGCAAATTCCTCATCGCTTCTATCGGCCTCTCCAACTGATCCACTGATAAGATTCGCATCCAACAGCATTTATGGCAGATATAATCCGTAGTAACCCTTAAACTCTCTTTAATCTCCAACATCTTACAAGAAGTACATCTCTCTCTCTCTCTCTCTCTCTCCTGCACTGTCCTCACCATGTGCTTCCTTTGTCTGATCTTCTCCCTTTTAAACTGCTGTTGTTATTCCTTTTTTTTCCAAAGTTCCAAAACAATGCAACAGCATATAAAACAGTAATTGCTGCTCCTGGAATTCAAGGAAATCACCTCCAACACCTCAAATACCTCAAAAAAAGGAGCAGCTCTTACAGCCAGAAATTTTTCCCATCCTCCATCTTAATCCTTCCTTTTTTTTAACAGTATGGAAACAGGCCCTTCAGCCCAACAAGTCCACACTCAACCCTCCAAAGAGTAACCCACCCAGACCCATTTCCCTCTGACTAATGCACCTAACACTATGGGCAATGTTAGCATGGCCAATTCACCTGCCCTGCACATCTTTGGACTGTGGGAGGAAACCAGAGTACCTGGAGGAAACCCACACAGGGAGTCACCCGAGGCTGGAGTCAAACCTGGGACCCTGGTGCTGTGAGGCAGCAGTGCTAGCCACTGAGCCACCGTGCCATGTATCTGTTGCCCATACCCTTCTAGGTGACATAAGTCATGGGTTTGCAAGGTGCTGTCTGAGGAGACTTGGTGCATTGTGACTTGGTGGTAGAGGGAAGGAATTTTGAGGGTATTAAATGCAATGCCAGTCACAATGATATTGAGCTTGCGTATTATTGAAGTTGCACTTGTCCAGGCAATTGTTGAGTATTCCATCAAACTCCTGATTTGTGCCTTGTAGATGGTAGATAAGTTTTAGAATCTCACTGAGAAATCCTCAGCTTCTAACCTGAACTGGTAGCCATGTGTTTATATAGTTGGTGCAGTTCAGTTGCTAGTAATTGACAATGGGATGTTAATAGTGGAGGTTTCAGTGTAGTAGTGCCATTGAATATCAAGGAATGATGGTTAGATTCTCTCCTTTTGGTGATGGTTATTCCTGGTATCTGTGGGGCATGGATCTCATATGCCACCTATCAGCCTAAGTCTGAATACTGTCCTGATTTTGTTGTTTTTGGACATAGACTGCTTCTGTAACTGAGAAGTCATGACTGATGCAGTTTGCAATGTGCAGTTGTGAGTAATATCCTATGTCTGACCTTATGATGAAGACAGGTCACTGATGAAGCAACCGAGGTGCTTGTGCCTAGAACACTACACCGAATAACTTTTACTGAGGCTGATACCATTGTTCTACAACAACCCCAACCCTCTTCCTTTGTGCCAGATATTACTCCAACCAGCAATTCCCACTAATTCCTGCTGACTTGGGTTTTGTGAGGGCTCCTTGATGTCACACTTGATCAAATGCTGCCTTGATATCAGGGGGGTTCACCTCCAATTCCCCTCTGTAGTCCATGTTTGGAGAAAAGCTGTAATAAGTCAGAAGTTAAGTGGATCTGGCAGAATCCAACTGAGTGTTGGTGAACAGGTTGGGTAAATGCACTCTTGATGACACTTTGCGTCACTTTGCTGATGACTGAAAGTAGGCTGATGGATCAGAAATTAGCTGGGTTGGATTTATCCTAAGACCATAAGACGATAAGACATAGGAATGGAAGTAAGGCCATTTGGCCCATCGCTCCACGCCGCCATTTAATCATGGCTGATGGGTAATCTAACCTGCTTGTCGTGGCCTGGACATATCCAGACAACTTCCTGTATTGTCAAGTGTATGCCAGTGTTGTAACTCTAATGGATAGCTTGGCTAATGCTGGAGCACAAATCCTCTTATTATTGACTTAATGTTGCCCGAACCTATAGTCTTTGCAGTATGAGGTGCCTCCAGCTGTTTGATATCACATGAAATGAATCAAATTAGCCAAAGACTGCCATCTGTAAAGCTAGCAACATCAGGATAAAATTGAGATGTATCATCCAGTCAATACTTCGACCAAAAATGCTTGTAAATTCTTCAACCTTGAGTTTTTGCCAATACTTCTTGCAATGAGACAGAGGGAGTAGTGTAGTATAATGAAACTGGATGAAACAGCAGTTAGTGCCGATGCTTGAGAGTTGATCAGTTGTTCAGAGTCAGTGGGCGGGAAGTGCAGAGGACAGGAAGGATTAATAGTTTGCGAGGAAGGAATGAGTGAGATCCATTGAGTGGACATGATTCATGTAACAGTGACAGTTGTAATTGATGAGCTTTGGTGAGATTTGATTGATGGGAAAAGAATGGAGTGGCAGAGTTAGAGTGTCTGATGATCCTATGAGTATGAAATAACATAGAGATTATAGTGGCACTTAATCTTATAAAATATAAAAGATTATTAACCTTCTTTATGCACTGCTGAATGTATCCAGGACACAGCACTAACTTTGGTTGCTATCTCAGTCCAGGCCACTGGTCCTGATGTCATGATCTCATTGCCAGTCAGCAGAATACAGTACCATTCTCCTTTCCATCAACTCATCCACCAGCACAACCAAATCCCTGTTGGCTAACTGAGGAGCTAACTTGTATTTCTTAGGCCATTTCCTTAGGATGACAGTGCAGGACCAGTGAAGGGCAGTTTCTGGCCTGTCTCATCTGAAGTGCTGTAGAGCTGGGAATTAAATATGCACGAGCAGAGTAAAATTTGCAAGCAGCAGCAGCAGCAGCAAGAATTTTCACCTCTCTTGCCATGTGATTCCATGACACAGTGCTGCAGAGGCCAGGTGCATGGTTAATTATATGAAGAGAAGAAGCTTTTGTGAGGGAAATCACAATTGGCCATGGCTACCCCTTTCAACCATTCCCTCTGTGACTACCTGGTCAGGTCCACGCCACCAACAACTGATTTTGGCTGTGCTGGCATTAGTAGATAGAGTTGCTATGATTCAATGTTTTTTCTAAAATAGTTATTCATACTTCACATTTTTAATTCTGCTAGCTTTAAAAAAATGTAGTTAATCATATGAAATCAGAGCAGAATTAGACCACTCAAGTCCTCATGCCAGTCATTAAGCCACGAAGTCAGTCATTGGTCAAGTTTTGTAATAAAGCAGTGTTACAAAGAATCACCTTGAGACCTAATTTGGGCCGATGGATGTGTCTCTGGTTTGTTTCAAAAATAAATGGGATGCCTGCTGATTTTCCATTGCAGTCATTGGAAAGATCAAACTGTGTATCGAAGCTAAGGTTATATCTTCAAATTATACAAAAATACAAAATTAATGAGTTGGAATACCAACAACTAGTAAGTTGAGAAAAATATGTTTGTATTAGACTGTTTGTTTATCATTTGTCTAATCTTTTTTCTTAATACATGATTTTTTGTTGGCGCATTCATCCTTGTCTATGTGTTCACTCTTCATAGGACACATGATTGTGAAAATGTATGATAGCCCAAATGTAAAATGCGCCCATGAACAAGAAAGCTGGAAAAACCTGCTCCACTTGTTTCAGACAACCTGTCCTGAATGTATGTACAGACAGTCATAGAGTCATTGAGTTACACCGCACGGAAACAGGCTCTTTTGTCCAACTCACCCATGCCAACCAGACATCCTAAACTAATCTAGCCCCATTTGCCAGCATTTGGTCCATATCCCTATATACCCTTCATGTTCCTGTGCCTATCCAGATGCCTTTTAAATGTTGTAATTGTAAGAACCTCCACCATCTCCTCTGGCATCAAAGACAAGAGGATGACTGAAAGTGCATTAGATTATGGGTATATAATAATGTAAGTTGCACATACATACACAATTTCACCATTAGAATTATGGAGGATTGTGACCAACAGTGTGGAGAACTTCCATTATTTCATCAGGATAACTGTATTTATACAGCCGCATTTTCCAAATTACAACAGTGGCTACACTTTGAAAGTATTTAACTGGGTGGAAGCACATTAAGTCATTTTGAATTCATGAAGTAAGCTAAACAAAGGAAAACTGACATTTATCTTTGTCAACCTGACTGCATATTTTATATGCTACTTTTTATATAGTTGTTACAGAGATACTGAAACATTCTTTTCCAACCTTTCCAGGTTATTAAAGGACTTCTCTATCCTCATTCTTTCTTTCTGCCAGCACCCTTCATCTTACCCCTCCCCCTTTCCCCACCTTCTTTCTGGTATTCTTCCTCATCCTCTCCCTAGTTACTGATTCCAATGAAGAAACAATGTTTGATGTGTTTATGAATAATTCCAGGAATAATGTGAGATTCAGCGTACATATTGTTGATGAAAAGTTTACTTATGACTCCAAGAGCTGTGCAGAATTAACTTTCATGAAATGTCTGTCCCATTGTGACAGAGAATCAGGTAGCAAAATAAATTAGTAAGATTTTTAGCCATTTAGGCAATCAAAGGATGTGGAAATGGGGTAAGAAAGTTCGGGTTTATGTAGAAGATATTATCTTTTGAATGACAGAACAGGCTTGAAGGGTGGGAATATTTACTTCTGCTCAATTTTCATACATTCTTATGCATGTTCTGAGTTTGTTAACGGGTGTATGCTAAGTTAGCAGGAAACCAATTTAGTGTTAAAATGCATTCAGCTGTGTTTGGGAAAAGAAAGCATTGCCTCTCCTGGTTACTATTCAATGACCACTGATAGAAAATGTTGATGTAGTGTGTGGATTGCGTGTCATTGTGAAACTCTCCATGGTCACACAACTTGCTGCCATTTACCATCTGGAATGAGAATTAGAATTAGGTTTATGCTAATGTACACTTAAGTTACAAAAGAACAGGAATACAGTGACAACTGTACATGTCACCAATACCTGGGATCATCTTAGGTATCAAGTACCTAGGTACAAATTTTAGCTACAAAAAGTAGAGAAAATAAAGAAAAAAGTTAAACTACTAGTTAGGGAAATAAGAAGTAAAGTTAAAATTAAAGATATTACAATCTTTCTATTAGGGCTTCCATGTGGCCTGTCTAGGCTTCGCCTGTTCATAAACAGTAGCCATTTTCACTCTGAGCCCACAGGCACCGTCCCCACTCCAGGCCGCAGGTCGCGCCCCATCCAGCTGGATCACTAGCCACTGTCACCCTTCTGTATCAGGTCAATGACCACCGTCCTGCGCTCTGGACTGCTGACTGCCGTCCCCATGCTCTGGGCCATTGGCAGAAGAGGTAAAAGACAGAAGAGAAGTAAAGCACAAGAGAAAGAAATAAAGAGAAGGAGAAAAAAAGAAAAGGAATGGACAGAGTGGCAAGCTCTGGATGAAGTGTCCTACTCCACCACCATCTTGGACCAGTCTAGAATCATACATAAGGCATTCCATGACAGCAAAGTAAGAAATAAAAAATGCACGTTGTGTACCATTTCATTTCATCTCAAAGAAACATTTCAAAGTGCCACACATACAATGATTAACTTTCAAATGTAGTGATTGTTGATCACAGACAAACTAACAATCAAACAAGCACCATTCTGGCCAGGGAAGTGAGGACGGTGTTGGGGAGCAGTTGCAGAAAAAAAACCGGGATAAATATTGCCAGGAATACCAAGTAAGATCTTGTTAAATTTAAGTCAATACCTCATAATTATTCTTTAATTATGCTTCCCATTTCCCAGTTGGCCAGGTTGATAAACTGAATGGCTCTAATGGGTAGGAAAGTCTGTGAGAAAAGAACATAGCAATGGCTTGTCCCCAGCAATAATCAGGAAGGATCAGGTTTGTTGAGGCAGTTGGAGGCCAGGCAGTCATGTGGCAAGGAGACAAATGTTGGGGGTTGAAATGGGGAGAAGGTGAGAGGTTGAATTTAGAGTCTGAATACTTTTAAGGCTGAGTTAGATAGATTCTGGATTGATAAGGGAGCCAAAGGATGTGAAGGTAGGCAGGAAGGTGTACTTGAGGTAACAGTCAAGTCAGTCATAACCTTATAAAATGTTGGAGCAGGCGTAAGGCACAGAATAGTCTACTCCTGCTACTAATACGTATACTGAGATACACAACAGATGATGTAACAGATAATGTTACTGTCACAATCATGATCAAGAATGGAATCTGATCTTAATACGTGGACTTTCATCGACTGAAATAGTATTAAAATGGAAAACATTTATTTAAAATTGCCACATCAATCAGTTAATTATACAGGGTTGCTAAGTTTTATGAAATTAATTTTAATAAGTAAAATCATCTGAACTGAAAATAACATTTTTTATGAAAGGTACTGAAATTAGTGCAATAAGTTAGGTATTAAGAAACACTCATCTCCAATTTTGATTTATACCTGAATGATAAGTTTCACACATTAGAAGATGAAAATATCACCTGCAATTATTAAGCTTGGAAAACAGACGTTGAAATATACAAATAAGGTGGTATTTCCAAAAATTGCTTTAAGTAGTGCAGGAGAGATTGACTTGTGATATCAGAACTCGAGAAAGCACTCTTTCTGTCTGTCTACCTCTCAAAGGACCAAACACAAAATAGGGAGGAACATTTGGACACTGAGAACTTCAGACTATCACTAGGATTATGATTGGGATTGGGTCAGGATTAGGGTCCTTAAACTATTTTTGTCAAACTAAAGGACACTATGACAGGAGATCAGATCCCTTCAGAGGTCAGGATTTGGAAACCCTCCAATTCCCTCGATACATCCCAGTTTAATAAGCTCACTACCTGCTCCTGAGTCTATCAACCAGGCTGAGATCTGAATAGGTGGCAGTACACCTGCACACCGTCCTCATTCCAAATTCTGTGCCTCAGCCCAAAAGCCGGTCTGGAAAGGGACTGTTGAGTAAGTTTGTCTCTCCAGAGCAGCAGCCTGACCACTGAATGTTTCAGAACTTTCTGTTTTTATTTTTGAAAACGTTTATCTCTGCTTGCCTGATGTACAGAAACTTGTAACTATTTAGAGGACAGGCACCTCATGTTTGATCCAATATTCCACAGCTAAGTAGAAGCACCTCAAAAGCACCCCTTTCCAGTCTCGAAAGGGGCGTGCGTGGCACAGTGGTTAGCACTGCTGCCTCACAGCGCCAGAGACCCGGGTTCAATTCCCGCCTCAGGTGACTGACTGTGTTGAGTTTGCACATCCTCCCTGTGTTTGCGTGGGTTTCCTTCAGGTGCTCCGGTTTCCTCCCACAGTCCAAAAATGTGCAGGTTAGGTGAATTGGCCACGCTAAATTGCCCGTAGTATTAGATGAAGGGGGTGAATGGGTCGAGGTGGGTTGCGCTTCGGCGGGTCAGTGTGGACTTGTTGGGCCGAAGGGCCTGCTTCCACACTGTATGTACTCTAATCTAAGCTGCAATTTGCATTATGGAAGCAGGTCAGTCATTACTCATTTTCTGCTGACAGTCAGAAGTCAAGAGGAAATAAAAAAGCAGCTCCCTTTTGACGAATCTGGGCAGTTGTCAGCTACAGGTCGCACACACTGTCTGTTTAGGCACTGCTCTGTTTGCCTATTATGTGCCAGATGCAATATTTACAAAAGCGAAAAACAGTGAAAAAACTTGTTGACTTTGTCGGTTATCCAAACCTCAACATTACTTTTTTTTGAAAGGTTAGATTTTATTTCCAGGCGAATGATTAAATAAACACCTACAAGCGCACTTCTGGTCCGTGTAACATTTAGTAACACTGCACACTCAGATCTTTGTACTGACTGCCAATTATTCAAGTTGCTGCCTTAACAAAACCAGGCAGTTATATCTTAGAATTATCACCGTGAGGCTGAATGAATGTCTAATTTTGGTCCCTGTGCTGTTCAAGTAATCCTGGAACAGAGGTAAGGTCAGAAGCAGGCGTGTCTGAACTTGAATACTTTGCTGTATTTGCACTGGATCCAAACTCTCGAGTGTTTGTTTTCCCATTCTTTTTAACTGGCAAAGTGCAACTATAATGATGGGAATTGTTTTTACTTTATCAGTGAGTTGAAAAGAGAAAAGGAACTTACAACTGTTTGGATACAGCAAGGATTTAATTTATCTGGTAGCTTTTTACTCTCTCCATTCTGGCTGTGATTGGAATTTACAAATTGCACTGAAGCTGCACGTTTCTCTTCCATGGCAAGATGTAGTGCACGAATGTTCTTTATTCTTTCATGGAATATGGGCATTATTAATCCTTTACTGTACATCCTTCATTGCTCTTGAACTGAGATAGCCTTTCCAGAAGGTAGGAAAGATGTAACAACATTGTTGTGGGTTTGGAGTCACCAATATAGGCCGGACCAAGTAAGGACAACAGACTTCCTTTCCTAAAGAGGATTAATGAACTAGACGGGATTTTACAACAATCTTTATGGTCACCATTACTTAGACTAGATTTACTAATCAGATTAAAATTCCACCAATGACTGTAGTGAGTTATGAATACAAGTTCCCAAAGCATTTACCTTGGCCTTTGAACTACTAGCCCAGTGACATTCCCACTACCTCCACCTAAAATCATTGCATTTAGTGCAGTGCAGAGCCTGAGGTGATAAAATATTCTATCGGTCAGTACAGAGTTTTACTGTGGGGTTCTTGACATTTGTCTTTGACATGGCTGGAAGGAGAAAACACCATCTGTCTTTATGGGCAGGATCATGCTGACCTGAGAAAGGGTCACCAGACCCGAAGCTTTAACTTTGATTTCTCTTCACAGATGCTGCCAGACCTGCTGAGCTTTTCCAGATACTTCTGTTTTTGTTCCTGGAGATGCTGTTTGGTAGGGTGGTGCTTAAGCAGGACCTGCTATGACAGCAGACCATGCCTGTCTGCCCCAAGGTAGTGACCCACATTAAAGCAATCAGCCATGTAGAAATCACTGCAACAGAGCAAGAAAGGGCCAAGTTAAAGAATTGAGGGTTTTTCTGGGATTTGGAAACAGGACCTCTCACATTAACTACATCTATCTGAAGTGAAAAACATACCACTATACCAATGAGCCAACAATGACCAATTCTTTGTTTTATGCTGAATCTAATTATTAATTGTGGAGGATAAGCTTAACAAGAAGACGCGTCTATCTTACATGGTAAGGTGTAGCTTATTGCATACTAGCCAGGCTCTTGTGGTGTTGTGGTAAAAGTCCCTTCCTCTGATCCAGGAGGCCTGGTTTCAAGTCCTACCTGTCCCAGATGGGTGTAATAGAGTTCCTGAACAGATTGATTAGAAACTATATATTGCATACTAGTGGGGTTCTTGTGGTGCAGAGGTAATGTCCTGACCTCTGAGCTTGGAGACCAAGATTTAAGTACCACTTACTCCATAGATCTATAATAACATTTCTATAGCAGGTTGATTCCAAGAGATGTTTTGCTTGCTAGCAATATATGAAATCAGCATTACTAAAAGGGAGAATTATAACAAACAGTGGTCAGATATGTTGTGTCTTTCTCCATCAGGACCTTATACAAGACTAACTGTTTCATGAACTAAAGGCTGCATGATGTCATCAGATTTGTGAAGATGGTGCAACTTCAACATTAAATTCTTCAGAAATATTAATTTTGTAATAAATAAAACACAACAACTGGGTAGGCTTTCAAAGTTTAAGAACCCCCTGTCGAAATAAGGGGTTTCAAAGTATTCTTAATCAGATATTCAGTTTGAGGGTTTAAATTGTGTGCGTGGTGTTAAGCTTAAATGAAGGTGAGGGTATGAAGACCGATTTGGCTAATATAAACTGGGAAAATTGGACAAAAGATAAGACAGTAGAAGAGCAGTGATAGACTGGTAGTTACCACGGATGTAATGCAGCTGAACAAACAGTAACTTGTTTATAAGCAGAACACCGAATGTTGTGCCATGATAATAAACAACACAAATTGAGTACAGGAGTGCATGTGCTCTTTAAGTGCATCTGCCTCTTGGTCAGATAGCTTTCATATGAAATCCTAATCAATTTGCAGTGTTCGAATAAAATGGAACTAGAATTTTACCCTATTATTGAAATTTACCTTTTAAAAATCGAGTTGAAATTTGGATGAATACCAGTCCTTTTCCAGTTTGTATTAGTGAGTTGAAGAGTAGAAGGGGAGAGTAGAAAAAAGAAGAAAGGAGAAGTTGGCCATTATTAGCTCCTTACCCACTTCCAATTTAAACATTTAATCTAGCTGTAGATCTGAAGAAACGTCCACAAATCCACACAAATGTGAATTTTAAGTCCAAACTCTATAAAATCAATGCAGTTTTCTCACTTTCCTCAATTCTACTGTCTTGTTATATGACTTGTTGTAATGTTTTAGTTGTGGCGTCTGATGTGCATCAGCTTTTCATTTTCTGTAATAAATTAATAATTACAAAAGTAGTTGCATTTCAACACTACATGTGTAAAATAACTTATTAAAGTATTGTCAATTCACATGGAGTAACAATCATTAATTCCTAAACAGTCCCCTCTAAACTGAATTTCCCTTAGGTGTGCTTGCTTAAAGATATCTGTCTGTCTCTCTCTCTCTCTCGCTAATGGAGAGAGATGCCTATGGTCCTCTGCAGACCATAAATACAGAATAATGGGAACGGCCTTCAGTCTCCTCAACTGATAATTCATTTTACCATCTGTGAGTTATGCCATTTTTCAAAGTAAAAGTAATTTAACACAATGAACGATTATTAACTTTTAAATTATTAACAGTACTGGGGAAATGGCTTTTAGCTTGGCTCAGTTGGTTGATTTCTAGACTTTGATCCACAAACAAGTCCAGTTGTTGAAGTCCAGTAATGAAAACAAAGTTTAAAAATTGGAAAGAGAAAAGATACTTCAACTGCATCTAAAGTATCATTGAACTAAGGACTGCTGGTTTGTCACAATTGTATTTCCTAAACTTAGCATAATGATAAAACTACTTCAGGATTTAATTAGTTGCATTAGAGATGTAAGTAGAACTGATGAGCTTGATTTTAATTCTCACCACCCCAAACCTACACCTGTGGGAAATGTCACTGCGTACAGCTGATTAAAATTAAAGCTGATTTAACAACCAGGCTTCAAAATACTCTGTCCCCAACTAAAATGGCTGTCAAAACCAAGTGAGATAAATTCCGCCACTGACCCATAAGGAGTTCTTAGCAAAATAAAAAACTCCTGGCTGAAAATCCTGGATTGTAGGAATTGGGTGGAGTAGAAGTAAGGTGGTCCAGGATTTCTTTATCAGGCCTGAATTCTTGTTTGTCTGGACTTAAGAGGGAAATACTGTGCACATTTACCTTGTTGGGCCTATTTCCACCCAAGTTGTTTTTAGTAAGTTGTCTCTGACAGAAAGACAACCAACACTTGCTCCCTCTCTCCTCCATGTATCTGATTGGGTTCCAAGGTAATCATATTTAAAGACATCTACCAGTTTGGAGTGTTATTGTGTTAGATGATGATTCTGAAAAGGTTGATGTTGGGAAGTGCAAAATGTTTCACGCCGTCTCATGACATCATGCAGGCTTGAATGAAGATAAGGCAGAACGTCTTCGATCTCAGCATGTAGACCTGTATCCACAGGTCTCCTCATAGTCCTGGCAACTATGTGGATGATAACTAATGCAATTGCTTTCA
Organism: Chiloscyllium punctatum; assembly: GCF_047496795.1. Lineage (NCBI taxonomy): Eukaryota > Metazoa > Chordata > Chondrichthyes > Orectolobiformes > Hemiscylliidae > Chiloscyllium > Chiloscyllium punctatum. The sequence goes on from NC_092764.1 coordinate 20,872,471, forward strand.
TGTAATAAACTATACCTTGTTCAAGGCAACAGCCACTTTGTGCTAAGACTCAGTTTGTGATGGGAAACTATCCCAAACAGAAGCTGCTAAAGATTGGCATCCCAAACCCAAATGCAACATTGCAATCAACAATATCGATTGGAAATTGAATTTATGTGCACCATTGAAATAGTTATCAGTGGTGAACATTAGGTAACTCAGTGAGAATTTCAGTGGAGCCAAGAACATCGAATTTTAGTAGTCCCACGATTAAGACTGGATGACTACAGTGACTTTATGGCTTTAAGAATGACTCGTCCACACAGTAACTATAACAGCCAAACTCAAGGAAAGATCAGCAAAGGAGAAATACCACTTTTACTTGAGATTCAGTAAGAAACACTGAAATAAGTGCCAGAAGCTAGTCTACGCTGACAGTTCCATATTCACTGGGAACTGAGAATTAAAGGAGCAATGCTGATTAAAGATTCAGCTAGGAAGTGAACAGACATCAGAGCTCCATGAGTAAAGTTTAAAATATTACTGTGGGCAATCAGAACACTTTTAAAATTGTTTTTGAACTGAAGGCTTGTGCCAGTGGTGTGTTGCAAGCATCAGTGCCAGTTCCACTGCTTTTTATCATTTATATTAATGATTTGGATGAGAATGTAAGAGGTATCATTAGTAAGTTTGCAGAAAACACCAAAATAGGTGATGTAGTGGACAGTGATGAAGATCATCTCAGAGTACAATGGAACCCTGATCAGATGGGTCAATGAGGCAAAGAGTAGCCGATGGATTTTAATTTAGATAAATGTGAGGTGTTGCATTTTGGTAAGGCAAACCAAATTAGTGGTAGGCCCTTGGGGAATGTTGGCAAATAAAGTGACTTATGGGTGCAGGTACAGAGTTTCTTGAAAGAGAAGGCAGGATAGACAAGGTGATAAAGAAGTTGTTTGGCTTTCTTGCCTTCATTGGTCAGTGCATTAAGTATAGGAGTTGTGACTATACAGGACATTGATGAGGCCACTTTTAGAATACTGCATTCAAAGTTTGTGAGAAGATTTGTAGCTTGGGTGCTCGTTGTTGTGGTTCTGTTCACCGAGCTGAGAATTTGTGTTGCAGATGTTTCGTCCCCTGTCTAGGTGACATCCTCAGTGCTTGGGAGCCTCCTGTGAAGCGCTTCTGTGATATTTCCTCCAGCATTTGTAGTGGTTTGAATCTGCCGCTTCCGGTTGTCAGTTCCAGCTGTGTAGCTACTAAGGATAGCTGGTCATGTCGTTTCGTGGCTAGTTGGTGTTCATGGATGCGGATCGTTAGCTGTCTTCCTGTTTTCCTATGTAGTGTTTTGTGCAGTCCTTGCATGGGATTTTGTACACTACATTAGTTTTGCTCATGCTGGGTATCGGGTCCTTCATTCTGGTGGGGAGTTGTCTGAGAGCGGCTGTTGGTTTGTGTGCTGTTATGAGTCCTAGTGGTCGCAGTAGTCTGGCTGTCAGTTCGGAAATGCTCTTGATGTATGGTAGTGCGGCTAGTCCTTTGGGTTGCAGCATGTCCTCGTTCTGTTGTCTTTCCCTTAGGCATCTGTTGATGAAATTGCATGGGTATCTGTTTTTGGCGAATACATTGTATAGGTGTTCTTTTTCCTCTTTTTGCAGTTCTGGTGTACTGCAGTGTGTTGTGGCCCTTTTGAACAGTGTCTTAATGCAACTCCTTTTGTGTGTGTTGGGGTGGTTACTTTCGTAGTTCAACTACCATACATCAAGAGCATTTCCGAACTGACAGCCAGACTACTGCGACCACTAGGACTCATAACAGCACACAAACCAACAGCTACTCTCAGACAGCAACTCACCAGAAAGAAGGACCCGATACCCAGCATGAGCAAAACCAATGTAGTGTACAAAATCCCATGCAAGGACTGCACAAAGCTCTACATAGGAAAACAGGAAGACAGCTAACGATCCGCATCCGTGAACACCAACTAGCCACGAAACGACACGACCAGCGATCCGTGGGTGGCACAGTGGCACAGTGGTTAGCACTGCTGCCTCAGAGCGCCAGAGACCAGGGTTCAATTCCCTCCTCAGGCGACTGACTGTGTGGAGTTTGCACGTTCTCCCCATGTCTGCGTGGGTTGCCTCTAGGTGCTCCAGTTTCCTCCCACAGTCCAAAGATGTGCAGGTCAGGTGAATTGGCCATGCTAAATTGCCCATAGTGTTAGGTAAGGGTTAAATGTAGGGTTATGGGTGGGTTGCGCTTCAGCGGGTTGGTGTGGACTTGTTGGGCCGAAGGGCCTGTTTCCATACTGTAATGTAATCTAATCTAATCCTTAGTAGCCACACACACAGATGACAAGCAACATGAGCAACATGACTGGGACAACACTACTATTATAGGACAAGCCATACATAGAACAGCCAGGGAATTCCTAGAGGAATGGCATTCATCCACAGATTCTATCAATAAGCACATCGACCTGGACCCAATATACCGACCACTGCAACAAACAGCTGGAACTGGCAACCGGAAGTGGCAGAGAAAACCCACTATAAATGCTGGAGGAAATATCACAGAAGCACTTCACAGGAGGCTCCCAAGCACTGAGGATGTCACCTAGACAGGGGACGAAACGTCTGCAACACAAATTCCCAGCTCGGCGAACAGAACCACAACAATACTGCATTCAGTTCTGGTCTCCCCACTAGAGGAAATATGTTGTTCAACTGGAAAAGTATCAGAAAAGATTCACAAGGATGTTATCAGGATTTGAGGGTTACAGCTATAGCGATAGGCTGAATAGGCTAGGGCCGTTTTCCCTAGAGCATTGGAGGTTGAGGGCTGACCTGGTAGAGGTTTATAAAATCATGAGGGGCATGGATAGGGAGAATAACCAAAGTCTTTTTCCCAGGGCAGGGAAGTCCAAAACTAAAGGGTATACATTTAAGGTGAGAGGGGAAAAAATTTAAAAGGGATCTGTGGGGTAACATTTTCATGCAGAGCATGGCGTGAGTATGGAATGAGAAAGTGGTGGAGACTAGTACAATTACAACATGAATAGTAAGGGAGACAGGCCAAATGCTGGCAAATGGGACTCGATCAGTTTAGGATATCTGTTCGGCATGGATGAGTTGGTCCAAAGGGTCTATTTGCATGCTGTATAATTGAGTCTATGACTATAATTGACAGAACAGAATCAGATAAGAAGGCTATAAGTTAAAGAAGAAGTACTTATAGCTTACAATGAGTGCTTCTGGTATAATGAGCAGACACTGTAAGGAACAGCTATGGTAGGGACATCCAGTAATGTAAAGCAAGGTCACTGCAGCAGTAACATTAAAAAGCCAAGCAACAAAAGTGCAATTTATTAGCCTAAAATAGCAGAAGAAGATTGTAAAAAGGCTATTGAGGCTGTGAAAAATGTGGGAGATTCACAACTTAAATCACAGTTCAAGTACAAAGAATTTATTAAGGCTACATGCATCAGGTTTTATTTGTGAAAGTAGTGGAAAAGAATAAGCATTTTTATTTGACTGTGAAAGGTCGGAAATCATCCAAAAAAGCAGGAAAACTCATTTTGCCTTCAGATTTTTGGAAAACCTCCATTTTGACTGAAAGCCATCGGAAAATCATCAAACAAAGCAATATTTGCTATATTACAGCACTTAATGCTTTAAGATAAGGAAATTAAACCCACGTTGCTTTAATCACACAGTTTTGATTCCTTTAAAGCAAGGAAAATTAAACAGCATTAGCATATAGCAGATTTAAATGTCTGTCAAGCAAACAAAATAAAGCAGCATCTATATGTTCTGGGACTAAAATCTTTAAAGCAAGGAGAAAAATGCAACACTGAGGTACTCCAGAATTGAAAAGCTTTGAAGAAAGAAGGATCAACAGCTATGTTAGGAAAAAATGGCAATAGAAATAATACTGCCTATCATATTTAATCTCAGGAGTGGGACAAATAGAATTCAAGGTTGTACATCTTGGAGAAAATATTTCTTAAGATTTAGGATTACTTCCACATTATTCCCAGAAGATGTGTAGAGACACCCATGCATTCCTAGCAGAAATTGGTGATTCAGCTACCTTACATTTGACAGAACTTGTTTATGTCAATTGACATCTCAATAATTTTAATCTTGAAACAGGGGTGAATGTTACTGTTTTATCCTATAATTTGCCATTTGTGAAGAAGCAGAAGGTACAGCCTACAGAGATGAAATTACATGGTTTAGAATTCACAAGTTTAAGGTAACATTAGAACACAAAGATTGTGGGTGGCACAGTGGTTAGCACTGCTGCCTCACGCCGCTAGAGACCCAGGTTCAATTCCCGCCTCAGGCAACTGACTGTGTGGAGTTTGCACATTCTCCCCGTGTCTGTGTGGGTTTCCTCCCACAGTCCACAATGTCCAGGTTAGGTGAATTGGCTATGCTAAATTGCCTGTAGTGTTAAGTGAAGGGGTAAATGTAGGGGAATGGGTCTGGGTGGGTTGCGCTTTGGCAGGATGGTGTGGACTTGTTGGGCCGAAGGGCCTGTTTCCATACTGTAAGTAATCTAATTTTGAGTTCTCAGAAAATGCAACCTTAATTCTTAGTCAAGTACCCTCACTCCACAGCATGTCTTGACCTCAATATTCTTGAAGTAACAGAAAGAGTTGAATCAGTTGCAATGAACAGTGAACAGGTCAAGTGAGACCAAGCTGTGCTGAAACTGTTCAGTGACAAACCAATCAAAGAGCATTTGTCCAGACAAATTGTTGTTGAATAACCGCTCAAGGGAAAACTGGTAGAAGATTTCAATGATCATCCCAGACTTATGCCAGAAGCCAAAAAGAAGAAACAATCAGTTGAGATTATTTATATTGGTTTTGTATTGTCAACAAAATTGAAATCTGTAAATACACGAAGGTCGAAAGTAGTGCTTTCCAGCCCTATTATCACTGAATGAAATTCAGGTCATAGAAACCAGCAACATTTATGAGAAGATGCAAATTATGGGCTAAGGTTGAGGACTACAACCCATTTGATCTCATTGAACAATCTTTAACTGAAATTGTTCAGGTACCAACAAAGCCTGATAAGAAAATTGTAATAGAAGATTTGAATGTGATGTCAGATGATGAAACAACATAATTTTGAGAGAAATGTTTCAATTCTTTGTCTCCTAAAAAATAAATATCAGTATTGGTAATAGAGGTTAGCTAACAGCAATTTCCAGTAGAATCATTGAGGATGTAAACAACAGAAAGACAGCCACTGAGTACAAATTAAGACATTCAACCTAATCTACAAGTTAATGCAGGGATTCACATACTTCAACATAGATTTATCAGTAGATTGGTAATAAATGTTTGCTTCAGATTGGCAATGAGCTGCATTCAATTTCATGGAAGCCAGTACTGACTTTGGAAAATCAATGTCCACAAATTCAGGAGAGGGTCAGCAGGAAACTACTCGGCTCAGAAATCCAGGTGTAGCATTTGGTCCCCTGCTTTGCATGGAGGAACCTTGCAGTGAAGAGAGCATCAGCAACAAGGAAACCACTTAGTCCCATGTTACAAACATTATATTGAGCTGGAAGGGCCAGGTTTGGATGTGGTCACCAAAACAGAACCTTGGACTTTGACTTTTCACTAACAGAAAAGGTGTCACAAACATTCTTTTAGCTCTTGTCATTTGAGGAGGGCGAGAAACAGAGCAAAGCAAATGACTCTGGATTTATTCGATATGAACTTGCTTTGCTGTCACTTATTTTTGCTTTGGAAAACAAGATAGCATGAGAGTCAAGAGTCTGAAAACCTTATTCTAACCGGAAGAGAGATATGTTCCTGCTATATCTCAGCACCTGACTGTAAATAAAAAGAAAGTGAATGCAATTTACTGAAGCAAAAGTTTCAAAAGAGTTTAATTCAATGGTAAACAAGAAATAGGATCCCATCTTCTAACTCTGCAAATCATGAGCCATTAAACTGTGTTCTGAGCTGATTTACTGTGCAGGAGTGTACAAGAGTTAGAGTAGACGGTAGGAACTTGGTTAATACTGGCAATATTGAGTTAAAAACAGGATTGTTGATCATCCATTAGGAAGCTGGCTCCAAGGTAGGTGAATTACTGGAGAATTCCAGTGTATTAGGCTGCGTGCATGACACTTTCTTGAGACAAATAGCTTGACAATTAACATAGGTTGGTCGGTCTGTTGAAGTGATATTTCTCACTTTATAACTTAGGTCTTGGAGTTTCCAGGCTTCCTGAAAATTTCCTGTGAAAGCAAAGTGTGTACAATGGTAATGGAGGGGGCTGATGAATTCTCAGGGAACTGAGCCAATATGAAATACCCTACTCACAGCTGCTTCCTTATCAGGTTGTGGAAAAGGATTTGTTTCTAACACTTTTGATAAGAGGTGTCTTCAAATATTTGGAAGTGTCACCTACCTCCTGAAAGTTTCATCAATAGTTCTGAGTTTTCTAAGTCTGATTTGCCCAAAATCGGTATTAGATCAGAAAGGGTGACATTTAGGCTATTTTAGATTTGACCTCAGATGAAGATAAAGCTAACTAGCAAGAGCACCAACAGTAGTCTTCTGGTGTCAGTCTCGAAGTCCGTCAAGGAAGAAGGAACATCGGAATGGTGTAGTTAAAGGAGTCTGTAACTGCACACATTTTGCAGTCAGAAGATAAGGTTCTTTAATATGCCAGAATACTTAGAAATCTCAGCATGCCATGTTAGCTGATAGCAGACATTGTTGATTGCTTGAATAAGAGCAACTACTAGTTGGACTTTGCGAGCATGCTTTGCCAGTGGTTTTCAAAGTCAGCAGTACCCTCAACATTTTTGCGTCATGATCCTTCCAGACTCTGCGAGAAATATTAGTCCCAGTTAAAGCACATGAATGCAAAAGACAGATGATTGATGTCATATGGCATCACCATGTAGATACTCTCAACCTCTCTCTGCATCAGTGCTACCTCACTGGCTCAGAGCTACCCTTAACCTCAGTTCCACTTCATCCTCTGGCTCATCCAATGTTTTAACAAGAAACGTATCCTTTTCCATCAGGCATTAATGAATACAAGGTCCAACAACTTAGAGATACCCTTCTGAAACCTTGCTCCTCCTCTTTCCTCTCCTAACCCATACCTCCCACCAGATATTTATTATCCCTCTGCCCTTCCAATCTCTGATGCTGAATGTTCTGTGCTCTGCAAAGATCTCAGTTTTCTCACTCTACGTTCCCACCTTCATGAATTTCAGGCATGACATGACTTTGAACTCTTCTTCCATCTCCTTTGCCTCCATGCCCATTGCCTTGGACAAGAGTCCTCTCCCTGTCCCACGGACATTTCACCCACCACCAATACTCTCTCTGCATTTGAAACCCTCCCTCTGATCTTTACTCTGCACTCAAGTTGTTCACCAAGAAGAGTCGTTGTGACATTGGTCGCCTCAATTTCGCTGACTACCCACCTCCCCCCCCCCCCCCCCCCCACTCCAACTTACCTCCATCTGAGCTAACTGAACACCATACTCTCAGATGTAATGTTGCCTTTTAACCAACCCGCCGACAGGGGTGGTACTGTAATAGTCTGGCATACTGACCTCTACATTGCAGAAGTTGAGTGTCAGTTCTCAGATACCTTCTCCTATTCCCCCCCACCCGCCGGACAATAATCCCACCAGTGAATATCTGGCCATCATGTCCACAGCAATCACTAATTTGACTTCATCCAGTGATCTCCCCACCACTACCTCCAAGCTGATAGACTCTCAAGCCTGCACAGCTCGCTTCTAACTCCTTCCCAAAATCCACAAACAGCCCTGTCAGGGCAGACCCTTTGTTTCTTCCTCCTTCGGCCCCATAGAACTCAATTCTTCCTACCTCGACTGAATTCTTTTTCTCCCCTGGACCTGTCTCTTCCAATTTATTCTTCTGACACTTCACATCAATTTAAGAATTTAAAATTTGCAAGCTCCACAGCTGCCTCCTCTTTACAATGGATATACAATTCCTTTACACATCTATTCTCATATCATGGTGGTCTCTTCCTGGAAAAAGGGCCTGAACCATCTCCATCCACCACCACTCTCCTCCCCCTGGCTGAGCTTGTCCTCACTTTGTACAACTTGTCTTTCAGGTCAGGGTGTCATGTTGCAGCTTTATAAGATTTTGGTTAGACCAAACTTAGAATATTGCATTCAATTTTAGTCACCACATCACTGGAAGAATGTGGAGGCTTTGGAGAAGGTACAGAAGATGTTTGCCAGGATTAGAAGGTATAAGCTATAAGGAGGGGCTAGAAAAACTTGGGTTGTTTTCTCTGGAGTGGCAGAGGCTGAGGGAAGACTTGATAGAAGTCTGCAAAATTATGAGATGCATACATAGGGCTGACAGTCAAAATCTTTTTCCCAGAGTTGAAATGTCTAATACTCAGGGGCATCCATGTAAGGTGAGAGGGGGAAAGTTCAACGGAGATGAGAGGGGCAACTTTTTACACAGAGAGTGGTGGGAGTCTGGAATGCACTGCATGGGTGGTGATGGAGGCAGATACACTAGGGGCATTGAAGGGACTCTTAGATAAGCACATGAATATGCAAGGAATAGAGGGATATAGACCAAGGGCAGGCAGAAGGGATTAGTTTAATTTGGCATCATGTTCAGCACAACACCATGGGTCAAAGGGACCATTCCTGTGCTGTATTTCTCAATGTTCTATGTTTTATGCTCCAAGTCCTCTCATGTTCAAATGGGTAGCCATGGATATCCACAAGGGCCCCAGGGTTGTCTGTCTCTTTGTGGGATATGTGAAATGTTCCTTCTTCTAGTCCTACTCTGGCCCCCACCCACAACTCTTTTTCCAGTACATCAATGACATTATCAGTGCTGCTTCCCTCTCTTGTCTGAAATTGGAAAAATTTATCAACTTCACTTCCATTTCCATCCTGTTCTGACCTTCACCAGGTCCATCCCTGACTTCAATCTTCCCTTCCTTGACATCTGTTTCCAGTTCAGGGAATAGGCTGGCCACCCATATCCACAACAAACCCATCAACTCGCATAGTTACCTTGATGATACATCTTCACATCCTGCTTCCATTCCCCCAGATCTTCCATCTACATCGCATCCAATCTGATGATGCCATCTTCGACAAGGGGACCTCCGAAACATCCACCTTTTTTCCACAACCAAGGATTCCACATCGTCATAGTTGACAAGGCCCCTCGGCCGTGCTCCACTGATCTCCCACACTTTGGCCCTCACCTCTTCCCTTCCCTCCCACAACAGGTGTAAGGTTCCCCATGTCCTTACCTACAATCTCACCATCATTCAAATCCAGAGAATCATTAGCTGCCATTTCACCACCTACAATATGATTCCGGCACCAAACACATTTCGCCTCCCCTCCCTGGTCAGCTTTCCACAGGGACTGTTCTCTCAGGGACATCTTGGTCCAGTCCTCCTCCATTCCTAACACCTTCTCACATTCCTATGCAGTCTTGGGAAGTGTTACACCTTCACCTTTAATCCCCCCAGCTTTCTGTTGCCTACCACTTCAAAATACCATTGTGTTCCCTGGCCAGCATCTCTGTCTCAGGGTGGTTTCAGTGCTTCAGTGAAGTTCAACACAAGCTTGAAGAACAGACATTCATTTTCTTTTTGGTGACCCTGCAGCCATCTGGACTAAATATTGAGTTCAACAATGTTAGGGCTTGAGCACCTTCTTCCATGTCCTTACTGCAACAACAGCCTTGTCATCATATGGGCTGCGACTATCTACAATCCATTGTCAGACACTATGCAGCCATTCATTCTCTCAGGCTGACCCTTGGTCACTTCTTTGTCTGCCCAACTGTTTTTCTCTCCCTCTGGACTCCATCTCCACCTATAGATTACTCCTCTCCCTCCCTCCAGACTACCTTCAGCATATCAATCAACCTTTTCCAAGCGTACAGTCAATTGTGAAGAAGGGTCACTAGATCCGAAACATTAACTCTGCTTTTTCTCCAGAGATGCTGGCAGAGTTTGTCCAGTTTTGTTTTGTTTTTGGTATCAGATGACCAGTTATATTAATTTTTCCTGCAATGAGGCCAGTCAGAATGAATGTGCACTCAAGTTTCAGGCTCTAGCTGCCTTCCGATAGGTGCAGAACATTGTTATGTGGAAATTACAGCACCTAAGAACAAGTAGAAATGTTTACCAACCTCAAAGGCACCTACTCCATCATTTTGCAACAGTTGTTCAATCACAGAAAGCTCTTCATGCAGCCTCACATTTCCAGGGAGCTGTCATGACGTTTGTATCTCATGGCAGTACACCATCCCAAGCTTCACAAATCCCCACCTAGTAGCAGAGTTACTAGCTGTTTCCTTGGAAAAAAGGGATACCTATTTAGAATATGTCTGAAGACAATTCCTAAACCACCAAGAAATGCAGCTGAGGCACATTACCGTTAAATGCTTGCTTTCCAACATGTGTCACTGAACAAACCATTTAACATGCTGAAGATTGTCTTCAGGTGTCTGGATAGATCTATAGTCACCATTTAATACACACTAACTAGGATCACTAGCAAGGCCATGATGTTCTGTATTCTGTACAACACCGATCAACAGCATCTAATGGGCCTGCAGGAAGAACAAGGTGCAAAACACAAAGCTTCATTGAAAAAATCCTCAGATGATGTAGAGAAAACAAAGAGGTGAAAATTGCTGAGGCCAACAGACCAGGGTGTACTTGGAAGTAGATAGTAAAATAGAGCTGAGTCATCATGGCTTCATCAAGAGGAAGTCATACCTGACAAATCTGTTAGAATTCTTTGAGGACTTTACCTGCAAGTTAGATAAAAAAGAGCCAGTGGCCATTATCTATTTGGATTTCCAGAAAACCTTTGATAAGATGTCGCATTAGGAGGTTGCTAAATAAGACAAGTCCATGGTGCTAGGGGCAAGGTATTCGCATAGATAGAGGATTGGCTGATTGGCAGAAGGCAGATATAGGGATATTTGGGTCTTTTTTCAAGTGGCAGTTGGTGAGCAGTGGAGTTCCACAGGGGTCAGTGTTGGGACTACAACATTTAACGTTATACATTAATGATCTGGTTTAAGGAACTGAGGACATTGTTGCTAAGTTTGCAGATGACACAAAGATAGGTGGAGGGACAGGTAATGTTGTAGAAATGGAGAGGCTGCAGATGGACTTGGACAAGCAAGGAGAGTGGGCAAAGAAGTGGCAGGTGGAGTACAATGTGGGAGAATCTGACATTATGTACTTTGGGAGGAAGAATGGAGGCATAAATTATTTTCCAAATGGGGAAATGCTTCAGAACTCTGAAGCATAAAAGGACTTAGAAGTCATCATTCAGAAATATCTTAAGGCTAATATACAGATTCAGTTGGTGGTTAGGAAGGCAAATGCAATGTCAGCATCCATTCCAAGAGGGCGAAAATGCAAGAGCAGGGATGTATAACTGAGGCTGAATAAAGATCTGGTCAGGCCACATTTCGAACATTTCGAACATTTGTGAGCAGTGTTAGGGTTCCGTATCTAAGGAAGGATGTGCTGGCATTGGAGAGAGGCCAGAGTGGTTTACAAGAATAATCCCATGGATGAAGGACTTGTTTTAAGAGGAGTGATTGAGTACTCTAAGTTTGTATTTGATGGAGTTTAGAAGGCAAAAGGGATAGTCAGTTTGAAACTTACAAAATATTGAGATGCCTGGATAGAGTAGATGTGGAGAAGATGTTTCCACTTCAAGGGCACAGTGTCAGAGTAAAGGATGACCCTTTAAAATTGAGATGAGGACAAATTTCTTCAGCCAGAGTGAATATATCATTTGGGTCATCAACATGCTTGTTGTCACTAATTGGGCAGGAAACCTGGAAATAAACTCTTCATGAAGTCACTGTGTTGAATAAGCTACTGACACAGACAGATGTGCTTAGCATTACATATTTATAGGTTTCCCACAGACTATTAGAGACCACTTGCACATTAAAATCCATCTCAGAATGACTGATTAAATCAAATCCAAAGTTCCAAGTTCCACAGGAACTGATGTGTAAAATGATGAAAGGGCCTCTAATGGCAGATGAATTTGATCATAAAGGATATTTGTCAGGTACTCGAAATTGAACAATTTCTCAAGTTATGAAAGTGGTAAACAAGTTAAGACATATCAGCGCTTCAAGATTTTGCATAATTCTCTACATACCACAACAATCTGTCCTTTAACTATCAAGACTTGCTTGCTAAACATACAGACCACAATACATGAGTCTTGTTGTCAATATGTAATTGACTACCCATTATCATCATAGAATACCTACAGTGCAGAAGCAGGCCATTCAGCCCATTGAGTCTGCACTGACCCTCCGAAAGGCCTCCTACCCAGATCCAATCCCATCGAAGTAATCCTGCACTTCCTGTGGTTAATCCATCTAACCTACATGTCCTTGGACTCTATGGACAATTTTTAACATGGCCAATGCCCCCTAACCTGCACATCTTTGGACTGTGGGAGAAAACTGGACCACTCAGAGGAAATCCATGGCAGACACTGGGAGAACATGCAAACTCCACACAGATAGTCAGCCAAGGCTGGAATTGAACCCAGGTCCTGTGTGGTAGTAGTGCTAACTACTGAGCAGCGATACCACTCCAGATTGATAAGGAGAGATGCATGCCAGACTCAAAAAGTTAACTCTGCTTTGTTCACACATTTGCTGCCAGGCCTGCTGAATTTTGCCAGCTATTTCTATTTTTGTTTCAGATCTCCAGCATCTACAGTTCTTTCTTTTATTTTATGTCATTACACACCACTTGCATCAATTTATTAACCACTGCGCCTACATTAGGAATGTTAAGATTATGAAACCTGAGAAATATATATGGCTGCAGTGTAAGTATAAAACATCCTTATTTTCCATTATTGGTACAGTGTGCTACATAAAGTTTGCAATTTTTTTTTGGTATAGATTCATCAAAGAAACCTTTGAGGCAAGAATATTGAAGCATTCACTTAATCTTGGTAAATGCAAAGCTAATTTGCAAAGAATTTTTATGCTCACAATAATGAGTATTGTACGTATATATAAAGAATGATTCCAAATTGAATTTATTGTTTGCAAAAAAATTATACATGGCATACATGGATTGCTGGATGTCACTTACATGCATGATTTTTTTCTGGTGAACCAGTGGAGACCTACTTAACATGGACTATTCAATGCTTTGTGTTGAATAATCAAGTTGGTTTGTTTGAATTGGAAATGGTGAGAGAACTTTAGCAAAGTTCTTTTTCTAAAAATGTGCAAAACAAGAACTAGTGTTGCATAAATTGGTATGATTTACCTCAGAAAATTCAACCTGACCACACAACGTCAGGTGTTATTTCAATGTTTGTGCCAATTTTACTGATCACATATTCCTTAATCCTGATTTATAACTTGCACATTTATTGGGTGGATGAAATGGTCCTGATTGTAGTGCTTCCTGTTGGCCTTGTACTGTGCTGTGAGGTCAACTTATTAAAAGAAGTATTTGACATTCTGAAAATACCATTCTTGGTGTACTGGCAATGGAGTGAGTTTGGAGATCATACTAATCCAATATTTTTTAAAAGACTGTTGATATCTTTATATTTAACTTACACTTGTAGTGGGAAAGAAATGGCTAAAAACAGATAAGAGATGAAATTCCATCATCGTGTGACATTGCTTGAAGGTCCTACAGTGTAATTGGTGGTTTTTGGAGCTGAAGGTCATCCTGCATAAACAGCAAGGCAGGAATAATATGAGTGAGTTAATAATGTTACACTTGCTACCTGAACTATAGATCATGTGAGAGAAGAAGTTATTGGCTATACAAGGTTGTCCAGTCAATCCTTAACAAATGTTTTGTTTTACATTGTTGACCTACGATGCAACTTAATTTTACTGCAAAATAAATTGTCTGCATTTCATACTATTAATCTGTCTAATTGCAGTCATTCCAAACTACCATATATCAATATTCTAGATGGACAAAGGCAGCAGATACATGGTAACACTGCCACTTGCAAGACCCTCTCTAAGCCACTTGACCTGGAAATGTGTCACCAATCATTCATTGTTCCTGGTCCATCCTGGAATTCCATCTCTAAGGGAGCATTGTGGGTCAACCTACAGCACATGACCCATGACACAACCTACTGCATGACCCAAGAAAATGCTGAGTGGCCATCAAAAATGCTGAGTATTCTGCCACTTCAGATTGGTTGAATACTATCTGTTGATCCATTCATAATAGGCCCTGAGCTTTCTCTTTGCTCTTGTGAGATATTGACGTTGCTGGTTGGGCCAACATTTATTGCCCATCCCTAGATGCCTCTGAGAGGTGGTGGTGAACTGCCTTCTTGAAACACTGCAGATTATGTGCTGTAGATTGACCCACAATGCCCTTAGGGAGGGAATTCCAGGTGTTTGACCCAGCGGCAATGAACAATTGGTGACATATTTCCAAGCCAAGATGGTGAATGGCAATATTCCCATGTATCTGCTGCATTTGTCCATCTAGATAGAGTTAAAAATCACATATCACCAAGTCATAGTCCAACAAGTTTATTTGGCAGATAATTGCATGACACTGTGATCTTTTGCTATAAATCCTGTGTTTTATGAGCCTTCCCCACTAGTTACCCAATGAAGGGGCAGTGCTCTGAAAGCTCAGACTTCCAAAATAAACCTGTTGGACTATAACCTGGCGTTGTGTGATTTTTTTTAACTTTGTCCAACCCAGTCCAACACCGGCATCTCCACATCACATCTAGATCGAAGTAGATGTGGGTTTGGAAGGTGAATCTTTTGTGAATTTCTGAAGTGTATCTTGTACATACTTTTGCTACTGAACATCAATGGTGAAGCAAATGGATGTTTATGAATGTGGTACCAATTAAGCAGTTGCTTTGTCTTGAATGATGTCCAGTTTCTTGAGTGTTGTTGGAACAGCACCCAGACAAATGAGGAGTGTTCCAATATACTCCTGACTTGTGCTTTCTAGATGGAGGACAGGCTTTGGGGAGTCAGAAGACATTAATTGTTGCAGAATTCCTAGCCTCTGACTTGCACTTGTAGCCATAGTTTTATATAGAGTCATAGAGATGTACAGCATGGAAACAGATCCTTCGGTCGAACCCGTCCATGCCGACCAGATATCCCAACCCAATCTAGTCCCACATGCCAGCACCTGGCCCATATCCCTCCAAACCCTTCCTATTCATATACCTATCCAAATGCCTCTTAAATGTTGCAATTGTACTAGCCTCCACTACATCCTCTGGCAGCTCATTCCATACACATACCACCCTCTGCGTGAAAAAGTTGCCCCTTCGGTCTCAAAAGTTATGTTTAATCAGCACTTGAATGCTAAACCTTTACGTGGAATCTCAACTCAAGTTGAGGTTATGGTCCACAACAATTAGGTCCAAAGTGTTGTGTTAAATCTGGACTTCCACACCAGCTAGTGCTGTTTACAATGCACTCATTTAGTGGTAATTTTCACCATTTGGTCAGAATGGTCCATTTGTTTCCCTCACACTCTCAGGATATCCTAAGCACTTCAAAACTAGGGAATGCCAATTAGTTTGATTTTATATTTAAAAACTTGTCGAGTTGACCAAATGTTAACCAGCACAATTTTAATTGAATTAATAGTCGCATGAATTGAAGAGCTCAACATCTTTTATTTTCCAGCAGACTTCTCTTAAGAAAATGGAACCAAAATGAATACTACCGTGCATAATCAAAACAGAGCATAGAGAGTAAAATGACAACCTTATTATGTAAGCACAGACCTCACACATGTAGCAGGACAACCGTATTCAACTGAAAGTGAACTAATTTGGTAACCAAAGGAAAATTCATTTAATGGTATTCTGTTTGAGGCAGTCCTAGAATGGGAATATATTCATATAAGGTTATGCAGTAAATTCCTTGATCAATGTCCCACTCGGCCTGTACAGACAAAGTCTGATATTTAGGTGCCTTTGGGCCAGGTAAAAATTAAACGTTTATTTGACGGTTATTAACCTGACACGTCCTGCTGCTTTGTTCTGAATATAAAGTACGCTTGAAACCTAACAAGACTAGGCAACCGTAAAAAAATGAATGGATCCCTATTTTCCTTATCCATTCCTATGTTAACTCTTAACTTCAATATACAAATCTTCTGTTGCAAGGATGTGACTCTCAAAGTTTCCACTATTTGATTCCCAAACTTTTGATCAGTTGAAAAAGAGTTTCAAAGTATATTTAAGAAAACTGATAAATGCTGATTTATCTACTGCCAACGATGACTTTAATCTTCCATGGGGCATCAATGATCTTTACATTGTCACTCCACTCAAACATTTGCTTGTTGGGTCTTCCTCCAGAAATGTGTCAAAAAACTTCACCCCCGAATGTCAGTGAAGCACTGATATGTCAAAGTGGGATTGGGGATTAGACTGACCACCATTTTTTAAGGAACTAGGTCCCATGACTCTGTGAGGTGGCACAAGTGATGCTAGTGAATGGCTGAATGGGTCCAGGTTAATGGGTAACTGGTAGGATGGCAGGTGGGTATGGTGTTAAATGGAAAGGGTAGTAGGTGTTTCGGGTGGCACAGGGTTGGACAATGAATGAGCAAGGTGGTAGGTAAGTAAAGTGGTATATATATAGGATGGTGCATACATGGGGTGACAGGTGGGTGAAGTGGCTGATGGGTAGGGAGGCAGTCAAGTGGAGAATGAGGTGGTGCTGAGTATGGTGAAAAGTGGGTGAGATGGGTTGGTGGATCAGCGGAATGGCAGGTCAACTGGAGGGTAGCATGGTTACAGTTAATCTAGTCAGGACAGGTGAGGTAATCATGTGGTTAATATGCTGAAGGGCTTTTCTTTTCATAGAATCTCAACAGTGTGGAAACAGGCCATTCGGCCCAACAAGTCTACACTGAGCCTCCAAAGAACATCTCACCCACACTCACCCCCTACATTATCCCTGTAACCCTGCTTTTCCCATGGCAAGTCTACCTAACCTCATATCTCTGGACGCAATGGGCAATCCACCTAAGTTGCACATTTTTGGACTGTGGGAGGAAATTGGAACACCTGGAGGAAACCCACACAGACACAGGGAAATGTGCAAATTCCATACAGTCACTCGAGGCTGGAACTATACCCGGGTCGCTGGCACTGTGAGGCAGCAGTGCCAATCTCTGAACCACTGTGCTGCCTGTAGTTGGATCCATTCAAGAGGGTGGTCATAAGATTGAGGAGGGAAAGGTAATTATGTAGTCTGAAGTGTAGTCAAATTTGGGTCAAAGATTAGTCATGGGCCAGGATAAGTACTTTGCTAAGTACCATGGATCTGACAGAAATTGAAATTTCTGACTCTTATTTGAGTGGGTGACTTTTACAGAAGATTCTGAGGACCAAGGAAATTTCCTGTTGAAAATTCAAATTACCTCGGAATTCCCAAGGAAGTTAGAGCATTGGGACTATGTGGGGTCCTAATACAGACCTTGCATTATACATGACATCTCTGAATATTTTCGACTCACTTCTTAGTTGTAATCAGTGTGTATGGTATTGTTATTATTTCTCATCACACATAATTAATTATTTTGCTAATTCAGAAAAACCTGGTTAAATTAGCTCCTCTTAAAACATAAATGCATTTGTCTGAGAGAACCGAATCCTTTTTTAATTAATGTTGCTGCAACTTACTGAAGGACAGATGAATAAAAAAGGGGAGGCCTGTCATACCTTCTCACCTGACAGCATAACCATTTGGAGAAATCTGCTTGGAACTATAATTGGGGAATCTCAGCCAGGGTCTGGCTGTAACATCATCCACTCCATTCTTTGCCCTGACCACTGTCTCAAGCTGATCAGATTGCACATAATCTCAATATCCAATCTGATCACAAAGTGAACAACTGACTGTTATTAATTCCATCATAAGGATTGAGTTTCTCTTCCTTCAAATCATCAACAATCTCTCCCCCTGCTTTAACCCACAGTGAAACGGTCATTGATGTTATAGTTAATTCTCCTGTACTGGCCTCTATATCCTGTATCCTATAAATGTAAGATAATCCAACACTTTGTTGCTCAAGTTCAAATTCATACCAAATCCCACCATGTATCAGCTGATCCTTTTTACCCTAGATTGTTTCCCTGTCTAACAATGCCTCAATGTAAAAATGCAAATCCCTCATTCCTTGCCGTATCAAAGAATCGTATAATATTTGTAACAATTTACCTCACCACATCTGTGCTGGCTCTCTGCGTGAGGAGCTCAGCTAATTTCATTCCTCTGCCTTTCCCTGTAGCCTTGCAATTTTCCTTTCAGACACTTATTCAATTCCAATTTCAGAGCCACAATTATATCCTTGAATCTCTGTAGCTCTACAGTCTTCAGAGAAATCTGCATTCTTCTAACTCTTGGCCATTATGTCTCCCCAACTTCCTTTACCTCAATATAGCTGCCTTCAGTTGTCTAAGGGTTTCTTCCTAGACAGTCTTAAATTACCTGTACTAATATTTCTTTCCTTGTCATATATGTGGTCACATTTCTTTGGAACATTTGCTCTTTGTGATTTTTATAAATGACTTGATGAAGAAGTGGAAGGGTGAGTTAGTCAGCTTGCCAAAGACACAAAGCTTAGTGGAGGGCTGTTGTAGGTTGCACAGAACATTGACAGGATGCAAAACTGGGCTGAGAAGTAGCAAATGGAATTCAAACTGGAAAAATGTGAAGTGATTCATTTTGAAGTGATTGGAAGGTGGAATTTGAATGCAGTTTACAGAGTTAAAGACAGGATTCTTGGCAGTGTGGAGGAACAGAGGGATCTTGGACTCCATGTCCATAGATCCCTCAAAGTCACCGACTAAGTTGATAGGGTTGTTAAAAAGGCGCATGATATGTTGGCTTTCATTAGCAGGAGGATTGAGTTTTAAGAGCCATGAAGTTTTGCTACAGCTCTTTAAATCCCTGGTTAGACCACACTTGGAATATTGTGTTCAGTCTGGTCACCTCATTATAGGAAGGATATTGAAGCTTTAGAGAGGGTGGGGAGATTTACCAGGATGCTGCCTGGATTGGAGGGTATGAGTTATGAAGAAAGGTTGAGGAAGTTAGAGCATTTCTCTAGTGAAGAAAGCTGAGAGGTGATTTGATAGAGGTGTACAAGATGATGAGAGGCATGGATAGAGTGGATAGCCCATGGTGGAAATTACTATCATGAGGGGGCATAACTTTAAGATGACTGGAGGAAAGTTTAGGGGAGATGTCAGAAGCAGGTTGTTTACAAATGTACAGGTGGGTGTGTGAAATGCATTGCCAGCAATGGTAGTAGTATCAGATACATTAGGGACATTTAGGCGACTCTTGGATAGGCACATGGATGATTGTAAAATGTTGGGTATGTAGGTTAGTTTGATTGGCGAGGAGGATAAATCGTCAGCACAACATCAAGGGCTGAAGGGTCTGTACTGTGTTGTACTGTTCTATGTTCTATTTGGAACATTTTATGATCGTAAAGGCATTAATCTTGCACCTTTTTACATCCACCTTTGCAGTAGAAAGTAGAACTCCAAAAAAGATATTCAACCCTTTGTGTCTGTGCCAACTATATATCTGATCTCAATTTTCTCCTCTTTCTTGTTGATATTTATCTCATTTTTTAATTTCCCTTCCCTTCTGCAAATGGATCAGTCTCAATTACCATCTGTCAATGGAGTTCAAAGTCTAATAACCATTTTCATAAGGACATTTATTCTTTCTTCCTGCTTTATGATTCAAGCATTGGTCCTAAATAATACCCCATGTTTTCTCTATGATGGCAAAGAAAACTTCAGAACAAAATCTATTTTAACCATTGGCAAAGGAATTTCTGTACTTAGGAGCAACATTTCAATTTATTCATTCAATTCAATTTCGCTTTTTCATCAGCTTCTGTTTGTGTGGAGCAAGAACATTAATTTGATAAAATGGACAAAAAAACGGTAAGTGTGAGAAAACTTTGCAGCAAAAAAAATAACCTGAATACATGGCTGAGACCATTCAATTCATTGTTTAAAGCTTCTTGAAGCGATAGTTCATACACAGAGGATGGGTGAGAAGGTTAGACAAAGATAGCACTTAAAAACAGGAAGATTAAGCATTAAACTGCACAGTGAATAATGACTAGATATCATAACAATGAATGATGTTAAGCTATAAAACGTATTACGTAATACAAGTCAGGCTATTGACTGGGAACAAAATTTTATGCCAGTGTATGAGTGAGTCCAGACCAGATTTCTGGCTCCAGGGAGGTGGTGGGACTCCACTGGCACTTAGTTTTCTGCCAGTGTAAACATATGAACTGCTGTCACACCAAAATCTATGACCTATAGTAGACCCGAGAGCTACAAAGTAAACAAGTGCATGGGTTTGCTCTACCTGTTTTTGACTTCACTCTGTCAGAAACGTGATAAAAATACCCTTTCTTCATTTTTGAGCCAGCTTCAATTTGATGTTCAAGAGCAGTGCAGCTTTATAAATCATGTCTTTAATCCTGACTTTAATTGGCATTGTCTTAATACAGACAAAAATAACAATTTTTTTTGATAACCTTGCAACTTAATTAGTTTGAAGGGAAAAGGGAGCCTAGAATGTATTACTTCAGATCCAACTGTGTTATTTTTATTCGAGCAATAAACGATAGATTCATTGTTTCAGGATCTTGAAAATTTATTCTTACATGAAGACTACCAAATCAGTGCCTGTCCCTGCTTTCTGCTGCTTCAGTAATACAACTATCGGTATCTGTCTACCAAAATATGCAGGCACATGGTGCATGCTGACTAAAATTTTCATTTATCCTGATTCAGCTTAGTTCAAATTCTATGCAAAGCAGTTAGAATAGGTCGCAACTCTTTCACACACATTTGTTCAGGTTGCTGCAGGGCTATCTTTTGCAAGTAATCCTGAAATGTGCAACTTCAATCTTCACAATTAAACTAAGAGATCCTTCAGCCAGTCATAGGTTTGCAAGTCATTGAACTACACACAAGTAGGTTGGCATTTGTGTGTCAATATCACTGCATTTTAAACTTTCAATATTTCAATTTGCAGTAAGAGGCTGCAATGAAAAAGAACTACATTGTTATATGTGAAAACTAAACAAGTTGCTATCTCAGAGCAGACATGGAAATCTGACTCATAAACACCTGGACCCTGGCATCTGAGAAAGACATCATGAAAAGTTTCCCACAGCTCAGGGTTGATATTTTAGATCAGCTTTTAGGATTGGTTTGTAAGTAAAAAATACATCAATTAAACTAGGTTTTAAGATTAAATTTTCTCAAAAAGGCTTTAGTGCAAAGGGACACGGGGAATAACAGTTAGTGAAGACAAATAATATTGTAAAGATTGCTGAGCATTTTCTATTTTAGCCATTGCAATAATCACACATTGCTTTTCTGAGCAATATCACTGGCTTGCTTCTTTATCCCAGCCGTAGTAACATTATCACAGTGTCTTTTCTTCCTGTTCAGTATAAGAGACAGGATTGGGTGAGCAGATTATGTGGTAGCTCAGTACCCTTTTTCTGTGTTCCAAACACTTTTTCAATATAACTTATTATTGAGTGTGTTAAAGAGCCTGATCTATCTACAGATAACTGGCAAAGTATCTATTGACCATTGAACATAAATTAGCACCTTGAATTTTTAATGATGCTCATTAGGTTTTGAGATTTATTGTTTTAATACTTCTCTTTTTAGCCCCTACCATAAGACCTTTTTTCCAAACAAAAATGAGCTCACAAACTTACTATGAAAAATGACATTTCCAGGCAACAATTGCTCGTCCCAGTGATTGGTACAGGACTAATCTTTTTAATTTTCTTCATAATAAGTATCTTGTGGTTGAGTTATAAGCTAAATATCCTCTCCATGTTTTGTACAAAGTCAATAATTAAAATTTTTACATTCACTTTCATCCAAAGTCCTTGTGGGTGGGAATTTCTTGTTTGAGGTTTGATAGGAATTTTTGGAAGTTGTTAAAATATTTTTGCTAGGGTTGTGTCTGAATATATTTATTTATACTTAGCACTTTAGGAGCTTTTTGTACTGTGGCATTTGACAGTATCTTTGCCTTCTAGATGAACTGGTGTTTTTCATTTTATGTTTGGCTCTCTCGTCATCATCTCTCCACATTAATAAGCAAGGCTGGTGCAATCAATACATCAATAAGAAAAACTTTAACATGTCCAATTCTCACTTAATGTTACAGACTTTCTACAAGCAGAACCTGAGTAGAAGTCTTAGTGGTAATCCATATATAAGATTTATATCATAGAATTTGTTCAGTTAGGGTCCCATTCTAGCAAACTTTAATACAATTATTAGGATTCTTATTGGAGAACCTAGCCGTGGATGTTTACGAGTGTTTCATTACATCTGACAGCTGTAGAGATTGCAAATTAGGGAAGGAGGTATTTCAATATAATATTCAAAGAGGGTACCCATTCCACTTCAGGTGCGTGTGCAGAGAATGAAAGGAGGGGAAGTGCCTTAGAATTTGCTCTTTCCCAAAGCATGCCCTCTTATCATTGCTGGACATTATTATAAGGGACAAAAAATGCAACAACAGGATTTTAATCTTGCTTGCTATGGTCCTGTATGCGTCAGCTGACAGGTTTATCGACCTGCTAGTCAATTTCCAGGCGAGGGTTTAGAAAACTTTTAGCTTTGGTGTCTATTCCAACCCATACTGTGGCCTTCTTTGGCATTGATCATCTTCCTTGCACTTATGGAGAAAGCTTGAATTGGATTATCTTTAATCTTATCTAATTGGCCCAGTGGCATTCCTATCAGATAAAAGTTTGATGTTGAGAGCTTTGTGTTATCAAGCCTGTGGAATGCTAAATATGCCTGCAGGATAACTAATCCTGGAAATTTCATGCAACCAGCAAGAAAATTCTATCTGCATTCAATGCACAATTAATTTCTAAGAATTTAATCATGTTAAATCAAAGACATATAAATCAATTCTAAACTAATGTTAAAACATTAATGATTTGCGATGGTTTGAGAATAGTGTGAATTAGGAATAATTATCAATGAAGTGCTGTGCATGGAAATATAGCTGATCAAACATAGTGTTTTAAAAGAACACTGAAGCTTTGGTTGCTATCTCTCCAGGAGAAGAGTCATACATCTTATTTCCAGGATGCTGTTGTGAACTACCTGGGAGAAAAATCACTGAGATATTAAAAGGACTTTTGATCTTCCATGAACACATTTGCTTAGTTGAGGATGGGGGAATGCAGGCTATCTGTTTGACAGTCAATCATTCTCAATTCAAGTAGGTAACAAATTATAGACCTGCTTTCCAATTGGTGTGGAGAGACAATGTATCACAAGGATGTCCAAGTGGGTGAGCAATGGTAAGACCAACAGAACAATTGCAGATGCAAAATCAAACAAAGCAACGGATTGAAAGAGTTATCTTATGAGGAGCATTTTCACTGATTGGTTTGAGGTCAGAGGGATGATTGGCATGGTTCCATCTGCAAGAGATTATGAGAATGCAGCCTTAGGATATGTTGAGGTCATATGAAATCATCTGTTTAACTTCCTTTGATGGCTGAACAAGTCAAGACAAGAAAGACAAAGATTGCCACATATGAAGTTATCCCTTGTTGGTGGTGCGGGATGATCTCTGCTTGTTTCTAAGGCTGGTATCTGTTTTGGAGTTTCTAAAACAACATGTTGCCATAGTGGTGAACTCCTGGCCACAGCTGATGTTGTCATTTGAATCTCTCATTGGTTGCCGTTTCCCATGTGTTGCGATTGATTTTGAGGATTTTCATGTCTCCAAAGAAAACGTACATCTATGAAATGAATCACAATCACAAAGGTGAGTTAAAAATGAGTTCCCACTAATTCCACTTTGGATATAAACTTGATGCCCTCTGCAACCACTCTGTTGGCACATTTGAAGACTGAGAAGCACATAAAACCTTCCCCTTTTCTGTTCCCTGTCACTTTCCAAGGGCAGAGATGTCATCCAGCCCACGCACCCTTACGCTAATGATGGCCCAAAACTGGATAAATAATTGTGTTTTAAGGGTCTTATTTCATGTATGTTGCAATTTTTTGGTCTGCAAGGAAACAAGGCAAAACACCTGGTAACTTTGACAGTACGTGCTGCTGTTGAGCAGAAAGTGAGACCCCAGCTGCTCTGTGCGAATTGGAGGCACCTCCTGCAAGACCATCGATCTAGGCTCTTTAGCCCAACAACCATACAACTTCCCATGTCCTGACTTGGAGATATCTTCACTTCTTTGTGAGGACTGATTTTACTTCCAGCTATGGCCACTCCTAGCTTTTGGCACTGCTGGGACTAGAGAGCTGCTGATTAATCAGCCAGCTCACAGTACTCTGGGGCAGGAGTTGCTATCTCTGAGGGGCAGAAGTCCCACTTTGAACTGATTTAAAGTCAAGCTGGTGTATTATCACCACAGAGCAGCCCAATTTCATGCAGGAGGTTTCAATCATTAAGCTGCATCATTTTGGATACCACGTCACTAACTATTACATTTTGAAATATTTTGAATTTTTTAAAAAATGGATAAAAAAAAACTGTTCCTCAATCCAACTTGAACTTTTAAAATATATTTTGTTCAAATTTTAATTGATTTGCTCACAGATGGTTAATTGACATTGATGTATAATACCTGTTTTTGTGATCTTCCTATTTTCAGGAATGTTATTCCATTTTCATCATGATATCATTCTAAAATATAAAACATTAAAATAATATTTAATGAAACAAAATGTATTGATTAGATTAGATTCCCTACAGTGTGGAAACAGGCCATTTGGCCCAACAAGTCCACACCGACCTTCTGAAGAGTAACCCACCCCCTGACATTTACCCCTGAGTAATGCACCTAACATTATAGGCCATTTGGCGTGGCCAATTCAGCTGACCTGCGCATCTTTGGATTGTGGGAGGAAACCGGAGCACCCAGAGGAAACCCACGCAGACACAGGGAGAACGTACAAACTCTACACAGACAGTTATCCGAGGTGGGAATCGAACCCAGGTCCGTGGTGCTGTGAGGCAGCAGTGCTGACCAGTGAGCCACCGTGACGCAAGAAATATAATACATTTTAAAAATCAAAACAAAATGTATGGCATTGCAAAACATTAACTGATTGTGCTGATTCATGGTAAATTCAGCATTATCTGCAATATCTTGGCAGCGGAAATGATACTTTTGAAAAGAGGCATACGTCTGGGTGTAATGTGTGCCACAACTGCCATTTGTACCTATGTCAAAAATACTACACCATTGAATTTGAAGTAGACAGGTGCAGTCGTGTGCTAGTTATTGTTATGAGCAACGTGGTTGAGGGGTGGGAACGTTATAAATGGACAAGGAAGAATTGTGTCAGCCAATGCATTATAAGAGTCAAAGAATTTGTGATGAGGTGGGAATTAAGGCAGAACACAGAATAGAGTAATTTACATTGGAATCTATTACCATAATTGTAGTACAAGAGTAAGGATGTTTTGTTGCAATTGGACAAGACCTTGGTGAGAACACATGATGAGCATACTGTGCAGCTTTGATTCTAGCAATGGGGGGAGTGAAAAACTGATACTTGGGATGACAGGACTGACATATGAAGTTAGGACTATATTCACTGGAATTTAGAAAAATAAGGGAGACCTCATAAAAACCATAAGATTCGAACAAGACCAAGCAGGATGTTCCTGATGAACAGGAAGTCCAGAACAAGGGGTCACAGTCTAAGGATGTGGGGTAGGCCAGTTTGGACCGAGATAAGGAAAACTTTCTTCACCCAGAGAGTCATAAGCCTATGGAATTCACTATCCCAAAAAGCAGTTGAAGCCAAATATTAAATGCTTTCAATAGGAAATTGGATATAGTTTTCAGGGCTAAAGGGATCAAATGGGGAGAAGTGGCAACAAGGTACTGTGTTGAATGATCAGCCATGATTGTCTTGAATGGCATAGCAGATTCAAAGGGCCGCATGGCCTATTCCTTCTATTTTCTATATTTCTCTGATCAGGGACCATGAGAGAAACTAGAACTCATGATTGAAATGACAGCAGAGACATGATGACATTTGCAGTGCGTAGAAAATAGTTACATAATAAAAGCTACCCGCACAAAATATATTCCCTCAGTGCTGTTTCCATGTGTAATTAGCAAGGAAATTACTTGATCCTCTCCATTGTGACCATGATTTGCAGTGTCAATACATGCAGCTGAAAGATCAAATGTCTGGAAAGACAATTCAACCAACTGCTTGAATTACACAGTTTAAAATAAAAAGAAATGCTAAGAAGAGAAAACAAAAACCGAACCAGAAGAGGAAAAATAAGACAGTCAGCAAAACAAAGAGAGCAGTTAACAAAGTGAACATATTCATCAACTACTGAGCTCAAATTGAGAAATCGATGAGTCATAAAAATGTCTTGTCAACCTTTTCCATCTGTAATTCCAATTCTCACAATTAGAATTGAAGCCCATAAACATGTCATATTGTAATTACTAATTTCCATCACACCACCAGCACTAATGGGAAGACTTCATTAGAGCAGGACATAGTTCAATCAGTAGTTTCCTTTCTGGACAGGAATATAATGTTGCAGAATCTCTGTCTTTAAATAGGGACTGAACAACATCTCCATATTCTGATCTAATTATCTCTCACCTGTGAACGTATTCACCTCCAGTCTTGACTTCGATGTGTAATGTAATGGGATATCTCGACAGAAATTGAGCACACCAGTGTTCTCACAGCATCACTGCTCATTAATGGGAGCTTGTAGAGTCTAGTGTGGTTGCCACATTTCCTACATTTGCCGCAGTAAATATTTCAAAAAAACATATTTAGCTGTTTACAAAGTATTTTGAGACATTTTGTGCTTTTGAAATTTGCTACATACAAATGAGTCTCTCTTATATGACTGTAATTGTGGCCAATACTGCTGTTAGGTGAAGCATTGTGTGCTTTTGTTTAAAATTGGAATGTTGCATCCAGTAGCAAACTTCCATTTATCAAAAGAAATCACTTAATTTCACATACAAATAGCTACAATAACTATTATAGCGAAACCAGATAGCATGTGTAACTGTTCATTCCTAGTAAGATCCACAAAATGTCCTTATGTAGCTCAGAGTCATTCTGACTAACAGAAGAAGTAGGAGAGTTCTGTGAAACACCGGTGACATAATCTTATCTGGATAACCTGAATATGTTAATGTTTGTAATTTGAAATATGAATGCGTCACTTATGATGCTGTGGTTTTCTGTTCTATATGAACTGCAACAATTATTTACTAAAATCAAGTATCATAAGCATCAAGTACACATGTGCAAATGATTTATGATGGACTTTTTAATGGCAGAGCTGTATCTCCTGCATTAGGAAAATATACTCCATTCTTATGTTTAATTTACTTATGAACACAAAGCCTCACACACATGTGCAGTTATATAGTCATGGACACAGATTGAAAAGTGAAAATTTCCACCACCTCATGGGGTTCTTTCTCATTAGAGAGGGGTGAGTTTAATCTGAGGGTCATCTCACTTCAGGCAAGGAGCAAGTTTGAGAAGGCCTTCGTTGTCACTTCAGCTGGTGTGGGAACAGAACCTGCACTACTGAAATTACTCTATATCACAAAGCAGTCTTCTGGCCAACTTGAGCTGCACACATAATAATCCATTTGCTTCCAACTTCTATTTAATTATAGGAAATTGGACTGTATTTTTTATGTATTCCAACTTAATATGAATGAACGAGGGTGTATGTGTGTTTGTGTGTCCATGTGTGCTTGATAGTCCCTCAGAATGAAGAAGACATTTGTTCAGTGCAGGAACACGTGTGGAGTCTTATAATATATGGAGGCTTTTGTACTGCAGCTACCATTCAGTTTTGGTTGTCTCAGTCAATCTAATGAAACAATGGAATGGTAAAGACAAGTATTAATTTTTTGAGTTTATGCTGGAGTTCACAAAATAAGATTGTTAATTGTCTAGATTCAGCACTGGTCAAAATACTTTTGTAAATCCATTGACCATTCTAAAACATGTTTGAAAAACACAGTAAGTCGCCATCCTTGTTAAGTAAACAGACCACTCAACTTTCTTTCTGTTCTGGCTTGACTATTGTTACTTTAATTTTACCAAGTAGTACACAGACATGCAGCAAAAAGCAGTTATTTCTATCTCAGGCCACAAATACACCAGCCACAGCAGAACAGTCCTATTATAATGGAATATTAGTTTCACAAAACACATGGAAAATTAAAAGCCCACATCCCAAGGAAATTCCTGAGCGCACTGGCCGACTACTGTGTCTTGGAAGTTTCTGGTTATTTTTGGCATCTGGCCAAAAGGGAAGAAAAGAAATTCATTGCAAACACAATATTACAAAATGTAGATCAGAGACGAATGAACATCCGGCATCTTGTTCTGCATTTGCTCATGTTGTGCAAATAAATGAAGTGCACTCGCACTTTGAAATGTGCCTGTTGCAACTCAACTGCTTCAGATATCAAGTGCAGACACCTTCCCTTCTTTCTCGGACGTATGAATCCACAAGTGCTGGAAAATCTCCACAACCTCATTTTAGTAGCTATTCTTCATGTGTGGCAATGAGAGAGTGAGTGTTTGCAGCCTAGTCAAGGATTGAGGCCAGTGCAGCCAACTCTGATCACTTCACTATTAAACATGCATGGCTGGAGAAATTCGACAAGGATTATTAAATTCAGGGGCTCTGGCTAATGTTCTGTGATTCTTAACTGAGAATTCTAAGATCTATTGAGGAAGCTCAAGATTAGTTGACTTGCACAAACCAAAGTTCAAACCAGCGGGTCCTGTGATGTGTCTAGTTCAGCAACATACTCAATGATGCATTTATCCATTAGACCATTAAGGACCTCAATTCATTTTTGAATCTTTGTGTCTAATATCAAGTATCTATGAAGTTGATTTTGTGTCTCATATACCAACAATCCATATTCTGAATTGGGCAGCAAAAGACATTCAGAGATATATAAGGGTTTTATTGTAAATGTACAGTTTAGCACAAATGTAAGTTTCCACTTTTCCCTCTGGTCCCTTTCTCTGTTCAGAAGCCGGCAGCCCATGGGGGTGCAGTCAGGTCTAAGATCTTTTCAAATTAACCTTCTCAGAAATGTTATTACACACCTCTAGATTAGGTGGGACTTGAACCTGGGCCTCTTGGCTCAAAGGTAGGGATGCTACCACTGCACCCAAACAGTCAGTTGATGCAAAGTCCATTGAGCATCAACTGCTGGCATTCAACTCAGGAGCTGTTTCTCTTGACCCTGAAAGCAACCCTCATTTCTAATTCTGGCATTTTGGACAAGACCTGTTTTCTTTATCACTTGAGCAAATTGGAAGCCAGCAGAGGTTCATCCTCAGATCACACTGTCATACACGGCATGAGTTACCAGTGATGACCATACTTCCCCTATCGAGCCTCCTCAGACATCACTGACAGTGAGCTTGCCTTTCAAGCAGCAGGTTCCAGGAGGGGACATTGGGCTGGGCTGTAAGGAAGCTGATGACTACTGCTGTGGAATCATGAGGAGTTTCCTTACTCACTTTGGTTACACAGGAATGAAAACTGGGAGACAGTCACAAATGGCTATGGCCCTGGAGGCAACTGTTCAGAGGCATATTGGAAATATTCAGCTAGCAGGACCCAGTGAACCCCAAGCCAGTACTTGCTGCAGTTTCTTAGAGCACAACACCATTTTCTGTAGAAACCACCATGGAGCAAGCGAGAATTGCAGATGCTGGAGAGTCAGAGACAAAAAGTGTAGTGCTGGAAAAGCACAGCAGGTGAGGCAGCATCCGAGTAGCAGGAGAGTCGATGTTTTGAGCATAAGCCTTTATCAGGAATTCCTGATGAAGGGCTTATGCCCAAAACATTGATTTTGGATGTAGGTTTGTTCGTTGAGCTGGAAGGTTTGTTTTCAGACATTTTGTCACCATACGAGACAACATCATCAGTGAGCATCTGGATGAAGCACTGGTGGCATGGCCCACTTTCTATTTAAGTGTTTAGGTTTCCTTTGGTTGGTGATGTCATTTCCTGTGGTGACACCATTTTCTGTGGTGATGTCATTTCCTGTTCTTTCTCTCGGGGGTGGTAAATGGGTTTGTTGATAGAGTTCTAACTGGAATGCCATGCTTCTAGGAATTCCCATGCAAGTCCCTGTTTGGCTTGTCCTAGGATGGATGTGTTGTCCCAGTCAAGGGTTTTCCTTCCTCATCTGTCTGTGAGGATACTAGTGAGAGTGGGTTATGTCTTTTTGTGGCTAATTGATGTTCATGCATCTTGGTGGCTAGTTTTCTGCCTGTTTGTCAAATGTAGCATTTTGTTACATTTCTTGCAAGGTATTTTGTAAATGACATTAGTTTTGCTTGTTGTCTGTATAGGGTCTTTCAAGTTCATTAGTTGTTGTTTTAGTGTGTTGGTAAGTTTGTGGGATACCATGAAGCCAAGAGATATGAGTAGTCTGGCAGTCATTTCTGAGATGTCTTTGATGTAGGGGAGAGTGGCTAGGGTTTCTGTTTTGTCTGCTTGTTTGTGTTTTTTGCTGAGAAATCAGCGGACTGCATTCATTGGATACCCGTTCTTTTTGAAAGCACTGTTTTTCCTCTGCTCTGCATAGTTCCCCTGTGCTGCAGTGTGTGGTGGCTCATTGAAATATTCCTGAAGACCATCAGTCCTTCATCCGGAGGCTAACTATTGATGTTACCTAGTATGGTGACAAAACGTCTGAAAATGAACTTTCCAGCTCAGGGAGCAAACCTAGATCCAGAACCTCAACCTGAGGTACAAATCTTCTCAAAACTCGCTAACATTGACTCTTCTGCTCTTTGGATGCTGTCTGACCTGCTGTGCTTTTTCAGTGCCACACTTATCAACAGTAGAAACTACCATGCCAGATTAATGTTCTGTACCACACCTGATTTGGCCACCATGGCACAAACCATCATCTCACGTAATGCAGCTGCTGAGGAACATTGGGTAGAAAATTCCAGTGGTGCAGAGAGCACAACCTGTTGGCAGAAAAAGCTAGTAGTCACTCAGCCAAACTCACTCTGCAGCTATAAGGTATGGGAAGACTGCCTTGTGGGATTTTGGACTTTCACTGGGACAGAGACACATCCTGATTGGCCAGCAGCACCAACAATCCTGGATGCACTAGGCTTTGAAGGTGGGCTGTGCAACAGGCCATCCCATAACTTTGGACTTAGGTAATTCCAGAGACTTTGAGTTCAGGAATTTTTGGGAACTCAGGAATGGGATTGCAGAGCTGAATGTGCAAATGGAAAGGAAGAATGTTCTATCTTCTCAGGGGTAAAGGGCACCCTCTGGAGATAACACCCCAGTTCTTTTCAATTGTTTGTGAATGATTTTTTTAAAATGACAAGCTAACACATTCATTGTCACCATTATTGATATTAACATTTTCATGCCAGATTTATTTCATTGAAATTAATTCTTCAGTTGCCAGAGCACAATTTGAACTTATTTCTCCTGATCAGTATTCAGATTTCTGGGTTGCCAGCTCAGCACTGTAAGTACTATGCTGCCTTTCGTATCTATCTTTATGATCAATGTAACAGATGCACTTTCAGGACTTTTGAGTTGGAACGTCATGTAGTGGTTGTACATGACATTGTGAAGCCACTTTTGGAGTACTGTGTGCAGTTCTGGTCACCCTGCTACAGGAAAAAAGTATGGATGGCAGATGCCAGAGATCAGAGTCAAGAGTGTGGTGATGGAAAAGCACAGCGGGTCAGACAGCATCTGAGGAGCAAGAGAATCGACTTTTCAGGCATAAGCCCATCATCAGGAACAAGCCTCACCCTACTATAGGGAGGATATTATTAAACTGGAAAGGGTGTAGAAAAGATTTCCAAGGATGTTGCTGGGACTGGAGTGTTTGAGTTATGAGGAAAAACTGGATAGGCTATGAATATTTGACCTGGCGCATAGGAGGTTGAGGAGCAATCTTACAGAAATTTGTAAAATCGTGGCGGGCATAGATAAGGTAAATAGCAAAGGTCCTTTCCTCAGGATAGGGAAGTTCAAAGCTACAGGGCATAATTTGAAGGTGAGAGGTGATTAATTTAAAAGAGTCCTGATGGGCAAAGGATAGTTCATGTATAGAATGAGCTGGCTGAGGAAGTGGTAAATGCAGGTACACAACTTTTAAAAGGCATTTGGATAGGGACATGGATAGGGGCGATTTAGATGGGTACAGGCTAAACGCAAACAATTGGGACTAGTTTAGTTTGGAAAACCTGGTCAGCATGGACGAGTTGGATCAAAGGATCTGTATAACTGTATGACTGGGTCAGGGATCTCCCAGTCTTGTTATCAGTGATAAGAGTCCTTACCTTTTTTGAAAGAGTAGCATAGGTGTCACTGTGGTGAGTGTAGTAGAGAAGATGGGTGTCCTACCCTGTTATTAGCTGCTCTGTTTCATAACGATGGACAATGTGCTTGAGAAAGTGTTTGTAATCATGTGAATGCCAGCATTGATTTAAAAAGATTAGTTATCTCACCAGGAATGCCAAAGTAGAAATTTCCACTCTTGTCTCTCAATGATTTATTTGTGAGGCGTTTGATCCATTCCCTTCCAGCACCTTTCCAAATTCCTGTGTTTTTTTTCATTATACCGTGCAAATGCTGTTCCCCTAACAAGTCCTTCCATCTATTGTGACAGCACGATTCTTGATCCTTTAATCCAATGCACTCTGGTCAGCAGGCAATACAAGGGTAAGCCTGACTGCTATTTTGCCAGTGTCAATCATTCAACCCCCTTTGAGGATTTGAGACAAAGCAGATGTCTGCACTGCGCTGCTGTAAATGAAAACAAGAGTTAACACTGTGTTCACCAGTTGAAGAGAGGTCCCAACAAGAGTATTTTTCCCTGTCAAAAATATTATAAAACACTGAATATGTACTTTATTTGCAATGGATTAGAACTTTGAACGCATTTCAGTTATGCAGCATTAAAGGAGGCTGTTGGGCCTATTTTACATATGCTAGTTCTTTGAAAGAAGCAGACATTCCAGATTATAATAATGTAAAACATTAATGTCTTTTTTATTCCTCCTCTGGATCTTTTTATGTCCTCTTATTGCCAACAATTTTGCTAGCTGAAACAGTTTCTTGCTCTGTAGTTTATAAAGTATTTGCATGCTTCATTAACTATATCCTCAACTGTATGACTCTAAACCAACTTTATTTATATAGCATCTACAGTTCTTTGGATTTAAGATGACTTAATGGGCTTCAGAGGAACATTACAATCCAAATTAGGGATCAAGGCAATATTGGGAAAGGTCATCAAACATTTCACCAAAGTTTTATGAAGTGTCTTAAAGTTGAATATCAATTTATGAGGGTCAAAGGTTTAGGAAGGCAATTCCAAAGCTTAGGCCATTGACATCTAATGGTATAGCCACTAATGATGGAGCGACCAAAATTAGAGATATTCTTCATCAAGCCGGAATTAATTAAACATTGAGATCTTTGAAGGTGGAGTGGATTATAGACTTAAGGAAGGGCAAGGTCATGGAGGGATTTGTTAACAAGGATGAGGATTTTAAAGTTCAGGTGTTTACTGATGTTGGTCAATGGGAACAAGAGTGTTGGGTATTTGAGATGAGTGAAGACATATTCAGCAAACTTCTGGATTTGGGGTGAGTGTGGCTTCAGCACAGAACCTGGCATCAGTGGGACGTGGTCCCAGTGACGAAGAGATGGTGCCTAAAGAGTAGCAACCCCAAGATTGGTGGTTCCGGTGAGGCAGTGGTGATGCAGTGGAGGAGGACTCTCTTTCAGATATATCTTTTATCCTTTTTATTCAAAATGGTGTCAAATCGTGGCGACTGTTGAAGCTTTTCACGGTAAAATGAAAGTGACAATAAATAAATCACTCAAGTTCCCAGAGGGCAGAACATGGGAGGCCATTGGATTAGTCAAGTCTAGAGGTGAGAATGAGATAGATGAAGTCTTCAGCAGTAGCAAAGATGAGGCCATGCCAAAGTTAAGCTAAGTTATGGAGGTTTAATTAGGTGGAATTAGAGATGACACAAATTGAAGTTCAGAAACTCATCACAATGTCAATTATGACACTAAGATTGCAAAGTGTATGGCTTCGTCTCAGGTTGTTGCTAGACAGGGAGATATAGTTAATGGCTAGGGAGGAGTTTGAAGGGTGACCAAAAACCATGACTTCAGTCTTTTTAATATTCTATCAAAGGAAACTTCTGCACATCTGTTATTGGCTGTCAGAAAAAAAAAATCAAACTTCCAAATAAGACAGCAGAGGAGTCGAGAGAGGAAAAACGGTGTTTCAGTTGGGTGTCATCAAGGTAGGAGAAAGTGAGGACTGCAGATCCTGGAGATCAGAGTTGCGTGTGTGGTGCTGGAAAAGCACAGTAGATCAGGCAGCATCCGAGGAGCAGAAGAATCGATGTTTCGAGCATTCTTGACGAAGGGCTTATACCCAAAACGTCGATTCTCCTGCTCCTCGGATGCTGCCTGACCTGCTGTGCTTTTCCAGCACTACAATCTCAACTGTCATCAAGGTATGTGTAAATTGAGACTTTTAAAAACTAATTTTGAATAATGGGTGTTATTGACTAGACCAGTGTTTCTTGTCTATCCTGAGTTGCCCTTCAGAAGGTGATTGTGAGCTGCCATCTTAAACCCCTGAAGTCTGTAAGGTGTTGGTACCTCCACAAAACTGTGAAAGAGGATTTTGACCCAGCAGCAATAAAACAACATCAATATATTTTAGAATGGTCAGGAATAAGCAGGAGTCATATATTGGGTATGGACCACTAGGATCCCTTGAAGGGTGCAAGGGGTGTGGGTGCATTTTTAAGAGGGAAATCAGGAGGCTGAAAAGAGTATATGAGATAGACTTGGCAGATAAGGTTAAGGATAATCCAAAGAGATTCTACAAGTACATTAAGGGCAAAAGACCTACTAGGGAGAGTCATAGCTTCATACAGCACGGGAACAGACCCTTCACTTCAATTAGTCAGTCCATGCCGACCATAATCCCAAACCAAACTTGGCCCATATCCCTCTACACATTTCTTATTCATGTACTTACCTAAATATCTTTTAAACATTGTAACTGTACCCACAACCACACTTCCTCTGGAAGTTCATTCCACACATGAACTACTCTTTGTGTAAAAAAAAATGCCCCTTATGTCTTTTTTAATTCTTTCTCCACTCACCTTAAAAATATGGAGTGAACAGGGCCCCTTAAAGACCAAAGATGTAATCTAGTTGTGGAACCACAGGACATGGGAAAGATTCTAAATGAATATTTTATGTCAGTTTTTACTATGGAGAAAAACATGGAAGCTAAGGTACCCAGGGAAATAAATTTTGATGTTTTAAAAATGGTCCACATTACAGAAGACAAAGTTCTAGAGGTCTTAAAAAAACATGGAGATGGATAAATCTTCAGGACCTGATCAAATGTACCCCAGGATGTTGTAGGAAGTTAGGAATGAAATTGCAGGGTACCTAGCGAGATATTTGTATCATCTACTGCTATAGGTGAGGTGCTGGAGGACTGGAGGTTGGCTAATGTTGTGCCTTTATTTAAGAAAAGTTGTAAGGAGAGAATTGGGAACTATTGACCGGTGTGTGTCTGACATCTGTGGTGGGTAAATCATTGGAGGAGATCTTGAGAGATAGATTTGGAAAGACAAGGACCTGTTAAAGATAGTCATCAGGGCTTTGTGCATGAGAAATTGTATCTCAAAAATTTGATTAGGTTTTTTGAGTACGTAACCAAAATGATTGGTAATGACAGAGTGGTAGATGTTGTTGATATGGACTTTAGTAAAGCCTTTGACCTGGTTCCGCATGGCAGACTAAGTAGTAAAGTTAAATCACATGCGATTCAGGGAGAGCTTGCCAATTGCATACAAAATTGTCTTGACGAGAGGAGACCGGTGATGGTGGTTGAAGGTTGTTGTTCGGACTGGAGGCCTGTGACCAGCAGTTGGCAGGGATTAGTGTTGGGTCCACTGTTGCTTTTCATTTATAGAAAAGATTTGGATGAGAATCTAGGAGGCATGGTTCGTAAGTTTGTGAATGACAACAAAATTAACGGTACCTTAGACAGTGAAGAAGGTCATTTAAGGTTATAAAGCGATCTTGATCAAATGGGCCAATAGACTGAGGAGTGGCAGGCGGAGTTTAATTTGGTTAAATGTGGGCTTTGGTAAAACAAAGGCAGGATTTGTACAATTAATAGTAGGACCCTGGGTAGTGCTGTGGAATAGAGAGACCTAGCGGTCCAGGTATATAGTTCTTCGAAAGTTGCATCACAGGTTGACATTAAGAAGATTAATGAAGGCGGTTTGGAAGGCATTTAGCATGTTTGCCTTCATCACTCAGACCCTAAGGGGCTGGGTTGTCATGTTGCAATTGTACAGGATGTTGATGAGGTCATCTTTGGAGGACTGTGTGCAGTTCTGGTCACCCTGCTATAGGAAGGATATTAATAAATTGGAGAGGGTTCAGAAAAGATTTACCAGGAGGCTTCTGGGCCTGGAGTGTTTGAGTTTTAAAGATATGCTGGATGGGCAAGGACCCTCTTATCATTAGAGGTTAAGGGATGCCCTGTAGAGGTTTATAAAATCATGAGGACATAGATAAGGTGAATAGCAAAAGTCTTTTCCCTAGGGTGGGGGAGTTCAAAACTGGGGGCATATTTTTAAGGTGAGAGGAGAAAGATTTAAAAGGAATCTGAGGGTCAGCTTTTTCACACAGAGGGTCATTCATTTGTGGAATGAACTGCCAGAGGAAGTGGTAGGTGCTGGTACAGTTACAACATTTAAAAGACATTTGGACAGATACATAAACAAGAAAGGTTTAGAGGGATATGGGCCAAATGCAGGCAAGGGGAACTAGTTCAGTTTGGGAAAATTGATCGGAATGGACAAGTCAGTCTGTTTCCATGCTGTCTGACTCTATGACTCTCTGGCTTGGAGGAGA
Organism: Chiloscyllium punctatum; assembly: GCF_047496795.1. NCBI lineage: Eukaryota > Metazoa > Chordata > Chondrichthyes > Orectolobiformes > Hemiscylliidae > Chiloscyllium > Chiloscyllium punctatum. The sequence goes on from NC_092764.1 coordinate 20,909,597, forward strand.
TATTGCATGTGGTGATGTTCCCATGTACCTGCCACCCTTGAACTTTGGATGGTAATGTCGGGAAGTTTGGAAGATGCTGTTTGAGTTACCTTCGTGAATTTCTGGAATGCATCTTGTCGATAGTATATAATGCTGCTACTGGTGGTAGATGTGCTGTCAATCAAGTGGGCTGCTTTGTCCTGGATGGTGTCAAACATCTTGATGTTATTGAAGCTGCACCCATCCAGGCAAGTTGGGAATATTCCAACACACACCTGACTTGTGCCTTGTAGTTGGTGGACAGGCTTTTGGGAGTCAGGAGGTGAGTAATCCACAGCAGGATTCCCAGCCTCAGACATGCTCTAGTGGTCACAGCATTTTCTGATGACATCAGAGAGAAGCAGTATGTCGATGAGAAGTAGAAAGGGACCTAGGATAGAATCTTGAGATAACAGTGCAGGACCAAGAAGCAAATGCCATGCAAGTGATTCTCTGGCAATAGTTCGATAAAAATTAAACCAAATAGTAAAAAAAAAGTGCTGCTTGCCTAAGCACTCAATGTAACTCATTCCTTGCACAAATCCAAAATGTGATAGCCAGAATATCTTGAGAAAACTAATTGAATAACCCTTTCAAAGAGCTGACAGGGGTAAGATGGAGCAAATGATCCGCTTTAGAGCTGTACAATTCTGCAATTTATTTGAAGCCAATATAGACAAAAGCAGGACACAACAAGCTTCATAAATATTCAGTAGCATGTTTTTGTGGCTGATTTGAGTTGTATTGCAGTTTAGCACAACAGATGCTAAACAGGCGACTGACTGTGTGGAGTTTGCACGTTCTCCCCGTGTCTGCGTGGGTTTCCTCCGGGTGCTCCGGTTTCCTCCCACAGTCCAAAGATGTGCAGGTCAGGTGAATTGGCCATGCTAAATTGCCCGTAGTGTTAGGTAAGGGGTAGATGTAGGTGTAGATGTAGGGGTATGGGTGGGTTACGCTTCTGCGGGGCGGTGTGGACTTGTTGGGCCGGAGGGCCTGTTTCCACACTGTCAGTAATCTAATCTAATGCAACTGTTTGCTATTTTTCTCATTGTCTTAAGGGGATTTGTGAAGTGTGTTATTACTCTAAATATAGAGTGTTTCACGGCTATTCTTAACTTATCTAGATACAGTTTAATAAATATGATTGGCAGTTTGAACCCAAAATATGTTCTAATGAAGTGTTTATTCTACCACCTCCTGTATGTGAGGCAGGTCATGTGAGGACTAGTGACAGATACCGAAGGCCAATATTACCAAAATGTTGTGACTGTGAATTCTCTCCTCATGCTGATTGACTGCTGTGGACAGATTGAGTTGGCATTTCTACCTATTATTAGAGTGGTGCTGGAAAAGCACAGCAGATCAGGCAGCATCTGAGCAGGAAAAATCAACGTTTCGGGCAAAAGCCCTTGTATCAGGAAGCCCTTTAATGGGCTTTTGCCTGAAACGTTGATTTTTCCTGCTCCTCGGATGCTGCCTGACCTGCTGCGCTTTTCCAGCACCACTCTAATCTTGACTCTGACCTCCAGCATCCGCAGTACTCACTTCTGCCTCATTTCTACCCATTACTCAACTTCATCAAAAGCCTGGGATTGGCGTTCATTGAATTGCCTCCGAATTATATCTTCCCTCCACAGTGGGAGTCCAGTACTGATGATCAGGGAAATTTATCTTTATTGTGGTAGTATCCTTGTCACAGCAGCTATAAACAGAGATGATTTTAAAATGATTAGATTAGATTAGATTACTTACAGTGTGGAAACAGGCCCTTCGGCCCAACAAGTCCACACCGCCCCGCCGAAGCGCAACCCACCCATACCCCTACATCTACCCCTTACCTAACACTACGGGCAATTTAGCATGGCCAATTCACCTGACCTGCACATCTTTGGACTGTGGGAGGAAACCGGAACACCCGGAGGAAACCCACGCAGACACGGGGAGAACGATGATGTGTCATGATTTAATGAAATTAGGTGCTATCAGAAAAGATGGACCATGTCATTTTGAAACAGGAAGTGCAGAACTTGAGAGAATTTTGTACAATGACTGTGGCTGCCCTGAAATATAAGTTTGTGGTTTGAAGAAAATGGTAAAAAGCAATAGATCCTCTTCCTTCTTCCCTGACCTATTTTGACTGCCAATCCTGCACCCTATACAGAAACACACACACAAACACAAACAAACACACCATACACAGGCACACTTGCATAAACATAGATTCAAATAGATATGCACAAACTAATACATAGAGGGTGTCACAGTGGCTCAATAGTTAGCATTGCTGCACCACGGTATCAAAGAAGCGGGTTCGATTCCTCCTTCGGGCAATTGTCCGTGGGAGTTTGCATGTTCTCTCCATGTCTGTGTGGGCTTCCTCTGGGTTCTCCAGTTTTCTCCCATAGTGCAAGGATATACAGGTTAGGTGGATTGGCCATGCTAAATTGCCCATAGAGTCCAGGGCTGTGCTGGCTGAATGGACTACCTGTGGAAAATCAGGGCTGGGGGTTGGATCTGGGTGGGATGCTCTTCAGAGGGTTGATGTAGACTTGATGGGCTGAATGACCTGCTTCCATAGTATAGGGATTCTATGAAAAGCACGTGCACACGCCTATGGACATGCTCACAGATGCTGATGCCACAGAAAGCCCACCTCTTCTTTTTGGCTTCTCTACATTGACTGACGGTACCACCTTTGAACTACAGAGAAACCAAACAATTTTATCAGACCTCCTCCACTTTCCTACTCTTCACTGTGATATAAATACAATGGAACATTCATTTTGGCAGCTAGCCAAGATTCCTGTTTGGAGGGAAGAACAGTGTAAAGTCTCTGTTTTAAGGAATCACAGTACTCAAATTTTCTTTTTTCTGATATCTTGAGTAACCCAGAGGAAGGAATCCAACGATTTAATCTTTATTTCCTTTGTTTAAGGCTGCATGGATTAAATATGTTTGTTTCAGGCTAGATAAAAATCAAACATGTTTTACGGCCTCCTTACAATGAAGGCAAAATGCACAGTGCTGCTGGAAGGGACATTTGATTGTGTTTCTGCTTGCTATTAGTCTAAATTCACCTGTTCACTAATACCTACTTTTAATATACATTTAACTTCTTTTTCTTTCTTGTTTACTTTTAATGTGTATTTAGTACTGTATCAATATAACATTGAATTCGATCTGCAGAATGGATCAATAAATCAGGATACTTGTATAATTATTATTAGCTTCAGTAAATTAGAAACAAGCTCCCAAATCACAATTTTAAGTATTATAGTTGACAAGAATTATGATATTGACAGTGCTATAGATAAATGGTATTAATTAAAATCAATATGTTTTCATGTTTTAATAATATCTGTATAAAAAAGAAAGATCACATAATGCAAATAGTCTTCTTGCCATGTGTTCATATTGCTGTTGTTTTTGACTACTACATTGCTATCAGCTGAATTGGTTTTGGAATTCAAGTCTTTCCCAGTCAGCAACAGAGTAACAAACACTTTTATTGTTGAAACACAGAAACCACCAATATCTGAAACTAAAAGAACCCTGACCTAAAAGATAGTGGACATCAGTGAACCATCAAATGCTTTTCACATATGAAACAGCTGTGGGGAGGATTCTATACCATTTATTCAATTTTTATGTAGCAGTGGACAATGCCAATTGTAGACTGTGACAGCCCATTTTCAGAGACCACCTTCAGAGTTTTGGCTCAACGCAGCAGCTTTTATTCCTTGGACTGAGGGGATATGTCTTACTGCTTGCTTGCAGCAGTCAGCACATGCCTTGTGGATTACATCGGAGATACACTCCCTCATTTCAAGCATTAGTCAATAAACGACCTCAAGGGGATGAAAGTCCAGCATTGTTCTCAGGAAAGCTCCCTCGACTCTTTGACAGACACTTCAATGTCCTAGGTGACTAACATAAAGTAAATATCCTCACGTCTATCATGCTGAGGTCCTTCAGCAGATATCTGATGTTAAATAGCTTCTTTAATGTCTTTTAAAGATTAGGTTCCAGCCTTATAGGCATTCCTGGGTGGTAAGACATATATTTCTCACTGCCTTTACCTCAGCAAATTAGTAAAAAAATGGAAAAGTGACAACATTCATAGAACTGATGCCAGATTCTTCCTGAAATATGCTCTCTAGAGGTCACTATATAAAGAGAAAACACTTACAAGTTCATTGAAATAAAAAGGCTTTGTGCCAGAATAAATAAAACTGCACACTGGAGTCGATTACAGCCAATTCTCTGTTCGCATTTTATTATCTATGTTCGATTTTCTCCAACACTCTTCAACATATTTAAAATCTGTTAAAGTAGAATTTTTAATTATGTTGTATTATTTGTGAGGAAGCCCATGTTTTTATATGTTATTAAATAGGTTAAAGGTCAAGGATATTTAAGTTTCACCAATGCAATTTAATTATCTTCCCTTTGTAAATTGATATAATAAAAACAGCAAATTACTTAGAAAACGCTTATGAAGTTTCAAAAATGTCTCTTTTGTATCCTTTGAGGAATTAAATACTTTTAAAAGTCTTGCGATATTCATTCTACCACACCAGTTTACAGATTACTGACTGGGTCATATGAAATTAAAATATTCAACGCACTGATAACTTAGTGAAGTATGATACTCAGAGATTTGCAATTTTTTTCCAGTTCTTGGTGAAAAATGTTTAGAAACTTCAATTTAAGGTTCATTGCCCACAATTCTTTTTCTTAATTATAGTTGCCAAGCACTCTTTGATTCATACAACTCTGCACCTGATGTTACATCATAACAGTACCCATCCACAGGACCCACCAACAAGAAAACAAATCTGTTAACATATGGATGTAGTCAGTTAGGACTAGGAGATGTCATTCTCTAATACTTTGGCCCAGAAATTGGGGGCTGCTTATCTTGCACTTTTCAGATGTTATGAAACCTAATTAAAATAACTCCATGGAGCCAGAAGCTATCAACAAGTAACCCTTTATTTATACCAACACAGTATATGTAGCTTGCTCAGACCCAGTTCAGAAAATGAGGAGAATCGCTAAGGGTCCTATTTAAAACTCTCGGCCAGGGCTCCCTGATTGGCCCCAATCAGTGATCTCATACTCAATACAACCTGACCCTCATTCCAATCACTACATTAATCCATGACATTGTTCAGAAGAATTATGCTCCTACAATTGTAAGTATAGTGTGCATCATTTTGGACAAGGACAAGCAAGAGGTGATCATTACTTGAGGCACACACTGGGTTCTTTTCAGAGAGGCATAATGTCTGTTTGAGGACCCGGCTAAAGACTGGCATGCCCTGAGGCAGCTAGATCCTTTGCCAACTGCACTCGAAAACCAGCTTCCGAAAAAGTCAACAGTGGAAAACTAAGTTGCTTACCTCTGAATGTGGAGGTGAAAACAGCAGGATAGTACCTCCTGACTCCACACTGAAGGGCTCTCCCAGTCACTGCCACAGATGCCGCAGACCCAAGTCCCTGCCTTTTCTCCTCCTCTCCCCCAATTTACTGACCCAGAGATACTAATAGTTAATTTTCATTCAACCCACATGGGGAGCACATTCTTGCTCCATCCCAGCAACCAGGATTCTATTCTAGTTTTATGGTAGCCTAAAGCCTTGCTAAGTAATCATCCTTTCCGCTCTGCTGTGCCCAGGAATTTCACAGCCATTGTGCCTGGTGCCATCTACACGTAATCATAATTTTTTTTTGGTTGAACAAATAATCAATTTGCCGAGAAAAGAATGACAACATCACACAGAGAATTTAGTAAACATAATGAGGGTTGTCATGGAAACATAACTCTCTCTCTGCTTGAACAAGGTACATTCCAAGGCATCTCTCTACATGTTAAGGGTGTTTTCTCAATTGAGGAATAGCAGTGCCTGGCTAGTCTGGAGTGGCATGATATTGACTAATTTATGGCCCTGTCAAAGAATTCCCAGAAGCTGTGAATGAATAGAGACTTCAGGCGGCAAGAGGGAGAATTATTAGATAAGTCTTTGTTTCACCCACCACACAGTTATCAGTTGTGAAATGCTACAGAATATAATGCAATGAAAAGAAAGCAGAGAACAAATAAAGCTTGCCTATGCTTGTTGTGGCTTAAAGTTCTAGAAAAAATGTAATCCTGTATTTACTTTGGAAGTGATGCAAAGATGCTACTGAAATCCTTACGGGGTCTGATGAAATGATAGTGACCTTAACCTACCAGATGGAATGAAATGGAAAACTGGTTTTCCATTGCTTCACGCTGGAAGATTAAGGGTCACAGTATTCTTGATTTTTATTTCTGTAGTTCTTTAACTCCCCCTGGAGCCAAACATTGAAAGAAAATGTTTGAATATTTGCCTTGTCTATCTCTGTTTTGGATCGAGGTTTGTACCAGTTGTTTAAGTTTCCGAGTTGTTCATAATGCCTTTGCTCTGTGCAATAGAATGTTCCAGACAAAGGCAATGAGACAAAAGTCATTTTCTTACTGATCCAAACAGTGTGAATGATACTCCTGAAGATTAGAACTGACCAAGTCCAATGTGATAAATCATTTTAAGTGGTGCAAATTACAACAACTTATGATTGCATAGCAATGTAAAGTTATAAAATATAGCAAGATGTCTCAAACAGACATTTCAGACCAAATATGACATTGCGCCATACAATGAGAGATTAGGCCAGGTGTCTAAATGCTTTGCTGAAGAGTTTTAAGTTTTAAGATGTATCTGAAAGATGGAAAGTGAATTAAAGAGATGCAAAAATATAAGGAGGGATTTCCCAAGCTTAGAGCCTAGATGGCTAGATACTTGGTAATCAATGGTGGGGCAATTAAAACTGCTTGGTCTTTTTGTACTGCTAAAGAATATTTATCAAGGCTGTTGAGGTATGGAAAATGCATACCATATTTTAGAAGCAAATTACTGTGGCTTTCCCTTGTTATGAATCTGCAAGTGAGAGAATAAAAAATTACATGGCACGACATCTTTTTCTACAATGATGTAAACTGCATCTTATTAGCACATCACAGTCAGATGTCATCCCTTATATTATACTTCTCCCCAAGTCTCTTACTCTACCCATTATGTCACAAGAATTTGGGGTGGCATGGTAGTTCAGTGGTTAGCAGTGCTGCTTCACAGGGACCCAGGTTTAATTCCTGCCTCGGGCAACTGTCTGTGTGGAGTTTGCATATTCTCCCCGTGTCTGCATGAGTTTCCTCTGGGTGTTCTGGTTTCCTCCCACAATCCAAACATGTACAAGTTAGGTGAATTGGTCATGCTAAAATGCCCATAGTGTTCAAGGATGTGCAGGTAAGGGGCATTAGTCAAATGTGAAGTAATAAGGTAGGGGAATGGGTCTGAGTGGGTTACTGTTTGGAGGATTGGTGTGGACTTGTTGGACCAAATGGCCTGTTTCCACATTGTAGGGATTTTATAATGATTAGAATTAGATGGACCCAAATATCCTAAACGCGATTGCAGTGATGGGGAAAGTTATAGTCCTGGACAGATTTCAAAACAGGAATGGTTATCTTAAAGTAAAGATACTACCTAATCAGGAACCAATGTAGCTCAGTGAGCACTAGTGTGATAAGTGAGCATACCTTGCTGCAATTAAGATTTGTAAGCAAAATTTTGGATAATCTCTAGTTTATAGTTTGAGAAAGGTACATATTGAATTATTTCAGTCTTGAGGTAATAGTGATAGGAAAGAAGGTTCCAGTAGCAGGTGGGTTGAGGCAGAGAGTATGGGTTATGTTACAGAAGTGGGAATAGGCATCCTTACTAATGCCATGAATATGAGGATGGAAGCTAAACAAGAGTCATAAAAAGGGATTTGTGAGTGGATTGCATTAGTTTGTGGTTGTTGCCAGGCAGAGGGATAGAGTCAATAACTGAGAAGAGGGTTAGAAGCATGGAATAAATGCAAAGCCTTTAATCTAACCATTACTTAAGGGAATTTATTTCCTTCCAATATTGGTAAGCAATCTAATAATTTAACAGCACTAGAAAGGTTGAGAGAGTTGACAGTGAGGTTGAATTGGGTGTTGTCAGCATTCCAGTGAAATTAATGTTACGCTATTGTAAGGGTCAGCATGTTGAAATCAGATGGGGCCAAAGATGGATTGTTAGGGCTACGAGAGGCAACAATATAGAAGGTGGAAGAGAAATTACAATTGATAATCTGGATATGATTAGACCGATAAACATGGAGCCATTCATTTTGAGTGTATTACTGTTTTTATGTAACAGAATTTGTCACAATTTTGCAGCATTTGTGCAAGTTTATTATGAAGTAGAAAGTACTTCCATAAAAGGACAGAATACTTGTTACTCAAATTAGCCCATGTTGTGTTTCAATACAAACCAACATGTTCTTCTTAGTTTATCAACACCATCTTCATGGAGGACAAAGGCTTCAAGGAAAGATCATAAGTTGAGGTTATGATTGATTCAAATAAACTATATGGAATTCAATCTTACTGCTGTAGCATTATTTTTCTACTCTAGACACTGATGTTTTAAAAGGAATATTATAAACAGTGCTTAACTTTTAAGATTTACTGCCTCTTTTCTACTGCCCAGACAGGTTAAAAGTGGCAAAGTCATTTTGGCTTCCCAGTTCCTGTAGCCTACAACATGTGCGATCTTTCTTCGGGATTATCTCCCTTGACTTGACAGTAGAAAAGACTAAACAATAAGAGTCAGGGTGAAATGTGAGCTGACAATATATTCCCAACTCCAGTCATGGGAATCACATGCGGTATTTATTGAAGTACATTTTAAAATGAATCAATTTCACAGATGATTGGCAGCAGAAAGTTGAAGCTTCTGAACAGCGGAACGATTCGATTTTTTTTTACAACTTAGCAAAAATATTTCACTCACTACTAGACCATTGAAAGTAAATTATAGCATGTTAATTTTAGACAGGAAAAATGTTATTTGTAATAATGTTTAAAAATATTTTCCAGACTACAAAGGTGTTAAAAGACCAATTAGATGTGTTCACATAGACAAGGCTTTGAAGTTCTTTTATCCTAATAAGATCTACATGTATAGAAGTAAAATAAATAATAACAGCAGGTTTGAGAAATATGGATTGGCTTTGGAAGCACTTTTTAAATACCATGTCAGGATGCTCAAAAATCATCCTATTTTGGGTTAAGCCTTTAAACCCTCTATTAAATTGATAGTTTCCCTTCTCTCCCACTCTGTGAATCAGAGGGAAAACCACTCCTAATGAGTTGGCATTAGGATGATGCAGAAAGTTAAACTGTTATCAAGTTCTTTCGACTGCTCAGAAAAATAATGTCAGTAAATGCAACTTGTCAAAGTCTTTAGCCAGTGGTGTAATAAGGAAATGGAAATATCATTCATTGTTATAAAATCCATATGATGGTGTTCCCAAAATGGATTCATTTTGAGGAAATGAAGTCCTTTAATAAGCATTAGTTGGTTTCAAGCAACTGACAAAACCTTAATTCTTCCAACTATCGTTTCTCAATATTTCAGTCTTACTCTTTCTAATTTGAAACTACCTACAAAGTAGATTCAAATTCATTACTTTTGGCTATAATTTCCTCTCATCCAACTATTCTACAAGTTCATATGAATATATGGAGTGAAGAAAGTTATTTTATTCTCATGAGATTATGAATTAATATAGATTTTAAAATGGTTGTATGTCAGGAAACATATATGGCATTGGATACAGTCCAAAGAAGGTTCTCCAAGGTGATACTTATGAAGAAACATTGACTAGATTGGGCCTGTACTCATTGAAATTGAGAAAAATGAGAGGTGAGCTGATTGAAATATATAAAATTCATGGAGTCATAGACTCATAAAGCACTGAAGCAGACCCCCTGGCTCATCTCATACATAAAGATTAGTTTTCCTCAGCGGAAGTAGTCCCATTTACCTGCATTTGGCCCATCCAAATGTCTTTTAAATGTTGTAATTGTGCTCACCTCTATAATTTCCTCTGGGGGCTCGTTCCATAAACACACACCCTCGACGTGAAAATATTGTCTCTCAGGTCTCTTTTAAGGCTGGGACTTTGTACCCTGGAGCATCGGAGGCTGAGGGGTGACTGTATAAAAGTTTAAGAAGTTTTTGCCAAGGAGTTCAAAGCTGGGGGAGATAGGTTTAAGGTGAGAGGGGAAAAATTTAAAAGGGACCTGAGGAGGAACCTTTTTACATAGAGGGTGATATGTGTATGGAACAAGCCACCAGAGGAAGAGGCAGAGGAGGGTATAATTACAACATTTAAAAGACAGGCACATGAATAGGAAAGGTTCAGAGAGATATGGTCCAAACACAGGAAAATGGAACTACTTAAGTTTGGGATAGCTTCTCGGAATGGACGAGGTGGACAGAAGGGTCTGTTTCCATCCTGTATAACTCTATGAATGTATGACTCTGTGACTCTATGACTCTAAATCGTTCTCCTCTTACTTTAAAGCTATGTCCTGTAATTTTAGATTTGCCTACCCTGGGGTAAAGACCTTCGCTATTCACCTTATCTATGCTTCTCATGACTTTTAAAAACTCTCAGTTTCCTACACTCCAGGGAGAAAAGTTCCAGCCAATCCAAACTCTCCCTATAAATGAAACACTCCAGACTTGGTAGCATCCTTGTAAATCTTTTTGTGCCCTTTCCAATTTAATAACATCCCTCCTGCAGCAGGTTGACTAGTATTGTATGCAGTATTCCAAATGTGGCCTTACCGATATCTCGTACTGCTGAAATATGACATTGCACCTCTTGTACTAAATGCTCTGGCCGATGAAGGCAAGCATGCCAAATGCCTTATTCACTACTCTGCTACCTGAGGCACCTCTTTCAACTGCACTGATGGTCTCTCTCTGTTCGATAACACTTGCCAGGGCCTTACCATTAATGTGAGAAAGTGAGGACTGCAGATGCTGGAGATCAGAATCCTGATGAAGGGTACTTGCCCAAAATGTCAATTCTGCTGCTCCTCAGATGTTGCCTGACCTGCGGTGCTTTTCCAGCACCACACTCCCTCCCATTAACTGTATATGTTCTGCGTTGGTTTGTCTTACTAAAATGCAACACTTCACATTAAACTTCATCTGTCACTCCTCGGCCTGTTGGCCTAGCTGATCAAGATCCCATTGTACTCATAGATAACCTTCTTCAAAGTCCACTTTACCACTAATTTTGGTGTCATCCACCAACTTATTAACCATATCTCCTATATTCTCATCCGGATTGTTTATATAAATGACAAACAACAGTGGACCCAGTGTCAATCCTTGTAGCACACTGTTGGTCACAGGCCTCCAGTCAGAACAACAATCCTCTACCACCACACTCTGTCTCCTACTGTCAAACCAATTTTGTATCCAATTGGCTAGCTCTCCCTGGATCCCATGTGATTTAACCTTGCTAACCATTCTACTATGTCGAACCTTGTATATGGGGTTAAGAAATATCAAATACATATAGTTTGCATTATAGCAGAATATCTTATACTTGCAGTCTAGCAATGGTAATCTTTTCACAATGTATAATATTTATTGCAGAACTTGAATCCGAACCTGCATCGAATGGAGCAATTGAAGCTGAGCCATGCTTTGTACCTGTTGAATGATATAGGTTTGTTTCTCACATTGATGAACTGAAATTAGCTCAAGTGGACGTTCATGTTCAAACTGAACTTGAGCCAATTTACACATGCATGTAGGTGAATATTCATGGCAGATATTCCATGATAACTTGACAGGACAGATGTGGAAAAGTTGGGGGAAGCCTAGAACCTGAGGGCATTATCTCAGAATGAGGTGTTTTACATTTAAGACAAAGATGAGGAGGAATTTCTTTTCTCAGAAGATTGTGAACCTGTATAATCAGAGGGCTATCGAGGCTGGGTCATTAGGATGTTAAAGACTGAAAGAAACAGATTTTTGATCAGTAAAAGAATGAAGGATGTGGGAAAAAGGCGGGAAAATGGAGTCAAAGATTATCAGATCAGGCACGATCTCATTGAACAGTGGAGCAAACTCAATGAGCTGAATAGCCTCCTTTTGCTCCTACATCATAAGGCTCTTTTTTTTGAATGATGACATAGTGTAAGTCGAGTTAAAGATAATTAATTGACTCATATCAGCACTGAAATTTAGCCCATAATACTAGTGCTGCCTCTTTGAAAGATATATCCAATTAATACTGGTCTTTCCTGATAAGCCTGCAAATTTTCCCTCTTCAAGTATTTATCCAATTATTTTTTGAATTATTTAATTTCCTTTCACTATCACTTTAGGAAGCATATCCCTAATTCTATTATTCCAATTTACTGCAAAAATAAATAATATCTGAATTTCCTGCTGGTCCTTTACCAATTATACTCATTCAATGGAGATTTTAAAACAACTAGAGCAATTTTTCTTCCACTGATGGATAGATGGGAAAATCTGGTGTGTTATACATTTAAGAAGGTGGTCCATTCGACTAATGTATCTGTGCAGTAAAGTTGGAAATTAACCCTATTATTATGGATACGAGGGTTAAGAATTAGCAGGGTAAAAATAGTTTGCATTACAGCAAAATACCTTATACTTGCAGTCTAGCAATGGTAACCTTTCACAATGTACAATATTTATCACAGAACCGAAATCTGAACCTGCATTTGGAGCTGAGCCATTTTTGTATCTGCTGAATGATTTAGGTTTGTTTGTCACACTGAGGAACTGAAATTAGTTCATGTCAATGTTCATGTTAAACCCAGTTAAAAATGAACTTGAGGCCAATTTGCATATGCCTTGAGGTGCACACTCATGGCAGATGTTCCTCGCCCAATGATGACAGCTCTGTACCTCAGGGTTCAGTAAATACCAGGATGGTTAGAAGGGAGAGAGCAGTAGCATCCTTGCACTATTGGTGGTCTTTTCATTTTATGGTCGTACAGATTTCAGTGAGAGTAATGTATTCAAGTAACCAAGATGAGTTGTTGAACTGCACCTTGTAGATCGTACATACTTCATCCAGAGCACAGTGGTGTTGGAGAAGATTGCTATTCAATCTACTGACAGGATCACTAGTCAGTCAAATTATGTTGCTTGGATAGTGGCAATCATCCTGAAGGCTCTTTGGCCACAGACATCCAGCTGTGTATTAAATATTGATCACGTAACTGATTTGTACCTTGTGAATGATGTAAGGTTTGAAGCAGTCATAGTGCACCCATCCTCTGTCCTTTTGCATTTGTAGGTTATGGCATTGGAAGGTATATTCATTGACCTTGAGCACACATGTAAGTTTTATGAACTTCTTGCAAAGTACTTTGAAACGGTTAAAGGTGGATAAATCCCCAGGACCTGATCAGGTGTACCTGAGAACTCTGCGGGAAGCTAGAGGAGTGATTGCTGGGCCTCTTGCTGAGATATTTATATCATCGATAGTCACAGGTGAGGTGCTGGAAGACTGGAGGTTGGCAAACGTGGTTCCACTGTTTAAGAAGGGCGGTAAAGACAAGCCAGGGAACTATAGACCAGTGAGCCTGACCTCAGTGGTGGGCAAGTTTAGATTAGATTAGATTAGATTATTTACAGTGTGGAAACAGCCCTTCGGCCCAACAAGTCCAAACCGATACGGAACCCACCCATTCCCATATATTTACCCCTTTACCTGACACTACGGGCAATTTAGCATGGCCAAATTAACCTAATCTGCACATCTTTGGACTGTGGGAGGAAACCGGAGCACCCGGAGGAAACCCACGCAGACACGAGGAGAATGTGCAAACTCCACACAGTCAGTTGCCTGAGTCGGGAATTGAACCCGGGTCTCTGGTGCTGTGAGTTGTTGGAGGGAATCCTGAGGGACAGGATGTACATCTTTTTGAAAAGGCAAGGACTGATTAGGGATAGTCAACATGGCTTTGTGCGTGGGAAATCATGTCTCACAAACTTGATTGAGTTTTTTGAAGTAGTAACATAGATGATTGATGAGGGCGGAGCAGTAGATGTGATCTATATGGACTTCAGTAAGGCGTTCGACAAGGTTCCCCATGGGAGACTGATTAGCAAGGTTAGATCTCATGGAATACAGGGAGAACTAGCCATTTGGAAACAGACTGGCTCAAAGATAGAAGACAGAGGGTGCTGGTGGAGGGTTGTTTTTCAGACTGGAGGCCTGTGACCAGTGGAGTGCCACAAGGATCGGTGCTGAGTCCTCTACTTTTTGTCATTTACATAAATGATTTAGGTGTGAGCATAAGAGGTACAGTTAGTAAGTTTGCAGATGACACCAAAATTGGAAGTGTAGTGGACAGCAAAGAGGGTTACCTCAGATTACAATTAGATCTGGACCAGATGGGCCAATGGGCTGAGAAGTGGCAGATGGAGTTTAATTTAGATAAATGCGAGGTGCTGCATTTTGGGAAAGCAAATCTTAGCAGGACTTATACACTTAATGGTCAGGTCCTATAGAGTGTTGTTGAACAAAGAGACCTTGGAGTGCAGGTTCATAGCTCCTTGAAAGTGGAGTTGCAGGTAGATAGGATAGTGAAGAAGGCGTTTGGTATGCTTTCCTTTATTGGTCAGAGTATTGAGTACAGGAGTTGGGAGGTCATGTTGCAGCTGTACAGGACATTGATTAGGCCACTGTTGGAATATTGTGTGCAATTCTGGTCTCCTTCCTATTGGAAAGATGTTGTGAAACTTGAAAGGGTTCGGAAAAGATTTACAAGGATGTTGCCAGTGTTGGAGGATTTGAGCTATGGGGAGAGGCTGAAAAGGCTGGGCTGTTTTCCCTGGAGTGTCGGAGGCTAAGGGGTGACCTTATAGAGGTTTACAAAATTATGAGGAGCATGGATAGGATAAATAGATAAAGTCTTTTCCCTGGGGTCGGGGAATCCAGAACTAGCGGGCATAGGTTTAGGGTGAGAGGGGAAAGATATAAAAGAGACCTAAGGGGAAGCTTTTTCTCACAGAGGGTGGTACGTGTATGGAATGAGCTGCCCAAGGAACTGGTGGAGGCTGATACAATTGCAACATTTAATAGGCATTTGGATGGGTATATGAATAGGATGGTTTGGAGGGATATGGGCCAGGTGCTGGCAGGTGGGACTAGGTTGGGTTGAGATACCTGGTCGGCATGGACAGGTTGGATCAAAGGGTCTATTTCCATGCTGTACATCTCTATGACTCTACCTCTGGGATCTTGGGGCATCACCCCTGGCACTGACCTCTTCAGCTATCTGTTCACATTGCTTTTTGACGTTGTGTTTGCTATGTCTCCTGATCACCAAAGAGTGAAATTTTTCACATTGTTTCCACTTTCTTCAAAAAGCTATCCCATATAACATCCAAAAACCGACGCTGTTGTGCCATTCTTCACTGTTTCCCTGGTCAGATACATTTCTTGGATGACTGGCAGAACCCACACCAGGAACAAAGTACCTCCCCTTTAAGGAGGTTTTAAGTAGTGGGGGTAGCTTTAGGAAGTGCTCAGATCTTATGAATTTGGACACTTGTGAACACATGTAGCCATTGAACAACACTATTAGTCATGGCTAATGGTTAAATACTGCAAATCGTCAAATGGATTTGTAAACATGTCCTGATATTACCCTAAATAGGTCTAAGGCAACTGCACAGTGTGATCACTGCTCCACATCTGTTTGTAGAATCATGCTGTGAACAAATTAATTGCTACACTTATCTCCATTGTAACAGTAAATATATTTTAAAATAAATTTTGGTTGTGAAGAACTTTGGGATGTTCTGGATTTCACAAAGGAATCATGAGTGCAAATTGTCTCTGTCCAAACTTTCAGGGATACACTTGCTGTGATATATAAAAAAAATTCATCAAACAACTTGAAAAGGCAGTTGCGCAAAAGAAGTTTAGCTTGCATACGGAATATGTAACTCCAAGTAGATTTCAGAATCTATATATGTGGCAAAATACATTTGTGATACTCACAGAAGTTTGTCATTTGATTTTCCAGTTCGAGTAGCACAAATACTGGATGGTGGCTAAAGATTTAGAATGTATGAACAGAGGAACTGCAACATAGTAAATGACCAAAGTTCATCAACAATCCTGGCCATTTACAACGTATATTGATTATGTGTTGTTAAATAACCATGACAATTAATATCTATGAAATACCATAGATACTCGAGTAATAGTTGATCTCATGTAAAAGTTGACCCTCTATTTTGGCCAAATAACCTGTAATTTTCCATATATCTTGTGTAAATGTTGACCCTAGTTCTTCAGATAACAGACCAACTAGTATGAGTCAGTGTGCTGGCCTGCACATCCTGCCCCATCTTTTCAGTCTGCCCATTGGTCCACTCTGCTCCCGCTCTTCCAGTCCGCTGGCTGTTGTGATCCGCTCCGGCTTTTCAAAATTACCATAATTCATTTCTTCATTCGTTTAGAAATTAATTGGGCTTCTGCTAAAGTTACGGTATGAATTTTGATGGCCATGAATTCCAGCCCCTCAAAAATAGTTTCCATGTCATAGTTGACTCCATAAGTTTAACATTAAAAAGTAGGCAAAAACATTTGACTATTACTCTAGTATATATGCTAGTCTTTTTGTATGATAGTGACTGTTGCAAAAAGAAAAGCACATTTTCTCTAAGTTTTCTTTCTTGATCTCATCAGAACATTTGCAAGAAATCTAATCTAAACGGGAATAGCATTTGATAATGTATGAAGCATGTTCTTCTGGTACAATACAAATCTTTCTTCTCCTTCATCGTAACAGTTTTTCAAATGTACAACAAAGTAAGCAATTTATTCAGGAATATTCAACGCCTATCAATTAATTAATCAATCTGCAAAATGATTATAACATAAGGAAAACTACAATAGTATAAATCTTGAGGAGCTCTATGTGCTGCTTGAACCTTCATTAAATGATAAAGTTGTGTTTAATATCCCAAGTTACTCATTAAATTCATCACAATATTACAAAAAAAGAGGAACATACTTATACCTGGTATTGTCAGATATATCTTTCAACCAAAATTGAATAAATCCATGTTGCTACTTTTGCAGAGTGAATTCCCACACACTGATCAAACTTTATTCATTTCAACAGTATTTTAATTTGGGTATGAAAGGCATGATATAAATGGAAGTTCTTTCTTATATATATTATCCAGTGTGGAGATAAAGGAGTGGGACAATGTAGTTGAAGGATGTCAGAGCAAGGTTAAGAATGTTGGAGAAGATCATGGGCAGATCAAAACTGCTGAGGGTGTTGAGATCCAGGAGGTCAAGAGGAAATGAGAGAGATTGGAGGAAGTGTGGGTGTTAAGGGTCTAGAAAGAGATAGGATGATAGAAGGGAAAATCAGCGATTGAGGATGGGGTGGGTGATGACAGTGATGACAGACGGTTTGTGTGATGTGGGATAAGTAAGGGCAAGATTGTGGAGGTGCGGGGAGTGGGTTTACAGTATTAGATTGCTGCGTTGTGAGGAAACACTCCTCATTCTGACCCACACAAAGTGCTATAAATACACTTAACTGATATTCAACCATCCTTCAATTGTATCCTTCAATTTGGTTTTCCTGAGGCCTGGGAAATCTAACTGACATGAGGTGTGTTTAACTGGAGTTAAAAATATGGACATGATAAAAAATAGAACTTGCTGCATCAAGTTGCTTTCAATAATCAACTCAACTTTTGAGATCAATTTAGTTGTTCAACTCTTCATTCTGCCTTTATTAAGTCTGAAAGTGCTATTTACAGACAAATCCCATAGCAGTGCCACATACTGAACTCAAAACAATTGGAATCATCGGGAGTTGTGGTACGCTTCCCACCCAGCTAAAAACCACATCAGCTGATCACATCCGCACTGGTCATCAAGCACTTATCTATTCTAATCCTATTTTCCAACACTTGGCCTGTAGCCTTGTATACTGTAGTTATTAATGAAAGGATGTGTAAACCTGCAAGATTTAAAACTTATTCAACATTATATCTTATCTTCACGATGATTACATTTTAATGGCTGTTAAACTTTGAACCCTGATAACATAAGCATCTTAATCCAAAGATCAATACATTGTTCTTTCTGTACTTTGTTCTTTCTATTTTTGCTTGTATTTTCACATTTCACTTGACAAAATTATTGACTGTAAAGCATAACTCCATTTGTCCTTGAACACAATAGAAGGTGATTTTAAATGAATAAATTAAACCTTTGGATGGGTTCATGGGATGGTTTGATATGGTTGCAGCTCTTTTCCTGAGTTCCAATATTTTTAGTTTTCACCTGATCTGCAGGCACCTGTTTTGGAAAGTTAAAATTTCGCCCTTGTTTTTTGTGGATTAGTGTTGGATTCACTCCTTTCTTTGAGCACAGGTTGTTTCTACAGTTCAGGGCCAGGTGAAATAGCTTATCACGGTCTGCAATATTTAATCCCTTTAAAATCTGAAAAAACAGCTATCATTTTACTTTTCGATCTTCCCTTTTCCTGTGAGAACATGCCCTGTATTTGTCTTGGTTTACTAGGTCCCTGATTCATACCACTTCCTTGCTAGCACATCCTTCAATATTTAAAATAATTCAGGCGCGTTCATTTTACTATGTATGGCAAAAAACCTAGCACCAGTGAAAACATTATTTGCATCAGTGGAACAAATTGATTGTAGCCTGGCCTCATCATGAAGGAATCTGCTGTTTGTAGAATGTGAGCACTGGGTTTTAAAGAGCTTCATATTTCCTAAGACTTGCACTGATTGCAGGATTTTACAAAGGGATGCAAATTGCTTCCCAGCAGAATGATATAAACAGTCAAGGCAGCAGCAGTTATAAACCTCCGTCACTCAGCTTTTCAGAATCTGAACAGTGGTTAGTTTCTAAGCCAAGCAAAAAGTCTTCGCCTGCTAAATAAAGTGTGCTGCAGCTATCTAGTTAAAGAAAGCTGTGCATTTCTCCAGTACCCTACCATATCTTGTGGCACTTCACTCAACATGTACCAATTGATATGCAGGCAAAAACAGCAGCTCTTTGAATCATACTGAGCTGAAGAAGGCCATTTAGTCCTTGAGTCACTGCTGGATATTTGAAAAAACTTTCAAATTAGCCTTTTTCCAAAATTCTCTATATTTTGAACTCAACCTGGCAAATTGGAAGTTAAAAAATGTAACTCTGCTATTCAAGACAAAAGAGTAGGTAAGCAAGGGATTTGTTGAGAGTATGAGTGTGAAAATGCAAAGAGTGCTTTAAGTATCATTTGCTATGATATAATTTGAATTTGTGAGCAGAACAGCTTAGGATCTCGAAGGAATGAGACCTAATATCTGGTCCTCATCAAAGTCTGTAACAATGTCTATCATATCAATGTAATCTGTGACTCATTGTTAATGTGCACTAAACCAAATCTTGTTCACTCCTGGAGTTTCTTCTTGTTAGGCAAGGAAGTGGCTTCCATCAAGCAGACTAGACCAAGCAAACTGTGAAATTCCCAACTCGCAAAAGAGGCTGGTGGCATTAACCTTCATTCTGGGTAGGAATTCCGGCAGCTTCGTGAGCTGTCACATTTATACAACAGGAACTCTACGCCAGTTAAAATGACACGGACGTTGCAATGTGCTGGAATCTCTCATTAACAAAATCTTAGAAAGTTAAAGTATAGTCAGAAAAAATCAACACAGTTTTATGAAAGGGAAATCGCAGCTGGCAAAATTATTTGTTTTTGACGATGTAGCTAATCAAGCAGGAACAAGGGAAACAGTAGACCTAGCATTCAACTAGGTGTTATGTAGAAGGTTAATATGCAAGAATTCTTGGTGTCAAGGTCATCAGCATGCATTGAGAATGGATTAATTGATAGGAAACCCAGGAGAAGTGATAAATGGGGCATTTTCAAGTCGATATGCCTTGCAAAGTGAAGTGCTTCAGGTTGTATTGCTGTGGCCTCGGCTTCTTTTCCTTTATTCTTTTACGAGGTAAAAGCATTGCTGGCAAGGACAAAATTTATTGTCCATCCTTAGTTGATGTTAGACTATTTGTTTTGCTACGCCATTTTGGAGGGCATTTAAGAATCAACCACATTACGCTGACTCTGGAATCATATGCAGGTTAGACCTTTATGAGCTATGTGAAAGATTGGAAAATATAGAATGATTTGGATATAGCCATTCCTTCAGTGTCACTGGGTCAAAATCCTAGAATTCCCTCCCTAAGGGCATTGTGGGTCTACCTACAGCACATGAATTGCAGTGGTTTAAGAAGGCAGCTCACTACTACCTTCTCAAGGCGACCAGCAATAGGCAGTAAACACTGGCCAGCCAACAAAGCCCACGTCCCACGTCCTATGAGTGAAATTTTTAAAAAGTCTCCATAATGGCTCGAAAATCATGCACATTAATCTCTTTTTGTGCCACTAATTCATTTATTTAGTTCCAAATGCTAAGCACGTTTAGTAAAGAGCCATTTTTATGATTTCCCACTTTAAGTCCATTGGTTGTTTTTTTAAATGTCTGTACACTCTGTCCCTCTCTGGCAAATGGCACATTGGTCTTAAAAGCAAAGAAATTGGACTACAAATATA
Source organism: Chiloscyllium punctatum (assembly GCF_047496795.1). Classification (NCBI taxonomy): domain Eukaryota; kingdom Metazoa; phylum Chordata; class Chondrichthyes; order Orectolobiformes; family Hemiscylliidae; genus Chiloscyllium; species Chiloscyllium punctatum. Next base: position 20,930,190 of record NC_092764.1, read on the forward strand.
GAGGAATGTTGTCACAAGATACATGGCTTTGTTTAGACCAGACCTAGAATACTGAATGCAATTTTGATCTCTGAGATAGCCATATTAAATAAAGGATGTAATTGTGCTGGAGACACTACCACAAAGCTTCCCTGAACCCTCAGTAAAGTGGCTGTCTTATGATGAGTAAATTTGTTCTATATTCTCTGAAGTATGGAAGAATGAAAACTGAACATGTAAGGTCCTGAAGGCTCAACAGGGAGACTAGTGAGAGGTTATTTCCACTAGCTGGACAAATCGAAAACATGAGGGCATAGCCTGAGAATAAAGGGTCAAATATTTAAGATTGAGGTGTGGAGAAATTCCTTCACTTAAAGGGCTATGAGTCTTTGATTCTCTAGCCCAAAAGGTTGTGCATGGTCATCATTGAATATATTTCAAAATAAGATACACAGTGTTTTAAACTCTGAGGAAACCAAGGGATACAGCAAAAAGGCAGGAAAGTGGAGTTGAAGATGAAGGTCAGGAATAATGGTATTGCATGGCAGAACAGAATCAACAAGGCTGCATGATGTTCTTTTGTTCTTTTTTTCTTATATTATCAAAGCTTAACCTTTTTTTCTTCCCATTTCAAAATGTTGATAAGGGGTTTGTTTAGCTCAGTTGGCTGGATGGCTGACTTGTCATGCAAAAGGAAGCCAAAAATTTAGGCTTGTTTCCTGCTCTGGCTGAGGTCTCCATGAAGGTCGCCTCCTCTCAGCCTTGCCTGCACTTGGGGTGTTACACCGTCACCAGGTGTCTCTTTCTAATATCTCTCTGTTTTCTAGATCACTGAGACTCACTGCAGAAAAGTCTTCCAACTGATTCTCTTTATCAATTGTTAGCCTGCACTAATTAGGGTCAGTTTCCTTTCATGATTAGAATGAAAAGTGAAAATCAGGTGTATTTTAAGAGATAAGCAACCTAATTGACCAGTTTATCACTAACGTAGTTCGGGTGGAAAATGGCCCTATCCTTATTGTATAAATGTGAATTTGGGCCTTAATGAGTTAAATTATACCTTGTATTTCATCAAAATGCTTTACAATTACAGCCTAGCAGTGGTAAACAAATTATACTTAACTTAAAGGAAAGGAAGCATTAAGGAAAAATAGTGCCATAATGGTAATATCACTGGACTCGTAATCCAGAGCTCTAGGTACAAGTTCTGGGACAGAGTTCAAATCCCACATGGCAGATGGTTATGTCTGAATTCAGCAAAAATCTGCAATAAACAGCTGACTTAATGAAGACTGGGGTGTACAAAGTCATATGACACCAGTTTATTGTCCAACAGGTTTATTTGAAACCACAACCTTTCAGAGTACTTCTCCTTTGTCAGATTAAGTCACCTGATCTGGGCTGCCATGAACTGGCACTATTTTTGCATGAGGGTATGAGAGTTCATGTAGAATTGGTAGAGGACCATAGGATATTGTATATCAGATTAACTAATGCCGTTTAGAGAAGAAATTTATGATTCATACATGCTTAGGCCGACAGGTGACTCCAGACACACAGCAATGTGGTTGCTTCATTGCTGGAAAATTAGAGATGGGAAATAGAAGATGACCAAGCCAGGAATTCCCACATCCTACAAACCAACGAAAAAAGTCCTTCCCACCAAAATGAATACAGAGGCCCCAATTTCAAAACCTATGAACCTATGGGGCAAAAATTTATGGATGTCACTCAAAATCACACATTGAACCCCTGAATATCGCACTTCCTGGAGCGGGATCAGACCTTGTTTTACACATGACTGATTTACAGAAGCACCTGGCCATTTAAATCAGAGCTGTTTTCACTGAGTGATATTTTGGCATCCTTTTAGAGAGGAACTTAAAACACGTACATTAGATGTCCTCAGAACAGATCTGAACTTTGTGGATTCATTTGGAGAACCAGAGTACTCCTTTGGTAAAGTAGTCTGATAGATATGATCTTGGGACACATCTGGGGGCATCAGGCACCCTTTGAGAAGGTCAGATACCTGGGTGGGTGGGGGGAGGGGCAGTGTTTGGTGTGAGTGATGGTAAAGTGTCCTTTGGGATTGTTACTTGTAGATTGTGCCAAAAAGGTGGTGCATGAACCTTTTGCAACTGAAAAAACTATCAAAAAAATGTAAAATTCGTCATGATCTGTCAAAATTACTGAGAACTGTCAAGAAGTATCAAAATGTCAACAACTGTTCATAACTGTCAGCCTTGTTGAGAATGTTGTGAGACATCAAACCTCTCGACAGCTATCAAAGTGCGTTATTTATGTGTGTTTTAGAATGAAGTCTACAAAGTAGATTTCTAAGTATGGGCATATAAGGAGCCATGGTTAGAGGGATAGCAAAAGCAGAAGTTGTTGGAACAGCTCAGCAGGTCTGGCAGCATCTGTGAAGAGAAATCAGAGTTAATGTTTCAGCTTTGGTGACCCTTCCTCAGAATGACACATCAGAGTGTTGTTTCTGATGTGGAGTTCTTTCAATTTTTATTTCATGGATAGAGGGGAATAGGGGGAATGAGGGACCATAGCGGATGGGTAGAGGGCTATAGGTGGCATGGGTTGGCATGAATGGGGCATGTGTGAGGGGGAGTGAGAGGAAATGAGGGATGAGGAACGTGAGAGATCATATCTTCTCCCTTTATTTTAAGTTTTGAACATATTGCTGGAACTTCAGATAGGGCTTTCAACCTAAACTGCCAAGGCAACCTTTAGCTCTTTGCAGGTCACCTGACTTGACTTCTGATTGCAGCACATTAAACTGGAAACAAAAGAAAAGTTTGAAAGAAGGGACCTGAAACAGTAACTCTGCTTTCTTTCCACAGTCGCTGCCAGACCTGCTGAAGTTTCCCATCAACTTCTGTTTTTGCTACATCAAACAGGAACTTCTTTGCCTCTGTGCATGCTACTTTGGAATGAAAATTGGGGCCTGAGGTCTACCCAGTGGTTTATAACAGTCTAGCTTAGCTCTTGTTTTTGAACTCGATGAGGCCAAAGATCCCTGAACAATGTTCCATCTTATTTTGTGAGACTTCTGTTGCCTTGAATGAAGGATCCCACAAACAGAAGATTTTTGATGGTTTGAGAAAGGAATGCTAATCATGGCACCAAGAGAACTCCCTGCTCTTCTGTGGTTGTTTTTATATTGGTCTTGTGGCATTTATGTACGGCTTAGAAACTTTAGGTTTCCTGTAGATTAATGTTGATTTATTTCCTCAGCTGACAGCTCAGTAAGTAGCATAGGAATGTACTCAAGCAAGCTATCTTCAGAGGTGATATTGGTTATAAATAAATATATTTTCTGTGTCTATGGAAAAAGATGTGACAATTGCCAATAGCTTCATTATACTCTACAATGCCTTTCTATATTGCAAATAAGAGTGGCAGGATTATTAGTATCAGGGTTAGTCTTACTCTTTATAGGGGTCACATAGTGGCTCACAGTACTAGGGACCTGGGTTCAATTCCAGCCTTAGGTGATTGTCTGTGTGGAGTTTGCACGTTGTCCCCATGTCTGCATGGGTTTCCTCTGGATGTTCCAGTTTCCTCCCACAGTCCAAAAATGTGTAGGTTAAGTGGATTGGCCTTGCTTGATTGTCACATAGATGTGTAGGCTAGGTATATTAACCATGGGAAATGCAAGATTACAAGGATTGAGTGGGATGCTCTTTGGTGGGTCAATGTGAACTCAATGGGCTGAAAGGTTTGCTTCTACACTCTAATGATTCTATGATGAGAATTATTTTGTGCAGCAAATTGTTAAGATCAGGGAATATGATGCTTGAAGAGGCATTTGTAGCAGAGTCAATAGTAACTTTCAAAAGGGAACTAAATAAATTTGTCAAGGGAAATCTTTAGGTCTATGGATTAATTGTAGCTGTCTTTCAAAAAGTGGGGTATAGACATGAAGGGTCAATGGCCTCTTCCTGTGGTATTTCATTCTATGCTTTTTACTAAAATCTTAACTTTGGAGATAATTCTTAATCTGACCAGTTTAGCTTACACAAGAAAAAGTTATGACTGAAGATATATTGCCGAGCTGAATTTTACTTGGAGTAATGGGTGGAGGGTCACAGAGACAATAGATCAATTTGATTCACATGGCCTACATCAAAAGAGAAAAGAGTCTTGGGTGGGGAGCCTGTGATAGGACTTGCTATGCGTGAACTGTGAAAGGAACCAATATCATGTGACAAATGTGCTTTTTTTATTGCACTTAACATGTAGTCTTTGAAAGGAGTCAGTGAGGATCGAGTCAACAAATGAAAATATTAGCTATTTAAAATATTTATTAGGGAAATAATACTTGAAGCAAGATAAAGTTATATCAAATCAGTTATCTTTACCAAAGTCGCATAATATATATACACTGTGAGTTTGTTGTCACGTAAAATTGATTTTAGCATGTTGATAACAGAATTCCTTTAAGATCATAACCACTACTTATGAGGTTTGCTTCACAGGAAACTGAATGATTTTTTTAAAGCCTTCGATGATCAGAAAGAACTGATAGTGACTTCAATGTTACACAAAGTGGAACATTCATCGAGGATTAAAGGTTTATTTCAATCCTGTTCCTCATTAAGACTCCAAACCCCACACAAAAGCTAATTAATGTTTTTCTGTCATGTTATTTTGATTCATATTTCCTGTCTGGAAACATGAAAATGGGAGCTGGGCCAAAAGGACACAACAGCGGCAGTCGATGAACATGCAGAGACTTGCCGTGGTGGAACAGACGAGACAAACTTTCTGTTTTTGAGGAAACGGGAACTTTCCATATAGGCGTAGTATGCTGCAAAATGTTGTCCATGGGGAAATGAAAACACTGAGCCGTTGCTGTTTTCTGTTCAGGAAAGGCTTTTTTTTTAAGGCTAACTTGTCTCTTTTGTTTTTGAAATCAGTACTGAGGGAAAGGATGCATTTTGTGGTGCAAACTAGTTAGTGCCACAGATTTGGGTAACTTATCAAATGTTAAGGAGATAAGACACTGTAAATAATATAACAAAACCATACAATGGGAATGGCCAATATTTATTGAGGCAATGGCAAAGTAAGCAATGTGCTTTGAGTCTCTGACTGCACAACATGCTATTTTTCAATTAATCTAATGGATGCTATTTTTTTTAAAGGCTCTCTTTCTCTAACACTATGTTTTGTTAATTTTTTTGCAGGTTAGATTACATAAATTACCAGGAAATATACTGTGCTCAGATGTAGTTATATAGAAGTTGGCAAGTTTGTATTTATTGAAGTCAAGGTTTTGCGGGCACACGCATTTTATAGACTATTGATTCTGATATTAGTTTGAACATACCTTAGTGACCATATTGGATATGTTTTAAATGATTGCAAGTTTTGGAGAGTGCAGTCATTCTGAGGTTTGCTTTTTGCCACTGGTGATTTGAGTTCCATTGGTGAGTGACATAAAAGTCAAATTGACAGCAATGTGTGTGATGATCTTTTGTTGGTTTTCACTGGGTGTGAATCCTCACACAGGAGGGGCTATCCAATCCACGGAAAATTGAAACACTCTTGTCTCCCATGACCTGCAGCAAGTCCAGTTCCTATTGCTTGAACCTTAGTAGTTTTGAAACTAATGGAAAACTGCTTTATATGTCTCTATCTCAATTTGTATGCTATCTGTGATAACTCTGGTTTTGATTCAATAAAAGATTAGAATCTCCAGTTTACTGTTGCAAATATGTAACAGGTTGTAAACTGGTTTATAAAGAAAACATTTATTGTTTTGTCATATATCTCAGTTTCTGGCCGCTTGTAAAATGGGATTAAAGTTTCTAACGCACAAAGTATTAAATATATGACAGACCCGACATTACCAAGCATATAGACTGTAACTAAACACAATTAAATAATTCAGACTAATGTTAGTTTGACATCCTCGCACGTCAAGAAGTTATTTTAGTTCACTGCCCTGGTCCTCATGCAGCCATGTCTCTGTGATACCCACAACATCACAGCTGACAATTTCAAACTACACTACAAGCTCATTTACCTTGTTTCTTATACTGCATCAATTTAAGCATAGCACCCTCAGTCTTGTGTTGACAGACTCCTTTGGCATAGTTGTCCTCTTATCTGTTGTGCCTGAAGTTAGATTCCTGACCCTTTCCATACTTTCCTATTTCTTAAAGTTCTGGAAATGTTCATAATCTCTGCTAAGTTTTCCTTCTTTAACTTTTCCCATAATTTTCCATGTGAATGAACCCATCTCAGTATTTAGTTTAAAAGTCTATATAAAACCTTATTGAATCTTGACACGAGGTTCTCCTGAGTAGAGGTTTTGGAACATAAGGCCATTAGACGTTGGTGCAGAAGTAGGCCATCTGCTCGACAATCTAATTAAATCATTGCTGATCTGACAATCCTCAACTCCACTTTCCTGCGTTATCCACACAAACCTTGATTCCTTTATTGATTGAAGACTATCTCATCCTTACTAAGCCAACCTCAACAGCACTCTGCATTAAAGAATTCTACTGAATGACCACAATCAGAGAGAAAATAAAAATCCTCCTCATATCAGTTTAAATGAGTGATCACTTACACTGAGATCATGCCCTCGGGTCCTAGACTCTCTCACAAGGGAAAACAACCTTTCCAATTTTGCCCTGTCAAGCCCCAAAAGGATCTGTAAGAATCTTATATGTTTCATCATGATCTCCTCTCACTTTTCTAAACTTCAATGAATACAAGCATAACCAACTCAACCTAAAAAAATCCCTCCATAGTCAGAATCAACTGAGGGAATCTTCTCTGGAGTGCCTCCAATGACAGGAAAATATTTCATGAGATACAGAGACCAAAACTGTTCACAGTGTTCCAATTGTATTCCGACCGGTGCCATGTATAGTTTTCACAACACCATTCTATTTTCCATTTCCTTTGAAATAAATGTCAGCATTCCATTTGCCTTCCCTTGTACCTCCTAAATTTCTATACTAGCTTTTTGTGATTAATGCATGGGAATCCACAAAACTCTCGGTGCTGCAGCTTTCTGCAGTCTTTCTCTATTTAAATTACAAATATAAACTTACTCACCATATCTCTTATGCTCACATTCAAATCATTTATATAAATGACAAAAAGTAGAGGACCCAGCACCGATCCTTGTGGCACTCCACTGGTCACAGGCCTCCAGTCTGAAAAACAACCCTCCACCACCACCCTTTGCCTTCTACCTTTGTAGTTCTGTATCCAAATGGCGAGGTCTCCCTGTATTCCGTGAGATCTAACCTTGCTAACCAGTTTCCTATGGGGAACCTTGTTGAACACCTTATTGAAATCCATATAGATCACATCTATCGCTCTGCCCACAATGATCTCTTTGTTACTTCTTCAAAAAAACTCAATCAAGTTTGTGAGACATGATTTCCCATTCAGAAAGCCATGTTGACTATCCCTAATCAGTCCTTGCCTTTCCAAATACATGTACATCCTGTCCCTCAGGATTCCCTCCAACAACTTACTCATCACTGACATCAGGCTCACTGGTCTATAGTTCCCTGGCTTGTCCTTACTACCCTTCTTAAACAGTGGCACCATGTTAGTCAACCTCCAGTCTTCCGGCACCTTACCTGTGACTATCGATATTAAAAATATCTCAGCAAGAGGCCCAGAAATCACATCCCTAGCTTCCCACAGAGTTCTAGGGTACACCTGATCAGGTCCTGGGGATTTATCCACCTATATGCGTTTCAAGAGATACAGCACTTCCTCCTCTGTAATATAGCATAAGAGGTACAGTTAGTAAATTTGCAGATGACACCAAAATTGGAGGTGTAGTGGACAGCGAAGAAGGTTATCTTAGATTACAACAGGATCTTGATCAGATGGGCCAATGGGCTGAGAAGTGGCAGATGGAGTTTAATTCAGATAAATGCAAAGTGCTGCATTTTGGGAAAGCAAATCTTAGCAGGACTTATACACTTAATGGTAAGGTCCTAGGGAGTGTTGCTGAACAAAGAGACCTTGGAGTACAGGTTCATAGCTCCTTGAAAGTGGAGTCGCAGGTAGATACGATAGTGAGGAAGGCGGTTGGTATGCTTTCTTTTATTAGTCAGAGTATTGAGTACAGGAGTTGGGGGGTCATGTTGCGGTTGTTCAGGACATTAGTTAGGCCACTGTTGGAATATTGCATGCAATTCTGGTCTCCTTCCTATCAGAAAGATGTTGTGAAACTTGAAAGTGTTCAGAAAAGATTTACAAGGATGTTGCCAGGGTTGGAGGATTTGAGCTATATGGAAGGCTGAACAGGCTGGGGCTGTTTTCCCTGGAGCGTCGGAGACTGAGGGGTGACCTTATAGAGGTTTACAAAATTATGAGGGGCATGGATAGGATAAATAGACAAAGTCTTTTCCCTGGGGTGGGGGAGTCCAGAACTAGAGGACATAGGTTTAGGGTGAGGGGGGAAAAATATAAAAGGGACCTAAGGGGCAACTTTTTCGCGCCAAGGGTGATACGTGTATGGAATGAGCTGCCAGAGGATGTGGTGGAGGCTGGTACAACTGCAACATTTAAAAGGCATTTGAATGGTATATATATCGGAAGGGTTTGGAGGTATATGGGCCGGGTGCTGGCAGGTGGGACTAGATTGGGTTGGGATATCTGGTGGGCATGGACGAGTTGGACCGAAGGGTCTGTTTCCATGCTGTGCATCTCTATGACTCTACAAATAGCTTCTCTATTCTTCCTGCCAGAGCGCACAACCTCACATTATCCAACACTATATTCCATTTGCACAAGATTTTGCCCATCCACTTAACCTGTTCACATCCCTCTCTAGACTAATTATGCCATTCTTATTATTTTCCTTCCCTTCCATTTTTGTGTTATCCACAAGTTTGGTGTTATCAAGTTCCATAATCACTTCCATCATACAAATTCAGTTCAATCATCCAAACGATTAATATATAATTGTGCCCCATCGCTGATCTCTGTGGCACTCCACTTATTACAGGTTGACATCCTGAAAACATTCCCTTTATTCTAACTATCTGCTTTCTGTTGACCAATCCTCCAGTCATCCTAATATACTTTCTGCAAAAGCATCTTATTAAGTAGTTTTGCATACAATGCCTTTTGAAGCACCTTTTAGAAATCCAAATTAGATTAGATTACTTACAGTGTGGATATTTTACATCTGCTGGTTCCCTTTAACTATCCTGCTTGTTAGGGGTAAAATTCCTGATGAAGGGCTTTTGCCCGAAACGTCGATTTCGAAGCTCCTTGGATGCTGCCTGAACTGCTGTGCTCTTCCAGCACCACTAATCCAGAATCTCCTATCCTGCTTGTTACCTCATCAAAGAACTGTAAATACATTTGTCAGGCATGATTTCCCCTTCACGAAGCCATGCTAACTTAGCTAGATTTCATCATATATTTCTAAACACTCTGCTATGATATCTTTTATCACAGACACTAGCATTTTTCTAATGAAAGAGCTGTCTGGCCTTTACTTAACTGTTGTGTTGTCTCCTACCCTTTCAGTATTAGGGTGTTACATTGCAGTTTTCCAATTCTATGGGATTTTCTTTCAGAATGTAGCGGTAGATTTGGATCAGAAATTGGCTAGCTGAAAGAAGATAGAGGGTGGTGGTTGAAGGGAAACGTTCATCCTGGAGCTCAGTTACTAGTGGTGTGCTGCTCGGATCTGTTTTGGGGTCACTGTTGTTTGTCATTTTTATAAATGATCTGGAGGTGGGTGTAGAAGGATGGGTTTGTAAATTTGCAGATGTCACTAAGGTAGAGAGTTGTGGATGGTGCCAGAGGATGTTGTAGGTTACAGAGGGACATGGATAGTATGCAGAGGTGGGCTGAGAAGGGGCAAATGGAGTTTTAGGAAAAGTGTGAGGTAGTTCACTTCAGAAGAAGTATCAGGAATGCAGAGTACTGAGCTAATGGTAAAATTCTTGGCAGTGTAGATGAACAGAGAGATCTCGGTGTCCAAGTGCATAAATCCCTGAAAGTTGCCACCCAGGTTGATAGGGTTGTTAAGAAGGCATATGGTGCATTGCCCTTTATTGGTAAGGGGATTGAGTTTCAGAGCCACGAGATCATGCTTCAGCTGTACAAGACAGCAGTAAGGCCGCACCTGAAATATTACATGCAGTTCTGGTCACAGCATTGTAGGAAGGATGTGGAAGCTTTGGAATGGGTTCAGAGGAGATTTAGATTAGATTAGATTAGATTACTTACAGTGTGGAAACAGGCCCTTCGGCCCAACAAGTCCACACTGCCCCGCCGAAGCGCAACCCACCCATACCCCTGCATCTACCCCTTACCTACACTACAGGCAATTTAGGATGGCCAATTCACCTGACCTGCACATCTTTGGACTGTGGGAGGAAACCGGAGCACCCGGAGGAAACCCACGCAGACACGGGGAGAACGTGCAAACTCCACACAGTCAGTCGCCTGATGTTGCCTGGTATGGAAGGAAAGTCTTATGAGGAAAGGCTGAGGGAACTAAAGCTATTTTTGTTAGCAAGAAGAAGGTTGAGAGGTGACTTATTCAAGACATATAAGATAATCAGAGGGTTATATAGGGTGTCCAGTTAGAGCCTTTTTCCTTGGATGGTGAAGGCTAACACAAGGGGACATAACTTTAATTGAGGTGTGATAGATTTAGGAAAGATATTAGGGCTTGTTACTTTACACAGAGAGTAGTAGGGGCGTGGAACGGCCTGCCTGCAACAGTAGTGGACTCACCGATGTTAAGGGCATTTAAATTGGCATTGGACATACATATGGATAATAATGGAATGGTGTAGGTGAGATGGGCATCGGATTAGTTTCGCAGGTCGGCGCAACATCAAGGGCCGAAGGGCCTATACTGCACTGAAACGTTCTATGTTCTACATAAAGATTCTTGGAAGCTTACAATGACTAGCACATTTAGTGAGCTGGTCACAGCACCAGTAAGGACTACACAGAGACAAAAGCATTGGGTGACCATCAGGAAGATGAGTAAGCATGGGCAGGCAGTGCAGGAGTTCCCTGAGGCCATTCCTCTCTCCAACAGATATACAGTTTGCGGGAGGCGGGGGTTTGGCCTCTTGGGGAAAAGCAACAGCAGCAGCCAGATCATTGGCACCATGATTGGCACTGTTACAATGCAGGGAGGGTTTGAAGTGTAGGCAAGCAGTAGTGATAGGGGACTCTGCAGTCAGGGGTGCTGATATGCATTTTTGGGATCACACACTAGACTCCAGGATGGTTTGTTGTCTCCCTGGTGCCAGCATCAAGGATGGCTTTGAGTGGACACAAGATCTGAATGCAGGTTTGCTCACTGAGCTGGAAGGTTCATTTTTAGACATTTCGTCGCCATACTAGTTAATATCTTCAGTGAGCCTCCGGATGAAGCACTGGTGGTGTAGCCTGCTTCTATTTTCTTGGATTGGTGATGTAATTTCCTGTGGTGATGTCATTTCCTGTTATTTTCCTCCGTCGGTAGTAAATGGGATCCAAGTCAATGTGTTTGTAGTTCGAGTTGCGGTTGGAATTCCATGCTTCTAGGAATTCTCGTCCATGTCTCTGTTTGGCTTGCCCTAGGATGGATGTGTTGGCCCAGTCTAAGTGGTGTCATTCCTCATCCGTATATAAGTCCGTAAGCCATCGCCAAACCATTAACACCCAATGCCTGAGGGAAGAATGCCTTATATTCTGTCTTGGGACCCTGAAACCACATGGGACCAATGTGGATTTCAACAGTTCCCTCCCCTGACATTATCCTAGTCCCAAGCCTCCAACTTGGCACCGCCCTCCTGACCTGTCAATCACCTTTCCCATCTATTTGCTCCACCTTCCTCTCCGAATTGTCATCTTCTCCCTCACCTTCATCAACCTATTGCATTCTCAGCTACCTTCCACCCAACCTCAACCCCCTCCCATTTCTCTCTCAGCACCCTGACCTACAAACCTCATTCTTGATGAAGGGCTCATGCCTGAAACATCATTTCTACTGCTCCTTAGATGCTGCCTGTCCTGCTGTGCTTTTCCAGTACCACACTCTTGACTCTTGATATCCAGCATCTGTAGTCCTCACTTTCTACGAGTTGATTTTAATGTAAGGAGTAGAACAGGAAAGTCAGATGAGCTTAGATCTGGATTAGGACATGGCTCCATGATGTGTTAGCCATTACAGAAACTTGCTTTGGAAGGGCAGGACTGGCAGTTGAACATTCCAGGGTTTAGCTGTTTCAGGTTTGAAAGAGAGGGATACAATAGGGAGTGGTGGGGAGAGTTACATGGCAGATGAAGAATGTCAAGCTGGCCTTAGAGAGGATGTCATACAGGGGTCATCCAGTGAGGCTGTATAGGTATAACTGAGGAATAAGAAAAGTGTAATCACTTTGATGGGACTATACTATAGGTCTCCCAATACCCAGCGGGAGTTAGAGGAACAGATATATAAGCAGATCATGGAAAGATTTAAAAACAACAGAGTTGTTGTAGTGGGTGATTTTAGCTTCCCCAATATTGACTGGGACTCCCTTAGTACCAGGACATTAGATGGGGCATAATTTGATAGGTGAAACCAGGGGAGTTTCTTGAAACAATAAGTAGATAGTTCAACTATGGAAGGGGCCATATCATACTGGGGAATGACCCTGGCGAGTTGATCAAAGTTTCATTCCGCTTTGGGAACAGTGATCATGCTTCTATTAGTTTTAAGAGAGTTATAGATAAGGATAAGACTAGTCCTTGTGCTAAATTAGGAGAAGGCTAACTATAACAGCATGAGGCAGAAACTAAAGAAGTTAGATCAGAAGTGGCATTTTGAGTGTAAATCCATCTGGCATGTGGGTGGCTTTTAAAGGCCTGCTGATCAGAGTTCAGTTACCTGCATGTTCATGTGAGAATGCAAAATAAGGATGGCAAGATTCAGGAATGTTGGTTGAGGAGATATTGAACATTTAGTCAAAAATAAAAGGTAGCATATCTAAGGTTTATGAAACTGAAATCAAACAATGTCCTTGAGGGATATAATGGAAGCAGAAAAGAGCTTGAACAAAAAATTAAGATGGTTAAACATGTCTATGAAATGTAGGCAGAGGTGGCTACTGCAGATGCTGAGATTAGAGTCAAGATTAGAGTGGTCCTGGAAAAGCACAGCAGATCAGGCAGCATCCGAGGAGCAGGAAAATCGATGTTTCGGGCAAAAGCCCTTCCTGACGTAGGGCTTTTGTCCAAAATGTCACTTTTCCTGCTCCTCGAATGCTGCCTGGTCTGCTATACTTTTCCAGCATCACTCTAATCTTGGGTCTATAAAATGTCCCTATCACAGTATCCCCAGTCATTTTATATGTATATTAGGAGCAACAGGGTAACTAGGGACAGGGTAGATCTACTCAAAGACAAAGGAGTGAATTTATTCGTGGTGCCAGAGGAAGTGTGTAACATCCTTAATGAGTACCATTTGTAGTTACCAAGGAGAAACACATGGATAATGGTTAGATTAGGGGTATGTTAATATTCTGAAGCATGTCAATATTAAGTAGGACAAGATGTGGTTTTTCTTGAGAAACATTATGGTAGATAAGTTCACAGGCTTGATGGGGTCTATCCAAGGATCCTGAGGGAGGCAATGGAAGATATTATTGGGGCCTTGACAGAAATATTTATTTCCTCTTTAACCAGAGACAAAGTCCCAGAAGACTGGGGAATAGACAATATTGTTCCTTTGTTCAAGAGGGCCAGCAGGGACAATCCAAGAAATTATAGGCTGGTGAGCCTAATATCAGTGCTAGGGAAACTATTGGAGAAGATTCTGAGGTACAAGATTTATTCACATTTGGAAAAGAATGGACTTATTAAGGATAGTCAGCATGGCTTTATGACAGGAAGGTCTTGTTTCAACATAGTTAGAAAGTGGGATAGGGATGTAAGGCAGGATTTCAGGGAGCTAGGGTTGAAGCTGAAAGCTAAAACCGTGCCACATGATAGCGAGGCAAGGAAATGGAGAGATATCAGTTGAACACGTGGCTGCAAGGATGGTGCAGGAGGGAGGGTTTCAGGTACTTGGATAATTGGGGCTCATTCTGGGGAAGGTTGGACCTTTACAAACAGGATGGTCTTCACTTGAACCAGAAGGCTACAAATATCTTGAGTGGGAAATTTACTTGTGCTATTCAGGTGGGTTTAAACTAGCTCAGCAGGGAGATGGAAACCTGAGATGTGGTTCCAGTGCACATGAGGATGAGAGTAGGGAGGGCATGGACAGAATTTCATGATCACAGGAATGTGCTGGCAGACAGCAAGGTGGTTTGAAGTGTGTCTACTTCAACACTAGAAGTATCCGAAATAAGGTAGGTGAACTAGCAGTGTGGTTATGTATCTGGGACTTCGATGTTGTGGCCATTTCAGAGATATGGATAGAGCAGGGTGAGGAATGGATGTCGCAGGTTTCAGGGTTTACATCTTTCATTAAGAACAGGCAATGCAGTAAAAGAGGAGGAGGTTGGCCTTGTTAGTCAAAGATAGCATAACAGTGGCTGAAAGAACTTTTGATGAGGACTTGACTACTGAGGTAGTATGGGCTGAGGTTAGAAACAGGACCGGAGAGGTCACACTGCTGGGAGTTTTTTATAGGCCTCCGCAGAGTTCCAGGGAGGTGGAGGAGAGGATTGGCAAAATGATTCTGGGTAAGAGTGAAAGGAACAGGGTGGTCATTATGGGGACTTTAACTTCCCTAACATTTACTGGAAATGCAATACCTCTAGTATATTAGATGAATCAGTTTTTGTCCAATGTGTGCAGGAGGTTTCCTGACACAGTATGTCAAATGGCCAACAAGAGGGGAGGCCACACTGGATCTGGTGCTTGGAGATGCACCAGGCCAGGTGTTTGATTTAGTGGTAGGTGACCAATTTGGAGAGAGTGACCATAATTCAGTTACGTTTCGTATAGCGATAGAAAGGGAAAGGTACATGCCACAGGGCAAGAGTTGTAGATGGGGTAAGCGCAATTATAATATGATTAGGCAAGACTTAGGATGCATAGAATGGGGGAGCAAAATGCAGGGGATGGGGACAATCAAAATATGGAGCTGGTTTAAGGAACAGATATTGTGTGCTCTTGATAGGTATGTCCCTGTCAGGTAGGGAGAAAGTGATAAGGTAAGGGAACCGTGGTTTACCACAGAAATTGCATCTCTTGTTAAGTGGAAGAAGGAGGCTTATGTGATGATGGGACAAGAAGGTTCAGATGAAGCGATGGAGAATTACAGATTTGCTAGGAAGGATTTAAAGAGAGAGTCAAGAAGAGCAAAGAAAGGACATTGGTAGTCTCTAGCAGGCAGAATAAAGGAAATCCCTAAAGCTTTCTTTAAAATTGTTAGGAATAAAAGGATGACTAGGATAGGAATAGGGCCAGTCAAAGACAGAAGTGGGAAGTTGTGTGTGGACCCTGCAGAAATCGGAGAGGTGCTAAATGAATATTTCTCATTGGTTTTCACTCAGGAAAAGGAGAATGTTGTCAAGGAGAAGAATAAGATACAAGATATTAGACTAGTAAGGAAGCAGTGATATCAATTCTAGAAGGAGTGAAAATAGACAAGTCCCCTGGGCTGGTTGGGATTTATCCAAGGATTCTTTAGGAAGTTAGGGAGGAAAAGGTGGAGCCTTTGGCCTTGATCTTTGAGTCATCATTGTCTACAGGTTTGGTACCAGAGGACTGGAGAATTGCAAATGTTGTGCCTTTGTTCAAGGAGGGCAGTAGAGATGACCCAGGTAATTATAGACCAGCGAGCCTTATGTCTGTTGTAGGACAAGTTTTGGAAAGGATTATAAGAGATAAGATTTATAATCATCCAGCAAGCAACAATTTGATTGCATATAGTCAACATGGTTTCATCAAGGGTAGGTCATTTTTTAGATTAGATTAGATTACTTACAGTGTGGAAACAGGCCCTTCGGCCCAACAAGTCCACACCGCCCCGCCGAAGCGTAACCCACCCTTACCCCTACATCCATATCTACCCCTTACCTAACACTACGGGCAATTTAGCATGGCCAATTCACCTGACCTGCACATCTTTGGACTGTGGGAGGAAACCGGAGCACCCGGAGGAAACCCACGCAGACACGGGGAGAACGTGCAAACTCCACACAGTCAGTCGCCTGAGGCGGGAATTGAACCCGGGTCTCTGGTGCTGTGAGGCAGCAGTGCTAACCACTGTGCCACCGTGCCGCCCACGTCTCACAAATCTCACTGAGCTTTTTGAAAAGGTGACCAAACATGTAGATGAGGGTAGGATAGTTGACGTGGTATACATGGACTTCAGTAAAGCCTTCAGTATGGTTCCACAAGGTAAGCTGTTGGAGAAAATGAGATTTAGGGTAATTTAGCAGTTTGGATTAGAAACAGGCTTTTTAGAGTGTGTTAGAGAATGCTGGCGGCCTTTTCTTGACAGTGGGCCTGGTAGATGGATTCTATAGATGGGAGGTTGGCCTTTGTGATTGTCCAGGCTGAGTTCACCACTCTCTGTAACCATTTCTGATCTTGAATGGTACAGTTGCCTTACCAGGTAGTGATACATCCAGACAGAATGCTCTCGGTGGCGCACCTATAAAAGTATTCGCCATCATGCCAAATTTCCTCAGCTGCCTGGGGAAGAAGAAATGTTTTTGGGTCTTTGTAACCAGTAAGTCCACATAAAGAGTCCAAGAAAGCTTGTTGTTGTTGATCACTCCCAGGAGTTTGATACTCTCCACTCATTCCACCTCTGTGCTGTTAATGTGTAGAGGGACATGAGTAACATCCTGCCGAAAATCAATAATGAGTTCCTTGCTTTTGCTGGCATTGACAACTAGGTTGCTCTCAGTGCACCATTTTACCTCCTATCTGTAGTCTGTTTCATCACCATCTGAGATTTGACCGACTATGGTGATGTCATCAGTGAACTTGTAAAGTGCAAGATAACCTTGTGTGTCTCACAGAGGAGATACCCAGACCCCAAGTGAGAAATGTTGATGTACAAAAGAATTGGATAGTACACCAGTAATGGAAAGGAAGCACGCAGGTGCAGCAGAAATTAGGAAAGCAAGTGGTGTATTGACATTTGTTGCAAAGAGATTTGAGCACAGGAGCAAGGATGTCTTGCTGGAGCTGTATACCAGAGTCTTGGTGTGACAATACCTGGAGTGTTGTGTGTGCTGCATTGATCTCTTTACCTGAGAAAAGATGTCTTTGCCCAAGAGAGAATTCATTGAAGGTTCAGCTGACTGATTGCTGGGATTTTAGGTTTGAAGAGAGATGCATCAACTGTATTCATTGGTGTTTAAAAGATGTGACAGGCCTTATTGAAATGTATAAGATTCTGATAAAACTGAGCAGATTGGATGTACCCCTTGATGGGGCATCTAAAATGAGGGGACCCTGACTCAGGATGCAAGATGAACAATTTAGTACTGAGATGAGAAGGAATTTTATTTCTGGAAGTATTACTGGAAGGCTGTCAGGGTCCAATGCCTTTGCAGTGTCTTCACCTGTTTCTTGAAGTGAACTGAAGTGGCTGAAGACTGACATTTGTGATATTGGGGAACTCAAAAGGAAGCTGAGGTAGATCATTCACTCAGCACTTTGGCTTCGGTCTTCTGTTTCATATTGATGTGCTGGGCTCTCCAATGATTGAGGATACGAATATTTGTGTAACAGCTACCGCCTGTTCATTGTTGAACTGTCTGCCATCATTTAAGACTGGATGTGGCAGGCTACAGAGCTTAGATCTCATCTGGGATTGCTTAATTCTATCTGTTGCATCCCGCTTCGGTTGTTTGGAATGCAAGCAGTTCCATGTTGTAGCTTCACCAAGTTGGCATTCCCAACAATATTGACAGTTCACCATCTCCACCTATCTGATCACTTCTGCCTTCCTCCCACCCCTCCCCAAACTTTGTCTTCAGCGTAAATACCACTTTTCCCCAGCTGCTATCAGTTCTACTAAGGAGTCAATGCACTTAAAATGTTAACCTTGCCTTCTTGCATCAGATGCCACCAGACCTGCTGAGATTTTCCAGAAATTTCCCTTTTGACTTTAGATCTCCAGATCTCTTTGCCTTATTTCACTTTTCAGAAGATGTTGAACAGACTATTTTGCAAGTTTGATCGGCTACGTTTGCCATTGTTGGTTCTGGTGCCGAGGTTGCTGCTGGGTCAACTGTCCAATTCCATTAGTTTGGACTTTATCATACTTTAATATTACTTTGTGCCTGCGTAAACCTTTTTCAAGGGCAATTAAGAGTCAAACGCACTGCTATGGATATAGACTCATAGGTCACATGGAGTTATCGCAACTTTCCAAACTTGATCCTTTGTCCCCACTGTTGAGTTTAAAATCCGCTTTACTTCCCTACTTCTGTGACTCAACAGAACACAGGTGAAGATAATCCCAACAATACAAACCCCACTTTCTCCAACACTGGTACCAGTTTCCAGATCCACTTCTACCACACCCCCAGTCTTTGAGCCTCACATTTGTTTCTCTAATTCTATTTGCTCTATGCTGATTTGCACGCTCCTCAGGTAATAGTCCAGAGATTATTTACATTGCAATTCTGTTTCCTAATTTGGTGCTTTGCTCCCATACTGACTGTGCAAATCCTCTTTCCTTGTTCTACCTCTGTCATTGGTACATTGTGGACCTCAGTCATTGGATTCTCCACACCCAACTTGCCAGTTCCTCTCCAGCCCAGCGCAGATATGCTAAACCCTGATACCAGTCAAGTAGCATAGCCTTCTGGGCTCTTACTCCATGCTGCAAAGAACAGTGTCAATCTTTTTCAATATCCTGTAACCTACTATCACTACATTCATTTTTACTCACCAACACACTCCCCCCCCCCTCACTTGAATAACTTCTTGTGCCATTGTCAATTACCCCACCTACCATGCAGCCCTCACTCTCACCTTGTTAGACAACTGCAAAAGATGACGCTCTTGCATTTCAGACCTGTGGGTGCCTCACCATCATCGCTTACAGTCACATTCTCCTTACCAAGATTAATGAATACATCAGAACCCCCTATCCTGACAGATGTGAACATCTTCTGAAATAAAGTGTCCAAGTAACATTTCCTTGCAGTGATGAGTTACACTGTCATTCAGTCTCCAGTTGATAAGCTCTGAGATGAAGCTGCGTGAGCTGTAAAGATTTACTGCAGACAGGTTTGTCCTGGATCACGCTGGCATCCAAAAGCTCCCACATGCTGCTGCCTTGACCCATTACCTGTTCTGCAAGTCTTACTGTGTCTTAGTAAACTATTTAATTATTTTAAGGCTGAGATAGACAGCTTCTTACTCAGTAGGGGAATCAAGAGATAAGACAGGAAAGTAGGTGTAAGGAACATCGGATCAACCACAATCCTATTGAATGGTGGAACAAGCTCAGGAGCTGAACTGCTTTTTCCTGTTTCCTATTACTTATGGTCTTATTCATTACTTATTTTCCTTTTGTTTATAAATTATATTAACCTTACCAACAGTTCCTGTGCTATTTTTAAGCCTTAAGAATGGAATAGGTATTAACCCTTTTTTCAAATACTCATCGAACACCTATATTCTTTCCCTGTAATAGAACAGATACAAATTCTGAATGGGTGAAAAAGATAGGAAAAGCAAAAAAATAACTCCATGTAATTTTCCAAATCAAATTCTCAGCCCTCAATCCAAAGTCACATCCAGTACTAGGTCACACAGACATGTATTTATGCCACCGAATTAAAGAGTTAACTCAATCCCAAGTGCTGAAAATATAAAGTTTAAGATGTTTCCTTAATTAAACTGCTCTCAAGTTTAGAGATTGTACAGTCCTGTTTATGTCAGGATGAAATTTAAAAAGGAAATTTATTGAGATTAGCAGCTGATACAATGTAAGCTGAGAAAGTATATTTTGTGGACAATGTACTAAAAATAGGTTGCAAAAGTCCCTTGATAGGCAAAGAAAGTGAGCAAAACCATGACAGTTGGTATATAATGTAGCGAAATATGAAGCTACCCACTTTGGTGGAACAAATAGAAAAACAATACATATGTTCAAATGGTCAAAGATTGAGAAATATTGGTATTCAGAGGGATTAGTGTATCCTTGTACATGAAGCACAGAAAGTCAGCATGTAAGCACAGCAAGCAATATGGGAATAAAATGGAACTGTTAAACATGTACTTTGTAATAAAGTCTATTGGGACAGAGCAAGGAAGCAAGGCAGTTTTCTAGTACCTTTGCCAGAAGGTGGTGATGGAAAGGGAGAGTAATTAGAACAATCTAATGACCTCTCACTCGGTACAAAGGTCTCCTTGGTGGAAGAGGGTGCTATTGGAAAGGGGAAACAGAGACAAAGGATTCTTAGGTCAATGTAACCCATAGGCTTTGTTACATGTACATACTGTAAATAGCTCCTTGCTTATCCTTGATTTCCCTTCCTGTTTGTAATGACTCGATGCCAGTGGAGTAATGAATACTTGTTTCATTATTTTCTGTGTGTTGAAATCTCATGTTACAAGGACGTAAAGAAGTTTTACTAGAAAGAAATAGCACATTGGTGAGACGATACCCGGAATAGTGTCCATAGTTATACTAATAGATATATTTGCTTTAGCCTAGAGAAAGGCTGACAAAAACATGTCAGACTGATCCTTGGGAGAAGGGAATTATTCAATGAACAAAGAATGAATAGACGAGATCTATATTTCCTAAATTTTAGAAGAACAAGTAATGATGGCATTCAAATATATAAAATACTTAATTAACATTGGGACACAACTTACTATGACTGAGGATATTGAACTATTGTGAGGAGCTCTGGATAGGGAGAGACTGCTTAGCACTGCAATAAAGAAAGATTTCTTCACTCAGAAGATTGTGAATCTCTGGAATGCTTTGTTCCAGAGTGTTCCAGATGTTTATGACTAGGTGCATTAATAACAAAGATTGATAACTTTTGAATACTGACAAATCAAGAGAAATGGATATGATGCAGGATTGTGAAGTTGATGTAGAAATCAGCCATGATCTTATTAAATGATTGAATATGCTGTCAGAGTCAAACAGTCCACTCCTGTCCTTATTTTTGATGTTGTCCTGTTCTTCAATGACAGGTGTTTCAATATATCATGATAAATAATAGCAAAATATCAAAGAATGTTAAAAAAATGTATGACTAAAATTTGGACTTAATTCAGACATGTCAATGTTCAATAATACCACACCTTCTACCCAGGCTCCAGCTGAAGATTATACTCAATGTTGATTCAACGATTGTGCAGCTATTAAAAAAAACATATGTTTTAAGCATCCCAACTAATGGTGATGATGTGACCTTTCAAAGGTCACATGACTTTAAGCTATCTCATTGGCTAATTATAATTACATAATTATTCCATTGTATCACTTTCCAGCAATTCCACTGACTTCTGGAAAGCACATGACTAAGTAAATAGTTCTGTGTTTGATTGACAGCGCTCTGGTTCAATGCTGGTGAAGCTAAGCCAAGATGTGGTGGAAACTTGGCGTGTTTCTCTTAACACGATAATGATTGCCAACCACCATCATTGTGCAGTTGCTTGTGTCAGAGCGTTGTAAGATGTGCTCACTTATATAAGCCGATCACTTCAGATTTCATTATTAAAACAGTAAACTTGTACAATTTCAACCCAACTTTTCATGGGCTGAATCAACTTACTGTCATCTGTGATAAACAAGCAATAAACTCAAATATTCAGTATCCACAGTTCAATGGTAACTGGAAGTTTTACATAAATATTTCGCTTCACACATTGTTCAAAATCAAATACCTTGTCTTCCTGCCCAGGCTACTATGTAAGTTTTAGACCACCAATTGGAGCAAATAAATATCTCACATTGGCTGCATTTTCAACTTACATAGTGATGCTGGAAGCAAACATGAAGATACTCAAGTCAAATTAAACTTTTTTTCTGCTACAACAATGTTAGAAAATAGAAACCCTAAAAAATCTCAAAATAAAATGATTTGAAAACTTTTATTTTTCTATTTTGATTTTTTTCTTTACATATTACCTGCCCTTTTCGATATACCAAAATGATTTATCATTGTAATTTTTAAAAACTTACTGCTTTCCTCAGAACATCAAATCCTAATTTGCATTTTAATTGTGGGTTGGAGATGCATTGAAAAAGCTGCTTTTCTAATAGAATCACTGTTACCTTCTTACGATTTCATTAATCAAACCTAGAATGTTTAAGATTGAACTGAGCAAAAGCCAGCCAATCTTTGTTTGAATGTATACCTACTGTTTTGAGACAAATTTTCCTTATATTAATTCTGGCAAGCAGTGTGTGAAAGTTGCATGTTTGTGTTGTAAATCTCTTATATTAATCAGCAAAATTGCTGTATGTATCTATCCCCTGTTTGACAGGCCAAACTTTGTCTGTAGAATTAAACAGCAAAAGACTTTCAGAACTTTATTGTCAGTTTGGAGTTTAGTACAAACACTAGTTTTCACCTTTCCATTCTGGATCCTTTCCCTGTTCAAAACCCAATGCCTCAATAATGGAAGAACATAGCTCTATTTCTGTGTATTTTTTAACATTTTGTTTTTAAATCACTGAATGTTTTCTTTATCCCCACCAATGCATCACATGTTTTTGTTCATTCATTTACCAAATGACCCATTTTTTACTGAAACATTTACTAGTATTGCCCAACAGAGAAGTGACAACAACAAAATTGAGGAAGAGTAGGGAGAACAATAAATTACAATGGAGTTGGAGGCTGAAATAATGCACTCCACTCCCTGTAATGCCTTCATCTCTCTGAAAAATTTGAGTATTGGTGCTCCCAATGTGCTCCATCTCTAAGGATACTGGGGCACAAAGGTAACTGCAGAAGAGCAGCAGGCAGTCAGCAACTATGATCCTTTCCACGACTCACTGCTTGGACCTGTTGATAGGCACTTTAGCCAGGGCCAGGAGCAAGCCCATGAGGGGGTTCTCTGCCCTGCCCACCCCCTTCTGTAACCAGTGTCCAATGATTAAGAATGTGAGGCAAGAACCCACCTCTAAATATTTGTTCAGAGATGTTATTACACACCTTTGGGACTTAAACCTAGACCTCCTGGCTCAGAGGTATAGATACTGCCTCTGCACAAAATGAGCCTTATAATTGAACTGGCAATCAGATCTTGATTACTTTTTAATCAAATGGTTTGGACATTTGACACATTTCTAGCACAAGTGGGATTTCAAGCTGGGCCTTTTGGTCCAAAAGCAGGGACACTACCCTTGTACCACAGGAATTCCAGAACCCAGCTCTGAAATACAACATCCATTGAGCATTACCTGCTTTCTATTTGTTCCAGAGCTATTCTTAGTTGCTCTTAAAGAGACCTGAATTTCTAACACTGACTTTCCAGTGGACAGCAATGATTCAAAAAGGCAACTCGCCACGACCTTCTTCAGGGCAATTAGGGATGAACAATAAATGCAGACCTAGCCAATGGCATTTATATCCTTTGAACAAATAGGGTCATTGAGTAGTAGAAGTCTAC
Organism: Chiloscyllium punctatum; assembly: GCF_047496795.1. NCBI lineage: Eukaryota > Metazoa > Chordata > Chondrichthyes > Orectolobiformes > Hemiscylliidae > Chiloscyllium > Chiloscyllium punctatum. The sequence goes on from NC_092764.1 coordinate 20,953,749, forward strand.
AGCACAAAAATGGCCCTACAGCCCATCACATCCACACCGGTCAAAAACAACCACTCAACTATTCAAATTCCATCTTCTAAAAGAAAGTCAACAGTATTAACTGCAGCAAAGATTTTTGGCTCAGCTTGAAAATTCTCCATGATATAATATTCATTTTTTCAATCTGTTTCCAAAATCCAAACAGTATCCAAGACCAACTAAGTTAACTTTGTTTGCAAAACAATACACAGCGAAGGAAGCTAGCCCTCATTATTCAAATGGAGTGCATGTTTCTTAATCTCAGATTAATTGCCCGACTAACTTCTTAGTATAAGGCAATTTCCTTTGGCTTCTCTGAAAGTGACAGGCTCATTTAATATGTTTCTGTTCCTTTAAAGGCACAGATGTATCACATTCAGATTTCTAATTGTGAGAAAGGTTCATGAGATAAACTGGGACATCAAATGGCAAAATTGCACCCGACAATACTTTCATTTTATCTTCAAGAACTTGTGAAAATCCAAATCTGTCTCAGGTCATCACTTGTTTTGCGAGGAGTGAATTTTACAAAAAATAGTTTTTTTACATAAGTATAACAGGCTACATTTTTCAAAATTCAACGAAACTGTGGACCCAAAGCGCAACATTGGAAAACATCTTAAATATTTTCAGCCAAAATTTGTCCAGAAATTCATGGAATAATGAAAGAAAGGCTTACAGCCCCTGAATAATGTTTCTTTATATGCAATAATTGCATACAGGAAACCAATTAAATGTAAGAAAAATAATAGTTTTCCTGAAACCCTGGGAAAGGAAAAATATGAAGTGGGAATATCATGTAGGGATGCAAAATGATATGTGTAAAATGCCTTTTCACAGTGCTGTATTGTTTACCTTTTACGTGTTATTGAGTAAATTTTCATGTTCCACCAAATTAAATGGTCTTGCAAACCAGACTGGGAAGTTTCAAAAATGTTTCATTTATGTTGTTGCCATTTGATTTTGGCTTTTACTTTTCCGCTTCCCTCAGTGAGAATGGTAAGCTTTTTCCGGGACTGCATTTCACAGAAACGTTTGATCACAGTTTTGCCAGCCAAGGATGACAGTATTTTCTTGGGTATTGTACACCTTTTGAAGTTCAGTTATTTAAGGTTTCCTTGCCTAAATGAGAAGCCATGCCACCCAAACGATGCTCAAACTATCATCTGGAAATGACCTGCAAACCAGTTTTGGTAAATGTAATGTATAAATGTTAAAAGGATTGCTGCAGCCTCTTATGAAAGTTAATATTTTGTATTTTAAATATGATGCAAAAATTAGCACTGCAATCAGTTAAAATGAGTTAACCACTATAAATCTCTTACATGATGTTCATTTTTGTGGCAAAACTCAATGAAATAGACTTCTTAACATTGTATTGGGGAATTTTGGTCAATACCCAAGACAATCTAACCTAAAAATACAGAGAAAGGTATGAGGAAATGTTCAACACTCTTACTCATATCTGAATATGTCAGTCAGGTATGCATAGCCCTTTGAACTCTGGAAACAGGGAACTGGTCAGTTAAATGAACAGCAAGGTAAAATAAATATCTGTCAAATTGGATTCCTCTTACATCTGTTTTTGTAGGACTTCTATATCATTTAGAATGCTAGAATTCTGAGCAACGTGAAAAATACCAAGCAATTCTATTCTTTTTTACCATACATAAACCACACCTTCCAGTCACTTTCTCTATATAATACTCCATGCAGAAAATTATTTTACTGTTGCTTTAATTAATTTCTGCATCTGATTAAACGTTCTTTTTTTTCTGGTATGATATTAGAATGTTCACAAAAATCATGAATCTGAAGGTGAAACTTTGAACGGTACAACAAGGGTGCTATACAACGGCGAGACTTCATTCTAAAATGTAAATATAAAAATAAAAATTCTTTCTATAAAATGTCAGATTGACCATTGAAAGAAAAGGTCAAACAAGGGCATGTGTTAGAAGGCACCAGAATACTAAAAATGTATCCAAATTGCCTGAATACAAATTTTCAGTTCAATCCTCCCTTATGCTCAGTCGCCACATGCAAAACTGAGCATGCCATCCAGATAAATTAACGTACTCCTCTATTGTAATTTTCTCATTTTGAGTGGTGATTTAGTTACTCATCTTATTAAAACATCTATGAGACTGGGAACTCTGCTTGTTATTGTTGAACTATTGCATGATCTAATGAATAAGGTATATCAAAAAAAAGTGGAAAGGAGAGGGAAAGAAGGGAAAGATCAACTAATCTTTGATCAGATTGATATCCAAAGCTCTCAACTTCCATTGAGCAACTGAAGACAATTTAATGGGTGGAATGACACTTTAAACTCATTCATTTGTCTGATGCTCCTGGATTGCTCGTATCAGTAGCGTGAATGCACATAGAACAGTGAATGGGAGGACAGGTCAACATATTGGTTAAGATTGGTCCATGTTCTTGGGAGTTTAAAGAATACAAGGGGATCTCAGAAAGCTATCCTTCTTAGGGCTGCTGAGAACAGGATCATAGGTGGTTGTAGAGATGCAGGTAGGCGATAACATTGGGGTCCATGTTAGCAATGCCATTCCTAGAATCTAACCAATGTAATTTTACCAGCAGCAGCAGTCAATTAATAACCAAGTGTACTTTTCCAGTGAAACCCTGATAGCCAAGTGGCTGAGCAAGGTGGGATGGTGCCTCCCATTTGGGCCCCTGTCCTCACTGAAGCACTGCACCAAGCCATTAGCCCTTTCCTGTTCTCTCTTCCCAGTTCCCTCTCCATCCCAGCCACAAAATCCCCTTCACCAGGATCTGTTCCATTGAAGCCCAGAATTGTGCCCAGTTCCAATTCCATTGAAATTTGCTTCCTTCCAGCATTCACTTCATTGGCTACAGCTCTGGGACTAGAGGGTTGGCAGCCACTTGATTGACTGGCAGCTCTTAGAGGTGTGAACTTTTCCACAAATTGATGGAAGACTTGCCTCAAGGCAGTTAATCGCGCAACAGTCGTTAACGGTTGCAGAGTAAGCCAGTCAAGCAGGGGTGCTCTTGCTCTGACGCCATATAGAAGATGTTGAGGAGAACAGCTCCACTACAAAAATCAGTCCATGATTTATAGCCATCAACTGACCATCAATTCAATCAGCTTGTTTCACATCCCCACTGTTTCTATAACTAATTGATACAGTTGTTCAAAGTGAATGAAATAATATCTTTTTTCATATCCTTATTTTTAGTCCTAACTTTCTTGCAGCAATATCTAAGAAGTTAATCTTTAATTCCAGAAATAGCCAGGGGAAATGTTGCAATCACTAACTTTTTCTATTTCACATGCACGAACACAGATAACTTTTCTGTATTGTTTAAACCTGAATGATGTTTTTAAACGTATTCCTCTGTTTTTCTTTCACTAAACTTTGAAAAGGATCTACACTAAGTCTATAGAGAAATAATTTTCCAGTTGTACATTGTAACCCGCGAACAACTTTTGGCTGTCCTTAATTTTTTTAGGCCTACTCATCTCACGGACTCAACAATCATGCCACTATAATATGCAAAATAATAAATGTGATAGCATAAATGATTATTCTAATGGTTCTACTTTTACTGTGAGCGCATTGGTAATTAAGCCCATTACATCCCATTTGTGCCAAAAATGCATGTTTGATTGAATTACCAAAAGTGTTCATTTGTTTTCTATAATATTACTAAACTGTAGAAAAAAATGCTTACCAAGCTTCTTTAATGAACTCAAAGTAATTCATTTATTATAAGTAAGAATTAGTATTTAAAACAATTGGCAAAAAATTGTTAACAACTAAGTTGCAATTCAAAATTAACCTATCTTGCCTTAATGTTTAACAGACATTCACAGATGGAAAAGATAAGACAATGCAGCACTGCTGAGATATTATGGGTTTAACAAAGCAGACAATAAAGGAGCAACATCCCTGTGTGTAAAGAATACGAACTCAGAAGATATAATAGATTGATTTTTCACAGTCCCTTCAATTTCCTGAGGATGAGATCTGATTGCTGACAGTCACAGAATTATGGAAGATCTTCAGAGTGGTCTTCAGATTCAGGTGGGAAACAGGAGCCAAATATTAGAAACTTTATCAATTTCAACTACTTCACTGAGAGAAAGTGAGAAAGAGAGAAACAGAGACAGAGACAGAGAGCCAGAGAGAGAGAGATTTTAACTGGTGTAGATTTAACGTTTGTCTCATACTTAGAGGGAGTGATCTGCTTTCTGCTGCAACTTTCTCCAAATAGTCACATTCCAAGTTGTGAAACCATACAACAACTTGACCCCAGAGGCTGTTGCTAAGCAACAAACAGCAAATATCCATGACTCCTCCAAGTCTGTTTGTCCTGCAATTAGGCAATGAACCCATCTCATATCTCTTCTTAAAATCTTTGCTTCTCAAAATCTTTCAAACTGGTACTTCAATGCCAAACTTCCTGGAAAGAAAACTGTCCTCAGTTTTTTATTTCAGAAAGTCATTCTTGTTCTTTCCTCAGCCAGGACTTGTTGTCAGTACTACCTTTGAGTCACTTGAAATCAACTGATCCTTCAACATCATCAGCAACATTTTAGTACAATAAAGTACTTTGGAATGAAGGATTCAGTGTCTTCAGATGAAATACAACAATTTTGATTTAGCTTTAAAATGTGTAATCACAATTTTATGTCTCAGGCAAATTCTTCAATGTTGTTCCTGCACTTATGGCTATGTAGTCTAATGTTATTTTGTAACTCAGATAATTCTCAAATCCAGACTTATGTTGGCCCTAAACATGCTGGACTGGGGAGGTTACTGTGTACTTAAAAAACATTACAGCAGCAGGCTAGTAACCCAGGCGGACAGCATAACGTTCGTACTGTGAACTTTGCCCTCATCTAGTGGTAGATCTGAGCAAAAAATGTCAAACTCAGACCCCTCGTGTTTGGCAGATATTGGACCATTGCGAAAATTTATTAACAATTATGCACAATGTACAAAATACAGTTCTTAGCTGCATTTAGATTGTGTGGTTATGGAAGACGCAAGTTGCAATTTTACTTGGGACATAAAAAAAAAATCTGTTCCTGAGAGAACAATGGCAGGTGAACTATTTTTAAAAAACTTTTTGACTGATTTAATTGATTCATCTCTTCATTGAAGTAAGATGTGTTCATAGCCATCATCAGTTTGGTGCCAGTTTTCAAGCCATATCATTTATGTTTAATTCACGCATTGTCCAAATATTTAATGGTGATCATTGTGTTTTGAACCAATATGTAGTGGCAAAAGTCTTACAAAAAGAATATGTGGCACTTATATGCATGATTAATATGTGAACAAAACCATGTGCTAAAGATTGGCCTTTTAAGTAAGTAGCAAACCACAAACATTTACTCTCCTTTGAAGAAGAGAAACACAGATGAGTAATGGGCAAATTTTTAAAAACTGCCAATTTGCCCTCTCAAGTGATGGTTTTTTTAGTTACTTTCTCACTATCCATCTAAATAGAGCAGAATTAAATTATCCTTCAACAACACTGTCTCTGAACTGTTACATGCAGCCATACAATGAATTGAGGAGCTTCTCTCGGGCATTTATTCTATTGAACTTAGTATTACCACATACTTAAAATAAAAGAGCTAAATTTTGTTATGTACATGTTTTTGAAGGAGATTAAATCAGGTTCACATTCGCGTTAAAGAAGAATTTACTAAATTGCAAGTACTTAACTTGTAGAAACTATATCTTAAACATTACAAAACACAATGCTCCCTTTTGTATGCAACTGCCAACGTGCTTGTAATGCTATTTATATCATTAAAAAAAGACCTTTCATAAAATAGACAATTGTGTTGCTTTACAACCATTCTTTTACCACACACATTCCCAGAATAGGAAAATAACATTAAACAAATTAATTTAGCACATTCTGGTTATGATTCTCAGCCATGGAATTGAATTAAGAAGTGAACATTTATTGAAAAGAGCATTTTGTGGAGTTCAAAGTTAGCAATAGTTTAGAATTACGCCCTGGATTAAGCTCAAAAAAGGAATCATTGTATTTATAAGGATTAAGGACACAGATATAAATAAACATTTCCAAACCAATGTTTAAAATTTGAAGAATTTTCTTTTTGGATGTCACTTGTGACAAACAAATGCATCCTTTCATTTAAATAATTAAGTGTCAAACAGGGAGCTGCATCATTTAGGCAACTGCCTCATTGACAGTGATTAGAATTTTACCATTTACATTTAAAGTATTTTGTCTACAGCGACTCATGGCATCCATGTCCACTATGGTTTGGAGCAACCTTTCATAGGCATTCCCTGGAATGGAACTGGATGAGCTCCTGTGGCAGTACTCCTTGACAGTGTGTAGTTATCCTTCACCGCACTAATGACTGCTCCACTTCAACTACCATAGTTCACTATTGAAGTACATGCAGTGTGTTTTCAGTGTAGATTGCAGGCACATGCTTCATGTCAGGGCAGTACAGTGGCTCAGTGGTTAGCATTGCTGCCTCACAGTACCAGGAACCCAAGTTCGATTTCATCTTTGGATGACTGTCTGTGTGGAGTTTGCACATTTTCCCTGTGCCTGCGTGGGTCTCCTCCAGGTGCACCAGTTTCCTTCCACAATCCAAAGATGTGCAGGTCAGGTGGACTGGCCATGCTGAATTGGGTAAAAACAATGACTGCAGTTGCTGGAAACCAGATTCTGGATTAGAGGTGCTGGAAAAGCACAGCAGTTCGGGCAGCATCCGGTGAGCAGGAAAATCGATGTTTCGTGCTAAATTGCCCCATCATTTCCAGGGATATGCAGGCTAGGTGGATTAGCCATGGGAAATGCAGGGTTACAGGGACAGGGTGGGATGTTTTTGGAGTTTCAGTATGGACTTGATGGGCCGAATGGTCTACTTCTGCACTGTAAGGATTCTATGAGAGGTCTGATATTGTCATAGTCCATTGCCCTAGAGCACCCCATTGACCGTTCAGTGTTTGTCCCCATGACAAGCTGCCTGCCTCTCCTTCAGTAATAAAAAGTGCAAATCACAGAGGCCGGCAGCATGTAACTGAGCAGTAAGGACCCTAAATACTATGAAAGCAATATGACCCACATAGACCCTGGCAGACTATAAGTCAATGTTGAAGTCAATGGGTGTGCGCTAAGAAAACAATCACAAGTGAACAAAGGCTGGAGGCTTAAACTCCTCACAAAATAAGCGAGCTCTAAAAAGCAAGCTAACAGCTGCAAGATGCAAACTGTGCAAATGTATGAGACTCATACATGTGTTCTTGCATGCAATTCATAGCTGTCTCTGACATCCCGACTAAAGTATTGAAAGACTTGAAGAGTGGCCTGAGATCTGATGGTTTTAGCCATGATGTGAAGATGGCTGGTGTTGGACTGAGATGGACAAAATCAGAAGTCATGCGACACCAGGTTGGAGTCAAACAGGTTTATTTGAAATCACAAGCTTTTGGAGCACTGCTCCTTCTTTGGGTGAAGTCTTCACCTGATGAAGAAGCAGTCCTCCGAAAACTTGTGTTTTAATCAAACCTGTTGGACTATAATCTGGTGTCCTGTGAGTTCTGAATCTAATGATATGGTGAACATCTTTTTATTTGCCGATGCTGATTTGTGTGGATAAAGCACTCATGAGGATGATGTATACGGAACATGGAGGGGTGTTGTTCTGAAAAAGTATTTGGATAGTTCTGGGGGAATGCATCTAGCGAGCTGCAGTGGTCAGGTATACACTCTGATTTACATATTGGGAATTTGCAGCACCTTATTTCTCATGGAAGGAGAGAATTCGAACTGGCTTAAAAATAAAGCGAGCTGGGGTTTTTAACAAGATGCAAATGCAAAGAAAGAAGACAGTCATTGTTCAATGGTGAGTCCCAAATATTTTCTGGTCGACAAATTTAATACCCTGAGATTTTGTGACATGTAGACATCCTGCTCTATCATAGTCTGGCAGTCTACTGATGGGCATTCATCCAGTTCTTGGATGAATTAAAACCATTAAAGACTAGAGACAAAACAGTTTGTTGAAATCAAAATTCTGATTTTTCTTCATTCTCCCTATACCTTTTGCATCTTCGCTGCAATTGCAGAGGGGGGAGGGTGGTGGTTAATTTTATTTCTTATTTTGCTGAAAGCTGGAGTCAGTTCAACCTTTGATGCACAATGCTCATTAAAGGGACTCCCTCATTTAATGGTTTGGCGACCTGATAAAATGCTTCACACACTTGCCTAGTCGATTCAAGAAATTTGACATAACCGGGCTACTAGACAACCAGAACACTCCAGCAACTGGGGTTTTCAATTTAGTGTTGGTATTTTTATAATGTGCTATATATCAGAGGTCTTGAATATACAGGATAATAAACAACTCCTACTAATGCTGAATAAATGCTCAGGCTACAGACAGAGGTGTTTAATCAGCATGGGTAGGAGCTGCTTTTTGCCAGGCACACTCAGCACCTCTGACATTTATTGTCGCTATGCTCCACGATACATTTTTAAAGCGGAAATATAGAAGAAAATAATAAATGAAAGCTTTCATAATGATGAATGTGGGCACAGGGTCTGGGACCTACTTTTAATTTTTTTTTGCATTCTGTGTTTCTCATTACCATAACCAGTTACACACTGGATATAACATGCAGAGGGCTACTAGCTTTGTGTCCTTTTATGTCATCACTTAATCTTGCATTGTTATATCAAAAGAACGTAAATATCATACTTTAACTCATACCATTATGTTATGTATATTATTGAATTTTAGGGAAGAAAATTCAAAACAGCCAATTCCAATTGTGCATCAAAGTTTATCTGTTCTCGTTTAATTGCAAACAGAATAAGCAGCTGTAATACTTGGCGCTCTGAACTGAGAGGGTGACGGCTGCCTGCTTCTCATTAGAGTAGCACAGAATGTGGTGGTATACCAGCTTTTTAAGAGTAGGTACTCAAATGTTTACCCATGTCAGACCACCAAGGAACTGGATGAACGCCCATCAGTAGATTGCCAGAGTATGAGGGATGAAGATGTCTACATGTCACAAAATCTCAGGGCATTGAACCTGTCTACCATATAATAATTGCATAGCACAGAACCACTGGTTCATGAAAAATGGACACAGGCCAAATTGGATCATATGACAAAGTTCTACAAAAGTATTCCAATGTAAAGACATTACAGACCACTTTACATTTGCCACAAATTTATAAAGTCATGTCATTGTTGTCAAGTGTTATGATTGGCTAATGTTAGAGCTACCACAGAAACTGTATTTCAAGTTGCTGTACACATGCAATCTGTGGCTTTTGTACTTATCATCTAAACTCAATAATACTGTCGATTTTCACAATTTTGTACCCCTTAATTTTGAAGATATGACTTTTAAAACTTTCAGTTGTTGGAACTGAGACGAGGCAAACCACTCGAAAATGTAACGGCCCCTTCAAGTGAAACAGAAACATTAAACAAATTTCCCTTGGGGTAGGCATGGTATCGGAAAAGACACGTTCTGCAAAATCCAGACCCATTAAAGACTGTTATAGTCTCAGGAAGACATGACCAAATGCAAAGGACCAGACATTGAAACCAAGGCTCTCGCAGACAGACCCAGCAGAAAGAACATCTTGGAAATACATGTGGAACCAGTATTTCAAGAGAAGTTTTGATAGATTTTGGCAGATTTACTGAAAGGCAACCTGCTGTCTCTACTATTCTCTCTGTGTCTCTTTCAGTCTGTCTCCCACTCTGTCTCTCTCTCTTTAATAAACAGGCAAAGTTTCCACAGAAACAAGTACAGAGATGACACACAGGAACGAAAAATTTAAATAGCTGAAAAACTTACCATTGTTAACAGTGTCTGGCAGACCAACTAACCATCCTCGGTCACATGTTAAAGTCTTACGCTCCAAGACACCTAAGTGATTCCACACTGTACGTTTGTTATCTTGCAAATGCCAACAGTATATTGTCAAAAATGTCATGAAGTCAGAATAATATAAACAATGAATTGAACTAGGTTGCTGACATTAAGTTAATAGTGATACACAGAAAATAGGAGCAGGAGTAAGCCATTTGGCCTTTCAAGCCTCCCCCACCATTCAATATTATCATGGCTGATCATCATTGTTTGCCTCATACCTTTTATCGCTTTAGCCCTAAGAATATGTTAGATAATTAATACTGAATCTCTATCACTTCCAACCTGATTCATAGAAAAGTGAACATAGAGTCACAGAGTTCTATAGCACAGAGACAGGAACTTTGGCCATTTGGCCCAGACTGGTCCATGCCAACTAAAATGTCGATCCATGATAACCCCATCGAGAAAGTTCTCGCCTTCACATGGTATTGTAATGCTTCTTAATTTTCATGGTCTGGTAGTAATAGCTTTGTCTTAGCAGACAATCTCCTAGACTTGCATACTGACCCTTGACCCAGGATAATGACTCAAGGTCATCAGATCGACACACAAAAGTGGATGCCCAATTAACCCTCTTGAGGAAGTCTATGTCACCATATTTTATTTCAATGCATCATCTTTCCAAGGACAAGGAACATATTTTCACCTGCCATAACTTCATTTAAACTTCATGGTGGCAATTTACAATATGAAAGATTAGTTCAGTATCAAATCTGACAGCAATTAAAAAAAGCTTCTGCTACAACATATTGACGATGTTCTTAATTGTGAAAAATAAATGAGGATTGATAACCTTTAACTAACAGTGAGGTCCAAGGTTCTCTTTGAGTTTCATCTGACAGAAATTAATCAAGATAATTAAAATATACCCACAGTGCATATATTTTGGTTTTATCAATGGCTCTAAATTCATGCTGTTTCAAGTGATGGTTCAACTGGCTAAAATCATTAGCAGATGCAGTTTACTCATTCACAGTTAGTTTTAAGCTCAGCGACAACATGAACCAAGGTGTTTATAATGGTGAGCACCATGCTAAAAGTCTGCACTCCAGCCTGCTTTCATAGGCTAAAAGACATAGATCATACATAGGATACAATTGCATAGGAGGACTCATGCCACACAATGTGCATGACAACATTATTAACTTACTGTTAACTATGCAATTGCACTATTCAATGGTATTTGCATTCAATTCTGCCATAAAACATTGGGTTCGTTCTGCCTGTATCTGCAATAATAAGAAACACTTTTGTTTTTGTCTACAAACATTTCGCTTGCAGATTAAACTTTATTAAGCCCACTTTATATAAAAACATGTAACATTTAGGTACAGGAGTCCTAAATTGAGAAAGGTTGTAAGATCAAAAGACGGATAATCAGATGGGATTATTAAAATAAAATAAAGAGGACTAGAGTAGAACCTTAACTTCTCTTTTATTCCTTTATGGGATGCGAACGTTGCTGACTAGACTAGAATTTATTTCCCAACCCTCACTGCCTTCAAAATGGCAGTCAGCTGTTAAGTTAAGGGTCATTTCAATTATCTGAGCTACATAAGAGCAGGGCCTTCCAGTAGGTGTCCTGCTTGCTTGCTAAACATGAGTAAGTCAGCATTGAGCTCCATATGAAAAGAATAGGATTAAGTCAGCCAAGCTACTCAGGGTATTTCAACTATGTGAAACTATGTGATTCCAGGCACATTGACAATATGCTGCTTAGTTTATGCTGGATAGGAAGCAAATTGAAATCCTTCATCATATTACCTCTCCACATCTGATCTGAAACTCCCCTTTCCTTGGGATCTTACAATGACCACTTTCAGAATCTGCTGTGATTCCAACACTGAGGTCCAAGTGTTATCATGCTCTGAAATGGGAACCTCCTTAGCTAGATCCCATAGGTCCAGTTTTCACATGCCCTGAACAATTTAGAATGAAAATAGAAAACAAAATACTGAGCATCTATGAAGGCAGAAACAATGTTAATGTTACAGGTCAATGTCCTTTCATCAGAACATCTATCAGTAATGTTTCTTGAATATATGGTCAAAAGGTAAGTACTTATGTTTATTGTCTGTACTGTGTACACTTTAATCAGTTTTTGTATTACAAACACTTTACCCAAGTGCTCTTGTTGGTGAGGTGGACAAAGGAATATGGAATTTGGTTTGTGGTTCAACTCAATTTTATTAACAAAATATCCCTTATTAGAACACTGTGTGAGCATTTCTTAAATTCCCACAATGTTTACTTTCTATTTAGTTCTATCCATCAGAGAAAGGATATTGCCCACAACAATCCATGTGTTTGAGCTGGTCTGTTGAATCTCCTTACTCTCCGAAGTACGGCTGGCTCTCTTTCACAAAGATGGGTCTTGAGGTTGGACTGGATTTTCTCTCTTTCTCTGTCTCTCTCTCACTCTCTCTCCTGGTGCTCAGAGCTCTGCTGCTGAGCCAGTGAGTCTTTACAGCAAGATTTCACTTAGAGGGTATGATCCTGGTGTTTGTTCTTATCCCCCCTTGTCCCTGGCATACCAGACTGTTCTATGCCCTTTGGCCAATGGTGTCATAAGCTGTGCTCAAATCATCCAGTGGGGTCACACTGACATAGGTGCCATATTGGGAGGGGTAAAGTGCACATCCTCAGGCAGTCAAGATGCCAGAATATCTGATCAACACCCCTCCAATCCACCATTATCATTGCCTCAAAGTTTTGTCCTTAGCCCCTCCCTTCTGACTGACATCCTGTCCCTCAGTGACACCACCAAAAACTACAACTACAGGTTCCATATGCACAAAAGAAAGTAAAATTTCCAAAGCAACAATCTTTTGGGGGCTAGATTACAATACATCTTTAAATTTGAAGACGATCAAGAAAAGTCCTAAGAATCCTATGTGATCTTACTTATGCTGTCTGTGCTTTGTAAGTTCCAGACAACCCTGCTCAAATATCTCATTACATGGCCCAGTGATAAATCCTGATACATAATGCTCCTGTAATAATGGAATAGTGTATTAAATTACAGATTCTATAAAAAATTGTAAGAAGTTGCAATGGCATGAATTGCAAACTGTAAATGAACTCTAACTTACCAATTTGACTCATTCTGTAAGATGGTGAATGCATGCCTAGAAATGCAGCATCTCATCAGAATTAAACAACATAGCTTTCATTTCAGCAATAAATTATGTACTCTGCTGTGGACCTAATGAACATTACTCTTTAACAGAAAGTAAGAAGATCAGTTAGAAACATAGGGAGTGAATTTAAAAAAAATTACTGGCCACTACTTTGATTAGATCATTTTTCTTTCATTGGCATTCATGAAATCATGATATCTAAAAGTGTAATTTTGAGTATTATGTAATGCAGTAAATTTCAAGCAAAACAAATTACGATTATTGTATTTTGTTGAAAAGAGACATATGTTGCCTAAGGTGTTTACCATACTCTCATCAGGACAATCACAAGAATGCCAAATTTTAAATTATCACAGCAATTTACATTACAAGAGTCACAATGGTTGGCAAATTGACTCTGACTGGCTAAGGCATTGTTGTGGAATAGGTAACAGAGAACCATAGATCCAGAAAAGCTCTGGAATGTATGGAGCGATAAGCTCCACGGTAATTGAATAAAGATCTGAGGCTTCAACACATTCATTTTGTTTGCAGAGAATGAATATCCATTTCTAAATGTACGTCACTTCTAGCTGTAAAATAAGGTAATGGTTCTGAAAGGGTGAGTGTTGAAGACTAAAATTAACACTACCAAATCTGATAGTGCCATACAGTCTTGAGTGGCAAAGCAAGGAGTCCACCTCAGGGTCCCAATGAAGACAGATATGTCAGCAATGCTTTCTATTGGTCTTGATTATTATATCTAATGTAGCTTGTATCTATTACTGCCATACAATATTGTTAAAACAATTTTTTTTCCATTAAAACTCATTACCTGTTGATTTTCTTATCACTGTTAACTAAATGGGCCTTTAGTCTCAGAGGAAATGATTATTGGGCAGCATTTTATCTAAACTATAAGCTGGTAGCAGTTGATGCCACAACACGTATATCACTAGCAAGTGTAAATGAGCCATATAAATAATTTGAGTCTTAACTATCATAAAGACTGCAAGAAGAGTCAAAGCCAAGAAGTTAAGGAATGTGAAATTCTGGAAAATAATTAAACACTGCAGGAGATATGACAATGAGCCAGGGATTTCATTACAGTGAAGATATGTGAAGTGGAAGTAAGTATTAGATAATGTGTTTAAAGCTGAAAAGTGAGGAAAAAAAGGCCATTCAGAGAAGGAATAACTTCGGCATAACTGATCAGTTCCTGATGTGTGAACTCATATCAATCAAAATGGGAAAGATAGTGGTGCCAAGTAATATTTTCTGTATCTGCCATGGGTTGAATCATATGTGCAGTAGATAGATTGCAGGCTAAAGGAGTATCGCTTACAATGTTACAAATTTTTCTCATGATCGGCCCTGAAATGCAAGAGAGGTCCTGAAGTAATCTCCAAGATTGTTGAGCAGTGTTCAAGTCTGACCCCAAAATTATTTTATGAAGAGTAGTTGTATTTGATAGCTCTCAGATGGCACCGCCAGGACAGTACCTCAGGACTGCTACTTAACTGTTCGCTGGCAGATTACTGGATTGCTATGGCACCAAGCAGGACTCCTTGCACATCACAATGCAAAGTTAGCATGGTAGAGGTTTTGCAATGGCAAGAACGAATTTTGAAAGAAAGAAGTATAAACTTCCTCTGCGGCACTAAGATGTTCGATAACTGCTCCTTGAGCTGTATTGGAAGCTGCAACTTTGGCCATCAAACATTACATCGTGGATTGATCCACAAGTGTGTCAAGGGAATTGATCACACTTGCATGCTGGAAAAGAATGACTCCAAACTTAGCACAAAACGCTGTGCTAAATTTGTCCTGGACTCGACTGAACTCCTTAACATTCATGACAGGCTTGTGGGTAGAGTACCCAATGCAATGTGCATCTTATTGGGGGTATACCTAGCAGTGTCCTAGTGACGTTCTTACTTGAGTCCTCTGCATGTGCAGACTCACCATCTAATGGACTGGGACCAATTCAAGTCTGGCATCCTTCTTTGGCTGCAGCATACTTGTGTTTGCTATCTCATCATGAATGTCACGCACCAGTATGTTATCCCCTAAATGATACACAATGTTAAGCTCTGAGCTGGTGGCCGTGTTAGTGTGTAAGAAATCAAATTGTGGTGGGCCTTCATCACTTTCTCCTCACTGCATCCAGCCTAGAAACACCTCCACAGGATTCCTCTTTAGATTTCAGAAGTGCTAGCCATCATAGTATTGGCCCTTTACTGATACCTCCAAACAACAAGCAATGGATTTGGTACAGCCTAGATGGTAAAATCAGTGAAATGTTCAGGCAACATGATATTGTTGCAATGCCAGCATTGCAATCGACAGGCACTGGTTGATTGTACATTGCATTTTCTGCACTCCCTTTCTGTGAAACCAAGTTAGCACCCAATGTTTCACTGATTTGATATGGGACACATTTAACTCTGTGGTGATACCTAAATTGCTCTTTTACTCAGAATAATTCCAACCAGACATTCTAAATTATTGAAAGAATTTACTTTATTACCTCTGGGAAAGTCCAATTTCTATCAGATAAATTATTTGTAGTTTTGCAGATGACTATAGAATGTGTTTCAAATTATTTTATACACCATATACAGTTGTACAGACAAATGCAAAAGGAATTTAGAAGCTTCATGCATTTAATTTGTTCCATTTTATTAAAATGTTAAACACATCAAGAATTAATTCAGCTGTAATTACGTGTTAAAACTGGGATCCAAAGGAGCTTGTTCTATTTGGCTGCATTTTAAGTTGTAAAACTGCTGATTTTTGTAGAGAGCAAACAGGCATTCAATACCTGCCAAGCTTATTTATTCAATGATCAATGCCTCCTTAATGACTAAACAGCTTTTATTTCCAATGATCTCCAAAGGTTTTGAGTGGCAGTTTTTGTTGCTGAGCTCCTATTGTCTTCAGATTGGCTTCACAATGACAATGGTGGGTGGAGGGCAGGATGCTGATCACCAGATACCACTTGTGGCAATGAACCGTGCACCGCTGACTGACAGCTCGAGCCCCCTTCGTGCTTTGTGGGTCACAGTCACAGATGGCTTCATGCTTAAAGGAGCAATGACCATGGAAGGATGGTCGGACTCCATCCAATGGCCACAATAAAGAGGTTCAGCATCCGCTGCACTTTCAAACTTCAAAACATTAATCAACAACAGACGTTTCTACAGACTGGAGCAATCAGTGCCTTTACAGAGTTTCATGCGTGTCTTGACTATTGCCAATTTTTAGCCCCAGCACACTTCACTGTTTTAAAATCTCTGAAAAGAATGCGAATCACAAAGATCTTACAATTCTGCCTGTTTGGGAGGAGGATGCCTCAAATAATTAGTGTGAAACCCGGATGCATCTTTTTTCCCCAGATACCTAAAGCAAAAACCCATTAAGAAAACCAAGCTGACAAAGAAAACAGCATTAGGAGCCCTGTGGATTAATAAAACAATCATATTTCTTGAACGTGAATCATCTGCTTTTAATCATACTGGGGAGAGGGTTCCTTTCAAAAGTTAAACCTGGCCAAAATCTCCCTGAGGTCTACTCATTGAGCAGCTGGAGAAAGACGAAGGAAAAAAAAATTAATAGCGAAGTTAACATTTGAACTTAATAATTAAAATTCACCACTTGTACCTAGAGAGATCATAAAAATTTATCCTTTTACTTATAATTGTCCATGTGATTCCCATGGGTTAGGAGATTTTAGCAGTTCCTAGAATGCCTTTGGTCCTCTTTACAGCTAAATTTGATAACAGGTCGAATACATTTACACTGAATGTAAATATGTTGAATAAAATGTGAAATGAAATTGGCCTTAGAGAGCACTTGCCTGCTTCTGGACTTCAAAAGTTCACAGCATGCCTAAGGCATAATAAAAAAAAGGCTGCACCTTCACACACATGTTTATTTTTATTAACTATAAAGAAGTAATTTATACATTGGTACCCCTCCTATGCAAGAATTACTTCCATATTTTGTGGTTTTTATTTTTATAAAACTTCTATAAAAGTTTGCTTAAAACTATCAGTATTATCCAAATGGGCTCAATTTATCCTGCAAATTAAAGGATTCATTGTCTTGGCAATTAGGTGTTGTGGTGAAATAAAACCACATATTTATATAACAAAAAATTTGGCTTGGGCACACACATTTGTGAAACGTGTACAGTGCAGTGACAAACAAAATAATAATCTTAGGATCTGGGAACATTGCATCATTGATTCTACAGAGTGAATCTCTACAAATGCTTGAATTCAAACACAAACATGGAAAATTCTGGAAATGCTCAGCAGGTCAGATGTCAGCTGTAGAAGGAGACGGAAGCATAAACGTTGGACAAAGTTTTCTTGAGGGCTATGGAACCCCAACATTGAGGCAAGATAATGTTCAAGAAACTGTACTTCTGTGGGATTGAAGAATGACCAAGCAACTTTCCCAGATACCAGTTTTGAATTTACCTCTGTTCCTACTGTTCAGTTATGAAGGGCTTTTAATGTTGCTAGCCTAATCAGAGAGAGAGAGAGAGAGAGATAGCGAGGTAGGTGTTGCTGAGGCAGGTGGAAAACCACTAGAGTCCCATTCAATTAAAGGGATTCTAGAGGCAGAAAATTAAACAAGTAAATCAGATTGGAGAAATTGTTGAGGATTGGATAAGAAATGCATCCAACTGGATTGTTGGGACAACAACTGATATGGGTTTCGCAATATTATTCTGGAATTGTGGTTCATTACCCTCTGTGAGATGGTTTCTTGGAGGCATTTGCTGAGGTATTTGTCTTTCAGGATGCATAGTGGTCGTACGTTACCTGTAGCTCCTGGGTCGAGTTTAGCTTTGGTCTGCCTGTTCAAAAGTTCTGATATTAATGGTTGTAGAAGTTTCTAATTGACATATTCTGTTGACATGGAATGTGATGTTAACAATAATATGGAGAACTGGGTCATATTCTGAAACTTTCCTTTCGTTTGATTAATTCTGACCCTCATTGATGTATTTGCATTTGTTTACTTTCCTAATGCTACCAGTGTTGTGGTGTTGTATCATCTTATTGGTCATCTGTGTTTCTTCTGGGATTTGTCTAAGCTTTTGAAAACAGATTTCCTGCAATTATGTGCCCAATATCCCTTTCTGCCATATGATTTACATGTTGAAAAGCTGGACAGGTTTTAGCTGGTGTAACAAACTAAATCTGTCACAGATTTTGGTAGCTTGGTGTGTTTTGTTGACCATAGCAATCATGCTGGCTCCATCTAAAAAATATGATTGCTTTGGCCTGCCACAATGGCTTTACATTTACATTAATCTTCAAGAAATTTATCATTGGTGTGGCCCCTTTTCTTAACTAATAGATACAACTTTAATAGGAGTGGAGGTGATTACTAACTTAATGAGCCTCTGTGAAAGTTCCTCTTTGAAAAAGTTCCACTCATGACCTTTGGTGCTGCATCTTCTGACAAATTGGTCAATAGACCAGTATGTAAGTTAGCTCAATGAGCATGAAGGTTTGTTTTCAGACATTTAGTATCCATACTGGCTAACATCATCAGTGAGAGTCTCTGGTGAAGCGCTGGTGGTATGTCCCTCCTCTCTATTTATAGGCCTTGGTTTCTGAAGGTGGGTGATGTCATTTCCGGTTCTTTTCTTCAAGGGAAGGTAGATAATGTCTAAATCGATATATTTATTGATGGTCAATAGACCATTGGACTAAATGATATAATTGGAGTCTGCTAGTCCTGGAATTAATTCTTATCCTGAAGAACTTTCCAGATGTGTTCTAGTTCTTTCTAATTGTTTGCAGAAAGACCAGTTATGATGATCCTGAGAAGAACTTCCTAAGTATTATTGTCTCAGTACTATCTGTCCCTTCATCAGTAAAACAAAACTGAATACATTCTTTACAGAGTTGTTGTTCTGGAAGTGGTTTCACTGGATACCGTTCAGTCCATAACTAAGCATTTTCCTTCCTTTTTTTGTGCAATTCTTGGCAGTGTTTGAGAAGTGGAGTGCAATGGAGGCTTTGTTTATTTCTTTTGCTGGCTTTTCTTCTATTTTGAGATTTCCTTTATTTGCTTCTGGTTCCCTTTATTTTTCTAAGTTGTGGCTTCTTTATTTGTCTTTCTGTTCTTAAAAACTGTTGCTTTAAGAACTACAGGCTTGGAATTCAAGAATCACAGGCCTACAGTTGTCGGTTTTAGCCAGTAAGTGACATTCATACCAAAAGGATGTGATGACTTCATGCAGGCTCCCATCTGTAATTGTATTGATTTGGAGAAAGAAAATGGAAAAACCAACTGACACTTACACACAGTTAACTCTTTTTTTGTGTGTAGAAAATTGCTGTTCGTGTTTTAAAGCTGTATTTTCTTCGAGGAATGCTTTGTAGCTGTGGTAATAACACCATTTAATTTTTTTTTAAACCATCAGGACAACACTGTCTTATTTATTTTGTTAAAGAGAAAGAGAGCAATTAAGAGAATTCACTGCGATGGATTTGTAGCTTTTGGTTTTGATTTTATTTGTAACTTGAACCTTATTATTATTATAAGACAATAAGAATCATCAAGATTTTAGTTGTGACTTCTTTTTGGTCAATGCCCTATCCATAGGTCTGTGCAGGTGTATGTACTCATTTAAATGGATGCTGCTGATTGTCCAAATTTTCTGATTTCCAGACCTGTAGTCCAGTTCAACTTCAATTCAACAAGGTTCCCCATGGGAGACTGGTTAGCAAGGTTAGACCTCACAAAATACAGGGAGAAGTAGCCATTTGGATACAGAACTGGCTCAAAGGTAGAAGACAGAGGGTGGTGGTGGAGGGTTGTTTTTCAGAATGGATGCCATTCTGAAAAACCAGTGGAGTGCCACAAGGATTGGTGCTGGGTCCAGTACTTTTCTTTTTTTATATAAATGATTTGGACGTGAGCATAAGAGGTATAGTTAATATGTTTGCAGATGACACCAAAATTGGAGGCGTAGTGAACAGCGAAAAAGGTTACCTCAGATTACAATGGGATCTTGATCAGATTGGCCAATGAGCTGAGAAATGGCAGATGGAATTTAATTTAGATAAATGTGAGGTGCTGTATTTTGAGAAAGCAAATCTTAGCAGGACTTAAGGGTGGCACGGTGCCACATTGGTTAGCACTGTTGCCTCACAGCGCCAGAGACCCGGGTTCAATTCCCGCCTCAGGCGACTGACTGTGTGGAGTTTGCACATTCTCCCTATGTCTGTGTGGGTTTCCTCCGGGTGCTCCGTTTTCCTCCCACAATCCAAAAAATGTGCAGGTTAGGCAAATTGGCCTTGCTAAATTGCACGTAGTGTTAGGTGAAGGGGTAAATGTAGGGGAATGGGTCTGGGTGGGTTACGCTTCGGCGGGTTGGTGTGGACTTGTTGGGCCGAAGGGCCTGTTTCCACACTGTAAGTAATCTAATCTTATACACTTAATAGTAAGGCCCTAAGGAGTGTTGATGAACAAAGAGACCTTGGAGTGTAGGTTCATAGCTCCTTGAAAGTGGAGTTGCAGGTAGATAGGATAGTGAAGAAGACGTTTGGTATGCATTTCATTATTGGTTAGAATATTGAGTACAGGAGTTGGGAGGTCATGTTGGGGCTGTACAGGCATTGATTTGGCCGCTTTTTGAATATTGTCTATAATTCTGGTCTCCTTCCTATCGGAAGGATGTTGTGAAACTTGAAAGGGGTCAGAAAAGCTTTACAAGAATGTTGCCAAGGTTGGGTATTTGAGCGATGGGGAGAGGTTGAATAGGCAAGGCCTGTATTCCCTGGAATGTCGGAGGCTGAGGGGTGACCTTATAGAGACTTATAAAATCATGAGAGTATGGATAGGATAAATAGACAAAGTCTCTTCCCGGGGTGGAGGAGTCCAGAACTAGAGGGCATAGGTTTAGGGTGAAAGGGGAAAGGTATAAAAGAGACCTAAAGGGCAACCTTTTCACACAGAGGGTGGTACGTGTATGGAATGAGCTGCCAATGGAAGTGGTGGAGGCTATCACAATTGCAACATTTAAAAGGCATCTGGATGGGTATATGAATAGGTAGGGTTTAGAAGGATATGGATTAGTGGTGCTGGAAGAGCACAGCAGTTCAGGCAGCATCCAAGTAGCTTCGAAATTGACGTTTCGGGCAAAAGCCCTTCATCAGGAATTCCTGATGAAGGGCTTTTGCCCAAAACGTCGATTTCGAAGCTACTTGGATGCTGCCTGAACTGCTGTGCTCTTCCAGCACCACTAATCCAGAATCTGGTTTCCAGCATCTGCAGTCATTGTTTTTACCCCTTAGAAGGATGTGGGCTGGGTGCTGGCAGATGGGACTAAATTGGGTTGGGCTATCTGGTCGGCATGGACAAGTTGGACCAAAGGGTCTGTTCCATGCTGTACATCACTATGACTCTATGACTCTAATTCATTCTCTAAATATCTGGCATGGAGCTCTTGAAATGTTCATTATAGATGACCACTGTTGCTAACCATGATGCAACTTTTGCATCCAAGAGGGTAATTTATCTAATGTGGCAATGCTTCCCTTTCCCCATGTAAAACAAAAAACTAGGCATGGATAATGGGATAGGGTAAAAACAATGACTGCAGATGCTGAAAATCAAATACTGGATTAGTGGTGCTGGAAGAGCACAGCAGTTCAGGCAGCATCCAACGAGCAGCGAAATCAACGTTTCGGGCAAAAGCCCTTCATCAGGAATACTATGGATAATGGGATATTGAAGAATCTAACAGACATTTAGTACAGTTCATTAATATATGTAAATATTACATTCATAGACATATCAGTGTCTGGGTTCACACTAAAGTATTAGAATATAAAGAACAATATATTTCTCTTAGCAAACCATGCTTTATGCATTTTGATTTAAGCTGGAGGATGCGATCACTCAAACCCTAAGCCACATGCTACTGTACAATGATAATGTCATGAGAATGCCTCTGTTAACTGAACACAGTGTCTCTTAAAGTTATACTGATATACTGACCATGAGCCATAATACAGCAATAGATGCTTTCTTACAAAACCATAAACTCCTCTCGATCAAGTAGAGTTCTAACTTTCATAGCCTCCATCCTGTGACTAGGAGACTGACAGCATTGACCTGGCAACCTTAAAGGCTGGAAGTCAGTTCATTGTGGCTAGTGGTGCCTCAGCATTGTCCTGTATTGGGAGCCCTGAGGTATATGAATCAGTTACTTGTTGCTGGTCTCCTTTCCAATCCATCACTGGGAAAGTTAGCATTCTGACATGGATCCTCACTATTTTGCCAGCCTTTCCCCACCTTTCCACTTCCAACACCACATGGGCTCAGGAATTTTTGGCCAATGTTTCAGATCAATAACGTTTCCTTGAAGTGGAAGGTAGAGAAGTAAAAAAAGTGTGAAGGAAAGAAAAGGAAAGATTGATGATCGGGGTGAAAGGCAGAATAGATTAATTGTTAAAAGACATTACAATGTAAGGTAATAGGAAATGGGAATGGTAAATAAAGAAATATTATTTAGCCCGGAGGATATGAGAATGCTAAAGTCATTACCAAAAGATGCCTTCCAGAAGCCAAAATTGCTGGAGTCCTGAAGGCTGAAAAGTACCCAATTTTAAGATCCATTGGAACAATGTGGGCACTAGAGGACAGCGGAGTTAGATGGTAATGGAGCAGAGTGTTAAAGTGAAACATAACCAGAAGCTTGAACTCATGGTTACATGATTATTGGAAGTGTTTCTTTAAAGCAATCACCCAAGCATCTCCTTATTTTAAGCAGCGACTACATTATATTCAACTGAAAGGCTGTCATGTAGATCGTTGCTTAATAGCAGGGAATATTTGAGGCCATGGATGATGAGAAAGGTGGAGGTAAAATGATACATATTGCATCCCCTGTGCTTGCTGGGAAAGTGCCCTGGAAAGGGGAAGAGTTATTGGCAGCTATTAAGGAACAGAAGGGCTTAAGAAAGGAATGATCCCCTCAGAAACCAGAATTGGGAAATAATGGGGAAGATAGATTAAATATCTCCACAGTGGAGGGCAGAGACATTCAGCTGATGGTTCACTGAATGCAGAGACTGGAGGGTTGGAAGGTGATGACAAGAGTAAATATATGAGCAGAAGTACAAGAAATGTCACACTTGATGGGTGTCAAGGAAGCTTCTGAGAGCTTAATTTCAAAGGGAAAACAGTACTAGAAACTGATCTATGCTGTTGTGTGAGTAATCTCAGACTGGGAACATGACAAGAGAAAAGTGAACAGTTTGAGATTTTACACTTCAAGGACACACAGATGGAAATAGGATTAAAAGCCAATTGAAACCCTGGTCCGTGCGTGCTATGAAGGTTTGTGCTATGACGATCACAGCTCAGAAATTCTCCCCATCATCCCTGTGTTGCAGGTTAAAAAAAAGGAACTCTATCTCCTTCGTTGATGGAATCCAGAAAATAAGTGAAACTGCCCTCAAAAGAAAATAGGACAAAGGCTTATCAGTTGACATGCAAAGCCAAGCATCTAAAAATCACCAGTATCACCCAACACACCAGCTGTAACATTGCACTGTTTACTCTTCATGAAACTCAGAGACTGATCTGTATATCTTTTTCTAGCTTTTATCATTTTTGGACTCAAAATCATTTCTAATCTGAGATCATGCATGTTGAATTGTTCTTTCCCCTTGCATTTTAGTAAATAAACATGTTCCTTTGTTAACTTAAAAAAGCCTGGTTAAACTGGCTCCTCAGACCTTATTGATTTGAGAGAAAGGTATCCACAAGGGAAGGGATCCTTTTTAAATTAACCTTGTTGCAGCTAATCGAGGAGCGGGTGAATAAATAAAGGGATGCAGCTCACTCAGGAGTTTTACAATGTAGAGTACCCTGCCTGGAACTATAACAAATTGACGAACATTGTTAAGGAACTATTTATATAATACAGTATCATGTGAATGTGAGGGAAGAGTGGGAAATTTGAAATAAAGTTAATGACATTTGCCAGTCAGGACAAGTGCAGAAATAATACCAATGGAGTTATCAATGTACTGGACAAAGAGGTCTAGGAGGTACCTGAGTAAGATGAAACAGAAAATTATCCATTTATCCCAAGGGTAGGTATAACAACCATATTTCTCCCATAGCAACATTATTTAGAGGATCTTAGTTCAGAAAGCAGAAAGGCTGGAAAACAAATGAATGTAATGTGACAAAACACACATAGATTGTGTGATGGAGCAGCTTTACAGCTATATCATAAAAACTTCACGAAGGCACATGCTTAATGCTGCAATGTTTTCTCACAAACATTCACACTGAACTCCACAAAGGACTGAACTGTTAATCCCACTTGTTCCTTTAGATTAGGCGAGGCTTTGAAATACTGGAAGGGAGTGAGCAGGTTTTTTCTTCTTTATCATGCATCTGTCCATGATTGCTATCAATGCAGGCCAGCGGTGAAGTGAAAGAAAGTGCATTAGCAACAGGGCAAAGGACAGTGTCCCAGTGTGGAATGTGCATCTGCTACAGCGCCAGGCAAAACAAGTTAGTAGCATTGATAACACAGTAACCTTCAGAAACCAAATCAATACAGAATTCTTAGTCTTGACAGATCCAATTTTTATCTGTTTAGAAGATCTAGGTCAGAGCAGAACAATTCATCCAAAATATCATTTCAACAAAACAGTTGTGATTCTTGTGGAAACGCTCTACTCAATAGTCCTTGCCCATTTTCATTAACCCATAGGCTACTTTTTGCTTTCATTTTCTTTAGATTGAGCTGTATGCTTTAGTTTTCAATTTTTGAGCCTTTATAAAGGAAACATAACTCTCCATGTTCTCCCCATAAAATGTGATTTTAAATGTTCTCTCTACCAAAAGCCCCAAAACCCAAGCTAGCACCAATCCAAGATGGCTGATGGGTTCAGATATATCATCATCTACAGATTATTGTATTTCTTTGCATTTATAAATTCCACTCTGGTTAAAGCCATTCATTACAATTGCATGTAGGAAAGTATACAAAGTACAATCAAGATACAGGTATATTTGCCAAACAACATAAATAAGGACATACCTGCATTTGTCCCAAACATAATGAGGGAAGTTGATCAAATAGAGCCCAAAATTCCCAAGATGGCTATTCTGGCGCTGATGTATATGTAGCTACAGTTTGCAAATGGAATTATGAAGTGAGCAGGACACGTTCATCAATAATGATATGTGCCCTGATTTTCATCCCTGGATCGGGTGCACAGAGACATAAGTATTTTTGATTTCATGAAGTCAAACTTCTGCATTCCTCATTTTCAGGGGTATGGGCTGGATTGAAAGCTGGATCAGCTGACACAGGAAGAAATGAAGAAGCTTCCAGTTCTGAATGCAGGCAGGGCAGAAGGCCTGCCTCAGAGATTACAGGCAAGGCAATGGTTTAGTGATATTTTCACTAGACTATTAATCCAGGTAATGTCTGAGGACCTACCCAAATGGCAGATATTGGAATTTGAATTCAATAGAAATCTGGCATTAAGAGCCTAATGATGACCATGAAACCACTGTCAATTATCAAGGACAAACCGATCTGGTTCAGTAATGTCTTTTAGGAAAGGAAACCTGCCATCCATACTGGTCTGATCTACATATAACTCCAGACTCATAACAATGTGGTTGATTCTCAACTGCCCTGTGGGCAATTAGGGATGGGCAATAAATACTGCCTATCCAGCAACATCAACATCTCGTGAATGAATATTTTAAAAACCCAGAACTGTATCTAAAAGCTAAAATCAAAGAAGAAAACATCACATTCATCTCTCATTTCCCTTCCTCTGTATGCCCCAACAAATGTCAGCTGAGCCTCTCTGTCCATCCAGCAGCATCCCTCAGTGCACTGCACCATCCTATTCTCCTCTACTTGTACAGCATGGCTAATCATATGCCATTGACAACTTAATACCTATTTCTATTTACCATGCTTTCCCTCTTCACTTGCCATGTCAAATAATCATAAATATCTGAAAATTAACATGCAGACAGGAGAAAAATGAAGTTGTTTTAATAAGGTGCCTGTATTTCATATTACATTACATTGAAAAGAGCATTCTCAATTATAAATCACACTCTGACAGGCATTTACTCCATATATTTGGACTGGAGTTGACAATTCCTAACACTTCTTAACATATCTTGATAGTTCTTGACAGATCTATATAGTTTTGACACTTCTTAATAGGTCATGAAAGTTCCTGACTGCACCAAAATGTCTTAGCAGAACTTGACACTTCTTGACAAGTGACAATTCTTGACAAGTTTGATCATTCTTAACAGTCTTGATCCTTCTTGAGATCTTGATGTTTCATGACAGGTTTTGACAGATTTGACATTGCTTTACAGATCCTAATAGATTTGACCTTTATTTTATTGCTCTGAAAGTTCCAAGGGATTTATGAACAACTTACACATAATTTTCATGCAAGCTAACAATGGGAAACAGCACCTGATGACTAAATCTGATTATTCAAT
Source organism: Chiloscyllium punctatum (assembly GCF_047496795.1). Taxonomy (NCBI): domain Eukaryota; kingdom Metazoa; phylum Chordata; class Chondrichthyes; order Orectolobiformes; family Hemiscylliidae; genus Chiloscyllium; species Chiloscyllium punctatum. The sequence continues at coordinate 20,980,375 of NC_092764.1, forward strand.
AGCCCCTGAACTGTTCCAAGTGATCCTTGAAAGATTGTCAATAAACATTGCCCTTGTTCATACACAGAAATAGATGTCGCTTCATTGTAACATCATGCTCCCTGATATTATAAATCTCCAGCTGACTTTCCAGACAGTTGTCAGTGTCTCAGCCATAATAAGCAAAGATGCCTGCTTGCCTTGATTCCATCTCATAGTACATTAAAAAAGTCTTACTTGCTGGCTTCATCCATGAAGGCATACATGCAAATGAGTTGTGGCTCTTCTCACAGCTAATTTTATCATTGAGCATTTGTGCTATTCATGTACAATGCACACAACCATGTTGAATTTAGACACAATGTACTATTTGATTTGGCCTAAACTAATCCATGGTCATTGAATGTAAAGCGAGATTCAAATCAGTGAAGCCACTATTAAAGCTTACAGTGCAAATAGAAACACACTGTTTTCTAAATTCAGGGATTGATACACTCATGATGAGAGAGCACTGCATCATTACATGAGGTATTAAGCTGTGGTTCTCCACAATCCACTGAAATTACAGTCCAGATTTCACTGTTGAAGCAGGTAGTTCAAGTCAATCAGAACAGCCTTATCATGGAAAAGCAGACAATTGGTTGCTCCACGTGGGTGGGCAGGTTAGATTCAGACCCACAGCCTCCAGAAGTAAATTGGCAGTTTGCAAAACATGGGGCAGTTGAGTGCTGAGGTGGATTAGTTAAAAGATCTGACTCTTACATGTGTGAGGATATCCAATCCTCCTGAAAGAGATGTCCTTCCCGAAAGTAAATGTCCTCACCATGTATGCTAAGAGCCAAACTTTAAGGAGTGTTCCCTCAAGAAGGAGCCCTATTTGGACAGATGGAGAGAACTATTGACTTTGCGTTATTGACATATTTAAATGACTGAGCTATATTTTCCTTTCTGTGCTACATTTCATTAATATCATGCTTTTTGCACAAGACTGAGTAATAAAGTGATTGAAGCACCTATTATTGATACTGTTAATGGTCTGTCTAACATTTTATAGGGTTTTAGGAGCAAAAAAAAATTTTTTTTCTCTGAATGGTTTTATACATGTCATTGTTTCAAAAGGGTTTTAGTTCTGCATTTAGCATATACTTGATGATGGGCATATAAGAGTTATCAGGGATGGTGTGGAAGTGAGGTTAGTGGCATGAGTTCATATGGAAGGTGGCACCAGGACATAGAATATACCTGGGAAGGGTGTGATCATTGGTAAGACCTTTTGAAAGTGAGACCTTTCAACATATTTCCAAATTCAGACTTTGATTCATGACTTCTCTGATGAGTCATGGCTACATATCATGTAGAAGCTCTTCCAAATTCATAAAAATTGCAGGGGGCTAGGAGGTGTCCAACACTGCAACAGAGTCAGTGGAATTGTGGAGGGCATCCTGAAATTGAATCCTGCTCATCAACTTTAAATAACTCTTGAGTCATTCTGAAAAACTCTAGGCCTATAAATTTATCATAATTTACTGAAATAGCTCAGTAGGTGCCCTCATCAACATTGTTCCGACTCAACAAATAAATTGGTCATTCTTTGTATTTCTGTTTGTGGAATATTAATAGCACCAATTCTTGCTATGTCACATATATCAAAATCACGACAATCCTAGAGCAATTCATTCAATGATATGCTCTGAGATATCAGTGACTGATTTGGTGTTTTGTTTTAATATTTCCTCATGGTATTTGAGTAACATTCTCAAGCACCCAAAGACCATGTGGCATTCTCCACTCACATTATTTTCCATACTGATTTGGTACCACTTATTGTTTTCCTAGGCCATTTCAGAAGACAATGAAGGGTTAACACTGTGCTATAGAATTGGAGATATATGCTGCTAGATTGTGAAAGAATTCTCCTACTGAAGAGCATTAGTTTCCTAGTCGGGTTTTGACAACAATTCATGATTTCACTACTATCACTACTAATGAGATCAGCATTTTATTCCAGATTAGTTAATGAATTAATATAAATTGCTGTGCTGTCTACAGCCCCTGGATTACTGGTTTAATAGCATTACCATTATGCTACCAATACTTTACAAGAGCTGCATTTTCTTAAACAAGTTAAAATAAGTAGGTTTCTTTCACTTTTAATTTCATAAGAAGGAAAATGATAGCCCTGGAGGAGTGTGTAGAAACTGGTTGTTGAGTGGGATCATATCAAATACATTTTGAGGCTCAGTGCACAGTTTCAAGACTTGAGGAGTATAAGCAAAGGCATCAGTGCCATATGGACACTGTGTAAATTAGCATGTACTGCTATTATTATCTGACTTAAATTCTATGTGTCTGATTCTTCAAGGGCTGGTTCACAATAAGGAATTTATTACTGATTCACCAAAGATTTCGAAATGTAGCTGCACCAGTGGGTATGACCTAGAATGTCACTGGGGATGTGGATGAAAACATGATTGACAAATCTCCTAGTGCTACATCTGCTGTAATACCCAAAACAGAATTGTGGGAATATCTCCAAGGTGTGTGGAGCCAGTCCCATGTTGAGTTCAGAATTCTGGTGGTCCGTCTGTGTTTGTTTGAAATTCAGCTCAATAACTCAAATAAGAATAAAGATTCCCTGGAATGTAAGCCAATGGTGTCCAGACAGTTCTGTCAGCGAGTTCAGGAAGCTGGCTGAAAAATATTGGGTAGGGGCCCAGCTGTAAAACAACCTGCAGGGAGCTAATAAGAACAAAGTGTTCCTGGTTTTTTTAACAGATTGAAAATGAATGCTCATGCACATTTTAACGACCCTGTTGTCTTCAACACAATGGACATTTGTTGTAGATAAGTATAGAATGAACAGCATGATGAGATTTGTTTTTCCGAAACCTAAATTCTTGTTGAGCTCTGCGCTCACATTTACTGGGTTGTGGTAAAATGTGTAGGAGTGGTATCAGCAATGTCAGAGGCACTCATTCTTTTTCCATCCAGCCTTTGACAACATAGCAAAAACACTGTAATTACACAAAAAAACAAAACTGGGGTGCCTGCACTCGAAATCACTTGAATGCAACAATACTGCTGCTGATCCACAATCTGACTGACAATCCCCAGCTCTTACTTGTAATCAAACGTAATTCTTTGGATGTTAGGTGAAAAAAATAGTGAAGACATCTGATAGCAAAACACCATTATAGAAACTCAATGCAGGCCAAGTTCAAACTGAAGTCACATGCAATGGATTTTTTAGTTCTTACTAAACCACACATTTCATGGTGAGAATTGAATAACATAAATTGACAGTCCTTTCCAGGGAACTGGGAATAGGTGTTGGCTTTGGCTCAGTGGTAATATGCTTGCTTTTAATTCAGCAGTCCCACTGCCTGAGGTGCTGACATCTCGTTGGAGCATTGTATCATAGAAGCACTTTTGAATGGGATTTTAAACCAGGAGTACTGTCAGGTCCTTCTGTTGTAAACTCACATGGAGTACATGTGACAATAGAGCTAATTCATTTCAGGTGGGATTTGGCAGATTCAAACATTTCATTCAAACAAAATATTGTCGTACCCAACAGTAACATTTCAAGAAACACAAGCAAAGAACAGGTTTTCTGCCCATTCATCTTCTTACTGTTGGTGGGAACAAGTTGCATGTAAACTATTTTTGAGGGTTGCATTCAAATGGTCGATACTTAAAAGTGCTTCATTTAACTGGTAGAACACTCTAGTGAGTCCTAAGTTGCTATTTCATTTTAGCAATACTCTTTCTTTGGGATGTAAACTTTCACTTGCTAGGCTGGAATTTATTTGTCCATCCATGAAGGCTTTTATGGAGATCACGATAAGTCCACTGCTTGCAGCCCGTGTTCAGTAGGTACACCCACAGTGTGATTTGGAAAAGAGTTCCAAGACTTTTATCTAAAACAGGAGGTGAACAGCAATATAGTTCAAAATCAGAATGTTGTGTGATTTGGAAGGAGTGGAGTAAAGGATTAATTATACTCTTAATCTAAGAATAGCTTCTGAGCACATGCATCCAAGCACATATATCATAGTGATGTCAAATCACATGGAACTGTGACCTGGATCAACAGGCATTTCCTCTCTTACCACCCCTTGTAAATGCTACATTAAATAAAGCTTATTAATAGTCACACAACTGAGCATGGATTTGATTTTACTATGTGATGGCAAGTAATGACAAGACCCATATCACCAGAGGCAAATGGAAAATCAGTGCCCAAAGTGAAGCTTAGGAGCAGTACAATGCAGTGGATGAGGAATGAGACCAGGCTGACAAACTGACTGCAGGAGAGTGGCAAGAGCCTGGGGAGGATCCCATTGGCATACAGTGCAGCGAGCAAATGACTTCAAGGCAAACCCAGTCAACAGAGCAGATGGCCCCGTAAAACATGGACTCTGACTTGGAACAGCATTCTGCTCTAACTTACCCAAGAACTTTTCAGACAACACAAGGCCCCAGATAGGCTGAGCGAGAACAAAATCGTCACTGCAAATGCAGAACTGCAGCAACAAAAAAAAACTTATAAAAAATGGGTCATCTTTCATTTGAAAGCTTCTTGTACTGGCATGAATGAGATCCAGAGAAGGAAAGAATGCCCCACACGCACTACCAAAACTATAGCTGTAGTCACAACACGTCCTTTATTCAAAAATACAAAGTCACTCCTTTTAAGGCAAACCACACAGCAAATGATTCCTCTTGAGGGTGTCATTGACCATAATGGTGACATTATTCAGAATATTACCATTACTGTCAATGACCAATACAAGCACATTAAATTAGATGCAAGGGCAAAGTCACTGTTTAGTCAGACAGTTGTAAATGACTGAAAAGATTACTCTTCAACCTCTATCAACCACCAAGCTGAATAGCTCAAGGCAAAAGGTCCACCTCAGGCAATCCTTAACACAAAGACAAATAAATCGTTGAAACACTGAATTTTGTCCAATCTCAGCCATGTTCACTGGTAAGGCTGGCCTCAAAATCGTCCTCAAGGTGGACACAGTTATAAGGCAGGAGCAAGGGCTTATGCCTGAAATGTCGATTCTCCTACTTCCCTGATGCTGCCTGGCCTGTTGTGCTTTTTCCAGCACCATACTTTCTAACTAAGACAGGAAACAGTAAATTAGTTGAAGTAACAATTTCCAAAGCTCTTCAAAGACCTAGAGATTCTGAATTCTGCATATCACATTACACTGAAGACAAACACTATATCCATCTGCTTGGTCACATTCAGGAAAGTCCCACACCCATTAAAGACAAGATACAAACAGCAAGTAATGTCATGCTTAAAAACATGTTGTTCTGAAAGTCACAGAACAACACTGTACATACTAGTTCTCAAACCAGATGGATACATTAAAGTTTGTTTCAACTATACACATTTTAACAACATATTAGGCTGACAGTAACATCCAATGGTATCTGTAAATGAAAACCTAACTAGATTTGCAAACAGCACACTCTTTGTTAAGTTGGATGTGAACAGTGGCTTCTGATACCATCCACTAGCCAAGAAGTCCAAACGGCTAATCACAATCTCAACACCATATGAATATTATTGCTTTAATCTCCAGCTCTGTGGCATCTCACAAGGTGGAATTTTGAACCTGAGATATTCCAGTGGACAATGTCCAAGATACTGAGAGATAGGGAAGGCATCACAGCCACATGGATGACATTTTCATCCATGGGTCCACTGAAACACAACATAATGTCAAGGTAAATGGATCCTTGAGAAAGTTACAGGATGCCAGTTAAAACTCACTGACAAGTGTGCATTCTCAGCATCAATGAAATAAGTGGTGTGGTAAACCTGGAGAAGACAGAAGTCAAAAGGACATTTCCGCCACTCAGGAATATTAATCCAAAGGTTTATAAGAAATTGGTGGAAAAATTCTTACCCCAACTAGCCCAAGTTTTGAATTCACAATCTCTCCATCTGGACATCCACTAGAAGATCCACCAGTGCATCAGGCTACTTCCAAGTGATGGGGTCGGAAAGCAACAGTCCATAAGGTGGTCAGGTATATTGTGAACAAGATATATTTTCCAAATTACCAGATAGATGCCTGTGTTTGAGCTGTAATGGAACAGTTTGGCTAGGAGGTGCAGCAGGTTTTGGAGCACAGGTTGTCAGTATTATTACAAGAATGTTGTCAGAACCCAAACCCTTTGCAATATCCAGTATCTTCAGCATTCTTTTGATACCCAGCAGTGATGGAGTCCACCTTCAGGTGGTTTCGACTCTATCAAGGCTGCAGTTTTTCTTTGTCTAATACAAGGGCAGCAAGAGATATTCTCACCAAGTTCCCTCCGCACACTCACTTTCCCACTCAGTTTTACACTGGAAGGAATTCCTGCCCATTGAAGAGAAAGGTTGGCATCTATGATGCTGTAAATGACAGAGTGAGATTGCAATAGACCCCTCACATATAACTGAAGATGCTTGCAAATCCTTCAATCTTGTTTTCTGCACTGATGTTCTGTGCTCGCCCTTCTTTGAGTATGGGGATACTTGTGGAGCTTTTTTCATCAGGCAGTTATATAATCAGAGAATCATACAGTATTGAAACAGACCCTCTGGTCCAACTAGTCCATGATGACCAAATCTCAAATTAAACTAATCCCACTTGCCTGTACTTGGCCCCATATCCCTCCAAACATTTCTTATTCATGTACTTATCTAAATATCTTTTAAACATTGTAACTGTACCCAAATCCACAAACTGATAAAAAAGGTAAAAACACATGGGATTATGGGTAGCTTGACAAGTTGAATCCAAAATTGATTTAATGGCAGGAGACAGAGGGTGTTGGTAGAAGGCTGTTCCTGTGACTGGAGGCCAGAGGTGTGTCACAGGGATCACAGCTTGGTCCCTTATTGTTTGTGGTATATATATATAAATGATTTGGATGAGAATATTGTAGGAGATGATAAGTAAGTTTGCAGATGACATGAAGATTGTCCAGGTGGTTAATTGTGAGGAAGAAGATTTTTGGTTTCAGGAGGATATGAAGAGATGGGTCAGATGGGCAGATCAGTGGCAGATGGGATTTAACCATGATAAGTGTGAAGTGATGCACTTTGGAAGAAGACAAGGAAGTACTCAATGCATGGCAGGGCATCAGGAAGTTAAGAGGAACAGAGGATTCTTGGGATGCTTGTCCATAAAGTTTTGAAGATGGCCAGGCAAACCTTTCAGGTCATTGAGAACGAATATAGGACACTTGCCTTTATTAAATAGAGCATAGACTGGAAGAACAGGGAAGTGATGCTGGAGCTGTATAAAACCTTGTTTAGTCCACAGTTGGAGTACTATGTGCAGTTCTCATAAACCACACTATGGGAATGATGTGATTGCACTGAAGGGATGCAGGGGAGATTCACTCGGCTGTTGTCTGGGATAGAGCAGTTCAGCTGGAAAAAAACCTGGAAATTTGCGGTGTTTACTTTGAAGTACAGAATGTTGAGGGAGGACCTGATAGAGGTGCACATAAGGGGCATGGGTAAGGTGCATAGAAAGCAGCTATTCACATTAGTTGAAGGATCAATAAAAAGGGGACAGTTTTAGAAGGGATTGAGAAAACATTTTTCACCCAGAAAGTGGTGGGGGTCTGGTATGCACTAGCTGGGACCGTAGTTGAAGTGGATAAACTTACAACCTTTTAAAAAGTACTTGGATGAGTATTCAAGATGTCATAACATTCAAGGCTGTGGGTCTAGTGTTGGAAAGTCAGACGAGTGCAGATTTAGTGCAGGTTCTACAGACTCAAGGGTCCAAAGGGCCTCTTCTGTGTTGTATGATTGTTTGATTCTATGAACTTCCTTGCCTTTCTTCTCTTCGCCATCATTGATAAAGTCCAGGATGCAATATGCATTATTAACTGCATAAAAGCAGAAATTACTGGAAAAAACTCAACCGATCTGTCATCAGTGGAGAGAAACCAGAGTTAACATTTTGGTTCCAGTAAATGATGGTACCTCGGAAAAGGTTGGTATTTGTGCAGAAGATGGAGATGGCAAAAGGGGGAGGTATCAACAATAGGTGGAGATAGAGCTCAAAGAGAGAGAAACACAGTTGAACAGCCGAGGGAAATGAATATAGCTAATGGGGACTATTAGTACCTGACAATGGGTGGTATGTGGTACCAACTCATGTCTTTTGAAGATAGATTGAAGGACTTAGGGCTTTTCTCATTGGAGCGAAGAAGGATGAGAGGTGACTTCATAGAGGTGTACAAGATGTTGAGAGGCATAAATAGAGTGGATAGCCTGAGACTTTTTCCTCCCATGGTGGAAATGTCTATCACAAGAGGTCATAATTTTAAGGTAATTGGAGGAAGATTTAGGGGAGGTGTCAGAGATAGGTTCTTTACTCAGAAAGTGGTGGGTGTCAGCAGTGGTAGTAGAGTCAAATGATTTGGCACATTTAAGTGACTCTTGGACCCGCGCATGGAAGATAGTACAATGAAGGGTATGTAGGTTAGTCTGATCTTAAAGCAGGATAAAAGGCTGGCACAACATTGAGGGTCAAAGGGCCTGTACTGTGCTGTTTTGTTCTATGTTCTACAGGTTGTTAAATTTGTAATTTAATTGTTCATCATTGGATGTGGTATTGCTTCAATTATGGAATGGCTTCATCTTCTCAGTAATAACTGTCTTGTTGTTTGGTAGACATGTGGTCCTGCAATATACCTTTACCAGACTGGCATTGCATTTTAAACATGCATCTCGTGCTGCTACTGATATGCTGATCTACACCCTCCATTGAACCAGAGTTGATCCATTCAATTGATGGTAATTGCGGACTGAGAGACATACCTATCCTGTGACAAGCTCAGGGAACAACACTTCATTTTTTCTTGAGGCATTTTACAGTCTCTAGGACTCAATATGTTAGATTAGATTCCCTACAGTGTGGAAACAGACCCTTTGGCCCAACAAGTCCTCACCGACCCTCCAAAGAGTAAACCACCCAGTCCCATTTCCCTCTCACTCATGCACCTAACACTAGGAGCAATTTAGCATGGCCAATTCACCTTTGGACTGTGGGAGGAAACCAGAGCACCCGGAGGAAACCCATGCAGACACAGAGAGAATGTGCAAACTTCACACAGATAGTCACCCAAGGCTGGAATTGAACCTGGGACCCCGGTGCTGCGAGGCAGCAGTGCTAGCCACTGAGCCACCGTGCCACACCTGGGCCATGGGATTACAGATTGGGGTTGAACTGAATACAATTCCTCTGCTAATAATGTCCCACAGATCCACTACCCTATTTCAAGTTCCTGAACGTGTTTGAAATGTCTTACATTTCGTGGTGAGATAGTCGCAAACAATATGATGTTGTTGGGTGCTCTCAGGGTTTCTAATGAAACTATCATTTTTTTTCAGGTACATTAACTAATTTGATTTCAACTCCCCAGATTTGATCTCATTAATCTGGAGCATCACTCCAGTCTGATGACATTATCACTCTACTACTGTCCTCATGTATGTAAGTTTTCTATTTGATGGCAAGAATTTCTTCCACTGTAAAACTGAGTGAGAAAGTGAGCGGGCTGAGAGGATATGGTGAGACTGTCTCCTGCCCTAATTGCTGCCACTATGTTAGACAATTCAATGCCTGCTATTCTTTCCCTTGACAGCCTGAAGCTAGACCCAATGACATCAGTGAAAGGGCCCAAAAAACTGTGCTCTGTGTTATCCTGTCACATTACTGCTAATGCATAGGAAATGGAGATTAGTGGTGGCATGCAGAGGTGTGAAGATTGCTGAAGACAAAGGAGAATATGGACTGACCTGCTCACCTATCTCTTTCCTATATATCCAAAAGGCTGACTACAGCTCCTGTGAAAGGGTAAGCATGTCAGGTAGGTGTGAGGCTTAGGTGCTGGGAGGGTGGGATGCCAAATAAATGTTGATATCTCCTGAAACATTTCACTATGATAGTTCTTCTGCTACATATAAACAGAAGCATTTGCAGTCATAGAGTCTTAGATATGTACAGCATGGAACCAGATCCAACTCATCCATGCCAACCAGATACCCTAAATTAATCTAGTCCCATTTGCCAGTATTTGGCCCATATCCCTCTAAACCATTTCTATTCACATACCCATCCAGATGCCTTTTAAATGTTGTAATTGTACCAGCCTCCACCACACCCTCTGGTAGCTCATTCCAAACACACACCGCTCTCTGAGTGAAAATGTTGCCCCTTAAGTCCCTTTTAATTTTTTCCCCTTTCACCTTACACCTATGCCCTCTAGTCTCGGACTCTGCTATCCTGGGGAAAAGACCTTGGCTATTCACCCTAACAATGCCCCTCATGATTTTATAAACCTCTGTAAGATAATCCCTCAGCCTCTGACACTCCAGGGGTAATAGTCCCAGCCTATTCAGTCTCTCTATAGCTTTAATACACCAACCCTGGCAACATCCTTGTAAATCCTTTCTGAAAAGTTTCAAGTTTCATAACACCTTTCCTAAAGCAGAGCGACCAGAATTGAAAGCAGTTCTGCAGCCACTTTTCTTCTTAATTTTCTAGTTAGCTGATAGTACTGGGCTATGCCTGTCGGGGACAGATACTATTTTGAGATCACTCCGCATAGTTGAAAATGGGCCAGAAGCACACTGGATTGGGCTTGCATTCGATAAGTTGCTTTGACCCACTTTCTGTATCAGTACTGCTCCAAGGCAAATCAACACGTTACTATCAAGATTACTGGCATTCTACAAGAATGTTTACACTTGCAATAATCCAGGAAAATAAAATTGTGTCTGATATGCCATATGATCATTTCATGCTGCTGATGTTGTGGGTAATTCATTTTATTCAACCTCAACATGTTGGGATTGCTGGTCAGAATCTTTCAGAAAGGTGGAGGCATATTTCCATTCTGACAGGTCCATCAGGAGAAAGTATAGGAGAAGAAAAAAATATTACCACTTTTTCACAAGTCGGTTGTCATGTTCTGTAATTTAAAGGTCCAGCAACTCAGACAATCACTTTGATATTTCCTGTGAAAGAATCAGCATGTAATGTGGGTCTGAGGCTTGGGTGATGGGAGGGTGGGAATGCCAAATAGTTAATAAGTAAGGCTATCAGGTAGGTAGAGGGTAGAGGGGAGAGTGAAAAGAAAGTGGGGTGCCAAGTGGGTAGGGGACAGGGTGTCAGTGAGTTAGGGTATCAAGAATTAGGGTGCTGTGGGGTAGAATACCAGGACACAAAGTAGTAAGAGGGCATAGGATAAGTGATGAAATGTTCCAGGTAGGTTGGCTTGAATGGGAGTTATCAGGTCCATTGAGTTGGAGGGGGGGTGGGGTGGGGGGAAGTGTGATGTTATAGGAACAGATGGTGTTGGTTCCCTGGGGAATCATGGAATGGTGCCAGCTGCAGGGAACAGTATTGGGTAGTGCAGTAGATGGGAAGGTTAGTAGGGGTCGGGTGCCAGATAAGTAAGGCATAAGTGTGGACTGCAGATGCTGGAGATCAGAGTCTAGGTTAGAGTGGGGCTGGAAAAGCACAGCAGGTCAGGCAGCATCTGAGGAGCAGGAAAATCGACTTTCGGGCAAAAGCCCTTCATCAGGAACGAAGGCCAGATAAGTAAAACAGGTCAGCATACTTTTGGGTGTCTACAATTGGACCCAGGCATGAAGGAGAGATAGACGATCAAATGTGCCATCACATTTCAGGGAAGTGTACAAATAGCAAGGCAGTAATAGTAAGGGATTTCAACACTCAGTACTAACTGGAATAGTGGATTAGTGGTGCTGGAAGAGCACAGCAGTTCAGGCAGCATCCAACGAGCAGCGAAATCGACGTTTCGGGCAAAAGCCCTTCTCCTGATGAAGGGCTTTTGCCTGAAACGTCGATTTCGCTGCTCGTTGGATGTTGCCTGAACTGCTGTGCTCTTCCAGCATCACTAATCCAGTATTTGGTTTTCAGCATCTGCAGTCATTGTTTTTACCTAACTAACTGGAATAGTTTTAGTGTGCAAGGAAATGAGGGGAAAAGTTTCTTAAATTACATCCAGGACTTTTTTTTAACCAGTATTTAGAAAGCTAAACAAGGGCAAGTGCAGATTTTAACCAAATATTTGGAAATGGTTTGGGGCAGGTGAAAGACTTATCAGTAAGGGAACATTATGTAGATATTGACCATATCTCAGTTCAATTTAGGACAGTTACAGAAAAGAGTAAGGATGGGCTGGGAATTAAAATTCTAAACTTTGGAAAATCTAATTTTACTAAGATAACTTACAATTTTGCCCAAGTGGACCAGAAGCAATGATTTGCAGATTAGGAGGGCTAAATGGAATACTTCTGCTCTTACATCTGCTGCGATAATTGTGTCAGAACAGTGGAAGAAATTCAAGAAGGAAATAGCAAAAGTACAAGACAAATATGTTTCCTGTAAAGACAAAGAGTGAGAACAAGTCTGGAGAATGCTGGATGTCAGGGGACATAAGGTAAGGGTTAAGAAGAAAAGATAAACTTATGGCACATGCAGACAGCTCACTACAGCAGAGTCTCTAGACGAGTGTATAAAGTGCAGGTGGGATCTTAGAAAATAAATTAGAAAAGCTAAATGAGTGTATGAGAATGTACCGGCAAGTAGAATAAATGTTCCATAGGGCTCAGCACTGGGGTCCTTGCTGTTTGTGATTGACATTAATGATTTGACCTTAAACATCAAGAGCATGATCAAGAAGCTCATGGATGACATCAGTGTTGATCGGGTAGTTAATAGTGAGGAGAATAGTTGTAAAACACAAGAGAATATCAATAGATTGGTCAAGTGAGAGTGCAGTGGAAGTGCAAATTGATGTCAACCCAGAAAAGTGTGAGATTATGCACTTGGGGAGGGCTGACAAGGCAAAGGATTACACTATGAATGGTAGGGCACTGGAAAGTACTGAAGATAGAGGCATTTTGGTGCACATATCCATATATCACAGAATGTAGCAGGGCAGGTAAATAACATGGCTCAGAAGCATATGGGATACTTACTTTTATTAGCTGAGGTATTGAACATAAAAGCAAGAATGTTATGCAGGAATTGTATTTAAAAAACCCAGTTAGGCCACTACTGGAGTACTCTGTACGTAGTTCTAATCACAATACAATTTTAGTACAAGAGAATTTGCAAGCTAAATCTTGCCTCAATTCCTGCAACTTATTTGAAAGATGCAGCAATTTGTTACCAAGATTGAGATAGACCTTCCTGGACATCCCTTGCATTTCTGCCACAACTCTCACTATAGCTTACAGCATTTAGAATCTTGTGTTTTTTCTCTGTGAGCCTATCAGTCTGGCAATGGAGCAGAGCAGTAAGATTGGGTCCTAGAGCGCAGGAGGTAGATTGCATCCCTTGGTGGTGGGACATGGGGGGTCGGGTTTGATGGCAGGGGAAGGACATTGTAGGATCCCAAGGGGTTAGAGTTGGGGAATGTCTGATCTGCTGGCAGCGAAGGGGGTTTCGATCCTGGGGGTAATGATTGTGTGTCAGGCCTTGGGAGAGAATTGGGTCCCAGGTGTAGACATTAGTTGCTGGCTCAGTCTGGGGAAATATAAGTTGGGGATGTGGGAGGTACATTAGGGAATCAGTTGAATAATTACTCAGGTATTAGACTTGACCTTTAATAGTCTAACCTTTCCTCAGTAATTAAATACTTAACTGCAGTGGAACCCACTATACTGGTAGAGTCATAGAGATGTACAGCACAGAAACAGACCCTTCGGTCCAACTTGTCCATGCTGACCAGATATCCCAACCCAACTAATGCCAACTTCCAGCACCCCGCCCATATCCCTCCAAACCCTTCCTATTCATATACCCATCCAAATGCCTTTTAAATGTTGCAATTGTACCAGCCTCCACCACAACCTCTGGCAGCTCATTCCATACCCGTACCACCCTCTGCGTGAAAAGGTTGCCCCTTAGGTCTCTTTTATATCTTTCCCCTCTCACTCTAAACCTATGCCCTCTAGCTCTGGACTCCCCTATCTCAGGGAAAAGACATTGTCCATTAACCCTATCCATGCACCTCATGATTTTATAAAACTCTATAAGGCCACCCCTCAGCCTCCGATGCTCCAGGGAAAACAGCCATCGCTTGTTCAACCTTTCCCTATAGCTCAAATCCTCCAACTCTGGCAACATCCTTATAAGTAATTCAACAATTTACATTTTGCTAGGGTTCCAGGAGTAGAGGTATTAACAAAAGGAATTTTCTGCTTCCTGGCTAAATCTTTCAGAGACTGCTATGATAGGAATTCCTCAGGGCTCCACACACAATTCCCATCTACTCCTCAGAAACAATTACCTGGCCATCGGAAAATCTGAGCCACGTACTTTAGATCTTTCAGTACATAAACAATATATTCCTTCTGTTTTCAAAAGTTGGGAATTTCAGCAGAACCAAGATTTCTTTGGTGCAAATTGAGAAACATGGCTGTGTTTGTTTTTAGTGTAGGATTTCACTTCATAGGTAATGCCAAAAGGGTTTCATTAAGAAACCATCCTGACATTAAGCATTTGTTTTTCCACATTTTGAAAGTTGAACTCTAATGTCTCTTGGTCTTTCTATTCCATTAAAAAATGTTGAATTCAAAAACCTATGTTAACAGCATTACAGTAACACTCCGTCTTGTTGATGATGCTGTCTTCCAGATGAAACATTATACCGATGTCATATATACCCTTTCAGGTGGAGATAAAAATTCTCATGCCACTATCACAAAGAAGAGGAGAGACATTGTCTGAGGTGCCCCTTCAATATTGATTCTTTAAATTACAACAACTTCCAAAAGAACCTACTTATTATCACAATGCTGTCTGTGGAAGCTCACTGTGTGAAAATTGGGAACTGCATTACAACAATGACCACATATGAAAAAGTACTTCATTGGCTGGGTCTTGAGGTTGTGAAAATGACTATGTAATTGCAAATTCTTTCTTTACTCCTGAGTATCTTCACTACTCTCTACACAAATTCCCTTGAAAGCCATAAATATCTTTAGCTGTAAGAAGTTCT
Source organism: Chiloscyllium punctatum (assembly GCF_047496795.1). Lineage (NCBI taxonomy): Eukaryota > Metazoa > Chordata > Chondrichthyes > Orectolobiformes > Hemiscylliidae > Chiloscyllium > Chiloscyllium punctatum. The sequence continues at coordinate 20,995,426 of NC_092764.1, forward strand.
TGTTAGTGCGATTTTGGCATGAGATTTAACAGTTATAGCATTTCTATTGCATTATAACTGGAAATATATAATTAAATCAAAATATTTTGTTGAGACAGGAGCCTTAAATATTGGCACATCTAATTTCCTAAGTCATGTGATGTGTAAAAATAAGGGCTACAAAATTCTCTGGATCAGTTAACAGCCATCTCTCATTGAGCAAAGGACTTTGTTTTCTGAGTTCTTGAAATAATATTAAATTACTGTGGTGAAATGGACATTGGAGCTCATTGCATTTAAGTCATTTGGAACTTTGAGTTTACTATTTTCTTCAGTGAAATTAAGCTGGACATTTTCAATCAGTTCTCAGCGGATGTGAAATCAGTGTGAACCTGGGCATAATTCGAAACTAATTTGCTGTAATTAGAAAACTTCACTGAGAGGTCATCAGGATATTAGATGCGGAAAATGAAAATGTTAAATTGCACAGTAGACTGGAGACAAGAACACAGAGGCAATGCAGAGTTATTTAATTTGCATTTTGATACTTGCTCAACAAAATCAAAGGGTGATACCTGATGACATATGAACACATGAAAAAAATGGCAAACAAAACATCAAGCCTACTCTAAACTAATGATGGACGGAGTAACATGACAGACACCTCTTACTACTGTTACTATTCCATCATCACACCTAACCACACACACTCTGCTAATATAATGCCTGGAAGAAGGGATAGGCAAAAGTGCAAAAGCCAAGGCAGACATATCTACTATGGGAAAATTTCCCTCCAACCCTATTGACGGAGATTTTGACCTTGTTCCTTTTTCAACAACATACATCCTCAGAATAGTTGCTCTGTCCCAGGCAGCTCAACGAAGTGAAGACCTCAATCTCAGCTTTCCTGCTTTACTCACTGATTGACCTCTGACACCTCTCAGCAGGAAGATGAACATTCCTACCGTTTGGCTCCATAAAATCTTTCCTCCATAAGGAAAGGAAAAATAAACATAAATGGAGTTGGTAGTCATTCAGGCTGTTGAAGAATCCTGACCAGAGAAGACCCCAGGTACCAGTCCTGATCAAAGATCCCGACCCAAAACATTGACTTTCCTGCCCCTCTGATGCTGCCTGACCTTCTGTCCCTTCCTAGCTCCACTTTTTATCAACTCTGACTTCCAGCATCTGCGGTCCTTACTATCCCCCAGACCACTCCCTTACCCCATTCATCACAACTGAAGTCTTTTGTAGATGTTGGGCCCTAAGTTACATTTTCAAAGACTTAACTCCCCAAAATAAATAGGTGCAATGCATAGTAATTTGTAACTCATTGAAAATAAAACTAGAAAATGTTCCACTTCTCAGGTCAGAAATTTCTTTCCATTGGGGCACATCTTTAAAAAAAATCTTATGATACAACACATGCCTTTCAAATGAAATCTGAAACTAATGTCCCAGCTGAATGATGAAGCTACCTTGACAACTACTCTGAGGGGGAACAAAGGAGTTCTCCCAATGTCCCAGTTACATTTAACAACCTCACCCTCCCACAAAAACGTCAATGATCTGGTAATTATCAAATTGCCATTTGTGGGATCTGTCCATGAGCAGGCTTCTGAATTTCCTACACTACCAACAGCAACTATTATTCTAAAGTATTCATTGGCTGCAGAGTAAATTGGGATGCCATGACATTGTGAAAGGTGCGAAAAATGTGAGCATTTTTATTTTTTGAAAAGGCAGTGATGGGCAACATCACTGCTGGGTGAAATGATGCAGTCCATAGGTGGGAAAGATGTGAGAGTTATACTTGACTGAATGTGGCACGAATACCCATATATTTTGGGGAATCATAACCTTAATTATAATTAGAATGAAAATTGGTTTGCAGTTTGGGGCTTCTGGTGGCAGGTAAGTAGTCTGGTCTCTGTAAGCATGCAACACAATGTTGCCTGATATCTTTTTATTGAAACTAATGGGAGGTGGTGACATAGTAGTAATTTCACTGAGCGAGTAATTCAGACCCTAGACAAATGATCTGGAGATATGGCTTTGAATTCCACCTTGGCAGTTGGTGAAATTTGTATTCAGTTAAAATCTGGAATAAAAAGCAAGTCTAATGGTCTGTGCAACCAATGTCAAAGATTCATAGAGATTTGCAGCACAGAATCAGATCCTTCGGTTCAACTCGTCCATGCCGACCAGATAGCCCAACCTAATCTAGTCCCATTTGCCAGCATTTGGACCATATTTCTTAGACCTTTTCTGCTCATATACCCATCCAGATGTCTTTTAAATGTTGTAATTGTACCAGCTTCCAACACTTCTACTAGCAGCTCTTTCCATACACAGATCAATTTCTGCCTGAAAAGGTTGTCCCTTAAGTCCCTATTAAATTTTTCTCCTCTTATCCTGAACATATGCCCTCTAGTTCTGGACTCCCCCACTCCAGGGAAAATACTTTGTCTATTTATCCTATCCATACCCCTTATGATTTTATAAACCTCTATAAGTTCACCCCTCAGCCTCTGACGGTCCAGGAAAACAGCCCCAGCCTATTCAGCCTCTCCCTATAGCTCTAATACTCCAACCCTGACAACATCCTTGTAGATCTTTTCTGAATCCTTTCAAGTTTCACAACAGCCGTCTGATAGGAGAGAGACCAGAATTGCACACAATATTCCAAAAGTGGCTTAAACAATGTCCTGTACAGCTGCAACATGACCTCCAACTCCTATACTCAATGCTCTGAACAATGAAGGAAAGCATACCAAACACTTTCTTCACTATCCTATCTACCTGCGACTCCACTTTCAAGGAGGTATGAATTGCACTTCAAGGTCTCTTTGTTCAGCAACACTCCCCAGGACCTTACTATTAATGTTGCCTGACATCTTTTTATTGAAACTAATGGGAGGTGGTGACATAGTCCTGCTCTGATTTGCCTATCCAAAATGCAGCACCTCACATTTATCTAAATTAAACTCCATCAATTGTTGTAAATACCCATCTGGTTCACAAATGTCCTTTATGGATGGAATCTCTCATCCTTACCTGGTCTGGCCTATGTGATTCCAGAGTCATGACAAGTGTGGTTCACTCTTAATTATCTTCTAGATCATTACGGATGGAATGATAATTGCTATCCAGCCAATGGTACACACATTCCATTGACAAATAAAATAAAACCTTGCTTTGCCAAAATAGTATCAGAGTGTGGTGACTCTTTGCGCATCATCCCCAGCAGATCCTTACATTTATTATAATTATTCTACTCTTTTAAAACTCAATTTTAAATCTATCAGATTTATTAACAATGTTCTCTTAAACCTGCTTACAGATCTGGCGATCTTTTGACTTTCGGGAACAACCAAGCCCCTAACCCCCGTGCTGACCCTGAGGAAGGCTTTCTGGAGGGCCTGACTGTGTCAAATAATGGGACCTGACTGCCAATGCTGGAACTATAAGCATGATAACAGAGACACCTCGACATGTACCACCTTCTCAAAGACTCAACCCAAATAACCATTAGCAACATGACTCTATGACTCTACTCAACCTCATGGAGACCCAACATCGAGACCCTGCAAAGCAATTAACAGCGTGACCAGTCTCCAGGACCTAACCGGATGCATCAACATCACTCTTGGAATGACAAGCTACCCGCATCAGCTCCCAGGCACAAGAAATGTGGGAGATGACATTGGTGGAAGTCCAAGCTATATACCTGCCTCTCGAAAGGACATTCCTGGGCCTTGCAGACCTCATTCAGCCAGACAGTAACACTTACCCGACCCAACTCCAGGTGTGATCACAGCCATATTTCCTTTCCATCGTACTTTTGCCACTTTCTGTTGATGGACATCAACAGCAGCCGATCCTCAGACTGGGAGTTCCAGGTTAGAGCTCTCTGTGCAGGTAATCCCTCATATGCAGCCCTCTTGACCAGACCTCCAGTCCAACAAGCTCCATTGCAGTGCAGGCTCCCTTCAGCCCAGCTACAGAACCCAGGCCTGCAACGTGACATAGGGATTAGAAAAAAAAGAAAATAATATCTTCTTGGACATATTTGTGTAGTTGGTGATACTTTGTTGTCAATGAGTTCTCACATGTGTAAATAAATGTTCCATTCCCTCCAACATGCGAGTGTGTGAAAGCTTCTGTCTAGCTACAAATGCAACATTTCAGGTACTAAGCCCACACATTCTTAACCACCTTGCCCCACTCCGCCCCCCCCAAGATACACACACACACACACACACACACACACACACACACACACACACCCCATGTTCCCTGGACCACGGTGCATGGTGAGCAGACAATGCGTGAGTCACGGGCTAATTGAATCTGGAAACATAGCACCATCACTCCAGGTACACTGACATTACTACTGCATCACAAATATTAGAGGGGGTCAGCCATTAGGCTACTACATTAAATAGGGAGATATGATTGCGCCAAGGAATTGGACTGCACACAGTAGGCTACTGCCTATGGGTCACAAGAAACCTGGACCTTGTGAATGTGTTACACCATTGGAATGTGGGCGATTGTGTAATGGTGTTGCCCTTTTTTTATAGAATCCCTACAGTGTGGAAACAGGCCCTTCAGCCCAACAGGTTCTTCCCGACCGTCTGAAGAGTAACCCACCTAGACCCATTCCCTTCCCTATTACTCCATAGTATCCCCAATCAATGCACCTAACCTACACATCACAGTACACTCTGGGCAATTTAACATGGCCAATTCACCTAACCTGCACATCTTTGGGCCTGTGGAAAGAAATTGGAGCACCTGGAGGATACCCACGCAGACACAGGGAGAATATGCAAACTCAACACAGATAGTTGCCTGAGGCTAGAATCGAATCCACGTCCCTGGCGCTGTGAGACAACAGTGCTAACCACTGAGCCACCATGCCACCCTTTGAAGGACCTCGCATCAGTTGAACATGCAGCCCCCTCCCTCACAGATGGCAACACTTACCCAACCCAACTCCAGATGTGGTCACAGCAATAGTTCCTTTCCATTGTACTTCTGTTACTTTCTGGGTGATGGACGTTAATAGCAGCCGATCCTCAGACTGGGAGTTCCGGATTCCAGTTCTCTGTGCAGGTAATCCTTCATATGCAAACACCCCCTTCCTGGCAGACCTTCCCATTTCCCCACTGAAGCATGTATCTGAGTCTGTATTTATCCACTCCTCTCACACCATCTTGCACCTGAATCTCAGGCATGACAAGTTGTCCACATGCCAGGTAGTGTGGTATACTGTGCCTTACTGGAAGCCAGGGTGCTGCTTATCATTAATCACCCCTTTCCATCCCATTCTGGACCATATTCTTCCGCTCCTTAAAACTGAGTTTCCCCCTTTAGTATTGTCATGACCTAAATCCCAGCATCTGACTCCAATCTCCATTATTACATTCCCCAATCTCCTGCCCATGGCACTGGCCCCATGATAACCCATCATAATGTTAGTGGACAGTCATCTCCAGAGTGACTATGGCCTGCCCCAGCTCTAATATTTTATCTGCACAGTTCCCTGACTGTGTTCCTGTGACATCCCAGTCTGCTTGCACTCTGGACCCAGGGGGCTGATCATTGGTCCAGAGGATCAACATCCTGACTGTGACCATCCAAATCACTCAAATGACTGTGCCCAAACTCCTAGACTAATAATGGAGCCTGACCTTCACATACTGTGCCAGGACCCCCGATTGAGTTATGATGAGACGTTGGATAGACTGGGACATTTTTTCACTGGAGCATGGCAGACTGAAGGGTGACCTTATGGAGATCACTAAAATCAGAAGAGGCACAGATAAGGTAGATGGTCGTCAACTTATCCCCATGGTAGAGGAGTCTAAAACCAGAGGGCATAGGTTTAAGGTGAAAAGGCAGAGACACAAAAGGGTCGGGAGGGGCAATGTTTTTCACAGAGAGGGTGGTGAGTGTCTGGAATGGGCTACCAGAGGCAATGGTGGAAGTGACTACAATTTTGTCATTTAAGAAATATTTGGACAGGTATGTGGATGATACACGTATGGAGGCATGTGGATTAAACACAGGCAAATGGGACTCAATTAAATTGTGAAAACTGGGTGGCATGAGCAAGTTGGGCTGAAGGGCCTGTTTCTATGCTGTAAGCTTCTGTGACTCCATGGCTGAATGGTACCTCAGTGAGGACTCCTCTCCTTAGACTTTGAGACATGCCTGTTGTCTTGCAGTACACACAGGATGATTGCTGAATAAGCGGCTGGCACCCAGTGCACTGTAAGATTCATGTCACAACATCAATCTTCACCAACATGACCACCACTTGACTGATGACTGCTTTGCCTTTCTGTACTTTGCCTGCTCAGCCATACCATAATGACACATAGTGAAGGCAGTATTGCCTTGCCTTGGTCACTGGGATGATAAGCTGCCTACCTTTGGGTCTTCATGAAGCAGCAAAGCAATACTGCATTTACTACATGCCATTAGGGTGTGGATGAGCAGGCAAAGTACAGAAAGGCAAAGCAAGAGCGGGATACTGTGAGTTTTCAGCTCAGCAAAAAGCAAATGAGTGTGAAGCGAGTAAGCGAGTAAGCGAGCAGACACCGAGCTGATCCAATCTGTGAGCTGGATATCCATTGTTCCATGTAGTGTTCTTGCAGCAAAATTGTAATAGTAGTCACTGGTGCAGCATGAAACGTACAGTAAATGCACTGGCACAGCTGAGAGGCTAGCTTATGTCAGTGCAGTGTCTGTGGACACGTGCTGCATGAGTAATCACTCCAGCAGAGTCCTCTTACAACATTGATGCCATCAATGCCATCTGGACATTGATGGCAGTGCAGATGAGCAAGTGGCAAGGTGGAGTTGCCAGATACTCACATTGACTTCTACGTCAGAAATTCTGTACTTTCTATCGTCAGGTGGTATAATACTGACCTGCATATTAGTGAGGCGAGATTCAGTGTTTGGTGTTCAAAACTTACTATCACTGCTTAAAGCTTATGGGGGTTGAGGAATTTAAAAAATAATTCAATATCAGGAATTGGATTTTTTCATTTTCAGCACATTTTCCCAACTTATCTTGCCATTTCCCATGTTCTGTATTGTTCAAGACCATGGAAAGTTCTGCCCATAATATGAACATTAGAAAGAGGTGCAGGAGTAGACCATTTTGCCTCTCAAGCCTACTCTGCCATTCAATAAGACCAAGGCTGATCTGTTTCTATTTCAAACTCTCTTTCCTACCCACTGCCCCATAACCCATGAATCAACCCAATTTTAAAACAGTGCCCTTAATTCAAGATATACTAAAAGATAAAACATACTTTTCACACCCACAGTATCAAGGCCATTCAGGGTAGAGTCATAGAGTTATACTGGATGGAAACGTTACCTTCGGTCCAACTCATCCATGCTGACCAGGTTTCCCAAATTAAACTAATCCTTTTTGGCTGTGTTTAGCCCATATCCCTCGAAAGCTTCCCTATTTATACACCTGTACAAATGTCTTTTAAATGTTGTAACTGTAACTGCGTCTAACACTTCCTCTCGCAGTTCATTCCATTTACGAACAGGTCCCTATTAAATCTTTCCCCTCTCACCTGAAAAATACGCCCCCTAGTTTTGAACTCCCTGATCTTCACTATTCACCTTATCTATCCCCCTCATGATTTTATAAACCTCTATAAGGACATCCCTCAACCTTTTACACTCCAAACGTTCCCAGCTAATTCACCCTCTCCTGATAACTCAAACCTTCCATTCCTGGCAACATAGGGAAGTTCAAAACTAGAGGGCATATTTTTAAGGTGAGAGGGAGAGAATTTAAAAGGGACCTGAGGGGCAGCTTTTTTATACAAAGGATGGTTCATATATGGAATGAAATGCAAGAGGAAGTGGTCGATCTAACTACAGTTACAACATTTAAAAAACATATGTACAGGTGTATGAATAAGAAAGGTTTCAAGGGATTTGGGCTAAACGCAGCCAAAAAGGACTAGTTTAATTTGGGAAAGCTGGTCAGCATGGATGAGTTGGACCGAAGGCTATGTTTCCGAGCTGTGTAACTCTATGACTCTATACACACTCTTTTTCTGAACCCTCTCATATCTAATAACATTCTTCCTTCAAACTTCAATCAATTCACTCTTCATTTTTCTAAATGCCAGTGGATTCAAGCCTCAAAGGTCCCTGAACTTCTAATTGAGAAGCAGAGAACATTCACAACTGCTGGAACCAACTGATACTTAAGATAATTAACTTTGTAAGTCCCATCACAGAAAATAAAGACTGAAACGCCAGTTCTTCTTCAAAATAAAAATAGTTTGACGGAATGTTTGATGAGGGAGACTGCATTGAATAATTATTCTCCAGCTATAAAAACAGCATATCTGCTCTACAACCAATATCCTAGCCTGCCCTACCACCATCCCTTGAGTACACCCTAAACTTCCATTCTTAACTTTGGCTTCTTCTGTACCCTTTCCTTTCTTCAATCAACACGAATAGGTATGTCTTCACTACTTACACTTTATCTTCTGGAATTGCTTTACCACATTGTTCCACCTTTTACTATACCTTTAAACCCTGTTCAATAGCATCCCTTCAGCCATGCCTTTGTTTTCATTATTGCAATAAAATGTGAATGTTACTGGCTGGGCCAGCATTTATTGCCCATTCTTAATTGGCATTGAAAAGGTGATGGTGTGCCATCCAGTAAAAGTGCACCCATAGTGGTTCTTCTTGGTGGAAGCCATAGATTTGGAAGGTGCTGCTGAAAGAACCTTGGTGAATTGCTGCAGTTCATCTTGTAATGGAACATATTGCTGACACTGCGCATTGATGGGATGAATATCAAGTGGGCTTTTTTATCCTGGATGATGTTAAGATTCTCAAGGATTGTTGGAGCCGTACTCATGCAGCCAAGTGGAGAGTATTCCATTACATTCCTGCAATGTGTCTTGTGGATGGTGGACAGGCTTTGAGCGTCAGAAGGTGCAAAACTCATGCAGAATTCCCAGCTACTTTCACCACAATATTTCGACAGCTCTTCCATTTCAGTTCTGGTCAATAGTGACCACTCTCTCCCATACCCTCAAGATATTAATAATGCAATTTAATAGCATTTAATTTTCACAAAAAGCTGTGGTCAGATTTAAGCTCATGTCTCACAGCATTAATATAGGCATCTGGAAGTTTAACATTCGAACAATGTCACTGCATCCTTATAATAACCCATGCTAATATCTTCTGCTTAGCTCAGTATTTCTTTTTCCACGTGCTTCCATGAACTGTCTTGAAACAGTCTTTAAAATCAGAGACCCCATATAATTGAAAGCTGTTGTAAATCATTAGAAAGCTACAATAACTCAGTTTGTGGGCAATGAATGAGACCCCTCCAGCATCTACAAGAATAGGGTCAGCAGGCATGTAGCACCCTCAAGTTTTTCTCCAGTTACACCCCATCCTGTCTTGAAACATACATCCATTCCTTTGGATCAAACTCAATGAACTCCCTTCTTCACAACACCATGTATATACCTATTCCAGATGGACCACTTCTCAAGGGCAGGCATAGGCAATAAATTCTTGTCAGCACCACCCACATCCCATGAAAGAATTTAAAAAGTTATCATGTTTGGGACTGTAACCCTCCATCCATCATAGAATTATGTTCATATTAAATAGTATTCTTTGAATAAAGTACAGGAGAATTGAGTACAATAAAACTATAACAATTACCATAATACTCATTTGTGCAATCTGAATATTTTTGCTGAAAATTGAACAGAGAATGTGATAAGTATCTCAATGTTGAAGACAAGCAGGCAAAGAAGGGGGAGTTATGGTCAGCACTGTGAGTGCAGAAATCCATCATCTCTTTGCTGACTGGGATAAATTCTATTTATAACACATGTTAAACTGTATTTTTGGAATTTCTTTTTTGTTTTTATGACCCCACAAGCATAGTGATATGAAAAAAAATATTTCCACAGTTCTCAGACCACACATGTAGTCTTATGTACCCTTCCCCCTTTTCCAATTAGGTTTATCATTTCAGGGAATAAAGGGAATCATGTTCTCCATCGTGCCCTTTAAGATAATCAAAGTGTTTGTGGTTTCTACTGAACTATACTAAGCTCAAAATGAAGTGAAATATAAAATAAAGCAACTTATTGGGCTGATCCTCTACTTAGATCAGCTGTGACATGCACTTTCACTGCATATGTGTTTTTCTTTGCGGAGAGCAAGAGAAATATTCACAGAGAGCATCAATTTTATAAATTCATGACCTCAGTGATCCCATGTCAAAAAACCAAAACAAACATTGTCTACCTTGTTTCACATAACGACTCACAAGGGCACTTTCCTTCCCCTCCCTGCTCCTCCTCCATCATAACTGCTTTATATACAAAGCCGAACAAATGCACAAAAAGCCAGCAACATAAAGTTCTCTAATGTTTTCAGTCACTTGCCTGGACTTATTAAGCTGAAAATGTAAGTTCAGTCTGAGAATTTATCCCTTTTTTCTGCTGGTAAGTAAATAAAAGTGTCAGGCAAATGAGTGATTTTTGCTTCGTTGAGAGAACCAACCCTCTAAATTATATTTTAAAAGAAGGAAGCTGTACTCAGTTTGAGGCTACTGAATGCTGTTGGATTTTGTTATGCTTAAAATTAGCAGAGTACTGAAATACTCCGATATAAGAAAGAGGTGACTATGTTATTGAACATGTTATTGAGCATTGATCATCCAAGATAATAAGTAATATTCAGAGATGGGACCACCCCCAGTGGAGAAGGTCATTTTGCAAGACCACGTGCTTTCAATTATACAATGGACTCCCAATCGACCCATATGTTTCCTGCATTCACCTTTTGCACTGTCACATTAAACTTCCTTCAGTCACAAGCAAACATAACCGGTTCATAAATAAAACAGTGCAATCACTAAGTGTGCAGTGAAGTTTCACAAAAATACATTACTGGCGCACATTTGTAATCAGATTGTTTTTAAAGTATCTCAACGAGGATATTAACTCCAAAAACAAGGAGAAGAAGAAACGATTCATTTGCTCAGAGTTAGCTAAACTGTCACTGGCTTGTGCACTGTACTGTGCTTAACTGCTTCATGGAAGTTATAGTTCAGTACATTTTTCATTTTTCAATAGTGCTACATAAAAGCAAGTTTATTAATTATAGTGGTATTGTTATAATTATTCTTACCATTTGTCAAAGTAATACGTTCATCAATTTCACAGTGGGTTGATGATGGGCAATTCAAATTGTGACAAAAATGAGATATTAGTTATATATCCTAGATCAAAGATATCTTTTGTTCATGTATTCTATGTTACCTCAGGTATTATGTTGCATGAATTAAGACAAGCATGGTTTTAGTATAAATCAACGATCCTCCTGGGATTCATTAATATGGGCCAGTCAAACCAAATGCTGACCATTGAGGTGTTAGCAAGCAACAACGATCAACCATGCACCATGAAATCATATAACTTCATGGGAGAATTCAGCAAAAGCATGCAGCAGCAATTAGTTTGAGAAAAGAAAACAATTCCTACTTCTAACCAACAACTGACTCCTCATTACATCAAAGCCCTACCCTTCCATGTAGACCATATGGCCTGACTTTACTTTGTTTATCAGTGACATAACAAAGCAATAAATCTTTCCACCCGCAATTCACCATTCATAGACACAATGGGGAAAGAATAGCTCCAGCCACTACATGTAGTGACATCATTAATGCATTCGTGTTAGGAACCGTTACAAAAGGGTATAAGTATACATTTTGAGAACATTTATAATTTCACTCAAAACTCTTATTAACCCACTCCACGTAATTATTATACCACTGACTTCAATTCAGAAAATTTACCTTAAATATTCCTGCGTTGTTTCAAAAAGAATAGAAAATCCTGTTGAAGAACATGAAAAGAATTGTTCAAGATGGTACGTGGACATAAATTGATGTCTTGCAAGCTGATGTCTTCAAATGTTGACAAAACTGACTCTGACTTACAGATGTCATGTGTATACAAGCTCAGAAATATCTGCTTAACAATTTTGTTTAATGCTCATTTCAAATGTACTCAGATACAATCTTCACACAAATGGTTTTGCAGCAATGAAAGATTGCTCTTAACCCAAATTCCAAAGAAATTATTATTATAGCTCAGCCTGCGAACATGTTTTATTTCCTTCCTTAGTTCTCAACCTAATATTTAGATTGACATCAGACAGAGGCAGTAACTATGATACATTTATACATTATGCTCATTATATACTACCTTTCACATAACTTTCTTTTTCTGTTCTTCCAAAAGGTACCAATGACTTGTAAAAAGAAAATTAAAAATCTGCACATTAATTATTTCTTTCACCATCTTCTGACAATCTTCCAGCAGATCCACTAAGTAAACTAATCAATGAAAGAAGCCTCCTTGACTGAATTCCAAAAATCACAGAAGAAACGAGGAGTGAAAAAAAATTATAATTGTGCAGCTGGAGAAAATATCACCTCCTCTGGGATGATGGAATCTTCAAATAAATCCAAAAGGCTTTCTCTGGCCTCAGCACAGGACCAATGGACTATGTCAGATTTAAGAAACAAATTCTGTCTCCTAAGACATCAGGAGAAATGCATGAACAGCATTATGGACACCTTTCTGTGAACAACTTTTTTTTGCTACGTTTAACACAGAGTTCAGAGTGCACTTAACTGACAGGCAGTCTGTGCAGCCTAATTGAACCTTGGTGGTATAGTTTAATCACCTGAATACCTTAACTCCATTCTGCCCTCAATCACTCTTTTAATTGTTGCTGCTTTATGCAGGACTGTTGGGAACTTTCTGATAAACTGAGAAACTAAAACAAATAAAGTGTATCTGTATCATTTGATTTTTGTATTAGCTTTCCCCACTTTGCATTGCCAGTCTCACTAACAGTCCTCACTCTGCCAGCACTTACTACATATCCTGGAAAACAGACAATGTAGCATTTGGCTGATATGAAGCTACCTTTGAAGTTGTCAGTTGTTTATTGTACTGACTGACTATTTCAAATAATTTGAGTTGAAATATTTTTGAATAGGAATGGTGTATACTTGTTCTTCCATCTCAGAATGTTACAGCTGTTATGATTCTTTTGGTGTTTCGTAAAAGCAACAAGTGCACCAGTTCAAACTCATGTGCTGAGTTACCAGAAATAAAATTCAATGTGCATTGTGAAACGGCATGCCACAATTTGCACTGCTCTGAAAGTTGACATTGTAGAAGCGGTACTGAAAATTTATCACGGTTTACTAAATGCATTGATTTTGCATCACCAAACAGATTTTCTCAGCCAGGGTAAGTTGTTGGCTTTTAATAATCATCTCTACTACTTCTTTTCTGAAATTAATTCATAATTACATTTGATGTGAAATGTAAAGAAAGTGTCTCTAGACTGGAATAATGATTGGGATGAAAAAGTCAAATGCCGTAGCAAGTTGTCAAAGAAACATTAAAAATTATTTTCTAATTTGAAAGGATGCCTTCTTTTCTATGCTTTAATGATTTCTCTGCTCACCCTGTGCAAGATATTTTTTCAGTCTTTAAACGGGTCACATGGGTGTCAGAAAGCCAGCCCCATTTTTGCTAATGTGGTCATTCAGATACATATATACTGCAAATGTAATATACCCCTTAGCCAACTATGATTATACATGTTGATTTATTCAAAAATGGGTAGTTGCCATTCTAGATAAAAATATTTTTTTTAAAATGTGAGTTAGTAATTAAGTAATGCAGAAACGTGTCACGCTAGTCTGAGTCTCTTTGTAACTAAATCGGACCATTTTACTCATTAGAATTCACTTCAGCAAATATAAAGAACAGTGTTCAAAAGTCAATGTGATGAAATTTTTTTTTTTGCAAAGTCTGTATCCTATTTCAATACCATCAGTGTTTGAACCATCTCTCCCATTGCTTTAACTTTGAGAATAGTTGACAGATACATCCTGCACAAGGTTATCTTGCAGATTTTATACGTTTATTTCTCTGTTCCCTAAAGTATATCCTTATGTGTGTCAGTGATGTTTTGCTCAGGCTTTGCTTTCTTACATTACAAACATATTATGAATATTATGGATTAAACAAGATAAATGCATGTGAAATATATTTTAAAAGTCTCGTTGTAGATATGGCTATCATTAGATTTTTGTGTTCTTACAAAGAGCACTTTTAATCTGGTGGTAATTTTTTTTCTTACAACTTGACAGTCTGTATACAAATACTTTAATTTAGTTTTTACAAAATTGTAACATCAGAACCAGAAATCACCAAGTTTTGTTAGTAAAAGTGCTTGGTTTGGATTGATATAATAATTATCATATCATTTTTCTTACTCATGATAATTGGTAAGATTTTGTATTACAAAAATATCCTTTATTCATAAAAAATATCTTTATCTACTTTCACAGATACTAAAGCAGTTCTGAACAGTCTTTGCATATCAAGATAACAAAACAATAAAATTTGACATTCTCTTTAGTTGCAAAATCAAAAGCATTTCTTATTCATGGAGGACACTATTTATGTACATTGAGGCAATGAGAGGGTCTGACAACTGAACAGACCCTCATTATACTTCAACAGAAAGACCTTAGATGATAGTCTTTCAAGATTCAGAACCTTAATGCATAATCATGGTGTGTACTTCAGTACAATACTGAGCATTTTTGGAGGTTTCCTACCTCAAATGTACTTTTGGGTGAGATTTAAAGCAGCCTGCCTCAGTGGGAACCTTGGCAACTGGGCCTACTTCATCATTGGAGGGGGCTTGCAGTTGCCTCCCACAGTAGGTAAGCCTACTCCTGACTGGCTCAGTCAGTGGAATTGACTTAGGCCAGATTCCCAGCCGTAAGATGTCAATTAGATTCAATACTGAGCCTAATGACACTCATTATCCCAAGCTCATCAGAACTTAGTGGTGTAATCTCATGGCATCAGAAGGTAGCAGGGCAAACTGTGACACGTTTGCCAGCAGACTCCTCCAAAGGTTGTTAGCAGACACTCAGTTCCCAATCAATGACACCAGGCAGTGGCTGGGAAGGGATGTAGTGGCCGACAACAACCACCTCATTACCCTTTCCCCGATCCGCCTCCCTTGCCTCTCCCACGAATCCCCACACCATGGTGCCCATCCCAACTTCACTCAGCTGTGGCCTGAGGTCTTGCTGTAATCCTAGACCTTGGCTAGATGCAGTGCTGCCATAAGCCATCGTGCCAGTTGGTGACAATGAATAGAAGCTTATTGGCTGGCATCTCTGGGGAGGTAGGATTTCTACTACCAGGGAAGTCAATCACAGGGAAGATCTAATGGCAGGCAGTTAAGTGACTGAAAGGCACTTGATCATTTCAGGTCACAGAACTGGCAGTGGTTCTCCACCAGTTCACCGATTACAGTAGGCACAACAAAGTGTATTGTGTATTGACAATTTTGAATTTAAAGAAGAATTAAAAGATCCCTGATGCTATGTGAAGACAACAAGTGTTATGATCACACCTGGCATGATTACAGAGTGAACTTAAAAATTTCCACATGTTCATTTGTGGTTGCCATTTTAATTTGAGTGTTTCAATTTAGAAGTGAACAGCACCACAGCTTTATGCTTTAATCAAGGTGAATGCAATTATTGTTAAAACTTGTTTAAATAAAAAGTGATAGGGCTATGGCTAACATACAGATGCAAAAATTTAAATTACATAAAAATGATTTAATATAAAAAGAGAATTTGATCATCCTGTGCTATCAGCGCAGGCCTCACTTGCTCGAAAATTCTCCTTTCAAAGTCAAGGGTAGAAAATGTGAAGTCATATTCAACAGCTGCAATGGCTTCTCTGGTCAAATGGTTAGAGTTTGCTCCCACAGGTGGACCGAGCAGAACAGCTCTTGGCAGTGAGTGAAAGCTTCTTTGTTTTACTTCTGTGGCACAGCAGGTTGTAGCTCTTGGTAACTTGGTCCCAGATACCCTCCTCTGTCTGCCTATTGATGGCTTCAAGATGTCTCTCTTCTGATCTCGGCACAAAAATGGTTGCTCACAGCTAGAGGTTTTATACAGTTCAAAACATAAAATAGCTCTTTCGCTGCAATATTGACAATACTACGGGGTCTGTCTTCCGTAATGGGTAGTGAGTTAGCTGAATTAGACCCTTGCTAAAGTTCTCTTCACACTTCTTCATGTAACAAGTACATTCTGGTCCCAATGGCAAATGAAGCCTTCAGGATCATCATGTCGTCTCTGGGAGCCATTTTGTAAAGTTCATTGTGTCTACTTTAAAGACAGATTAGCTGCCTGTGGAAGCAATACAATACTATAACTACACTTTCATGACAAGGCAAAGTGTTCCAGAATCTTGCTCAATATTCTTCACTCATCAAACCCTACTGAAGACTAGGTTAATGGGTCACTGAGCTCATTGCACTTTGTTCATTCATTTCAATGGTCAAAATGATTGTCACATTTGACAATCTAAAAAGTCATGGGAGTTGAAACCAATTTGTTGTTTATGAATGGGATATTTGCACTCCATGTTCTTAAAAACAGAAGATCTTATTTGGTTATTATGGCAGATAATTCAACTCCATGGAAGTGAGGTGAGGAGGCACAGCGGTAATATTGCTAGACTAGGGATTCATAATCCCAGGTCAATGTTCACCAGCAATGTTAAAAAAAGGTTTTAAATCCTGCCACAGCAGCTGCTGGAATTTAAGTGTAACCATTAAATCTAGAATTGGCAGCTAGGCCAGGCCAATAATGGTGACTGTGAAACTCATCGTACAAATCCATTTGGTTCACTGATGTGATTTAAGGAAGGAAATCTGCTATCCAGATCTTTGGCAATGTAAAGTCTGTCCTCTGAAATGGCTACCACTTCAAGCGCAATTGGGGCTGGGTAATAAATGCTGCCCTTACCAGTGATCCCCATGTCCCATGAAATAATAGAAAGTACAATTGCTTAAGCATTTGAAAAATATTGAGATCAATTCATATTTGGAAAGGGTAGAGAAATGGCTAGGCTGAAGAGTAAAACTTCAGGGACTGGCACTAACAAAGCAGGCTGAATATCCATCTTTCGTTCTGTGATTTTTAAAACATATTTCTAGAGAATATGATAGAGCACAATACAAACACAAAAGTTTGGTTAAATGTGTAAAGTGAGCAAAATCAAGTCAGTTGTCTGCTTTAGATCTTGCTCAACTTTCAGGCAGTGAACTGTTACAAATCTACCTTTTCAATAAAGTCAATGAAAAATCTTCATTATATTTCTGACCATCTCCTAATATATTAATTGGATATGCTAAAAATAATTAAATTGCCAAAAATACGTCCAAGATATGAGCCTAATTTTATCTCTGTGCACATGGATGGCTTTTGAGTGCCTTAAAACTGTACCCATGATCAAAAACTCTGTAAAATATTATGTGCATGATATGAAATATGTTTCAACATATGGGTGGGACTTCAATTTTCAGACACCTTACACTCTATAGTTCACTACAACCTTTTTTCATACATTTCCAATTATCTCATTTCATTTTGAAATTACTGCTTAATTTTAGATTTTCATTCTCTTTGAAAAGCTTTTATACTGTTTATTGTAGACCTGCAGTTCATTAACTGGAGATCCTACTTTCAAATTTAGCCAAGTGTACAGAGATCACTGATAGTTAAACTTGAAAAATCTGATGTTGACCTGCAAAAGAAAAATATACTGCAACTTAAAGACATGATTGTTTGAACTAATGAGAAGCGATTATATTTTATTATTTAACGTTCCAAAAATAAGCAAATTTACTTCAACCAATTAATCCAATCAGCCAAATAAAACAAGATGCTAATGCAAAGTGAATTTGGATTGAAATAATAGTCTGAATAACAAAGTCACCTCGACTTTCTGAACACAAACTGCACAGAGCAAAAGGGCATCCAAAAATGCTGTGATTGGCTAAATATCTACCCATGTCTTCCCTCTTTCCAATGCATTCAATTCAATTTTCTCAAGATTAAAGGGGTACTGATACAAAAATACTCTTTTCACATCTTTATTTTTGTGTTCTTGCCGTACTCCTTTGGATTGCAATCCATCAGAGAGTCTGACAGGGAAGAAAGACAGAAATCTAGTCAACAGTCAACAACCTCAAACCCTCCTCAAGCCAGCACCATCATTTTCTGCAAAACCCAACAACAACACTGATTGCCATGCAACCTTTTCAACGATCTGTGTGTACTGAACAATGAGAGGACTGGTCCTGATTACTCCTTACAAGCAGTTCATTGACATGCACTGGTGTGTGCTACAAAAGAAAGATGCAGCCATCAATTTAACAGGAAAACTTTTACTTCACCTACCTTGGAAAGAATGCTCAGGAAATGCCAAGGAATCTGAAAAGGGGAAAATAAATGTGCTTGAAGAAAGAGCAACCACAATGGATTTGATGGCCACCTGTGAGGGACACACATCTTACCAGAATTGGTAATCAATGTCCAAATTCAAAACATGTAGCAATAGACACGTTATTGTATCAGTTCAGAGTATTAGATTAATTTGAACCCATTTAGGAATAGCCTTGTTAAACAGACATTTATATAGTGGACTAAAGTGACTTTGTGCAAGGACACCATCTAGTGGTAAAACTAAATGAAACAGTTCATTGATTATAAGCACTTAGTTCTTATCAAAACGTAAGCACACTTATAGTTTAGTGAGCACTCTAATTAGAAACTAAAAATTGATATTTTAGTTGGGAATTCTCACCGTGATGGTTGCCTACATACACTATACCATATATTATTTCCAGTCTAAAGTGACAGGCACGAAGAGGAGATGCCCAGTGCCACACATGGACATTTAGAAAAAACAAATTCTGAATCTGTCCAAAAGTTAAATGATTTTCATCAGATCTCAATTTCTCTGATTCAAGGCTTTGATTATCTGAAAAAGCATTGTTGCTTTTCATTTCCATCGCAATGTAATCCTGTGAGGAACACATTGCATAAAGTTCACTCAACTTTACATGGACCTAGGAAGTGGTTTGGAGGGGAACCTGCAAGTAGTGGTGTGCCCATGTATCTCCTGCCATTGTCCATCTGGATGGAAGTGGTCATAGATTTGGAAGGTGCTGTTTGACAAACCTTGGTGAATTTCTCCAGTGTTATCTCACAGATAACACTTAGGGTGCAACTGAGTATCTGTGGTGGAGTGATTGAATATTTATGAGCGCAATGCCAATCAGGCAGGCAATGTTGCCCTGGTATCTATGATGCTGGGGACCTCTGGAGGATGCTGAGATGGATCATTCACTCTGCACTGCTGGCTGAAGATTGTTATGAATGTTTCAGCCTTATCATTTGCACTGATGTGCTGGGCTCTCCCATCATTGAGGATGGGGATATTTGTGGAGCCTCCTCCTTTACTGAGTTGTTTAGTTATCCACTAACATGTATGACTGGATATGGCAGAACCGCAGAACTTAGACTTGATCTGTTTGCTGTTGGATCACTAAGTTCTTTCCATCACTTGCTATTTATGCTGTATGGCATGCAAGTAGTCCAGTTTGGTAGCTTCACCAGGTTGACACTTCATTTTTATAGACAATAGACAATAGGTGCAGGATGAGGCCATTCTGCCCTTCGAGCTTGCACCACCATTCATTATGATCATGGTTGATCATCCTCAATCAGTACCCTGTTCCTGCCTTATCTCCATAACCCTTGATTCCACTATCCTTGAGAGCTCTATCCAACTCTTTCTTAAATGAATCCAAAGACTGGGCCTCCACTACCCTCTGGGGCAGAGCATTCCGCACACCCACCACTCTCTGGGTGAATAAGTTTCTCCTCATCTCTGTCCTAAATGGCTTACCCCTTATTTTTAAGCTGTGTCCTCTGGTTTGGGACTCACCCATCAGCAGAAACATGTTTCCTGCCTCCAGAGTGTCCAATCCTTTAATAATCCTCTATGTCTCAATCAGATACCCTCTCAGTCTTCTAAACTCAAGGGGATACAAGCCCAGTCACTCCAATCTTTCAACATAAGATAGTCCCGCCATTCCAGGAATTGACCTCGTGAACCTACGCTGCACTCCCTCAATAGCCAGAATGTCTTTCCTCAAATTTGGAGAACAGAACTGCACATAATATTCCAGGTGCGGTCTCACCAGGGCCCTGTACAGCTGCAGAAGAACCTCTTTGCTTCTATACTCAATCCCTCTTGTTATAAAGGCCAGCATGCTATTAGCTTTCTTCACTACCTGCTATACCTGCATGCTTGCCTTCATTGACTGGTGTACAAGAACACCCAGATCTCTCTGTACTGCCCCTTTACTTAACTTGACTCCATTTAGGTAGTAATCTGCCTTCCTGTTCTTGCCAGCAAAGTGGATAACCATACATTTATCCACATTAAACTGCATCTGCCATGCATCTGTCCACTCACCTAACCTGTCCAGGTCACCCTGTAATCTCCTAACATAGAACATAGAACATTACAGCGCAGTACAGGCCCTTCGGCCCTTGATGTTGCGCCGATCAAAGCCCACCTAACCTACACTAACCCACTATCCTCCATATACCTATCCAATGCCCGCTTAAATACCCATAAAGAGGGAGAGTCCACTACTGCTACTGGCAGGGCATTCCATGAACTTACGACTCGCTGAGTGAAGAACCTACCCCTAACATCAGTCCTATATCTACCCCCCCTTAATTTAAAGCTATGCCCCCTTGTAATAGCTGACTCCATACGTGGAAAAAGGTTCTCACTGTCAACCCTATCTAACCCCCTAATCATCTTGTACACCTCTATCAAGTCACCCCTAAACCTTCTTTTCTCCAATGAAAACAACCCCAAGTGCCTCAGCCTTTCCTCATAGGATCTTCCTACCATACCAGGCAACATCCTGGTAAACTTCCTCTGCACCCGTTCCAGTGCCTCCACATCCTTCCTATAGTATGGCGACCAAAACTGCACACAATATTCCAGATGCGGCCGCACCAGAGCCTTATACAACTGCAGCATGACCTCAGGACTCCGGAACTCAATTCCTCTACCAATAAAAGCCAGTACGCCATATGCCTTCTTCACTGCACTATTTACCTGGGTGGCAACTTTCAGAGATCTGTGTACATGGACACCAAGATCCCTCTGCTCTTCCACACTACCAAGTATCCGACCATTAGCCCAGTACCCCATCTTTTTATTACTCTTACCAAAGTGAATCACCTCACACTTAGCTACATTGAACTCCATTTGCCACCTTTCTGCCCAGCTCTGCAGCTTCTCTATATCCCGCTGTAACCTGCCACATCCTTCCTCACTGTCTACAACTCCTCCGACTTTCGTATCATCTGCAAACTTGCTCACCCAACCTTCTAACCCTTCCTCCAGGTCATTTATAAAAATGACAAACAGCAATGGTCCCAAAACAGATCCTTGCGGAACACCGCTAGTGACGGCACTCCAAGATGAACCTTTGCCATCAACTACTACCCTCTGTCTTCTTCCAGCCAGCCAATTCCTAATCCAAACCTCCAACTCACCCTCAATGCCATATCTCTGTATTTTCTGCAGTAGCCTACCATGGGGGACCTTATCAAACGCCTTACTAAAATCCATATATACCACATCTACCGCTTTCCCCTCATCTACCTCCTTAGTCACCTTCTCAAAGAATTCAATAAGGTTTGTGAGGCACGACCTGCCCTTCACAAAACCATGCTGACTATCCTTGATCACATTATTCTTATCCAGATGTGCATAAATCCTATCCCTTACAATTCTCTCTAAGACTTTGCCCACAACAGAAGTGAGACTCACTGGCCTATAGTTACTAGGATTATCCCTACTCCCCTTCTTGAACAAGGGAACCATGTTTGCTAGCCTCCAGTCCTCTGGCACTACTCCTGTAGACAAAGAGGACACAAAAATCAAGGCCAATGGCTCTGCAATCTCCTCCCTTGCTTCCCAGAGAATCCTAGGATAAATGCCATCAGGCCCAGGGGACTCATCTATTTTCACCCTTGCCAGAATTTCCAACACCTCTTCTCTACATATCTCAAAGCCATCCATTCTACTTATTCGTGCCTCAGTATTCATATCGACAACAATGTCCTGTTCCTGAGTGAATACTGACGAAAAGTATTCATTCAGTGCCTCCCCAATCTCTTCAGCCTCCACACGCAACTTCCCATTACTATCCTTGATTGGACCTATTCCTACCCTAGTCATTCTTTTATTCCTAACATACCTATAGAAAGCCTTAGGGTTTTCCCTAATCCTACCAACTAAGGACCTTTCATGTACCCTCCTTGCTGCTCTTAGCTCTCTCTTCAGGTCCTTCCGGGCTACCTTATAACTCTCAATCGCCCCTCTTGAACCTTCACGCCTCATCTTTACAAAGGCCGCCCTCTTCCATTTAACAAGGAATTCCAATTCCTTATTAAACCACGGCTCCCTCACACGACCCTTTCCTCCCTGCCTGATAGGTACGTACTTATCAAGGACACTCAATAGTTGCTCCTTGAACAAGTTCCACATATCAATTACGCTCTTGCCTTGGAATCTACTTTTCCAATCCACACATCCTAAGTCATGCCTCACCGCATCATAATTTCCCTGCCCCCAGCTATAACTCTTGCCCTGGAGTACACACTTATCCCTCTCCATCACGAGAGTAAAAATCACCGAATTGTGGTCACTGTCCCCAAAGTGCTCACCTACCTCTAGTTCTAATACCTGGCCTGGTTCGTTACCCAGAACCAAATCCAGTATGGCCTCACCTCTTGTTGGCTTATCTACATATTGTGTCAGGAAACTCTCCTGCACACATTGCACAAACACTGACCCATCTAACAAACTTGAGCTATAGCTTTCCCAATCAATATCAGGAAAGTTAAAGTCTCCCATAACAATCACCCTATTACTGTCACTCTTCTCCTGAATCATCTTCACAATCCTTTCTTCAATGTTTCTAGGACTATTAGGAGGCCTGTAAAAGACTCCTAACAGGGTGACCTCACCTCTCCTATTCCTAACCTCAACCCAAACTACCTCAGATGGCAAATCTTCGTCCATCTTCCTTTCCACCGCTGTAATACTATCTTTGACAAGCAAAGCCACACACCCCCCTCTTTTACCCCCACCTCTGACCCTACTAAAACATTTAAACCCTGGAACCTGCAACAGCCAATCCTGTCCCTGATCTAGCCATGTCTCCGTAATAGCCACAACATCGAAGTCCCAGGTACCAACCCACGCTGCAAGTTCACCTACCTTATTTCGTATACTTCTGGCATTAAAGTATACACACTTCAAGCCACTCTTCTGTTTACAGGCACCCTCCTTTAAGATTGATGCCATATTCCTAACCTCCCTACACTCCAGGTCCTGCACCCTAAAGCTACAGTCTGGGTTCCCATGCCCCTGCAGAGTTAGTTTAAACCCCCCCAAGAGCACTAGCAAACCTCCCCCCAAGGATACTGGTGCCCCTCAGGTTCAGGTGCAGACCATCCTGTTTATAGAGGTCCCACCTTCCCCAGAAAGAACCCCAGTTATCCAAGTACCGAAATCCCTCCCTCCTGCACCATCCCTGTAGCCACGTATTTAACATCCTCCTCACATTTCACCCTGCCACCCAGCTTTGTATTATCAGCAAATTTGCTAATGTTACTATTAATACCATCTTCTATATCATAAATATATATTGTAAAAAGCTGCAGTCCCAGCACTGATTCCTGCGGTACCCCACTGGTCACCGGCTGCCATTCTGAAAGGGAACCGTTTATCATTACTCTTTGTCTCCTGTCAGCCGACCAACTTTCAATCCAAGTTAGTACTTTGCCCCCAATACCATGCGCCCTAATTTTGCTCACTAACCTCCTATGTGGGACTTTATCAAAGGCTTTCTGAAAGTCCAGGTACACTACATCCACAGGATCTCCCCTGTCCATCTTCAGAATTACATCCTCAAAAAATTCCAGAAGATTAGTCAAGTATGACTTCCCTTTCATAAATCCATGCTGATTCTGACCTATCCTGTTACTGCTATCCAGATGTGTCGTAATTTCATCCTTTATAATTGCCTCCAACATCTTTCCCACCACTGAGGTCTGACTAACTGGTCCATAATTTCCTGTTTACTCTCTCGCTCCTTTCTTAAAAAGTGATACAACATTAGCCACCCTCCAATCCACAGGAACTGATCCTGAATCTATCAAACTCTGGAAAATAGTCACCAACGCATCCACGATTTCTCAAGCCACGTCCTTCAGTACCCTGGGATGTAGACCATCAGGCCCCAGGGACTTATCAACCTTCAGACCTAACTGTCTCTCCAACACCAATTCCTGGCAAATGTAAATTCCCTTCAGTTCAGGTTCTTCAGCCACTGTTACCTCTGGGAGATTGTTTGTTTCTTCCCCAGTGAACACAGATCTGAAGTACCAATTCAACTCTTCTGCCATTACTTTGTTCCCTGTAATATATTTCCCTGTTTCTGTCTTCAAGGGCCCAATGTTTGCCTGGTGCTGTTCTTGGCATGTCCCTCTATATTTTTCATTGAGTAGAGATGATGTCGACATTCATAGTTCACAACATATCCCCATATGTGCAGGCTGGAGGTTGTGAGTGTCTATTAAAATTTTCTTGAGGATATTGAATGACAACAGAGTAGAATTCTACAGTCATTGGACAGCATTTTCTGTCTTCCCCAAGACAGACATTCAGTAAAAACATTACTGCATTTGTAATCCAGAACCCCAGGCTAGTGCTCTGGGACACTAGTTTGAGACCCACCAGGGCAGATTGTGAAATCTGAATTAAATAAACAAGTCTGGAATTAAACAAAGCATGCCATAAAGCATGCCAAAGCTCTTCTGAGGAACACCATCACTAAATTTGATACTGAACCACATAAGGTAATGCGCAGATGATCAAAAGTTTGGTGCAAAAAGCAGTCTTAAAAGAAGAAAGAGAGGGAACAAGATATGGTGGGATTTGTAGAGGTTTGTAGAGCTAAAGGTGGTTACAGTTATAGGGAGGCATTGATGGTTGGGGCTGGGGAGTACATGGGAAGGATTCAGCCTGAGACTGAAACCACCAATTATTGTAAAAGAAAATCTGGTTCTCTAATATTTTTGAGGGAGGGAACTCTGTTGTTAGATTAGATTACTTACAGTGTGGAAACAGGCCCTTCAGCCCAACAAGTCCACACCGTCCCGCCGAAGCGCAACCCACCCATACCCCTACATTTACCCCTTACCTAACCCTACGGACAATTTTAGCATGGCCAATTCACCTGACCTGCACATCTTTGGACTGTGGGAGGAAACCGGAGCACCCAGAGGAAACCCACGCAGGCACGGGGAGAACGTGCAAACTCCACACAATTCTTAACTAGCTTGCCCTACAGAGCATCTCCAGATCCATTGAAATGTATTTGACTCTTACCTGCCCTCTGACCAAATAAGTTCAGGAGATAAATGTTAACCTAACCAGCACTGTCTGCATCCAGTGAATGAATAAGAAAAAAACTTCTTCAAAGCTGTGATGATGGTAGGTTAATTGACGATGAAGTGATCGAGCTGAACACATCTGTTCTTCCACATATTATACCCATCAGGAAATATTCAATAAGCTCTTTTTGTCTTGAAAAGGGAAGATGAGGGATGACCCAGTTGACATCCCCAAGTTTATGGAAAGTTTGTTCAGGAAAACATCGAGAAGAAAATATTTCCATTTGCATGCGGGAGCAGAATAAGGGGCGATAAATATAAAATAGTTATTAATAAAACCAATAAGGAGTGAAGAAAAAAAAATGTGCTGTCATCCTTTGGTACCTTGAAACATCATTATTTCAATACATTCCAAGCTGGCCCCCCATGTACATGTTCTATTTTTCACAAACTCAAAACCATCCAAGACACTGCTGCCTATATTTCAAACATAAATCCCAGTCAATTATGATCCCTGTGTTGTCTGGCTATTGTTGGTTGCTATTTAAAAAACATCTTCATTTCAAACCCCTCCCATGCATTCCCCAGCCCCAACCATCAATGCCTCCCCTTACCTCCACCCTATAACTGTAATCACCTCCAGCTCTACAAACCTCCATAAACCCCATCATAATTTGTTCCCTCTCTTTCTTCTTTTAAGACTGCTTTTTGAACCAAACATTTGATCATCTGCCATATTACCTTGTGTGCTTCCGTGTCAAACTTAGCATGATGGTGTTCCGGAGAAGAGCCTTGGCATGCTTTATGACACTAAAGGTACTGTTTAAACCCCACTAATTATAATACAGACCTCACTACCAAAGGAATCATTGAATTGAATGGCACAAATGCAAGGGAAATCTAAGTAAGCACAGGGGTAGAAAGAAAAATGATATGTTGATGAAGTGAAATGAGGAGGTGTGGGCAGAGGTCCATATGGATCATAAACACCAGCATGAGCTTGTTAGGCCAAATGGCATGTTTCTGCGCTAAAGTAATCCATAAATGTAGAACTCACATGAAGACCACACACAGACAATTTCCAGTACAGGCGTTAGATAGCTATTAAAAGTAGGAATCGAGACAAATGTTTTCCACTCACTATCCCAAATGTGCTGGACCAGTTGCAACACCTCCACTGCTACGTTGGCTGAGATTAGACTGTTGAACAAATCATGTGTCAAAGAATTAAACTTGGAACCTTCTACAAAACTCAATTTCTCTTCAGGTGGGACATTTACCAACTGAGTCACTGGGGAAAGAGTATTCATGTTTAAGCCTGCTTCCTGTCTACTGAATGAAACCTGGCAGGCAAGTAATAACAAGGTTAAGGTTTAAGATTGCAAGAGTAATCTAAGAGAAAAATAATGGAATTACCAAAACTAATCTTGCTGATTCCAAAAAAATGCCATGCACAACATGTTCTGTGAATATCTTGTGCACAATCACTTTAATTTCATGGGGTAAATATTCAACTTGCCGTTCGAGTACAAAATTGACATTGTGACTTATTTGTCCACGAGAGAAACTATTTGATTTTCACTTCAGTCAATATAATTGGATCTGAACATTAGGTGCTTGTTAAGAATGGTGAATGGTCTGCAAACCAGTCTTACACTCAGCAGCAAGTTCAAACCCCAGCTGTGATAGTTTTTGAGCTATTGAGACTATTAGCTGTGAATGTCATTAATAGATTACTTCCAGTGTGGAAACAGGCCCTTTGGCCCAACAAGTCCACACCAACCCGCTGAAGCGCAACCCACCCAGACCCATTCCCCTAAATTTATCCCTTCACCTAACACTACAGGCAATTTAGCCAAGCCATTTCACCTAACCTGCACATTTTTGGTCTGTGGGAGGAAACCAGAGCACCCAGAGGAAACCCACACAGACACGGGGAGAATGTGCAACCTCCACACAGTCAGTTGCCCGAGGCGGGAATTGAACCCTGGTCTCTGGCGCTGTGAGGCAGCAGTGCTAACCACTGTGCCACCGTGCCACCCATCAAGTCACCAATAGTCACCAATCAAAATGGAAGATAGATAAATCTTCATCTTAATTGCTCCAGACTGTGAAGAATGCATTTCAGAAATTCAGCCTTGAACCTGACTCAAAATCTACAAATTTTCTGTTTAATAAATTAAAGAACCTGTATTACTGTAGCCATTTCCCACAGCTTAATAAACATCCTAAGGCATTTTGTAAAACAATTTGAAGCACAGTCACTGCTATTATGTAACTAAACAGGACAGCTATTTGCAACCATCCATGAATGAGATGAATGGACAATGTCTCTGGTTTGTAGTGGAGCGTGAGGAAAGGGTACAGACTAGAAAAATAGGAAGACTTTCTGCTCCTCTTACAAGTGTTTAATAAAAATTTAAGATAGAGCAAATCATCAAACTCTTTAGCAAGCTTTCATCTCGTGTGATGATGGCTTGCATCTTGGTGTTAACCATCAACTCGTGTGAGTCTGGTACACCAGTCTCACTTGAAGTCACTGCTACATTTGCAAGAAAGACAGTGAGGTGAGTAGATAATTTCTTTAGGCTCTCATCTCAGCCAAATAGGCTTTCTATTTTTCTTACCTCTTCCAATGCCTCTCAAATCAATCAGCTCCTCAGGGTAACAGCTATTGATAATTGTCTCCTAGTTTACATACTAATGTCTACCTTCTTCACGCCATATTTGACAATGTCTTTGCAGAGGATCCGTAAATATTCAACAAGTACTGACAGGCTGCCAGCTCACCCCAGATGGAAGATCTTTGAATATATGGCTGTGATTCAAACAAAGGTAGGTTTCTCTCGCTACGTGACATTAGTGAACCAAACAATCAACAATGGATTCAAGATCATCATTCGACTCTTAGTTCCAAATTCCAAACTCAAACAACATCATTTGCCATGGTAGGATTCAAACCCAGGTCCCCAGAACGTTCCCTGGATCTCAGAGGTAATACCACAAAGCCATCACCTCTCCTGGGGCACTAATCAAGCCAAATGATTTTTAGATGTCAACTCAATGGACACTATGATCTCCATGATTTTTGTAACCTTTCCTGTGCCTCCCTATCCATTTTTATTTACTAGAAATTTGGAGTGCTAATTATAGCTGCAACAGAAGTTAATTTAGATCTTATACAAAATACACAAACACTAGAAAAAAAGGTCAGTTTTAATGTGTCCACCATTCCTAACAAAGAAGCATTGATGATAATCCAGTTTTCTCCAGTAGTGTAAATGGCCTGTCTCTGTGTACATACCACATGTGGATTCTGGATGCTTTAGACAAAAGAGACTGGATATCATATTTGTGCAAACTGATAAACACTTACTATTTCTTTAGTTCAGAAGTAAGACCATAAGATCACTGGAACCTTCTTCGCTCAGGTTCTAGTTCCATATGAACTGACACGTGTTAGGGTTCAGCTGGAGTATTGTGCACAGTTGTGGGCCATACAGCATAGGAAAGATATGAATACATCGTAAACAGTGTGGAAGCAATTTACAAGAATAGTTCCAGAAATCAGAAACTTCGGTTGAGGATAGATTGAAGAAGTTTTGGGTCCATTCTCCTTGGAGAGATAAGGGCCGCTTGACATTTATTAAAAGCCTTCAAAGTCATGAACGGGTTTGATAGATTGGATAGAGAGAAGCTGTTCATACTCGGAAAAAGAATGGAATCATAGGGCATAGATTTAAAGTGATGTGAGAAATACCTTTTTTTCACATAACGAGTAGTTATGTTTTTCATATAACAAGTAGATAAGATGTGGATTGAACTACCTGGGAATGTGGTGGAGGCAGGTTCAAATGAGGCATTCAAAAGGTAATTGGACGATTATTTGGATAGAAATGATGTTCAGCAATATAGGGAATAAGCAAGGGATTGACACCAGGTAGGAGAAAGTGAGGACTGCAGATGCTGGAGATCAGAGCTGAAAAATGTGTTGCTGGAAAAGCGCAGCAGGTCAGGCAGCATCCAAGGAGCAGGCAAATCGACGTTTCGGGCATAAGCCCTTCAGGAATAGCTGAGCATTGACGCCAGGTAATAGAGCCGGTGCAGGCACAATGGGATAAATGGCCTCCTTCTGCACTGTAACAATTCTATGATTCATTGATATTGCAATCCACCTATTAGCAGATAGCTTTTTACCCCATTCATTATAGCCACTGCATTCATGGTCAATGCCTTGGTGAGATTGATAATTGCAATAAATGACTTTCCTTTGTTCATGGCATTTTCAGTGCAGCTGCCAGGCTGAAGAGATCATGCATGTTGGAGATCTTCTACTTATAGAGTCAGAGAGTCATAAAGATGTACAGCATGGAAAGAGACGCTTCAGTCCAACCCGTCCATGCCAACCAGATTTCCTAACCCAATCTAGTCCCACCCGCCAGCACCCGGCCCATATCCCTCTAAACCCTTCCTATTCATATACCCATCCAAATGCCTCTTAAATGTTGCAATTGTACCAGCCTCCACCACTTCCTCTGGCAGCTCATTCCATACATGTACCACCCTCTGCGTCTCTTTTATATCTTTCCCCTCTCACCCTAAACCTATGCCCTCTAGTTCTGGACTCTCCGACCCCAGGGAAAAGACTTTGTCTATTTATCCTATCCATGCCCCTCATAATTTTGTAAACCTCTATAAGGTCACCCCTCAGCCTCCGACGCTTCAGGGAAAACAGCCCCTGCCTGTTCGGTCTCTCCCTGTAGCTCAGATCCTCTAACTCTGGCAACATCCTTGTCAATCTTTTCTGAACCCTTTCAAGTTTCACAACATCTTTCCAATAGGAAGGAGACCAGGATTGCACACAGTATTCCAACAGTGGCCTAACCAATGTCCTGTACAGCCACAACATGACCTTCCAACTCCTGTGCTCAGTGCTCTGTCTAATAAAGGAAAGCATACCAAACGCCTTCTTCACTATCCTATCTACCTGTGACTCCACTTTCAAGGAGCTATGAACCTACACTCCAAGGTCTCTATGTTCAGCAATACTCCCTCGGACCTTACCATTAAGTGCACAAGTCCTGCTAAGATTTGCTTTCCCAAAATGCAGCACCTCGCATTTATCTGAATTAAACTCCATCTGCCACTTCTCAGCCCATTGGCCCATCTGGTCCAGATCCTGTTGTAATCTGAGGTAACCCTCTTCGCTGTCCACTACACCTCCAATTTTGGTGTCATCTGCAAACTTTCAAGTCACACTGGGATTCTCAGCCAGGATGCTCAGTTTGACAAAGGAAATGTCTTGATGTTAGTTCTAATCGCTGTGGTCACCTTTATTCTTGTGCAGTACTTTAGTTGTTATTATTTTGGAAAACTAAACCAAGAGCATTGTGAAAATTATCAGGAAAATATGACAGGAGTCAACTTCTCACTGCACCATAAAATATTATTAAGAAAGATTTTTGTACTGTGGATATATCTTAGTCATCAACTACTTATGAGGTTTATGAGTACTTGTGAGATTCAGTTTAATATCCAAAACCTACACAAAACATAAGCTGAGCATTATCCTTCTGTATGGTTAGGAAAATTGCCCAACCCACCAACACTGTTACTTTGACAGTTCACTGTATGCCTTATCAAGCAATAGGATGCCATTTTAATTTTTAACTTGGATGTTTTATTTGATTGTCGACAGTTTACTAAGTTAGAAAGATTGTATGTCATAAAAGATGACCATTGTCATGAGCACATGTTATCTAAAGAATGTTACAATTATTTAAAATACATTTTATTTCAAAACAATACCTTATTCATAAAAAAATTCTTTGCATATACGCATTGTCACAAATGCAGTTTAGTTCTGTTCAATAGCATATCAAGTAAACAAACAAAAATTTGTGTTTGACTCTATCTCAACAAAGCAAAGAAATCTCCTACACATGCAAGTCTATATTTACATGCATTGAGGCACCAGGAGGGTCCAGTAACTGTATGGACTCCCAATTAACTTTAGCAGAAAGCCTTCAGACAGTGGTCTTTCCCCACTGTGTCTTGGTGGCAGCTGCCCCAAGCTTTAGGGTGACCCTCAGCACATAGTCCTGGACCTTGGGATGTGCAGGTCTGCAATACTTGGTTGAGGTCAACTCCTTGTCCTGGAAGATCAACAAGTTTGCATTGTTATTACTGTTGTTGTGTCGCCACAGTCTTCCAGACCATAGGGGCTGCTCTCTCATTAGAGAGAAGTGACCAGTGGTGATTTAACCTGAGGGCCACCAGACCTCAGGTGAGGGAAGAGGTTGGGAAGGAGAGTCCTTCATGGTAACCTCAAACCAGTGATAGGAATTGAACCCATACTGTTGGTAGCACACTTCTCTGTAAGTCAACAATCCAGTCAACTGAGCCAAACTGATTCCCATTACTGTTGTAATCTAAAAAACACAGCATCAAATTGTAGATAACAGCTTCGAGAAACAAACACTATTGATATTAACCAGCTAATTAATCTTTTTGATGATGTTGGTTGAGGGATACGTTTTGGTCAGGATGATGGGAAATCATTCCTTTACATCTTTCAAATATTATGAAACAATATTTGTATAACCTAAATATGAATATTAAAAGAACTTGCATTCACTGTATTTAATGTTTTTTGCCTTTGTCGCAAAATTCACAGCACATCAATCAGATGCCCTGAATTTTGAAGGGTAACCGCTACTGTTATAAAGGAGGCCATTACAACTTCAGTACAGCAATATTACACAAAGAGCAAATGAAATGATTGACCAGTGAATCTATTTTGTTGGTGCTTGAAGGATGAATCAAGGTATCAAAACCCTTGGCTCTTGGAATAATGCATTAGGCTTTTTATCCAGCTAATCAATAATAGGGTTTCAGTTTAGTTGTTCATCCAAAATATTGCATCTCCATATATTCTGAAGCAAGTTTTGTTTCTTCTTTGTTGCTTACTTTTCAAATAACTTACAGGACATATGATTCTTCATATGCTTTTTCTATGTCCCAGGAGTATATGAGCATACATCTGAATGACAATTAACATAAGCATGTTGATTTCATTGATTTCAATCTTAATAGAGTAGAATTAATTTGATTCAACCTGGGAAAGCTTTGAGAATTATTTTTGGAATTAAGTGTATTATTTTTCACTGACAGTACTTCATTGAACAAAATCATATTAACTTTAAGTGGGTTAATGACTGCATTCTAACAATGCACAGATGAGTTATATATAGACGTGTTAAACAAAGCACTGGCAGAGAAAATCAAAGTCCTAGAGGCTATAGATAATAGCCACGTGGTTACAGCATATATAGTTACCAGTTATATATTGGAAATTATCATTAATTTCAGGAGTAAATTAATGCTGGAATAGAATCAAATTAAAGTTGACATGATCTTTAATTCTAATTGAAAAGCAAATTATGTGTTTTAAATTATTATTGCAAAACTAATTTTTGTAGTTTTTCCTTGCCCCACCTTTTGGGTTTCTTTGAGATTTGTTGGGGGAGGAAGGGTGATTATTCAATCTTATGATGTTTTTAATGTTCCATTCATTTTGGCACTGCCCATATTCCAGGGGGCAAAGGTCAGAAGCATCAAACAGTGTGCTGGTGCTGGTTGCCCATCATTTTAACATTAGTCCAGGTTTTCCTAGGAGTAGATTTGGGTGTGAGGGCATTTACACTTGTAGCAAGATATGTCTGAGTTGTGTCAGAGAACATCGAAAACTGTTATTAACTTTAAGTATGTACATGAGATAATAAGACAAGATGATTCTGGAA
The DNA here is from genome assembly GCF_047496795.1 of Chiloscyllium punctatum. Classification (NCBI taxonomy): domain Eukaryota; kingdom Metazoa; phylum Chordata; class Chondrichthyes; order Orectolobiformes; family Hemiscylliidae; genus Chiloscyllium; species Chiloscyllium punctatum. Next base: position 21,028,726 of record NC_092764.1, read on the forward strand.
CAATTCCATGAGATCTGAACTAACCAGAATACTGATCCATATGCATGTGCTCTGTAGCTATTCTTCAAGTGAAGGTATATTTAACCCTTTACACTACAACAATCAGAGTTGGGTCTTTATTGTCAGTAGCTGTAGAGCTGGCCTAGCCATGCTGAAGAGCATACAAATGTCCCACTTAATGTTACAAGGGAGGTGATGACCTACCAGTATTATTTCTGGACTGCTAATCCAGATAATGTTCTGGGAGTTTGAATCCCACCATGGCAGATGGTGAAATTTGAATTCAATAAATATCTGGAATTAAGAGTCTAAAGACAACCACAAGTGCATTGTTGATTGTCAGGAAAAACCCATCTGATTCACTAATGTCCTTTAGGGAAGGAAGTTTTCCATCGTTACATGGTTTGTCCTACTTGTGACTCCAGACCTACAGCAACGGAGTTGACTCTTAACTGCCCTTTGGGCAATAAATGCTGATCTAGGCACAAGTGAGGACTGCAGATGCTAGAGATTAGAGTCGAAAGCGTGGTGCTGGAAAAGCACAGCAGCTCAGGCAGCATCTGAGCAGAAGAATCGAGAAAAGCCCTTCATCAGAAATAAATGCTGATCTATCCAGCAACACCCACATCCCATGAATGAATAAAGAAAGGAGGAGTGTAGAAAGCTCTTCTACAGTGGTACCCATTGTTGCTAGACCTTACTAGCCAGACGGTTGGCATCAATCTTAAGGTAATTCAAAGATGAACTTGAATTACGCTTCATGATGCTTCTTTAATTTTTAAACTTACCCAGAATTGTATGAGAAATTAGTTTCTAGCTGCTAGTCTCCATCAGAAAAGCATTGTGTAAGTTAGTTACTGTCTGAAAGGGTTAACCAACATCACAAGAAAACCTCCACCCATCAGAATATGAAAGACTGATTCTGGGAAGAGTTGACCAACACTGTGCCAGTTCTCCATGAGTTTTAGTGATTGTTCATAATGTTAGTGGCCTGTAGTTAAAGGAAAAATGTGTATTTACCGTTAGGTCGTGCCAAATGAGCTGTGAATGCATGTAATGCATTGCCAGCCGTGAAGGTGGAAGCAGAGTCTTTGGGGACATTTAAGCGACTGCTGGACATGCACATGGATAGCAGTGAGTTGAGGGGTGCGTAGGTTAAGTTACTATATTTTACATTACGATTAAATCTCGGCACAACATCGTGGGCCAAAGGGCCTGTTCTGTGCTGTACTTTTCTATGTTTTATGTTCTATGTAATAGACAACCACATAAATTTAATGCAATGTAACTAGCTACTAAGTAATAATTGTTTTCATTGTTTAATCAAGTCCTGACCTATCATATCACATACTGAGCAAAAGAACCCACCAGTACATCCCAATCACATTGGATTTTGTGGCAGAGCGTCCCAAATTGCACTGAAGGATCCGACAACAGGAGGTATTCCATAATTCAATTTTGTCCAAGAAAAAGTGAATGTCAAATCAGTAGGCAGACTGGAAGATGATCCCCAACGAATTCTTACCAGACAACTGACAATGTGGCCAATCCGTATGTAACCCAGACTGGAAAAAGCCCAGCTAGAACTAGCTGAAAGACAACAAGTGAAACATGGACAACTAGTGCAGTACATTAGCCTTGTGATTACAGCAAAGAGTGTGGTGCTGGAAAAGCACAGCCAGTCAGGCAGCATCCAAAGAGCAGGAAAATCAACGGTTTGGGCAAATGCCTACCATCACTTTTGCCTTGTGATTACCGCATATATAGTTCCCATCTATATCAGAAATTGACATTAATTTCAGGAGTAAATTAACATTGGAATAAAAGTGAATTAACATTGATACCTTAAAGTGTTCAGTTTTGCTCCGAAGAAGGAAATACACAGTCAATATCAAACCTGCTAATCTCCAGGGGGATTGAGAACATAGTCAATGTTGAAGCATTGTTAAAAAAGTCCTGTTTACAGATTAATAATGAATAGTTGATGAGGGATCAGGATGCATACCTGTGATAAAATGTAGTATAAGGCAGCAGCTATCAATAGGATAGCTTATGATAGCTTAGGAAGTGACCTAAAATCGTGTGACACTCAGTATGTAGAAGGCTCGCCTTCAAAGCTTCTTTTCACTACAAGAGACATGTCAATAAGCACATTGACAGTCTACCTCTTTTGTTTCAGCTCTGAAGTTAGATTGCATAGAAGGCTGAGGAGCGACCTGATTGAGATCGACAAGATCATGAGGGTTATGGGTTAGGGTCGATTAAAAAAAGCTTTTACTTTTACTTCCTCTCAGTTACCAGGAGGCTTAGATTTAATATAATGGATCAGAGATTCATAGCGAATTTAAGGAGAAATTTTTATTACCCCAGAAGATTAGATTAGATTAGATTTCCTACAGAGTGGAAACAGGCCCTTCGGCCCAACAAGTCCACACCGACCCTCCAAAGAGTAACCCACCCAGACCCATTCCCCTCTGACTAATGCACCTAATACTATGGGAAATTTAGCATGGCCAATTCACCTAACCTGCACATCTTTAGACTGTGGGAGGAAACCAGAGCACCCGACGGAAACCCACGCAGACACGGGGAGAAGCAGTAGTGCTAACCACTGAGCCAGTATCTGAAAATAATTGTCTGACAGGGTGATAGAAGTGCGAAACATCACAACATTTAAAAGGTCTTTAGATGACCACTTGAAGCACTTTCCTGTACAAAGGCTGAGTATTGGGAAATGGGATTAGAGTAGACAGATGTTTGATGACCAGCATATACACAATAGGTTGAGGAACCTCTTTTGTTGCAGCAATGTTCTATCAGTCTACAAAGTGTCACGTAACAGGCAGAAAGCCAAAGGATGGGTAGAGGACCTATAGAGTCAGTGACAGTGATACTACTGATGGTATATTGTTGCTTTATTTAAATTCTCTATCAATATCCACCCTCAACCTGAAAGGTGCTGTGACTTGCACATTGCAGGTGGAATTCCTGCTTTCCTCTCAATTTATCGTTCCTCATATGTCTTCACTTGTGATGTAAATGTGCTTTCAGGTCATCAAAAACTCCCCTCTAGAAAACCACTGTTGCCTCAGGGGAAGGGTGAGAGCAACATCAGACCTCTGCAAAAGAAGCACCTTCACTTGATTCAACATTTAGAGCAACCAGTTTGGATACTGGCACTACCCATACCTTTGAGGGTAATATAGAGTAGGGATCTTCACATGGTGAGATGCTGGGCACAAGTATGTTGCAGCCAGTGCAGAAGGAAAGCCAGCCAGGGACCTCACCACAGAGCCAAGTTGCAAATTAATTTTGAATTCAGATGGAAACCTTTTTGGGAAGGTCTACAGAAAAGTAATAGGAACATAGGACCAGGAGAAGACTGTTTGGCTTGTTAAGCCTAATATGCTCTTCAGTTAGATTTATGGCTGATTATTGACCTCAGTATCACTTTATTATCACCATATTCCTTGCTGCCATGAGTTACCAGAAATTTATTGATTTCTATTTTGCAAATGTTCAGTGATAGAGGTTTCATAGACTGCTGGGGTTGAAAATTACAAAGGTTCATCACACTGAAATTCCTAATCAACTCAGTCCTAAATGTTCAAATACACTTGAAACCTCCATGTATTCTCCTCACAATTAATATTCCCACCTTTTGTTTGTCAACAGCAAATTGAGAAATATTACATTCGGTCCACACATCCAAATCATTTATATAAGATTATGAACAGCCATGTCAATTACATTGCAGGATCAATGGATGACCAGTTTATTCCTACTTTCTGTTTTCTATGTGTTAATCCTTTCTCAATCCATTCCAATATATTATCCCTAATCCCATGTTGTTTACTAAAACTCTGTATTGAGGATTATGAAAAGTCTTTTGAAAATCAAATACACCACATCTGCTATTTCTCTTTTATTATCATCCTCAAAAACCTCCAATAGGTATGACAAACATGATTTCCCTTTCATAAATCCGTACTGACTCTGGCCAATTTAACCATTGTTTCTTAAGTGTTCACTTATCACTTTTCACATTTTCCCTCTGAATTATGTCTAATGAACAAGTCTGTGTGTCTCCATTTTCTCTTTCCCTTGCTTCTTCAGTAGTAGGATTACGTTTTCTATTTTCCAGTCTGTAGCAACATTTCCAGAATTTATAGAATTTTGAACGATAAGGACCAATGTGCCCATTATCTCAATAATCATTACTTCATCATTCTGGAATGTAGCTCATCTAGTCCAAGGGATTTATCAATATTTAACTTCATTAATTTTTAAAGTTCTGCCTCTGGTATTACTAATTTCTTTCCATTCCCCATTTTTGCAAATCCCTTGGTTCCCTAATATTTTTGGGAGATTTCTATACCTTCCTCCCTGAAGGCAGACAGAAGGTAACTGCCATTTCCATTGTAAATTCTTCCATCAACTCTACTCAAGTATCTAAATTTGTCTTAGTTTTGTTTTTGCCTTTCCATGTCTCTAAGGAATAGTTCACAGCTTCTTGTGAGCTTGTGTTCATATTGTCTTTGTCCATTCTTTACCCATGAACTGGTTTCTAAACTGCTTCTCATCCTTAGTTGAGCTATTTTTTCTGGCATTTTAGAAGCCACTTCTTTTGATCTAATGCAATCTTTAACTTATTTAGTTAACCACAGGTGATTCAGTTTTCTTGTTGAGTTTTTGTATCTTTGAGGAATGTACATTTACTGTAAACTACATAAGACTTTTTAAATATCAGGCATTGCCTGTGCAACATCAAATCTTTTTGTGTAATTTCCCTGTCTACCATAGCTAACTTGACCCTCACATCCTCACAGTTTCCTTTGTTCATATTTGATTTCAGAATGAGCTATATCACAGTGAAACTTAATATGATATTGTAAACTATAGTTACTGTTCTCCAAATATTCCTTTTTTTAAGCAAGGTTATCAAGTGGCCCTTTCTCATTACAAAACAGTCAATTTATAATGGGCTAATTCCTGGCCGGTTCACCGATGTTTTCCAATATTCTGCTCCAGAAATGCATTTCAAATGCATTCCAGGAAGCTATGCTCCACACATTAATGCAGATTAGATTTAGCCAGTCTGTTTGCAAATTGAATGTATCCATTATCACTGTACCATCCACGTAGTATATGGGCACATGCACCAAGATGCTTAATGCTCAGCAGGTTCCAGTCAATGGCTCATGCTCCAATATGGCAGAGAGCATTGTGCATTGCTCAGAGTCCATTATTTCTACTTTGGAAGTCGTGGGCACCCCTACGGTAGCACTGCCAGACTAACACCTGAAGGAGCATATACTGTCTGCAGTTTCAGGTTGCACCTCAGTCTAGATGAAGCTTCCTAATTTCATTGATGCACAGACAGTGATCATGAGATCCCTCAGACTGATATACTGCCATCATGGGTGCACATAGAGTTATAGAGATGTACAGCATGGAAACAGACATTACTATCCAACTTGTCAGTGCTGACAAGACATCCTAATCTAATTTAGTCCCATTTACCAGCACTTGGCCTGTGTCCCGCTAAACCCTTGCTATTCATTTACCCATCCAGATGCCTTTTAAACATTGTAATTGTACCAATGTTCAATTAGCTACCCAGTCCAAACATCTACACTCCAGAAAATTAAAATGATCACTGTCACTCTGTGGGTGGTACTACTGTACCAGGGAGCATGAACTTGTAATCCTGTCTTGCAATAACAAGATTCATGCCATCTGGAGCCCTGACTGTTGCTTGTCAGCCAGCCAGCTCAGACAGCTGCAAGCGATAGTGAATTAGTTCAATGTGATACTGGATCTTCATGGCCTAGAGTTGCTCATGGTAGTCAAGCAGGAGGCTAGAAGTACACAGTAAGCCAGACAGCTTCAGGAGGTGGAGAAGTCAACATTTCGGGTATAACCCTTCTTCAAGACTGGGGTGGGGTAGGGGGAGCTGCAGATAAAAAGAAGGGGTTAATGGTGAGGTAGTGATAGGTGAACATTGGTGGTGGGTGCAACCTGGTTGGTCGATAGGAGGGATGAATCCGGCTGGTAGCTAGAAGGAAGGGTCGGTAAATGGAATGGAAGGGAGGAGGCGGGCCTGGAAAGGGAGTCAGGGGATGGGTGGGAAGAGTTGCTCATGAGCATCCTATAGGACCATCTGCAGTCTCCACCAGTCAGAGACAACAGCCTTCCACCAGTAATCCTGTAGTCATTGCATAAGAACACTACCAGGTCAGGACATTAATAAAGGCAGGTACTGAAGTGATGCATATGGGTGAACAGTTCATTTCTTTGCATTATCACATTGCTGGGTGTTATTGAATGCAAGTATCTTCTGTTGGCCTTTATTGAGCAATGCTGGTTAAAGGGAGTTTTAATTGGGTCTCCTGTTTGGGAAATGTTGGGAAGGTCCTTTTAATTGATAATGAAGACACACAGGCAGTCTTTCTCTTTCTATTGAGTTTTAAGTGGTGGATGTAATATCTTCTTTTTCTCTTCCTCCTCCTCCTGTTTCTCCTTTACTTGTTCTTTTTACTCTCCTTTTCCCAAGGTGGCCTTTAGATCCCAACGCCCTCAGTATCACGAGGTTATCGGACGATCTAGCATAATACCTTAAAATGGACACTCTCCCATGTTGCTATTGCAGAGATCTCCTTGAGCAATTGAAGCAGTCAAACCAAAGCTAGAGTAGTTAATTGTTCCATTGTGTTCCCTGCAGCTCCACAGTGTTCACAACAACCCCTCTGACCTCATACAGTGGGATGGTAGAAGAGAGTCATGAACCATATATCGAGAGTGGCATTCTGTATGACTGAGCAGCCAACCCCTGGCATACCTTATAGGCCAGTAGATGTCTGCCTCTGTTAACTATCATGGAACAAAAACATCATGGAAGCTGCCAGCTCATTAGTATTTATCTCTTGGTGTGTTCACAAACCAAATATCCATGCATTTACTTCCAGTTCCTGTACTGATTCCCTATTATAATGGGAGCCCTGGAGAGCTACATATGTCCAGTTGATTGCATCTGTTGTGATGCACCTTCATGTGGCACATCCAATGATACTCTACCTCACTGTTCACTGTAAGATAAGCTGTCACATATACTTCTATGTACTCTGCAGACTGAGCAGAACAACAGTCCTGCAGACCAATTATGTTCTACACAATACAACAGCTCCCATTGTACATACTTTACTTCAAAAAAAACACTGCACACTATTGCTCTAGCAATACTTTTTGTATGATTGATACATTCACACTAAGCAGAAGAATGCAACAGCGTCCTGCAGCACCCAAAAAGCTCAGCATCCTAGCTAATCCATGTGTTTGACAAATCAGTTCTGAAGAAGTGTCACTAAACTGAAAATGTTAACTCTGCTTTCTCTTGACAGACACTTCCAGAACTGTTGGGTTTCTCCAGCAATTTCTGTTATTTGTTTCAGATCTTCAGCATCTACAGTTCATTGTTTTGTTTTGTTTTACAAACCTACTGTTCTGTCCTCCGGGAGAAGAGGGTGAAGTCCCCTCTCCTAAAGCACAAAGGCTCTTTGACCATCTTGAAGCATCTATGAATAGTGGACAAGAACACCACAGATTCTATTTGGCTTGACAATATATTGGAGCTCATTTAAGATTGCCTGGAATGATGAAAATCTAATGCAGAAACTATGGCTTAAATGCAGTTTTCCCCATGAAATTAATTTGCTGAAATTCTTTCTACTTTTAGTAGAAAAGTCAGCTAGATGTTTTTGCAGCAAGTGCAGCCAGCTATGGGAGATGAGAAATAAAGGATACCAAATGAGGCTTCGAGGTAACACACTTGAAATAGAAAACACATTGATATTTGAAAGGGAATAACAACGTCATCAAGAAATCGTCACGATTTTAAATGGATTTTCCAAGCCAAATCAAACTTCGTGACAAACTTTCCCTTTCTTGGTTTGAAATGAGACACTTTGCAATGGTTTCCTTGACTTTCCACAATTGGGGGATTATCAGCTTTCTTTACTGGATCAAAATTACAGCAGCAAATTCTGCTAAATAGCTGTGCATATAGAAGCCAATCTTTGAAATGTAAACACAATCTGATTCTAATTCCTGTGGTTATCACTTGGTAAAAATATTTAAGTGAAAACAGATTCCCCTATTCGGCTTACACAAGAATCCAGCCTGCAGCAGAATTTTCCAAAAGGAAAGTTACTTAAAGGGTGATGATAGATTCTTTCTGCATTTCTTCAGCACTTTTAGAGACAATTGAACTAAAGTGAATGGGCAGCAAAACAAAATAATGACTTGTGAACAGTGTCTGAGCAGCTGAGTGTACATGCAGAAGCGTTATGTGTGTTATTTCTTCAGATGGAGGTAGAAAGTAATATTCAGTCATTAAAGACTCCAATGGATATGTTACCCTGACAGTTGGCAGCCATATTCCACAGTAGAATATCTCATTGGTTTCCTGCTAAACTGGCTGAGACATTTTATTTTGATCAAAGTCATTGGACATAAATATACATGTCCTATTGTCAAAACAAGAGGATTTGACAGAATACGAATTTGGGAAAATCAGAAAAGGTGACCAAATCTAAAATTAGTGATACAGTAAGGTCACATTAACTGGGGTCTGAGAGAGGAGTCCTTAAAAGCAAGGGACACTTATAAGTATCCCTAATTATGATCCAGGTTCAAGGCTCACCTACCATGGAGATGTGTAACAATATGTCCAAAATACTAATTTTTTTAAGCAAGCCTGAAGTGAGGAAAACTCAGACCACTTTTGGAAGACTGTGTTCAATTCTGATCTCCCTTCCCCCAGTCTCCTTGTTCAATTCTGATCTTTAAAATAATTCTAGAATGAAAGTGAGGCAATTGGATGTGGCTACCCAATATTTAATTCCTAATATTATAAAGCAGGTTGCATTTATATAGCAATTTTATATAGAAAAATGTCATAAGTGGCTTCACGGAACTATAGAGGGGAACATTATGAAAGATGACTAAATTATTAACCAAAGAAATAGATTAACACTCATGTTAAGGAGGAAAGAGAGATGAGAGTGATGAAGTAGGAAAGATGTTGTTAAATTTGAAAGGGTGCAGAAAAGGTTTCAAAGGATGTCACCAAGGTTGGAGGGTTTGAGCTATAGGGAGAGGTTGAATAGACTGGGGCTATTTTCCTTAGAGCATCGAATGCTGAAGGGTGACCTCATAGAGGTTTATAAAATCATGAGGAGTATGAATAGCGTGACTAGCCAAGGTCTTGCTCCCATCATATGGGATTCCAAAACTAGAGGGCATAGGTTTAAGGTGAAATAGGAAAGATTTAAAAGGGATCCTAAGGGTCAATGTTTTCATGCAGAGGGTAAAACGTGTTTGGAATGAGCTGCCAGAGCAAGTGGTAGAGGTGAGTACAATTATTACATTTAAAAGATTTTTGGATGGGTATATGAATAGGAAGGGTTTAGAGGGATATGGGCCAAATGCTGGCAAATGGGACTAGATTTATTTAGGATATCTGGTCAATATGCACATATTGGATTCCATGTTGTGCAATTCTATAACTCTATGAGTAGTTAGGATACGGAATGCACTGCTTGGAAGTGTATAGTGGGCGCAGGTTGGTAAAAATAACATGCAAGGTATGGGGAGAAAGCAAAAGACTGGCATTCGGTAATGATGCTCACTCAACCAGCTGGTGCAAACACAATGAGCCGGATGGCCTCATTCTGTGCTGTAACACTCTGAATGTGAATGACAAGAGTGAAAGAGATCTTTGAAATAATTCCAGAGTTAAAGAGAGACAATTGGATGTGGCTAACTAATATTTCATTCCTAATATAATAAAGCAAGTAGCATATATATAGCAGTTTTACGTGGAAAAATGTCACAAGTGGCTTTGCAGAACTATAGAGGGAAACATTATAAAAGATGACCAAATTAGATTAGATTAGATTAGATTAGATTAGATTACTTACAGTGTGGAAACAGGCCCTTCGGCCCAACAAGTCCACACCGCCCCACCGAAGCGTAACCCACCAATACCCCTTCATCTACATCTACCCCTTACCTAACACTACGGGCAATTTAGCATGGCCAATTCACCTGGCCTGCACATCTTTGGAGTGTGGGAGGAAACCGGAGCACCCGGAGGAAACCCACGCAGACACGGGGAGAACGTGCAAACTCCACACAGTCAGTCGCCTGAGGCGGGAATTGAACCCGGGTCTCTGGCGCTGCGAGGCACCAGTGCTAACCACTGACATGTTAAGGAGGAAGAAGAGATGGAAAGTGATTTAGAGAGAGAATGGGCTTAGCAACTGAAGACACTAATAATGGGGGGAAAACAAAAGTCTTGTTTGCCCAAGAGGCTAGAACTAGAGGAGGGTAGATAACTTGGAGAGTTGTAGGACTGAGAAATGTTACTGAGATAGAGAGGGGCAAGGCCGTGGAAAAATTTAAATAGAAGTATCAGAATTTTAAAATTGAGCTGCTGAACCAAGAGTGGTGAGGCTGAAATGAGCTAGTAGATGAATTGGATGAGAAGGAAGTTGTAATATGGGCAGCTAAAATTTCAAGGGTACAAAACAAACTTATCTGACATTACAGCTGTACAAATGAGGAAAAATGTCAAACATTATGATGTTTAGTTGAAGTAGTTAAACATATTTGTTCAAAATTCCTCTCTGCAATACTTTAACACAGGTTGTTATGCTACTGAACAGGTTAGCACATGCCTTAAGACATCATATGTATGAAAACAGTCCTGATTGTAAGCTCTACTCTGTGGTCTTTGGATAAAAGAATTTGTGGCACTGAATTTTATTCCACAACATTTTTGAATTAGAATGCGGAGAGTTTGAATCCCCAAAGTAAGTGTGCTACATTTGACAGTGGCTTTTTTTTTAACACAGCTACCTTGATTTTACTTTACTTCAAGGTTTCCTTCCGACCAATAACAGTGGGCATGATGTGGGCACATCCTCAACTCTGGTATCCAGTGAAGCAACCTTTTTTCATTTTAAAATTCTTATCCTTGCTTTCCAATTCTTCCAGAGTCACTCCCCACCTGCTCTCTGGAAACTCCTCCAGTCTGACTACCTACTAACATGTTTGTACCCCTCCAATTCTGGCCACTTGCACATCTCCACTTTTAATTCATTCACTAGTGGTGACTGTGCCTTCACATGCAAAGGTTTTAAACTCTGGAGTTTCCTCCCTAAACATCTTCACCTCTCTACCTCGATTTCCTCATTTATCATGCTCCTTAAAAGTTATGTATTCAATGAAGCATCTGCTTTAACATTTCTAAATATTGTTCAGTGTCAAATTATATTCCTGTGAGCTATTTGAGAGCCAATTAATACAAGTGCTATGCTAATATGTAAAGCCCATGTTCTTCGTGCTATTAATTGACTGTCCTTGTCCTTGTAGGTGTTAGTGGTGCTGGGTTTGGAAGGCGCTGTTTAAGAACTTTGGTGAATTTTTGCAGAGATTCTTGTAGATGCTACACACTGCTGTTGCTGTTGTTGTGCTGTGGAGGGAGTAGATGTATTGTCAATCAAACAGGCTGCTTCATCATGGATGGTGTCAAGCTCCTGAAGTGCTGTTGGAGTTGTACCTTTCTAAGTAACTGGGGAGTATTCATTCCCAGTCTTGAGTGTGACTTGTAGATGATGGACAAGATTTGGGAGTCGGAAAGCAAGTTTCTTGCTACAGTATTCCTGGCCTCTGACTTGCTATTGTAGTCATAGTATATTGCTCTTCCAGTTCAGTTTCTGGTCAGTGGTAACCCTCACAATGTTGGTAGTGGGGTGTTTCAGGATAATAGGAGAAAGTGAGGACTGCAGATGCTGGAGACCAGAGTTGAAAAATGTGGTGCTGGAAAAACACAGCAGGCCAGGCAGCATCCGAGGAGCAGGAGAATCAATGCTTCAGGCATAAGCCCTTGACGAAGAAGCCCTTGAAGAAAAAATCCTGAAGAAGGGCTTATGCCCGAAAAGTCAATTCTCCTGCTCCCTGGATGCTGCCTGGCCTGCTGTGTTTTTCCAGCACCACATTTTTCAACTCTGTTTCAGGATAATAGGCAAAAGTGAGGACTGCAGATGCTAGAGATCAGAGTCTAGATTAGAATGGTGCTGAAAAAGCACAGCAGGTCAGGCAGCATCCGAGGACCAGGAAAATCGATGTTTCGGGCAAAAGCCCTTCATAATGGCTTTGCCACTGAATGCCAAAGAGCAATAGTTAGATTCTATCTTGTTGGAGCTGGTCACTGCCTGGGACTTGTGTGACTTGTGTGAGTGTGACTTGCTAATTAGCCCAAGCCTCAATATTGTTCAGGTTTTGCTGCATTTGAGCATGAACTGCTGCAGTATCTGAGGAGTCACAAATGGCACTGAACATTTTGCAATCATCAGCAAACATCCGAACTTCTGACTTATGATGGAGAGAAGGACTTTGATAATGCTACAGAAGGAGATTGGGTCTAGTTCCCCTGAGGAGCATCAGTGGTGATGTTCTGGAGCTAAGATGATTGATCTCCAACAACCATCTTTCTATAACCAATGGAGAGTTTTACCCCTGATTCCTATTGACTCACATTTTGCTAGGCCTCTTTGATGCTGCATTCAGACATTTATGGCCTTGGTTAGGTTGATTGACCATGCCAAATTGTCCATAGTTCTGGAATGTGGAGGCTAGATGGGTTAGCTATGGGAAATGCAGGGGTACAGGGATGCAGTGGGTCAGGATAGTATGCTTTTCAGAGGGTCAGTGGGGACTCAATGAGCTGAAGGGCCTGCTTCCAAACAGTAGGAACTCTATTATTCTAAATATGTAAATTGAAGAAATTGGGATTGTCCATCAGACACCTGTCAGAATGGACAAAGACTCAATATCCCTTTTATGTGATTCAGCCAAAGGGGCAGTTAGGGTTTGAGGAGAGAAGGGGAGAGATGCACTTGCTCATAACAGGAGGAAGACCCAGAGACAAAGCACAGGGAGGAGGTCAGCCAGAGGTGTTGTCCTGGATTCAGTGTGGAAAGTGGTTAGTGAGAATGTATTTCAGGATTGGTAAGTATAGTTGCATGTTCACTGACATCCTGCTGTGCCTGCTCTCTCACCCTGAGATTCTCAAGCCTACTTAATTATATCAATCCTCACATCGACATGCCTTTCAGGTACAGTCATTTATGCACTTCTTCAAATCCCCAAAATACCATCCACTTATTATTCACCTTCACCCTTATACAGTATCAAGCCTCCCCCTCATAACTCCCTCACTAAACAGACTCCATCCATCAGATACACATAGGACATTCACATGTACGTGACTCTTTCCCACCTTGTAGAAGAAGGAAGCATGGATTATCCAAGGAAATGGATTGAACTGGAGCAGACCATCTGCAAATCACACAGTGCACATTTGTAGAGGAGGACGTATTGAAAAGGAAGAAGTGTTCTTAACCTGATCAGAGATGGGTTAACAGGGACTTTCCAGTGACTTGGCATTTTGAATAAAATCTACCCACGTATCATATAGTGAGTTTGTTTGAACAAAAATTGAAATTTATTCAAAATTGGAATGATTGCTTGCAATATTTTTACCTTGCCAGGACTTCACTTTTAATCTTTCATGGGAAGTAGACATTGCTTGGAAAGGCCAGCAGACATTATCCATCATTAATTGCCTTTGAATTGCTTGTTCACTTCAGAGATCTATTAAGAAATATAAAAAACATAAAGAAAGGAGAAGGAGTGGATTGTTCAGCCCATTGAGTCCCTTCTCCATTCACCAAGATCATGCTGATCTTCTATCTCCTCCTCATCTCCATCTGAAGGCCTACCAACTATCTTGAAACTATGACCCCTGTGTTCTGGACCTCAGCCACAGGAAACACTCAGTCTACATCCAATCAGTCAGAATTTTATACATTTCAATGCAATCCTTTTTCAATCTTCTAACCTCCAGGAAATACAGATCCAGTCTCTCCTCATACAAACCTGCCACCCTTGAACTGGTAGAGTCAATTCATTTGCTGTGGATCTGCAGTTGCATTTAAGTTAGACCAAGAACAATGGCAGATTTACTTCCCAAAAGGTCATGAGTGATCAGATAGCATTTTGCAACAATTAATGATAGTCTCATTAGTCAGCATTACCAAAACCAGCTTAAAAATCTTGAGTTACTAATTGACTGTGGAGGGATTTGAATTCATGTCCCAAGTGCTTTAGCCTGGGACCTTGGATTCATGCCTTTATCTCACAGACATACTTTACAGATAGAGCAGAAGTTAGTGAAAATCACTGACAATGAAGCTTCAGAGGAACTGATAGGCCTTCAAAATGTTATCACCACAAATGCAGAGAGTGGAAGGGTTCACCGTGTTCAACCATGGACAGAGTGGCACCACAATGGATCACCATTATCTCCAAATATTTGCAGAGCCTAGATGGTAACATGTTCATCATAGCAAGGCTGATAGATTGAGTCATCTAGACTAGAAACATTAGCTTACTCTCTCTCTCTCCATGGAAGCTGCCTGACCCATTATGATCTCCAGCACATTTTGTTTTCTGTGACAGATTCCTAAGCCTCATCCCTGCAGCTGCCCAATGATCTGCACTAAAGACCTCTCCAACACATCAATAACATTGAATTCAGCTGAACTGTGAGAAGAATAATTGCAAATGGAAATTTTGTGTGCAAATGGAGACTCCACTCAAAGGCTTCAGTGTTTCAACCACTGCTCACCTCTCAGTCATGATCTATCAAGTTACCTCGTCTTCAAATGGTCAGGTCCAGCCCAGCAAAGCTCAGACACTGTCTTTGACAGTGTTCTCATGGGTTCCAAAACCCAGAGGATATCATTAATGGGCATCTCAGCAGTCAGAGTTTGGTGCATGGATGTAGCATAAGCGTGCATATGGGTGCCTGACAAAATGTTCTTTCGATAAGCATTTGTTCACAAGTTGGAGAAAGTGAAGACTGTAGATATTGGAAATCAGCCCTCATTCCTGATGAAGGGCTTATGCCTGAAACGTCGATTCTTCTGGTCCTTGGATGCTGCCTGGCCTGCTGTGCTTTTCCAGCATGGTTTGATAGGGGCTAAAGATGAATTTTCAAGTACTGGATCATTTGCAGTGCGTTAGAGGGTGGATGGAACAGGTAAGAGTGGTTATTACATTTTATGGTTCTATGGCTTCACTGCTGAAATTGAAGGGACACCTGCTTTAATAAGAGCTTGTCACCCCCAGTTATCAATCCTCCCTTCTTCTTCCTCTTCACCCTCTGAGTAATCCAGGAATGGATTGCTCCTCTTGCAGGAGTAAATCTTACCATTATATAAACCATGATCATTCTGATCACCCTGTCTGATATGTATTGAAGAGCATTTCCCAATCTATCCAGCCCATTGAAGCACTCCTTCAGCATGCTGATGAAATACATGTCTGCTGATAATGGAGAACTCAGCAATCTAACAGTGTCCGTGGAGACAGAAGAACTGTTAATGTTTAACACTCAATGTGGAGTGAAGTTCTGAAGGATTCATATCAGACTCAAAACATTAACATTGTTTTTCTCTCTCTGCAAATCCTGTCAAATCTGTTGAGTTCCTCCAACACTTGCTATTTTTATTTTAGAGTTCCAGCAACTGCAGTTTTTCTGCTTTTATATAACATGTGGCATTGTTCCCAGTGTACTCTCTATTAGGTCCCTCTCTGCTGGACTCCCCCCTCTGATGGCCTCCTATTTGAGGAACCCTCATCTAGATTAAGACTGTAGGACAATGACTAGCAGGTTGCTGAATTCCAGTCAACTGACCTCCAATCAAACTTAACATATGTTGTGCCAAGCTATAGTTTGTAATAGTTCAGTGCAAGTGAACAAATCCTTTCCCTTAGTAAGTGGACTTAAAAAAAAGTTCTAAAACAATGCAACAGCACAGAAAACAATTGCTGCTCCTGGAATTCGAGGAGATCACCTCCAACACCTAAATTAAGTCGAAATACTAGCTGCTACAGCCAGAAATTTTCCCGTCCTCCATCCCGGATTACCCAGGTTCATAGCTCCTTGAAAGTGGAGTCGCAGGTAGTTAGGATAGTGAAGAAGGCGTTTGGTATGCTTTCCTTTATTGGTCAGAGTATTGAGTACAGGAATTGGGAGGTCATGTTGCGGCTGTACAGAACATTGGTTAGGCCATTGTTGGAATGTTGCGTGCAAATCTGATCTCCCTCCTTTTGGAAAAATGTTGTGATACCTGAAACGGTTCAGAAAAGATTTACAAGGATGTTGCCAGGGTTAGAGGATTTGAGCTATAAGGAGAGGTTGAATAGGCTCGGGCTGTTTTCCCTGGAGCATTGTTGCTGAGGGGTTACCTTATAGAGGTTCATAAAATCATGAGGGGCATGGATAGGATAAACAGACAAAGTCTTTTCCCTGCGTCCAAAACTAGAAGGCATAGGTTTAGGGTGAGAGGGGAAAGATATAAAAGAGACCTAAGGGGCAACTTTTTCACTCAGAGGGTGGTACATGTATGGAATGAGCTGCCAGAGGAAGTGGTGGTGGCTGGTACAATTGCAACATTTAAAAGGCATTTGGATGGGTACATGAACAGGAAGGGTTTGGAGGGATATGAGCCAAGTGCTGGCAGGTGGAACTAGATTGGGTTGGGATATCTGGTTGGCATGGATGGGTTGGACTGAAGGGTCTGTTTCTGTGCTGTACATCTCTATGACTCTATGACTTTTTGGCAAATTTCTGTTTAAATGCAAGCCTGTAATATTTTCTTGTGCATGTATCTCGACAAAATGGAAAGTGTAGCTCAAACAATGTTCGGAAAGATGGGCAGAAGAATGGACTAACATGCAATTAGTTGCATTGAGTCTTGAGCACAAATACTCCATGGAGTACTGGCATTTATGCTTCTCTTGTGTCTGTTTTTAATTGTCTTCTTTAAAATCTGTCAACATACCTGTGTATTCATTTCTTCCTCATGTGCTTACCTGACTTTCCCTTCAAAGTATCTATGCCATTTACCTCAATTACTATCTTTGGTAGCAATTTCCACATTATTGCCATTCTTTGGTGAAGCAGGCATTTCCTGAATTCTCTATGTCCTTATTAGTAAAAATCTTACATTGATTTCCCCCAGTCTCGAGCTTCTCATAACTGGAAACGTTTTTCCCATATCTATTCCATCAAATACTTTTGTAATCTAAAAGAACTATTTAAGATCACCCTTCAGCTTTTTTTTTCTCAAGATTGGGCCTTTTTTCTGATATTTGTAATTCTTCCATCTTCTTTCGTGCTTCCACATTATTTATGTGTGGGCCAAAACTAAGTACAATATCCAAGTGCAGTCCAGCCAAGATTCTACAGACTTCCTTTGTTTTCCAATTCTGTGGCAGTGTTGATCTGCCTAAGGGCAGGTCTCCTGCTTATTTCTCCAAGCTCTGTGGTCTTGCACTTTTAACTTCACTTGATGGTGGAAGTCTTCCATTTTCAATTTCAAGTTGTCTAACAATTATCATTCTCTTTCTCCCCTTGGTCTCTATCCTTCTAGTCTTCCTTCAACAAGCTCTCATGCCTTCAAGTATTCCTAATCCAAACTTGTTGCCTTTTCTTAAAACCAGGTTTGAGTGATCTTTCTTCTTTCACTTCCTGAGGTAATATTCATTCCTCTTGCCTTCAGTCCAAGCGATCCACTCCATTCATCTCCAGAATCACATTTCACACTTTTCACATCAATAGATATTCATTTTTCTCAAGGCCCATGTTTCAGTTCCACATTCAAATCCTTCAGAAATGAATTTCTGTGTTTGGCTTGTTTTTGTTTCAAAGTGTTATTAAAATGATTTGCATTAATATAGTACATTCTATGTACTCAGGATGTTCAAAACAGCTTGTGATGATGTTACTCCTTTAACAAGGTTAGGTTGTCCTTGAATTTTTTTTTCAGGACGTCATAAAGAGACAGGCTACAAAATGTCTGGGGTTGATCAACTTGAGGAAGCTTCCAAGTTTTAAAAGAAACACTTGTACAATGAAAGGGGAGTGGCTTGTTCTCCCTGCTCTGCTTGCCTGTAGTTTGGTTTGGGTTCAGAGCTGCTAGGCAGTCAGTTTGAGGCTGCTGGTCAAAGAAACAGCCCCATGAAAGAAGGTGTTCCGTGCTGAATCTCTCTGCCATCTCTCTCTCTCTCTGCCATCTCTCCTATAAGACAGTGAGTTTGATTTTACCTTTTTTGCCAAGGAGTGTTTATGGGGATTGTTGCAGGAATTTGGAACAGCATCATGAAGATGACGAGTCTGTTGGGTTTTTGAATAGATTAAGTTATATTCTATATTCTGTTTTCTTTTGTTTGCGTTTCATTCGGTAATCTTGCAAATAAATTCTGTTTTGTTTAAAACTAAGTGGATGGGCCAGCTGCATCACTCCTGGAATATCCACCTTACACCTGCTTAAAACAACTCGCAAAGTTAGGGTCCGGGCTACTTTCTTGAAATGTGTTGAGGGAGTCTGGCCTGGTACATAACAAGCTAATAAAGTGCCTTTGAATTGTAGTTATTGTTATAGAATTTGAAGTTACAATGTTGTAGCTATTGTGTGATTTGTTAACAATAATCAGTGCATGTTAGAAAACGATGTGGTCGATTTAAGATTTTATAGGCGCTAACCAGTCTATCTATATGCATGTAGAGCTGGTTATCACAGATTACAGTTTCTTTTTCAGGCTTTCCCACACTCAGCCATGTCGAAGTGGGACTGAGAATATGCCATGAATGAAGAAAAAGAGCTCTTATTTGAAATGAAAGATTAGGAACATGGGGACATAGGAACGTAGGCCATTCAACCCCTCGAGTCTGTTCCGCCAGTTAATGAGAAATGGCTGCTCTGTGACCTAACTCCATGAAACTGCTTTTGGCTCATATCCGTTAAAACCTCTGCTTGACAAAGAATTATCAGTCTCAGATTTAAAACTAACTTCAGTCAACTTCTGCGATGAAATATAATTAATTGCTACAAATTAATTAAGTGTTGTTCATTGCATTAAATCTATTTCATACACAGCTATGATGTATTTGGTGTCCTTCAAAAGAAACTAGAGTGGTTAGGCCATGTGCTTGCTTCCTGTGCAATAAAACAGAGCACATAACAATTGCCTGTGTATATCTAAGTATGAACATTCACTACAAAGGACAGAACATTCTTCTCAATTCTTTTGGGATTTGAGTCTCACTGGCAAGACCATCCTAATGCTCTTGAACTGAGTTACTTATTAAGTTGTTTCAGAGAGCAGTTAAGAGTAAAGCACATTGCTATGGAGCTAAAGTCCCTTGTGGGCCCAACTAATTGAAAATGGCAGATTTCCTTCCCTAAAGGATATTAGTGTACCAGGTGCATTTTAATGATACCCAATGATAGTTGTCATGGTTACAATTACTAAAGCCAGCTTTATATTTCAGACTTTATTAACTTATTTGAAATTTTACTAACTGTCATGGGGGGGCATGTTCCCAGAGTATTATTCTCGTCCAGTGACATTATCATTATGTGACCACCTTCTCATGAATAAGGTAGAATATCTGACAAATCTTTGTCAGTTTGGCAGAAATGTTGCACCAAGAGAGTAGTTTTCATCAGCTGCGCCACAGTTCATCTCTTGGATTGAACTGTTGAATGAGATGGTACCTGTAACCAATAAACCTTCTCATTTCACGCAGGGCTACATTAATTTTATGGTTTCTTTCAGTTTATCAAGTAACGGGAGCCTCTTCTGATCTCTATTATTTTTCAGAAGAAGAAAAGTCAAATCTGATTGTAAAGCAGAATTAGAAGGAATAAATAGATTACTGACACAATTCAGAGCATTCTTGGATTTCATTGAACATTATAATTTTGCCATGTTCCTGATTGATCTGAAACTTTGCAGTATTTGTTTTGTTCTCCAGGTTGATGATGAATTTGTTTCTGTGTGGACCATCATCAAAAGGAGATCAGATGAGTGGCAACACCAAAGCAAGCTTACAATTAACTAAAACAATAAAACCCAGAACTCAGAAGTCACAGCTGGGAGGCAAAACCTTAATGTTTGATTGCTTAGATCTCCAGAAATGGTTGGGATTTAATGTCTTAAACAAGAAAATATTGATTTAAATCCAATCAAATTGGAGCATGCTGCAGTGAGGAAGATGAACCAGGCAGTACTAATTTGATCAGTTATGTGGCGAAGCTGTGGTTACTTTGTAAAGAAGAAATGACAGCTTGTGTGGCAAAGTTGATTCTTTAAGGAGACCATAATGGTTGTGACAGCATTTTTTTAATGGTATTGTCTGAGATTGAGTAACAGCCAAGCAAAACATGAGGCAAGTACCTGTCAACTAGTGTGAACAGAAAATCTTTCACCATTGATTACTGATGTTAGTGTCAGAATGAAGCTGAGTCATTGTGTGCTTCATGTATGGAAACATTGTTTAACTGGGTGGGTATCAATACAACTGTTGAAATATAAAGAGGTGGAACGTAATACTCTTCAATCTTTAAAACAAACCAATACAAACACCTTCTGGGGAAATAGCTTTCAGGCTATGTCTTCTGCTTCCATCTTTCCCTTTGTCACCTTATAGCCATGTCATCAGTCAAGTACTAGAGGTACAAAGCTCTGGAATTCACTCCCCAAATCCCTCAGTTATTCCCTCTCTGCCCTCCCTTGACCTTTCTTAAAATGTATTTGTTAATTAAACTATTCATTACTTTTATTCATAGGTCCTTTTTTTAGCTCAGTTCCAATTTTTATTTTGAATTGGAATGTTGCCATAAATTCAGCCCACTTCACCCCTGCTGGCTCATCAGTAGAAATACAGGGCAGAATCTTCCGAGGCTCTGAATGATATGGGCAGCGCTGGAAAGTTGGGAAAATCATGTGAGATGACCCAAGAGGAACTTCTTGAGGTAAAGGGGAGAAATGGCCAATTTTCCAACAAAGTGTTGAATGGTGAGATGGATTTCTCACCAGTGAATGGTGAAAGGTCTTTTAGGTAGATTTTAATACATTATCACGTTATTATTATCTAATCACACCTTATTAATAAGCAGTCTCCGATTTTCCCACTCGGAGGATAGAAACCAGACGGTGACAATTCCTGATGTGAAGTCAGAGTAGATACCTGCTGAATCCAGTTTGCTGCAAGCTGCTCTGGATATCTATCATGGGCACTAGACACCAACATCTAAGGGCATGTTCCATGGGCAGTGATCATACACCCACCCACCATCACCGGACTTCAGCATTTGACATGACCACCATCACCGCATCTTCATGTCACGTCTCTAATCCTCTGGTAACATGATCCCCCATTTCAATGTTGCACTTAGGAGTGTAATGGCATCTTCCAGTGGATTGCTGCTGCTAGGGCACTTAATGCACAGAGATAGGCACCCAGCTCATCAATTCAACCAGGCTGCATCAAAGAACAACTCACTCGCTCTCTTAGTGCCCGTTCATTTTGTGTCAAATTTGATGCTCACAGTATTTGTGCCTTGCTTTGCCTTGTCTTTTTGAACATTACACACTCAGCCAGATCTTAAAACTTCACAGTACTTCTCAGTTGCCTTGCTGCGTAATGCAGACATATAGTCAGGCAGTCTGTCTTGGCTATTGGCACCCATGAGTTCAGAGGGTTGCTATATGCCTTTCACATTGCTACATCAATCTCACACCGGCTCCATGTGCCAGCAGTGCATATGGCAAACACACTGCTTGTGCATCAACCCAATGACCATATCTCAAAGTCTAAGGGGAGTGGTCCTCAGTTAAGACAATGTGGGGCTGCTGTTGGTCAGTGTGTTCCAGTAAAATCAGTCAAGTGCATCAGCTGATTTCAGTCCTTGGTTGACCACTAGTGGCAGTCAGGCTCTGGGAGTCAGCAGCACTACAGGTTGGGCAGTGGGCTTTAGTTAGTCCTGCAGATCCAATGGATTCAGTCAGGGGATTGGTACTACATCAGCTAGGGAGCTGCACGGGTATCAGTCAGGGGCATGGTCACCCATCAGTTAGGGCTGTCCGTTGAAATCAGTCAGGAGGTTGGGCCACGGTCACTCCAGGAAGTTATCAGAGGTAACTGAGAAGTTTAGGAATTCAAATCAGGAGATTGGAGGCAACAAGTTGGGAGGCAGAGGGCAGAAAACTTGTGAAGGGGAAAAATGCAATGTGTAAGGGAGGGGAGACAACACTGGATGATAATTGAAAGACATGGGATACTGCAGGATGGGATTATTGACAGATACCTACCCAATGGATTCTATGTGGGGACTGTGCAGCACAACAGTTGCCATGACTAAACTGCAGGGCCAAAGCTCAGAAAGTAACTTTGAAAACTGAGGAGATCTTTCCAATTGGTATGTGAAGGATCAGTATTGGTGGGCTGGCCAGGGATATCAGGATTAAAGGGGCACAAAGGTACTGCCTTCATTACCAGACTGAACATGAAACTCACTGTCCCAAGTGCAATCTGCATTGCCTTCCATAAGGACATGCCTCCTAAATGGGCAATAATGAACATTGCAAGTGGAAAATGGTTACAACCACAAGTAGAGTGGGCAGAGTTTTAGTTCTGTTTCTGTTTGAGCTGATGGACGCTGGGGAAGGAGTAGCACTGACAAGGCTGTGTGGCTTTGTTAATAAACAGAGCATGATGATTGTGCACTGGCCTGCACAATGAAGTGTCGGCCATGCTCTCATATGTCCTGAGATGCATGGTTGGTTTGTGGTAGCTCTCCCACAATGTACCCAGTGAGGAGTAACTCCAGGCTCCCAATATTTGACCAGGCCGAGCAATGGCAAATACTTCTGCCAACAGTGAATAGGAATGCATGATACAGGGGCATGGTGCAAACTGAATGAGGTTTGGAAGACAGTGAGAAAATTTATTGGGCCTGGCAGAGAGCTAACCTCTATGGAACTCACCAAAAATGACACTCAGCTGTTTGCTGGTGAAGGTTCA
Source organism: Chiloscyllium punctatum (assembly GCF_047496795.1). Taxonomy (NCBI): domain Eukaryota; kingdom Metazoa; phylum Chordata; class Chondrichthyes; order Orectolobiformes; family Hemiscylliidae; genus Chiloscyllium; species Chiloscyllium punctatum. The sequence continues at coordinate 21,051,731 of NC_092764.1, forward strand.
GCCTTTAGAATTAATCCCACTCCCTTTTTTTCCTCTTCCATCCCTCTCTTCCCAGAGGTTCATTTTTCTTTCTTCCAAGAGTTGTTTAATTCCCTTTCAAGCATTATTTTTAAAGCTGCTTCCGCTATCCTTTCAGGAAGTGCATTTCAGGTCACAGCAGTGCCTTTGTATTATTGGTGACAGCTAATGAGTCTTGCTTACTTGATCAAAAACTGGTTATTATTTTGAATACCACTGCCAGATCTCCTCTTAAGCCACTCTTCTCTCAGAAGAACAACCCACATATCCAGTATCTCCAAACAGCTTTCGTCCCTCATAATCCCTGACACATTCCAGTGTATTCCTTCGACACCCTCTCTGAGATCTGACATTCTTTTTAAAGTGTATGTCCACAATTAATGACAAGACTGCAGCTGTGGTCTAAGCTGTGTTTTATAACAGTTTAGTACAACTTCTTTGTTCCTATAGTCTGTGCCTCTGCTCATCAAACCAAAGACTGTTATGCTTTTTTTAAACAGCATTTTCATCGTCAGATACTTCTGTTCCTGTAACCCTTTTAAAATTCAACAATTTGGTTTTTAATTCTTCTCCTCATTCTTCCCATCAAAACATCTGACTTCACACTCCTCTGAACTAAATTTCTTGCGTGATGTGCCTGCTCCATAATCAACCTACATTGGTCCTCCTGACTCCTCACTATTCTTCTCATTGCTCAGCCCTTTCCTGAATCCTATGCCATTCAGAAACTTTCAAGTTATGTGTTGTTTGCAGACCAATAATCATACATCAAAGAGAATAGTGTCCTCATGCCAGTACCTCGAGCTCACCCTTGTATAACTTCCTCTTTGAAAAGCAAAGATTCTCCAATATTCCCTGCTTTGTGCCACTTAGTCAATTTCATGCTCACACGACCACTGATCCTTTAATCCCATAGGCTCTAGTTTTCATAAAAGGTTTATTTTGTAGTTTTATCCTACGGTTTTTAGAAGTCTGTATTTTTATCAAACTGTAATCATTTTTGGATGTACGTTTGCTCACTGAGCTGGAAGATACATTTCCAGATGTTTCATCACCCTGCTATGTAACATCTTCATAGACCCTCCAGGTAATCATTTTTCTTACACTCACTTGTGGGAAGTGGGCATCGCTGGCTGACCAGTATTTATTGCTCATCCCAAGTTGCCCTTGAGAAGGTGATGATGAGCTTCTTGAACTACTGCAGTCCATGTGCTGTAGGTTGACCCACAATGCCCTGAGGGACAGAATTCCAGGATTTTGACTCAGTGACCATTGAAGGAAGAGCAATAGATTTCCAAGCCAGGACAGTGAGTGACTTAGAGAACTAGCAAATGGGGTCTTCCCATGTATCTGCTGCCCCTGTCCTTCTGGATGGAAGTGGTCATGGGTTTGGAAGGTGTTGACAAATGATCTTTGGTGAAGTTCTGCAGTGCATCTTGTAAATACTACACAATGCTGCTACTAAGCATCAGAGGTGGAGTAACTGAATGTTTGTGGATGTGGTGCCAATCATATGGGTTGTTTTGTCTTGGATGGTGTCAGGCTTCTTGAGTTTTGTTGGAGTTGCACCCCTCCAGGCAGGTGGGGAGTATTCCATCAGATTCCCGATTTGTGACTCATAGGGAGTGGACAGGCTCTGGGGAGTCAGATGGTGAATTACTTGTCATAGTATTCCTAGCCTCTAACCTGCTTTTGCAGCCACTGTATTTATGTGGCAAAACTGGTGAGTTTCTGGTCAATGGTAACCCCCAGGATGTTGATAGTGGGAGATTCAGCGATGGTAACACCATTGAAAGTCAAGGGTCGGTGGTTAGATTGTCTCTAATTGGAGATGCTCATTGCCTGGCATTTGTGTGGCTGGAATGTTACTTGTTCAGATCTTGTTGCATTTGAACATGAACTGTTTCGGTATCTGAGGAGTAATGAATGGTGCTGAACATTGTGCAATCATCGGTGAACATTCCCACTTCTGACTTTATGATGGAGGAATGGTCATTAATGAAGCAGCAGAAGACGACCAGACCTAGGTCTGTACCCTGAGGAACTCCTGCAGATGACCTGGAGCTGAGATGACTGACCTCCCCTAACCACAACCACCTTCCTATGTGCCAGGTATGGAGAGTTTGCCCCTGATACCCATTGATTCCAGTTTTGCTACGGCTCTTTGATAATACACTCAGTCAAATGCGTGCTTGATGTGAAGGACTGTGGCTCTAACTTCACCTCTGGAATTCAGCTCTTTTGTTCATGTTTGAACCGAGGCTGCAAGGAGTTGAGTGGCCCTGTCACAGAGCAGGTTATTGCTGAGCAGTTGCTTTCTGATTTCATTTTTAAGGCCTTTTTACATGACTTTACTGATGATCGAGAGCAGACTGATGAGGCGATAATTGACTAGGTTGGATTTGACCTGCCTTTTGTGTTACAGGACATACGTGGGAATTTTCCACATTGTCAGGTTGATGCCAGTGTTGTAGCAGTACTGGAAGAGTTTGGCTGGGAGAATGGCAAGTTCTGGAGCACAAAAGTTCAGTACCATTACCAGAATTTTGTCAGTGCCCGCAACTTTTCCAGTATTCAGTTTCTCCAACCCTTCCATGCTACCATATGAATGCAATTGAGTGAAGACTGGTAACTGTGATACTGGGGACCTCTGGAGGAGGCTGAGATGGATCATTCACTCCGCATCCCTGGCCGAAGATTGCTGAGAATACTTCAGCCTTATCTATGGCACCGATGTGTTGGGCTATTCAATCATTGAGGATGGGGATATTTGTGGAGTGTCTTCTTGCAATGAGTTGTTTAATTGTCCACCACCATTCACAACCATATATAACACGATTGCAGAGTTTACATCTGTACCCTTAGTTATGGGGTCGCTTCGCTCTATCAGATTAGATTACTTATAGTGTGGAAACAGGCCCTTCGGCCCAACAAGTCCACACCGACCCGCCGAAGCGCACCCACCCATACCCCTTCCCCGACATTTACCCCTACATCTAACACTATGGGCAATTTAGCGTGGCCAATTCACCTAACCTGCACATTTTTGGACTGTGGGAGGAAACCGGAGCACCCGGAGAAAACCCACGCAGACACGGGGAGAATGTGCAAACTCCATACAGTTAGTCGCCTGAGGCGGGAATTGAACCCGGGTCTCTGGCGCTGTGAGGCAGCAGTGCTAACCACTGTGCCACCGTGCCGCCCACAGTGCAGCTTATCCTATTTGTTAGCTTCACCAGGTTGCCATCTTATTTTTAGTTATGCCTGGTGCTGTTCCTGTCATGCCCTCCCACAATCTCCTTTGAATCAGGGTTGATCCCCTGGCTTGATGGTAATGGCTGAATGGTAATGGGGGTATGCCAGGCAATGAGGTTACAAATTGTGCCAGAAAACAATTCTGCTGCTGTTGATGGCCCAACAGCACTTCATGGATGTCCAGGTTTAAGCTACTGAATCTGTTTGAAGTCTGTCTCATTTAGCATAGTGATAGTGCCACACAACACGATGGAGGTTATTCTCAATGTGAAGGCAGGACTTTGTCTCCACAAGGAGCGTACTGTGATCAGTCTTACTGATACTGTCATGGACAGATACACCTGCAGCCGGCAGACTTGCAAGGATAAGGTCAAGAATGTTTTTCCCTCTTGTTGGTTCCCTCACTATCTGCTGCAGTTGCAATTGAGCAGCTATGTCCTTTAGCACCCAACTAGTATGAGCAGTAGTGCTGCTGCAAGCCACTATTAGACATTAAAACCCAGTGTACACTTTGTACACGTGTCATCCTCAATGCTTCATCCAAGTGTTGTTCAACGTGGAGGAGTATCTATTCATCAGCTGAGGGAGGATGGTACATGGTAACCAGTAGGAGATTTCCTTGACTATTTTCAACCTGAAGCTGTGAGATGTCATGGTGTTCAGAGTCATAGTTGAGGACTCCCAGGGCAACTCCCTCCCATCTGTCCACCACTGTGCTACCACCTCTTCTTGGTCTGTCCTGCTGGTGGGACAGGGTATGATTCCATGAGTGTGACTATGTCAGATTGTTACTTGACTAGTTTGCCAGACACTTCTCCCAATTTTGGCATTCGCTTCCACATGTTAGTACGGAGGACTTTGCACTATCATCAGGAATGTTTCTGCCATTGTCTTTTCCCATGCCTTGGTCGATGCCAGGTGACTTTGTCACAATTGATACAACTGACTTGCTTGCTAGGCCATTTTAGAGGACAGTTGGAAGTCAACCACATTGCTGTGTGTTGGCCAAACCAGGTGAGAATGGCAGATTTCCATTTCTGAAGGACAGAGTGAACCAGGTGGGCTTTTTCAATAACTGGCAGAGGTTTCATGGTTATTAATTGATTCTTAATTCCGGATGTTTTCTTTTGAATGCAAATTCCACTATCTGCCATTGTGGGATTTGAACCTGAGTCCTGAGAACATTAGCTGAGATTCTGGATTAATAGTCTTATGTATTAATAGATGCCAGTAGATCATCACCAGTTAGAATCCCTACAGCCCAACAAGTCCACACCGACCCTCCGAAGAGTAACGTAGCCAGACCCATTCCCTTATCCTATTACTCTACATCTACACCTAATGAATGCACATAACCTAAACATCTTTAAATACTATGGGCAACTTAGTATGGCCAATTCACCTAAACTGCATATCTTTGGATTGTTGGATGAAATCGGAACACCTGGAAGAAACCCATGCAGACACGGGAAGAATGTGTAAACTCCACGCACAGCTCTTGAATATTGAGCAAAAGCCACATTTTGATGAGATATTCATACTTGCATTCATCAGGACCATTCACAAGAATACAAATTAAAAAGGAAAACTAATTGCATGAGGGACAATTGCTTATTGATTGGCAAGCAGACTGTGATTGGTTGATGTTTTGCCATGAAGAATGGATGTATTGATGGTAGTTGACTGCTAATAGCCAGGCATTATTATATTTTAAAGAAGCAGACTGAATTGAAACTCTCCAGCTGTCTAGCACTTCCCATATATAAGGAAAATGTTCAATTTTTGAAAAAACCTCCATGATCTCAAGCTTTACTTCTTGCAGTTACAAATATATTTCATCCAGACCAAGTCATACAGTCACAGAGTCATAAAGATGTACAGCACAGAAACAAACCCTACAGTCCAATTTGTCCATGCTGACCTGATATCTCAACCCAATCTAGTCCAACCTGTCAGTACCTAGTCCATATTCCTTCAAATCCTTCCTATTTATATGCCCATCCAGATGTTTTTTAAATGTTGTAACTATACCAGCCTCCACCACTTCCTCTGGCAGCTTATTTCATACCCGTACCACCTCCTGCGTGAAAAAGTTGCCCCTTAGGTCTCTTTCATATCTTTCCCCTCTCACTCTAAACCTCTGCCCTGTTCTGGACTTCCCCACCCCAGGGAAAATACTTTATATATTTATCCAATTCACGTCCCTCATGATTTTATAGACCTCTATAAGGTCACCCCTCAGCCTCTGACGCTCCAGGGAAAACAGCCCCAGCCTGTTCAGCCTCTCCCTATAACTCAAGTCCTTCAACCCTGGCAAATCCTTGTAAATCTTTTCAGAACCCTTTCAAGTTTCACAACATCTTTCCAATAGGAAGGAGACCAAAATTGCACACAATATTCCAACAGTGGCCTACCAATGTCCTGTAAAGCTGCAACATAACCTCCCAACTCCTGTACTGAATACTCTGACTAATAAAAGAAAGCATACCAAACGCCTTCTTCACTATCCTAACTACCTGTGACTCCACTTTCAAGGAGCTATGAACATGCACTCCAAGGTCTCTTTGTTCAGCAACACTCCCTAGGACCTTGCCATTAAGTGTATAAGTCCTGCTAAGATTTGCTTTCCCAAAATGTAGCACTTCGCATTTATCTAAATTAAACTCCATCTGCCACTCCTCAGCCTATTGGTCCATCTGGTCCAGATCCTGTTGTAATCTGAGGTAACTTTCTTAGCTGTCCACTACACCTCCAATTTTGGTGTCATTTGCAAACAAGTTATTTTGAGTATGACCAACCTGTTACGGTCATTCATTTAATCTATTTTCAATCTATCCAATAACACTCCAACATTGTTCTTTAACTTTCTTTGCATTGCAGTGAGGGATGCACAATGGCTCAATGGTTAGCACTGCTGCTTTGTAGCACCGGGGTCCTGAGTTTGTTTCCACCCTCAGGCAACAGTCTGTGTGGAGATTGCACATTCTCCCCATGTCTGAGTTGGTTTCCTTTGGGTGCTCTGGTTTCCTCCCACAGTCCAAAGTTGTGCAATTAGGTGGATTGGCTGTGCTAAATTGCTCACAGTATCGAGGAATGTGTCGGCTTGTTGATTTGGCCATGGGAAAGGCAGGGTTACAGGGGTGGGTCTGGATGGGATGCTTTTCGGAGCATCAGTGTGAACTCAAATTGCCTGTGTCCACACTTATGGAATTCTATGATTGTGGCAGCATCCTTCTCTCTATTGAATGCAGATATAGAACATTCATTTAGAAACTCAATGATAAAGTCTGCCTTGACAAAATTATCTCTTCTTTGATCCTGAATTAACTACAGTCCTTTTAATTTTTATATTGTTATGAATTTCTTCACTGGTGTTTAATTTATGCTTCAAGAATCAGTACATTGTGAATATCACAAAATCAGGAGCACAGACTGTGCTGCTATATTTCCCTGTTCTAAAATGTTCATTATATTTCTTATTACCCAGGGTGAAGAGACGGAACCTGTTGCAAGTGTTTCTATTAATCAGGACAGTGCATTGGTCATAAAAGAAGAGTGTATTCAGTGAGTGTGTGTGTATGTATCTGTCTGTGTGAGAGAGAGAGAGAGTTAGGCTGGTCTACTGTTAGTTGTTCTGCTAAAGGCAGTTACAGGTTGGTTCTATGAAGTTGATGCTCATGTATGTCCTAGTGAATTGAGTAGCTCTGTGAAGTGAAGGTTCAGGGAAGTCCCAGGAGTAATGAAAGGTGCAAAATATGCTGTGTGTCACTAAAATTTCAATGCTCCGGAGAGTGGGGCCTTAAAACCCAAATGGTGCAATATTAGAGTGCAGGAAATATATTCAGTGGCAGCATTAATTTGGTGAAGTTTACTGTTTTTGAAAAGCAGGAGTTATGCCTGTCAGTAAGTGCCAAATTGCAGTTTCTGGGAATCCAGCAGAGCATCGTCCCAGGAGAGGAAGGTGAGCCACCAAAACCTGCGTCATTGAGGCTGTCCATGAAGGCGGGGCCATGAAGAAAGTTCAAGGCAAATTGGTTGCAAGTGAAGAATAGTAATTCTTCCAGATGTTTAACCGTTGTAAAACTGTATCTTCTTATTTTTCTGTATTTTTGAATGTGAACTGAACTGGGAAACGGACTATTTTAAAAACCAAGGGTAGTGGAAAGGATTGTTACATTTTTTTAAAAGCCAGTTACCAACATTCATTGTAAGTGTTTTTGGACTTCAGGAAAGGAAGGTAGTGTCTTTTTTCTTGAAGTAAGTATGTTGCAAGCCTGAAGAAAGCATGTTTATTTTCCCTCATTAGTTACAGTAAACTGTGTTTTTTAACAAACACGTCAGAGACATTTTAAGTGTGGACAGTCACCCTGTGCCTTCAGCAACCAAAAGGATATTTCTGGTGATCCCAATGGATAGGAACATTCCCAATGTTTCCCTCTGCCCATGATACTCATGCATTGTTTTCGATCTGTTTGTGTAAGCTTGTGGGGGACATATATAAGGGATTTATGTTTTAACTAATAAATTGATATGTCATTGGTTCATAATTGTTTATCTGTATCTAGAATCAATTAATTTATAATGAATTATAATTCTTGTTTTAGCACAGAAATCTGATCCATACTTTCTGTCAGTCTGAGACTATAAGACAGGTAAATTGTAGCGTTGTGTATACTTTTATAGAACCTTTAAATTTTATGACAACTTGGTGAAGAAGAGTATGCCACACTTGAAATGTTAACTCTATTTCTCTCTCTACAGCTGTCCTGTGACCTCCTGGGTTTCTGCACCATTCTCTATATTTGTTTCATTTACGAATACTCTTTATTTCCTGCCAGCCAACCAATCTTCAATCCATGCTAATATATTACCCTGTACACCTTTGATATGGCAACTTTATTAAATTATTTCCTGAAATTCAATTTACATGCTATGGTTTATCCATAGCCTCCTTTGTTACTGCTCCAAAGAATTCTTAGAAGGTGACTTCACTTTGGCAGAACCATGCTGATTCTTCCAATTACCTTGTGCTTTTCTAAGTATGCAACTGTAGTATCTTTATAAATTGATTAACATCATATAGTCATAGAGTCATGCAGCACAGAAACAGACCCTTCGGTCCAACTTGTCCATGCTGACCAAATTTCCCAAGCTAAACTAGTCCCACTTGCCTGCATTTAGCCCATATCCCTCTAAAGCTTTCCTATTTATTTATCTGCCCAAATGTTATAACTGCACCTGCTTCTACCACTTCCTCTGACAGTTTATTTCACATATAAACCACTCTCTGTGTGAAGAAGGTGTCCCTCAGGACCATTTTAAATCTTTCTCCTTTCACTTTAAAAATATGCTCTCTAGTTTTGAAAACACCCCACACTAGGAAAAATACCTTTGCTATTCAGCTTATTTGTGCCCCTCATGATTTTCTAACCTCTTTAGTATCACCTGTCAACCCCCTACACTCCAGTGAAAAAAGACCCAGCTCATCCAGCCTCCCCTTATAACTCAAGTCCTTCTCTCCCAGCAACATTATTGTAGGTCTTTTCTGAACCTTTTCCAATTTAATAATATCCTTCCTATAATGAAGGAACCTGAACTGTACATTGTACTCCAAAAGTGGCCTCCTCAATGTCCTGTATAAAATGTTCTCCATGACCTACATTAAGCTGACTGACCAGTAATTTCCAGTTTCTGCCTCCCTCCTTTCTTGAATAGAAGGATTATTTTTTCCTGAGTTCCTCTTGAAGATCCTATGCCTGAAACACCAATTCTCCTGCTCCTCGGATGCTGCCTGAGCTGTTGTGCTTTTCCAGACTCTTGACTCTAATCTCCAGAATCTGCAGTCCTCACTTTCTCCTTACTTTGCTGCTGTCCAGTCCAATTGAACCTTTCCTGAAACTTGGAAAATTAACATCAAAGTGTCTACTACCTCATTAGTAACCTGTTTTGTGACTCTAACTGCAGTCTGAGTGGAATAATCTTTACGGCCTTTATCAGGTGAAGACAGAAGCCAGGCAGAACAGGAATTCTCATTTAAATGCCACAAGGATAATCTAGGACCCAATTAATAATAGAAATTGGGCTCTGATTGGGATAGTGTGAATGTGAATGCTAGCATAGGTATTAATCCAAAAGGAAATTTAGTGAGCTGAAAAATCCATTTCAACCCATGATTTGGAAGTGCCGGTATTGGACTGGGGTGTACAAAGTTTAAAATCACACAACACCAGGTTATAATTGGAAGCACTAGCTTTCGCAGTGCTGCTCCTTCATCAGGTGATTTCAACACAATTATCAATTAATTTTTTTTTCATTGCAATTTCCTCTTTCCAGCAGCAACAGTAGACATGAAATACATCAACATGGCACTTCCTCTAATCTGTTACTTACAAGAAAGGTTTGAGCTACAGGGAGAGGTTGAATAGAGTAGTGCTGTTTTCCCTGGAGCATCGGAGGCTGAGGGATGACCTCATAGAGATTTATAAAATCATGAGGGTCATGGATAGGATAAATAGACAAGTTATTTTCCCTGGCATGGGGGAATCCAGACCTAGAAGGCATAAGTTTAAGGTGAGAGGAGAAAGATATAAAAGAGACCTGAGGGGTAATGTTTTCATGCAGAGGGTGTGTATGGAATGAGCTGCCAGAGGAAGTGGTGGAGGCTGGTACAATTACAGCATTTAAAAGGCACCTTGATAGGTATATTAATAGGAAGGGTTCAGAGAGATATGGGCCAACTGCTGGAAAATGGGACTAGATTAGGTTAGAATAGCTGGTCAGCATGGACGAGTTGGACCAAAGGGTCTGTTTCTGTGCTGCACATCTCTATGACTCTAAAATGCCAAAATGGATTTGGGAGATGCTAGGAGGAATCTGAAGGAGACACTAAGTCAATGTAGATTCAGGGCACACATGGCTGGCTGTTTAAAAATGAACCATCTGATGGAGCCAGTTAGAGAGCTGGTTGGGTTTTCACCTGTGGTTCTATGATTTGTAAGCAAGCGCGATCAGAAAGTGGTAAATGGTGCAACCTCCCCAGGGTCTACTCAACTGGACACAGATGCTGAATCTAGGGTGGATCACTGAGACTGATAGAGGCAGAATTGCAACTTTGCAAGGTTCTTCCATGCATGCTCCCAACAGTGACAGAGATGGTGGATAGACAGTAGTGGTTTGGCATCCTCAAGAATTAAATGAATGACTGTAAAAACCTCCCCAATGGAGCTTGAAGCACTGTTCTCAATCAATTCTACACAGGGCATTGTCAGAAACAGGCAGGAGATGGCATTTATCATAATCAGGGTGATTGATAGCTTTTCTTAGCCCTTACAATACATTATCAATCTTCAGGCACCTCTCCAGTTCAGCTATCCAGAAAAAGTAATGAAACATCATACCTTAATGTTTCTGTAACCTACTCAGAGCTTCCCCACCATACGATGATCGATGTCTGTCGAATGAATTTCTGGCATCATTGCTAATTTGCCTTTTACTGAATTGGCCATGGGTCCAATAACCTACTTCTGGATGGTTTGTTTTACGTGCGGTGTCTTCCTGACTGGAGAGCTGGTACTTCTCCAGGGCAGGCCCACCAAACCCCTGATTCAAAGAGGCGGGGTCAGACCACCATCAAGCCTTTCCAAGGAGTCAAGACCCCAGTGGTCAAAGACTTGCCACTGGCCAATCAGAATTTGGCAGCTCATGCACTCATTAATGCCATCAAAGAAGCCTTTGCTGCTCCCAAAAGGGTTCAAGGGTTGTTTAAGGGGAGGGGGGGGGGGTGGAATTTATTATTTATTATTTCCTATTCGGTGGCATTTTTTATTGACAAGTTTATCCTGTTTGAATTTTGTGAGACCAGATATTTGAAAAGACAGCATCCTACCTATCACTCTGAATGCTATTAGCATGCATATCCATAACAGATGTTGTTTTAAACTTTGCCCTTTGGAAAGGCAGCTAGTTGATCTCAGAAAGCCAGGCACTGACACTTATGGGACACTGAAATAGACATGACCAGTTCACTATCGATTGGTAACTTACATGGCTATAATACCAAACTATATTGGTTTTGTCTCTGCACTAATGATCTTTCACTGTAAATTATCTTACACATGGACAATTTTTCTTCCAGTCATATTTATGTTTGCCCTGTGCAGTTTACTATAGTGTAATCATTAATACATCTATATGACTGTGTAAAGGCCTGGGAATGAAGGATATATCAATACCATATAATATCAGTCAAGTACATGTGCACTGTCCCTCTGTTGAACAACTGGGGTTATTGGAACAGAAATGTGGGCACGTGACTCAGTTTACCGGGGCTCAATTCCCCTGCAAGACAGTGAACTGGAGGTAGAGTTAACCCACCAGAGAGCCATGGAGTGGGATAAGTAGAGACTGAAGTTGCATGCCCTCTGAGATCAAAAATTGCTTAACTGGCTACAGACTCAGATTTTGAAGACCTGTGTGCACTCATCAATGTTGTACAGATTCAAGACCAGGCTCTTGAAGAAAAGATGACGAGGCAGAATTATGTTTGAATTGTGTTTGATTTACAGATTCACAGGAAGAGATGGGCCTGGAATGTCAACATCTTGAAGGAAATCCATGAGAAGCATTGAAGTGCCCAAGATGCTCAGGAGAGGAGGCTGGGAGGGTATTGGCACATCCAACAAAGGCCATAAAAACCAAGTTACAGAAAGGAGATTGAAGTGGGTCACCACAGGAAAGAAGAATGGAAGAAGACAAATAGATGGATGACAAATAGATCCAAGAGGATCTGAAGAAGAAGCCCTGCAATAGTAAGTGGACACCTGAGAAAGTTGGGGGTAAATGGAAGAACTGCAAAGCGGGAAATGGGAGAGGGAAAAAAAAGAATAACAGTCAACTGAAGGTGTCACAAGGAAGTCAAATCGGGTTTGTTTGGCTGAATTTCTCTTGCCATTCATGTTCAATTTCACACACCAACAGAATGAAACCTGGGGTTGTTAAGGAATATAAAAAAACATATGCTTTTTTGAAAAGCTAATTGTTTTCAGGCGTTGTGGCTGGCAGAACAGGAAATCCAATTAACAGCAGCTGTTGTGGTGAGTTAGAAGGTAAAATTACATTGAACATTACGTAGGAAGTGTATGTGGTGCATCGACAGAAGAGGATTATAAATGGAAAAGTAGCTACAATAATTGCACATTTCTCTGACTTCATGTGCATTGAATTTTGGTAGATGTTCTATTTTATTACATTGTTATTTGAAAATGATTTTGTATAAATTTGGTTGGCACATTTTCAATTTGTAAAGGGGATTGATTCCATTGCATTCTTCACTCAACAGACATGGAATAAGGCCAATAAAGGAACTTGTGTTTTACAGTATAAGACCATAAGATACAGGAGCAGAATTAAGACATCTGGCCCATTGAGTCTGCTCTGCCATTCGATCCTGGCTGACACATTTCTCAACCCCATTCTCCTGTCTTCTCCCCGTTCCCTTGATCCTCTTACTAATCAAAAACTATCTACCTCTATCATAAATGCAGACAATGACTTGGTCTCCACAGCCTTCTGTGGCAATGGGCCACAGGTTCACTACAGGTTCAACCCTCTGGCTGAAGAAATTCCTCCTCAACACAGTTCTAAAGGGTTGTCCCTTCACTCTGAGGCTGTGCCTTTGGGTCTTGTCTATCCTACTAATGGAAACATCTTCTCCACATCCACTGTATCCAGGCATCTAAGTATTCTGTAAATCTCCATCAGATTCCCTCCCTCACCCTTCTAAACTGCATCAAGTACCCAGAGTCCTTAACCACTCATCATGTGACAAGCCATTCATCCAAGGGATCATTCTGTCAACCTCCTATGGAGCCTCTTCAAACTCAGCGCATCCTTCCTTAGATGTGGGCCCAAAACTGTTCACATGGTCTGACCAGAGCATTATACAGCCTCAGCAGATCATCTCTGGCTTTGCATTCTAGCCCGCTTTAAATGAATGCTTGCATTGCATTTGCCTTCCTGACTACCAACTAAACCTATATGCTAACCTTTTTAAAAAATCCTGAATTAGGACTACCAAGTCTTTTGTGCTTTAGATTTCTGAAGCCTTTCCCCATTTACAAAATAAACTATTGAAAATTGCTTTGATTCCAGAATATTTGATCATTATTAAAGCTTATTATAGGGCTAAAAATCTACATATACCTGATTACAGCCGTCATATTTTTAACTCCATACAAATAAGCTCCAGAAATTGCTGTTTGATTTATTCTACAAGAATGATGTATTTAGTCTCACCAGTACTATCAGTGGAATATCCATGCTATATTATATATAGATATTGTAACAGACAGAATGAATGCATTTCTTATTCATGTCCATGTTTAGTATACTTACATATAAGACAAGCATATGCCCTGACTGATTGCCCTGAAAGACAAATAAGTGCCCTGCCCAATTAAATTAATCCAGCCGCAAGCTTTCTGTGAGTTTTAAAATAAATAGGATTATTTATTATCACGTGCTCACCCCAGGTTTTCAAAGTGTAATTTCTCACTCATCTCACATACACACAAAGATTAGATAAAGGTGAAGATTTTTAAAAAGCTAGTTACAGCTTGTAAGTCTTTGTGTAATTCCTGGCAGACTTGGAGTTTCGCAGATGAGGTAGTTCTTTAAAGTGAAAGTCTTATGAAACAAAGGATTTTTGTAAACGGTGAGTGTTTGTTTGGCTAAATTTCCAAGAATTCGGTTCCCAGGTAAATAAATTTTAGTACAGGGTGGGGCCAGTCCATCTCTCAGCTTGGGTATGTCACTTTCAAGATATTACTAATTATTACCTTGGCTGCTTGAATGACTTATAGTTAGGTTGATGCATTCAGTGGAACTCTCCTTTGTCTGTGAGCAGCTTCTGGTGAATTCAAAAGCACACAAAAAATGATTTGATCAACATGTGACTTCCATACGTTCAAATTCCTTCTTCTAAATAAAGAACAATGTGTATTTCTGTTCCGATCATTCTGTTATGTTATTGACACTGTAAAAGTCAGCCACCATAGTACAATGGAAAGTCAATGGATTACATTCACCTTCATGAAATACACAGTGTGCATTTCCTGCTGCCAATGTGGGGCTGATTTATATTTTCATCGGATTATTTGTGGAAGTTATTAAAACTTAAAGTTCTGCTCTTTGCTCTCTTTACCTACTGAAGGCTTTGATTTATTTTTGTGGTAGATTTCCCTGGACACCCTTCAGCCCCTCTCTCTCTGGTACCTTGTCGGAATGGACAGTCGTGAATCTGAGCATTACATTTCAATGTACTATCGAACCCTGGATGTATGTCATGCAATTGTATGAAGTACACACTGAAGTACATCTCTGAAAGACATTTACATACGATGTTGCGCCGACCTTATTTATAAAATTTGTGACCTATTTTTCACTGTAGTGGTTTATTTCTTTTAGTGTGGATACCAACTTTTTTCTGCCAAGTTTATATCTTCTGCACCTGCCACTAGGGGTAGCAGGAAGGGGTGATGAAGTGAAGCTACATCAAGTCCCAGGAATATACCAGGCTATGTATATGGTCTGACATGATCTGAACACTCTAACTGAACATTTTAACAGCTGGAAGTTGCTAACCACTGTACTAGTAAACTACAAAATCCATATGGCCTGGGTGGAACAAAACTACAATTCCCAAAGTACATTTCACCTCAATGGTAAATTAATTGCAAAGTAATGCCAGACTAAACAGGAAAAGTGCCTTGCACTAAATTAAAGCAACAATACATTACTGTGTGCACTGCAATGACTTCAGTCCTCACACAGGATAATACTTAACCCACACCCCCAAGAGTACAAGACTTACTTTGTAACCTTGCAAACTTTTTGTTTAAACTTCTATCATTTTCTGGCACACAATATAGAAAAAGAAACCAAAAGCTATACCAAATCAAAATTTTATGTTTCTTCTTAGCAATTCTTTTTAAAATCTCCTTTCAATCCATCGCACATGCCTGTCGGCAAAATAAGAAAATGCTTCAGTTTGAAACAGGTTAGTCAGCAAGTAGGTCAGAAAACGAAGCTCATGTTGTTGAACTGACCCTTCTGATTCCAGCTTTTCAGCTAAAGCTGATTGAGGAGCTAATTGTTGGTACATGTTAGTAACTACAAATTGCTCATCAAAATGCTGCTGCCAGTAAAGAATGACTCAGTGGGGTAGCTGACAGCAATATTTAGTACGTTCATCATTGTGAAAGCTGAGAGGTTCAAAATGCTTTCAATTTATCTCCACTTACAAAATTGACCAAAGCGCAGGTCAAGAATGACAGACAAGCCAAAGATTCCTTCACATTGCCCTAACAATGTGACTTAGCCTCGAGGTTCAGAAATCACCACCCATCCCATTGGACTCTGAGACATTTGCTTATCCTACAATTTCAATCCTGGTGGCCTCATTGAGTGAAATTGTTGAATTTGCACCAATTAGTGTCAAATTTATGAGCAGTTTAGTGCTGTGCACTCATGCCCTTTGGGAATGGAACTGCGACTGCTGGAACTCATTTCATATTGTGCAACACAACTAGCAGATCCTCTAAGCCAATTGTTTGAAAGTAAAACACAGGCTTTTTACATGATTGATTTCCCCACTAACTGGACCTAACGCAAGCAAAATAAATTGCACTGCTGGTCCTCAAATTACAAAAGTGCTCACTTAGTAAACTAAAGTTGGAATCTCTTGTGTACCTTACCAGAAGCCTCGTTCACATTGGCCTTTAGGGATTAGACTATAACTTCTCAATGAAATGCAAAGACCTTGAAATTATACCATGCGGTGTTCGTGAATGATTTTAATGTTTTTAAATATATCATTTAACCTCCATTTTAATAAAGACAACAATTGGATTTAAGTTGGTTATTGCAGTGAAATAGGGGCATATATAATTTCAAGCAAATACTTCTATGTTACTATCGTAAATACTTATATGTTACTTGCAAACTGAACTATGTCAAGTATTAAATGAAAACGGAAATTGACGTACAATCTCAGCTGGTCTTCAGCATCTTTTGGACAGAAAGCATTTTTGGTCCAGTGACCCTCCTCTCATTTCTCTCTACAGTTGCTGCCAGACCTGTTAAGTTTTTCCAGAAATTTCTGTCTTTGTTTCTGATTTCCAGCATATGCAGTTTTTGTTGGCCTTTATGCAAAATATTAATCACTCCTCATATAAGGTACAGCATTTTCACTTAATAAGATAGCATTTTCAAAATAAAATCAAGCATAATGTTATTCTAAAGAAATGAAAATTGGTCCTAAGAATATTTGAATTTAATCTGCAAAACTGGATTCCATTAAAAATCCATCGCTATCTTTGGGTATGATCAAAAATAATATTGCCATAGACCTGGTCTCTCACCAGACCTCAGGCAAGATTGAGAAGGAAAGTCCTTGCTGGCAGCCACTGATCCAACGCTCTTGGCAGCACTCTGCCTTGCAAATTAGCCATCCAACTAACTGAGCTAACTGACCCATTACAAGAGCACTCTTCATAATGTTAAACATACAACCTATTTCTGTCATTGATCCCAGCTGACATTATTACTGGACAGATCAAATCCCAGACCGTAACCTGGCTTAATGGAACTTTTTTTTAACAAGATGGTCTTTCACTGAAACACAAGCAAAAATGCTGCTGATTTACTTTAACAATAAAATGGAAATTATTATGCAATATAAATTATTATGCAATAAAATAGAATAAACCAAGCTCTTTATATATATAATGCAAGCTTAATGATTTCAAAACACACAGTAAACTACAGTCCCATCAATCCCAACAGCACTCCTTTACAGTTCTCACATCATAGAGAATTTTCTTCTATCTCTTCTTTGGATCTTAACTAATGCTTCAGTTTGATTGCCATTTCCCTGAGCCTTAATTCTGTTGAGCATAGATTTGCTTAGCTTCAAGTAACCACTTCATGGTGTTAGGTGAACACTTGTGGTATGAAACTTTAAAACTAAACTCCTTGCACTGAGTTAGCTTATTTTTAGCAGTTGTAAATTATTCAATTTTTTCAAAAACACTTTTATACTTCCAATGTCAGCCAGGCCTTTTGCAAACTGAAACTAAAAAGGCATTTCAAGTTCGAGGTGTTTCCCTTAAGACAAGAAAGGAACACAATTAAGGACCCTTCTAACTGAAATCTAATATGCTACATTATTTACTTTGTTCATTCATGAAATCTCTCCCAGTGTAAAAAAAGAAAAATCCTACTGACCTCCAAGAATCTAGAATTTGATGGACATTTTAAAAGTAGGATTCTTCCATTTGAACCAGAGATGAGGATTAATTCCTTCTGTCAAAATGTTGTTAGTTTTTCAAATTCTCTTTAGAGAGCACTGGAGGCTGGATCACTAAACAGAATGAAAGTTGAGTGAGATTTATGATTTGACAAAGGGGTCAAGAGTTGTGGGAGAGTGGCTAGGAAGTGGAGCTAAGACCACAATCAGATTAGCCATGATCTTATGGTTTGCAGAGCAGATCCAAATGGGCTAATGATTTAATCCTGCTCTTTGTATTCATGATTTTAAGATTTTGCTTAAGTTGAGTTTGTGGACATTATTGCCTTTTTCTGACCAGTTAATGCTTACACTTCGTAAGGGCAAAGGACAGCTGATCTATGATTACAATGTCTCTTGTTCTACAACCTGATAGTACATAGAGGAGATCCTGCAGAGAAGAGAAGAAGGAGGAGGAAGGGTCTCCAGAAAAGGCAACACCATCAAGGGTTTTCAGAGAGCACTTCTCCTGCCCTCACCTGGCTAAGGAACAATGCCTGAGACAAATTAGATTCAACAAGTGGATGGTCACTGAGCAACATTACCCCCACCAGACCTGGAGCTTCACGCCAGGGTGAGCACAGGGCTGCTAGAGGCAGAAGATCACCATTACCCTTACGTATATTGGGTCCATGTCCTTCCAGGTGAGATCAGAAGACATTGCTGACATTTCCCAACATGCCAACCATCACAGTATCTGGGAGATGATGTGGTTTTACACACCTGATGAAGACATTTCATCACCATCTCACTCAGGAAGAGCAAGCAGGATGAAAAGTTGTGCCCCTTCACCTGGAGAATGGCATTCCAATTGACACTAGATGGCATCACCTGCAATGACATGGCTCTTTGGGTCCCCCTAGTGTCAACAGAATGTGTTATGGTCATTGCAAATTTGATAAATGGTTGGTATGCGACTACATCAAGATCTTAATTTTACAGTATTCCCACTGTTTTGGCAGCAATCTAGTACATTCATCCTGTGCCAGTTACCCCTACTTACTGTCTTCAAATCCTTGAAAGAACCAGCAGCTGGGTTTTTGGGGACAATCACTACCCTCTTAAACAAGACCCTGATGGTCCTGTTCCACCAGCCTTCAGTAAGAGCCATAGGGCCTCTTGGAGTTTTGTTGAGCAGGCAATGAGTCTCCTTAAACAACAGTCTCATTACCTTTGCAGAAATGACTTGAGGATATCATGAGGGAATATAGCCTCTTTCCCTCTAACCACTATGTTGATACTGTTATATTTTTGGAGCCTCCCCATTGAACACATGCTGTATTTTTATTTGCCTTGAAACTGCCTGAATCAACTATCTTCATCCACGATTGTTTCTGTGTTGTCTTTGAGAGAGACAGACTGCCTTCAAGAGCAGAAGGCTCGCTAGGATACATGTTAACCTCTGTATGGCTTTGGACCCTTAGTGTGTGTACAGCCAGCGTGGGTCAGCCTGGGCTGCATTCCACAATCATTTTAGGGTGAGGGGGGAAGACAAAAAGGGACCTAACGGGCAACTTTTTCACCCAGAGGGTGGTACATATATGGAATGAGATGCCAGAGGAAGTGATGGAGGCTGGTACAATTGCAACATTTAAAAGGCATCTGGATGGGTACTTGCATAGGAAAGACTTAGAGGGATATGGGCCAATTGCTGGCAAATGGGACTAGATTAGGTTGGGATATCTGATTGTATGGACGAGTTGGATTGAAGGGTCTGTTTCCGTGCTGTACATCTCCATGACTCCATTAGAAAACAGAAAAGAATCAATGCTTGAACAGATCATGAACCATGAACATCAAGCCTGGTTTATAGCAGAGAGAAATGTGTATACCATTGATTTGAGGCAAACAACTTAGATGCATTTTTCTCCATTCTTTCATGGGATGTGGGTGGTAGGCACACTTGTTGCCTATTCTTAATTGCCCTTTAATTGAGTGGCTTGCTAGGACCAGTCATGTGGCCAATTAAGAGTTAACCACCCCCATGTAGGCCAGATCAGTGAAGGTGCCAGATTTCCTTGCCTAACCGACATTAGTGAACCGGATTGGTTTATATGATAATTGACAATGGGTTCCTGGTTACCATCAGACTAGCACTTTTTAAAAATAAAATGAAACATGAAGGAAATAGAAATGTGGACTGAAAGGCTGAGATGAGGCAGATGGAATTGAAAGGCAATCATGTGGAGTTTAAGCAGCAGTACAGACTAATGGGGTTGAAAACCTGATTCTGCATCATAAATTCTATGTAATTGTCTGTAATTATAACTGTGACTTCATTTCAATAATATGTAATTGGCTTTGGGACGTCCTGAGGGTGTAAAATGACCACATAGGCACACTCCTTCTTTCTCCCTTTGTCTCTATCACACTGGATTTTTAGCTGTTTGATATCAAACCTTTTGACATAACAAGCCACGAATGGAAAATGAAACAAAGTCAACCCATATAAATGAATACTTTACAGCTCACTCCCAGTGGAGCAGATGATGACATTCTGTGCCTCAGCAGTAGTCAGTGCATTAAACAGACTATTTTGTTACTGCTATTATTTTGTAGTGACCATTATTATGACAATTTGAGGGAATTTCTTCAACATTGAAAAAAATTGAAAGATTTTTTATGTTCACAGAACTTACATTTTATAGCAAAAATGATTTCAGCATAGTCTAACCTTCAAGTTGTCCATTTATGTTTTATGTGTAGGAGCAAGGGAATTTATCTTTTTTTTTACAGTGGATGACCCCATTCCCAATATAACAATCAGAAAGAAAGTGAAGGTTAGATTAGATTTTCTACAGCATGGAAACAGATCCTTCAGCGCAACAAGTCCACACTGACCCTCCAAAGAGTAACCCACCCAGACCCATTTTCTTTTGACTAATGCACTTAACACTATGGGCAATTTAGCATGGCCAATTCAACTGGCCTGTGGGAGGAAACCCATGCAGATAGAGGGAGAATATGCAAACTCCACACAGAGAGTTGCCCAAGGCTGGAATCAAACCCGGGTCCTTGGTGCTGTGAGCCAGTAATGCTAACCACGGAGCCACCATGCTGGCAATGAACATGGTCAATATTTCGATTGCACAATAACTTAAGGATATGTGAATTAGAAATGGCCTTTTAATTATCAATTTACTTAGTGCTTCATTTAGAATCCTTGTCAATCGTTTGCATTTCCAACATGTATGTGCCTCTCTGTCTTTCTTAACTTCAAATTTTAATGATTTCATATAGTGTACATTTGATAAATCTTATTTCTTGCCATGATATTATCCAGATATGTTCCAAACAGATTAATTTGTCAATGACTATTCATCTTGTGTAACAGCAAAGTATTTTTTGCTTCACAATGATACTGTGGGTTGGTAAACAAATAGTCTTCAGTTCAGGATTCAGATTTGTGTACAATACTGCTAAAGGAAGTGTCATCTTGCATCCAATGAAACGATTGCAAATGCAAAGAGGAGAATGGGATAGTCTTTCATTCAAACAAATCAGAGGGGATATAATTAATGGAATGTTTAAGATTATGAAAGGATAGATAGATGCAAATAAAAGCAAAATATGGCAAATTCTACACTTCTGAAATAAAAACAAAGTGCTAGAGAACCTCAGCAGATCTGGCAGTATTAATAGAAAGAAACAGAGTTACCAAACCATTATGACCCTTCTCTCAGATGGATAGAAGCTCCTTGATTTTGATAGTTTGGAGCTCAGTAAAGATTCCCTCTGCTGCTTCCTGGGATCAGGTGTTTGCTTTATGAGGAAAGGCAATGCAGATTGGGTCTACTCGCACTGGAGTTTGGGAAAACGAAAGTTGATCTAATTGAAACATATAACATTCTTCAGGCGCTTGACAAGATTGTTTCCTCTCATGGGAGAATGAACTAGGGAACATAGTTTCAAAATAGGGATCTAAGAGAGACATGAGGAAGAATTTCTTCTGTCAGTATATGTCAGTTTGTTAGTATATGGAATTCTCTTTCCCAGCAAGCAGTCGTGTCTGAATCATTAGATTTATTCAAGTTTAGGCTTGACAGATTTTTGATTGACAGGTGAGTCAAGGGTTGAGGAGCAAATTACTGCAGTTGGTGCAACCTGTACTGGAAACAAAAAAATGCTGGAATCACAGCAGGTCAGGCAGCATCTATGGAGAGAGAGAGAGAGAGCAAGCTAACGGTTCAAGTCTAGATGACTCTTCATCAGAACTGACATGAAGTGTGAAGGGGGCAACATTTATGCAATATCATATGGGGGGTGTGGAGTGCTGGGGGAAAAAGGGTGCTGATAGTGCTGATTAAATGATCGGAATGTGAAAATAGCAGAACAATAGTGTGCCTACCTAATACACTGGAATGAACAGACAGGAGTAGAGGGAGGGGACTGAGGACGTGGTGACAGAGAATGCAATAAGTAAAGCGAAAAGAAAGGGAAGGAACGGGAGTGGGGGGTTCTGAATCTGCAGGTGTTGAATTCAATATTAAGTCCAGAAGGTTGTAAAGTGCCTCGTCTGAAAGTGAGATGTTGTTCCTCCAGTTTGCACTGTATTTCACTGCAGTATTGTAGCATGCACTTAATCTGTGTTATCAACATCCTTCTTAACCATCTTATTTATATGTGAAGGGAAAAGTGAGGACTGCAGATGCTGGAGATCAGAGTTGAGAGTGGGGTGCTGGAAAAGCATAGCAGGTCAGGCAGCATCCATGGAGCAGGAGAATCAACATTTTGGGCATAAACCCTTCCTCATTGCTGATGACGGGCTTATGCCCGAAATGTCGATTCTCCTGCCTCCTTGGGTGCTGCCTAACCCACTGTGCTTTTCCAGCATCCTAACCTATATGTGATGCAAAACTTCAAAGATTTATATGCCTGAACCCCTTGGTCTCTCTGTTCTATAACAAAGCCCAAGGCCCTACCTTTAATTGTATAAGTTGGTCTTGTTTCTTTTACCAAAATGTAATACATCGTATTTATCCAAATTAAATTCCATTTGCCTCTCTTCAACCCAATTGATTAAGGTCTCTTTGTAATCTTAGATAATATTCTTCAATGTCCACTATACCACCAATCTTGGTGTCATCCACAAACTTACTAACTGTGTTTTGTGTGCATTCATCAAAATCATTTATATAAATGACAAACAAAAGTGGACCCAGCACTGATCGATGTGGAACACTGTCAGTCACAGGTCTCTAGTTCAAAAAACAATCTTCCACTATCGCTCTCTATCTCCTGTCGTTAAGCTGACTTTGTATCCAATTGTCAAACTCACCCTAAATCACATGTGATCTGACTTTACTATTTGGTCTACTATGTGGAACCTTGTTGAAATGGTTATGAAAGTCCACATAATCAATATCTACCACTCAGCCCTCATCAATCTTCCTGGTTACTTTCTCAAAAAACTCAATCAAGTTTGTGAGACTCGATTTCCCTCACACAAAACCATGCTGACTATCCCTAATCATTCTGTGCCTCTCCAATTATTATTCAACATCTAAGCCCACATTTTTATTGAGTTCAAGTTCCATCGTAGTGCTATTATGGGATTCAAATCTCAGTCCCAAGAACATTAGCTGGCTCTCTGGATTAATACTCTGCCGCTAATACCATTGAGTCATCACCTTCCCATGATTGTGATCTTATTGAATAGCAGAACAGGCTTGAGGGGTTGAATGTCTATTCCTGCTACTATTTCTTAAGATCTTATTGAGGGGTTTGGAGCTCAGGGCTATCTTAACCAAGGTTAGCCATAAAAGTTTTAGAATAGTGGCCAAGAGGAATGTATTTCAAGAGTGGTGAGGCAGTTGAATTCATTTCCAATGTGTCATCAATATTTAGTTAAAAGTACTTCCAAATCAACCTGTTGGACTATAACCTGGCGTTGTGCAATTCTTAACTTGTCCTCTACAGACATAAACACCGGCACCCCCACATCATGGCTAATTTTTAGGATTAGGTATTAGTGTGAAGGAAAAGAGACCAAAGAGATCAGGGAACAGAATAGGGAAATGTGATTTGATCCTGGGGCCGAGTAAGTGTCAGCCAGGATTGTTGCACCATATGGTGAGTTTCCATGTTGTAAGTTCCATGTTTCCCTGTCTCTCCCACAGCAGCTTCACATCAGCTGCAAAAATATTGATGCAACAAATACAAGATATTGAAACTTTGAGCTGATCATGGCAATCATTTGCCTTCATTTGTATGCCTGTTAGAAGTGCTCTGCACAAATGTTAAGCATGATCCATTCTGAAAGCAAGTACCTCTCCCAAATGATACA
Source organism: Chiloscyllium punctatum (assembly GCF_047496795.1). NCBI lineage: Eukaryota > Metazoa > Chordata > Chondrichthyes > Orectolobiformes > Hemiscylliidae > Chiloscyllium > Chiloscyllium punctatum. Next base: position 21,075,634 of record NC_092764.1, read on the forward strand.
CTAATGTAAAAAAACCACAAAAATCCTTTTTCCATTTGTCCTGGGTCACTTCTGGCAGTATATTACAGCTTCTGAGTAAAATCTATCTCTGTGCTTCCCCACAAATAATAAAACTAATTTTGTGCAGTATGTCGATAAGAGGCATTAAAAGTTGTTAGCTTTGCGTCTAAGAGTATTATAGAGGAAGGGGGAGATCAATGAAGGTTTGTGAAAATGCCATTGAATGCTGCCATCCAGTGGTTATTCAATATATAACATCTCTGTGTTCTGATCAATCTGTTTAGGTTGGTTTACTGTGGGCTCTGTGCTCAGCAATATTTGTATTGTAACTGTTTGTTCTTCTAATGTACTGATAATCTACTTACAGAGCTTTCTTCAAGATAGAATTTATCTGGGTAAGTCTGAGGTGCTGCATTTTGGGAGATCAGATTTAAGGAAAAGTATACAGTTGATGGCAGGACCCTGAACAGCATTGGTCCAGATCCCTCCATTCCTCAAGTCCATAGCTCTCTGAAAGTGGCCACTCAAGTAGATAGGGTCGTAAAGAAGGTATGCTTGCCTTTATTGATCTGGGGACTGAGTGCAAAAGTCAGAGTGTCATATTGCAGCTTTATAAGAGTTTGGTTAAGCCACACTTAGAGTATTGTATTCAATTCTGGTCGGAAAATTGCAGGAAAAATATGTAGTCTTTGGAGAGTGCAGAAGAGGTTTAAAAGTCTGTTGTCTGGATTAAAGAACATGAGCTATAAGGAAAAGCTAGAAAAACTTGGGTTATTTTCTCTGGATTGATAGAGGCTGAGGGGAGACTTGATAGAAGCCTATAACATTATGAAGTGCATAGACAGAGTTCATGGTCAGATTCTTTATCCCAGAGTTGAAATGTCTAATACTAGAGGGCATGTGTTTAAGGTGAAAGGGGCAAAGTTCAAAGGAGATGTGAGGGGCAAATCTTTTACTCAGAGAGTGGTAGGAGTCTGGAATACCCTGCTGGGGTGGTGGCAGAGGCAGATAAAATAGAGGCATTTAAGGGGCTTTTAAATAAGCACATGAATATGCAAGGAATGGAGGGATATGGACCGAGGCAGAAGGGATTAGTTTAATTTGGCGTCATATTCAGCACAACATCATGGGCCGAAGAAGCTGTTCCTGTGCGGTACTATGTTCTATGTTCTATTTTCCTGCATTACATTATATCAGATTTTAAATTGTTCTTACATGCATTTAGATTTTGAGAAAACACTATGCATTGAAGAATATATAACTTACAGGAAATGTATGGCAGCATCTGTGGATAGAGAAACAGATTTAATATTTCATGTTAAAAAATTTTTATTCAAAGTCTATTTTTTTTCTAAGACCAGCAAGAAGAGTAAAATCACTACTTGTCAGTGAATTAATAAAATGCACTTGGCTCAAACATTTTGAATAGTTAGTTTAAACACTCCCTGTTTAAATCTGCAGAGAATCTTTTTTTCCCCAGATAGCACAAGTAACCAGTTTCATAAGAAAATCTACAACAGTAGATTTGTGAAATAAGAATAAATAAGAGTTTGGATATTTTGCAGCAATTATTGTCTGCAGTGATCAGCGTTTTAAGTTGGCCGAAAGTTTCTATCATTATTTCTTGAAGGTGCTTAGTAGAAAACTTTTCTAACTAAATATTGGGAAGGTGATTCATTTGCTAACTTTGTAAAGCCAATCAAAAAGAAAATCTGTGGTCATGTTCTTTTTCGCACCAGGTCCAGAATACCCATCAACCATACCCAGTGACCTACCCTGGCTTCAGGCAACAAAGCTTTGATTTTAAAAATCCCATCCTTGTTTTCACATTCCCCTCTATGGCCTCAGAGCTCTTCTAATTCTGCAGTCATTTCTATCCCTCTAAGCCTCCAAGATATCAAATCTCCTCCACCGAAGCTATGGAATTCCCTCCCCAGGCCTCTGCAGTCTCTGCTCTATTTCTTCCATTAAGGTATATCTCGAAACCAAAGTGAACCATGTATTTGATCATCTGTCCAAATATTATCTCACATTGTTCAGTGTCAAATGTTACATCAAAATGCACCTGTAAAATGGCTCCGGCCATTTTACCATCTTTAATGTACTATATAAAAACAATTTGTTGCTGTTGCTGTTACCTTGATGCCTTTTTCTGTATAATTTCACTAAACTGAATGGAAATAATACAGAACGGTAGGTGTTGATAGATGTTAAGCTAAAAACAAGTTTCAATCCTTTTGTTCTCTTGTCAAAGCCTCACTGTGGCTGACAGCACAGCTCATCAAAGGTGGGGTGCTGCCAGTCCAAAATGCTACAAAAGCTTGCAACAAAAAAAAACTTGTATATTTATTTTAGCAAAATGTCATTACAGTAAATTAGCCCATGGTATATTGCTTCCATAAGCAATGTGTTCAATATGGAAATGATTTGCTCTTAAATAATTTAAGGAATTAATTCATAGACTGAAACAAAAATACAATACGTGATATAAATAAATAAATGCATTACTAAAGATGTTTGTTAAGACAGTGATAAAAATGCAGTCAATGATCTGGTAAGTTTCATGCTCATAAGGGAATAAAAAGGTGAAGAAAAGTGTTTTTCTTAGCTTCTTGTCCCACAATCTATTGTTTGCTTCATTTTAATATGTTGCTTGGTTCTTTTTCTTCCTCAATACAGACATTAAGAGCATCAATCTTTTGATTTTAATATACAATAGTTTCTGCCCCTTCAGAATTTGGAATGTATTCTTTAATTCAAATACTTTGATCAGGAGTTAATAGTTGCTGATCAGTCACCTGGAACCTTATGTTTTACACAACCATGTACTAATATGGTAATAATATCCATTGCAGAATGTTTTAGGTTGGAAAAGGGAATTGAAAGGTGATAATAGTATAAGACATGTTTGACAATCAACTCAAGTCCTGCCCATCCCTGATGAAAACACACTGAATATTTTGAATCACCATTAGTGTGTAGTCTCTGGAGATCACTGCAGCTTCTCATCCATTTTCATTCAATTAACTAAGGAATTACATTAAATTAAAAAGGCAAAGTTGCTATGATCCCAGAGGACCACAGGGCTGCTCTCTCATTTGAGAGAGACAACTGGTGATAGTTTAACCTGAGGGTCACCACATCTTGGGAAAGGGGAAAGGTTGAGAAGGGGAGTCTTTCATGGTAACCCTTTTTGATGTAGGAAGTGGACCCATGCTTTTGGCATCACAACCCAACTGACCAGCCAACTGAACTAACCAACTCTCTTCAGTAAGTTAACAGTCCATTGGCCAATGTGATACAACTTGAGCAACTGTTACAATGAGCAGTGACCTTGAGCTCATTGAGATAGGATAGATAGGCAGATGTCTCAAAGCTCCTGTGCCAAAATAAAGTGCAGCAGAATATTTTAGAATATGTAGGAAAGGACAGATGATTCACAAGTGCAGTCTTTCACTCCATGTCAGTGCTGCCATCATCAGCTAATTAGACAGTTCAATCCAGCAAGCTGAGCTACTTTTAATTATCACCAACACACAGAAACCAGACAACAATCAGTCAGAAGGAGAAGGTGAAACATAGGTCAATATTATAGGATGGACCTGACAAATGGTCACTTTGATTCATTACTGCGTTTGCAATGTGTACAGGCATTCTGTCCAATTCCCACATTTGAGATTCTTTTTACCAATAATTTTAACTAATTGTTTGGATATATTTTTGATGTTAGTGCAACTGTGCAAACTATTTCTGCTCGTGGTCAACATAAAACATTTTTGGTTTCATATTATGATATACGTTGCACTAGGATCGGTGTATTCCTGAATTTAATTCATCATTGTTACTGTTGGGTGGCTATGAAGACACGTTGGTATGTGAAATAAACTCTGTGGACTCTAAATTGAATGCCCTCTGACTACAGGATACCCGTGTTTCAGAGCATCTATTTTATGTAGAAGCTTTGGAGTCAGCAAGAAGTGTTTAAGTGGCTGCCTTCTACTCCTGGTAGACTTCTGTGACTTGCAAAAACTGTAGAAACCAACAGACAGCTTTGGAATTACAACAGCTAAATAAAATGAGCCAGCAACTAACCAGTGGTTCATCAACTCTTTGAATAAGCCTGATGAGTTGGAGGAGGGATGGGTGTTATGAGTAGATAAAAAGGATTGAAATATTTCCACTTTTCTCAACCTCATGAGTCAGCCCCAACAAATAATTTATTTTCTTTTTTAACACACAGCTACGCCTCAGTCTAATCAAATGCAGATAAGCAGTTCACTGGAAACAACCAAGGAGACAATTACAATATTTTCTAGAATGAAAGGAAGAGCAATTTTATTATTTGTTAACCTCAACAAACTTTTAAAAGACGAAACATCAAAAACATGCACACAAACACAAGTATGAAGTTTAAAAGGGGATTGTGTCCAGTATAAAAGGTAAGATAAACAATATGCAGTTTAAAGTTGTTAGCATGCTCTTGTAGTATTATACTTTAACTTGGGACCACAGTTGGTTAGGAATGTTCTGGGTCAATGTCAGCTGTGAATGTTGCAGATATTTTTGAGTCCTTCCTGAGGGAGTTGTAGAGTAGAAAGATAGAGAGAGTGCCTTCTCTAGTCCTGGTTTGTACATTCCAAAGTCTGAGCATCTTGCTTTTAAATGAGATAATTGCAGGCAATGCCTTTCATCTCCAATATGTGAAATGTATCATGCAGGTGTAAGTCAAATTTGAAGTGACATATTTCTTCACACCTGATGGCCTTTGGATTCTTTTATAGAAATGTTGATTTCAGTTTAGTTGTTTTCTTATTTACCGATGCTAGGTAATAAACCTGGCCAGGTGTTAGATTTGGAGGTAGGTGAGCACTTTGGTGATAGTGACCACAATTCGGTTATGTTTACTTTAGCAATGGAAAGGGATAGGTATGTACCACAGGGCAATAGTTATTGCTGGGAGAAAGGGAATTATGATGCAATTAGACAAGATGGGGAAGGAAACTGCAAGGAATGGGCACACTTGAAGTGTGGAGCTTATTCAAGCAACAGCTACTGTGTGTCCTTGATAAGTATGTACCTGTCAGGCAAGGAGGAAGTGGTCAAGTGAAGGAGCCGTAGTTGACTGAAGAAGTTGAATCTCTTTTCAAAAGGAAGAAGAAGGCTTATGTTAGGATGAGATGTAATGGCTCAATTAGGGCACTGGAGATACAAGTTAGCCAGAAAGACCTAAAGAGACCTAAGAAGAACCAGGAGGGGACATGAGAAGTCATTGGCAGATAGGATCATGGAAAACCCTAAAGATTTCTATAGGGATATCACGAATAAAAGAATGACGAGAGAAGGATTAGAGCCAATTAAGTATAGTAGTGGAAAGTTGTGCGGGGTGTCTGAGAAGATAGGGGAAGCGCTAAATGAATATGTTTTGTCAGTATTTACAGTGGAAAAATACAATTTTAGATTAGATTAGATTACATACAGTGTGGAAACAGGCCCTTCGGCCCAACAAGTCCACACCGCCCCGCCGAAGCGCAACCCACCCATATCCCTACATTTACCCCTTACCTAACACTAACCGGAGCACCCGGAGGAAACCCACGCAGACACGGGGAGAACGTGCAAACTCCACACAGTTAGTCACCTGAGGCGGGAATTGAACCCGGGTCTCTGGCGCTGTGAGGCAACAGTGCTAACCACTGTGCCACCGTGCCGCCCACAATGTTGTCCAGGAGAATATTAAGATACTGAGATACTAGACTAGACAGGATTGAGGTTCACAAGGAGGAGGTGTTAGCAATTCTGGAAAGTGTGAAAATAGATGTCCCTTGCTGGTTGGGATTTATCCTAGGATTCTCTAGGAAGCTAGTGAGGAGATTGCAGAGCCTTTGGCTTTGATCTTTATGTCATTATTGTCTACAGGAATAGTGCCAGAAGACTGGAGGGTTGCAAATGTTGTCCCCTGTTCAAGTAAGGGAATCGAGACAACCCTGGTAATTATAGACCAGTAAGCCTTACTTTGGTTGTGGCTAAAGTATTAGAAAAGCTTATAATAGAGGTTATTATAACTTATAATCATCTAGAGAGGAATAAATTGATTAGGGATAGTCAACCTGGTTTTGTGAAAGGTAGGTCGTGCCTCACAAACCTTATTGAGTTCTTTGAAATGGTGACCAAACACGTGGATAAGGGTAAAGCAGTTGATATGATGTAAATGGATTTCAGTAAAGCATTTGATAAGGTTCCCCATTGTAAGCTATTGCAAAAAATATGGAGGCATGGGATTGAGGGTGATTTGGCAGTTTGGATTTAAAAGTAGCTAGCTGAAAGAAAGCAGAGGGTGATGGTTGATGGGAAATGTTCACCCTGGAGTTCAGTTACTAGTGATGTACCACAATGATCTGTTTTGGGGCCACCACTGTTCGTTATTTTGAGAAATAACCTGGATGAGGGCGGAGAGGGATGGGTTACTAAATTTGCGGATGATACTAAGGTTGGTAGAGTTGTGGGTAGTGTGGAAGGATGTTGCAGGTTACAGAGGGACATAAGCAAGTTGTAGAGCTGGGCTGAGAGGTGACAAATGAGTTGAATGCGGAAAGGTTTGAGGTGATTCACTTTGGAAGGAGCAACAGAAATAAAGAGTACTGGGCTAATGGTAAGATTCTTGGTAGGCTAGATGAGCAGAGAGATCTCAGTATCCAGGTACATAGATTCCTGAAAATTGCCACACAGACTGATAGGGTTGTTAAGAAGTCATACAGTGTGTTAGCCTTTATTGGTAGAGGGATTAAGTTTCGGAGCCATGAGGTAATGCTGCAGCTGTACAAAACTCTGGTGCAGCCAAACTTGGAGTATTGTGTACAGTTACCAGAAAGACGTGGAAGCTTTGGAAAGGATTTAGAGGAGATTTACTAGGATGTTGCCTGGTATGGAGGGAAGGTCGTATGAGAAAAGGCTGAGGGACTTGAGGCTGTTTTTGTTAGAGAGAAGATGGTTGAGAGGGGACTTAAATGCAACATATAAGATAATCAGAGGATTAGATAGAGCAGACAGTGAGAATCTGTATCCTCAGGTGGTGGTGGCTAGCGCGAGGAGACATAACTTTGAATTGAGGGGTGATAGATATAGATCAGATGTCAGAGGTAGTTCCTTTACTCAGGCAGTGGTAGGGGTGTGGAACGCACTGCCAGCAACAGTAGTCGACTAGCCAACTTTAAGGGCATTTAAATGGTCATTCAATAAACATATGGATGAAAATGGAACAGTGTAGGTTAGATGGGCTTCAGATAGGTTCCACAGGTCAGTGCAACATCGCAGGCCAAAGGGCCTGTACTGTGCTGTAATATTCTCTGTTCCATGTTCTGTGTTCTAAATGAATGAATGTGGCCATTTCGCATCAGTAGTTTCAAAACAATTTTAGGCCATGAAAATCCCAGGCATTAAAATAAATTGTTGGATGCCAAAAATTGATAGTCCATATTTTAATTACTATTATGACAGCAGTTGTTTGTTTCTCATGTTGCTTAGTGAATGTTCAGCTCTGCAAAGTTAAGGTTTGGTCTTAGGTGAGATGTAAATTTGCTAAATGGCAGCACACTGACCAACACCATGAGCTACCTGCTCTGTTTACTTCCAGTGGACATTAACCGAACAAGCTACTGCCTTCACCAATATGACATTCAATAGAAGAATTGTGTGCTCACACAAGTATTGCTATTTTGTACTCCAAAGGACAGCCAAGCAGTAGTTTCACCCATTTCACCCTCAGTAGATCACTGCCAACAGTGTAATAATTTATATCTTATTTTTTGTATGCTGATTTCTATCTTGTGCCTTTATTCATGAAGGTTATTCTGTTTTGTAAGGACAAGGTCTGTAAGCCATAAAATAAGCAAAATATTATTCTGCTGTTGAAGTGGAATTGTTGAGTCCCTGTTAAGCTAATTGCTCTATTTTACTGCGAACATTCTAACGTCATTTTTCTTTTGTAGGTCCTTTTCAGTTCGAGATTAAAGAAGATGATCTTTCATAAAACCCGTTTCAATGTCATCAGTTGATTAATTTTCTGTTCATGTGGATTTTTAAATCTCAAGCTGCATCCAATAAAAGTGCACCCAGTACTCTAAGACTTTCAAAATTCAACACTGAGATTTGTGGCAGGATTTGCCCGACCCTTCAAAGTTGTGTTTGGGGGCTGGGCAGATTCAGGAATGCATGTGATTTGGGATGGGGGTTGATTGGGAACTCTGTGTGGAAGTTTCCAAGACACATTCCAACCTCCAAGGCTACTCACTTCATGAAGGCAGACAGAAAATCAGCAGAAATAAGATGCTAATTAGGATTAATTTTTCTCCAGTGCTGGCATTTTAATGACATTGGAGTAGCTGCTGATCGTGTTGCGGACATCACCGGTTTGATTAATTGGCACTCTGGGATGGGGTAGGAGGGTGAATACCCAGATTTGTACCCATCAGCACTCCACCCCAAAGTCCCTGACAGCTACACACACTTCTTTATTTCATGCATTCTCTTTGTTGAAGTGTGCTTGCATTCCCTTGTCTACATCGGCAGAACCCCACATGGAGCTGTTAGCTTTTTGATTATGGTGGCTGCCACAAGAGTCTGCTGCAACCTTTAATAAGGCAGAGAAATACACTTGGCATTGCTATCAGGGGAATATGTGAAGAGGGAATGGGGTGGTCAAATATCCAACTACCTAGAAGAGTGTGTCTCCCAGATGGTTGCACTGGTAGGCCTCATTATGAGATAAGTAAGCTAAGCCGATCTCCCACTCAGGCTTAAATAAAATAACATTAAAATTGGGATCAAGCTGAAAATAGTATCATACACGCCATCTAATGCTTTATCTGCCAATTCAGAAAAATATGCACACATTATTATTTGCTATGCCTGAAACTAATTTGCAAAAAAATTGAATTTTTAAAAAAAAGAACAAAGTTTCTGCTTTGGGCTTAATGAGTGATCCAAATGTGAGTAATATTCCAAAAATAAACTAGTTTGAGAAGCTTGATTTGCTTTCGTTTACACACAGATTCATTCTCACTTTGCCAATTCAAATTCTGCCATGTACTTCGGCAAGTGGGCAGGGTTTTAAATGTAATTCACTTTCTTTAAAAATCCCTCATGGAACTTCTCTGATAAATTTAAAAGTAATAACTTGATGCAGCTTGACTAATGCAGCTCAAAATGATGTCAGTTCCTTCAAATAAATCATTTTAAACAGATTGCGCAGTCCCTGGAGTGACGTACTGAAAATGACAGACGTGTTAATCAAATATACAGAAATATTTGTTAATTATGTTGAGGTACAGTTTTTGTTTCAAAAATAGACTCAACCACTTCTAAAATCTCCCAAAAGAAGTTAACTTTTGAGGCTTCTTGAAATCTTGAAAGCACAATTAAAGGAACCCTCAATGGTGGTTAATTCACCCTGGGGGTGTGAACAGTATTGTGGGCATAGTTTCTAATGCAACTGTTTTCAAACTAGCACAATGAATGATAAAAACTCCATTTGCACTGGATGGTACTTTCCATTAAAATTCCACAATCTCTTGCAACAGTTTTGCCAACTGCAGATGAATTGCACCAAACACACAATCAACTCGAATCTCCAAATCATGATCTTCAAGGTAACAAATAAGAAATGTGCAAAACACAAACATTCCCAACCCTTTTAAATTTTGTTGCGAGTGCAATTTGGAATTTGGAGGCCAGTGTGTAGGCTGCAGTTTTTTCTACATGAAATGAATGGTCCCTGCCAACCTCTCCCAAAATTCCAATGCACGTTCCCAGGCAAACATAACTCAGTAAAACCTAAGTAAAGGCAAAATACTGCAGATGCTGGAAATCAGAAATACAAACAGAGAATGCTGGAGAAACTCAACAGGTCTAGCAGTATTTATGGAAAGATAGACATTGTGGTTAACATCGTGGTTCAGGTTTGAGCCTAGTTTGACTCTAATGAAGTGAAATGTCACATTGGACCTTAAACGTTAACACTGTTTCCCTCACCAGAAATGCTCTCAAACCTGCTGAGATTCTCCAGCATTCTCTGTTTTTATTTCAAAAACACCTACCCTGTGTGGTATATTTTCTTCCATTCCACATGACAATTGGCATGACGATCAAGGGTATATATATATATATAGAGAGAGAGAGAGAGAGAGAGACAGACAGAGACAGAGAAAGAGGCATTTGGGGGGATCAAACATTCAGGTGGTGGGTGTTCCAGCATCAATGTTTTTAGAGCTGCAAAATATCAGCAAGGTGGATTATACGAATATATTTTGAAAAATAACATTTGCCGCAATCTCGTCTGGTATCTACCGGCTTTGAAATCCCTTCAATCAACAATATAAAGTTGTTGTGCATGAATTTTATTATTTTTGTCTATTGGAGAAAGGAATCCTCCTCTTGAGCAAAACAAAAGAACAGGAAATAACGCTGTGTCACACCTTTGTGTGTTGAGGTTGAAGGCTTTCCAGATAACTGATCACAAAATAGTTTCTCTCCCTGCACTTGCATTGATAAAGTCTTTACAATAACAAGACGTTAAACTAATTATTATAATTTCTCATTGCTATGTGATCTGATGGTTGTTTCTAACAGTATTAGTGACATTGTAACCTGGAGGCTTGTGTTATAATGTTAGTAAAGGGTGCAGTTTAGGTAACAGAGCATCCCCTTTCCAATCAGTTCAGAAGCTCTATGCAGTTAGCAGCTTGCTGTACACTCAAACCCCATGGTCTGTAAAGTGGATGAAATGCATTCTCTTCAACCAGGTTGCTAAAGAATGTGTTAATGGTATGAAGGCACTCAGTCACTAGTCTGTGTGGTCAGTATAATGCAAAACAAGAAGACTATGGAAAAAAAAATACACAAATCTGTTTAGGATTTCAATACTGACCCTTCATATTTATCTTCAAAATGACTCTCCTGAGAATTGTTCCCCACCTGTACTCTTAAAGATTTTGTATTTGTAACCATGTATCGTTCAAGGTGGGAGTATTGATGCTGGGCATTTGTATGCTGCTAATAATATGTTTGTCCAAATCACATATGAGGAATCATATGTACATGGAGGAGAATTATAAAAGGAAAACAGCACCAACATTTTAGTGATTGTAACAAGGTTAACCAGGTAGACCTTATAGAATATAAGTTCCCTGATAGGGGCTGTTAACCCGTTCTAATCAGGGAGCCCTGGCTGACAGTTACAAACAGGAGTGTCAGAGTGTCATATCTGCAATTGCAGTTAGATGAGATTCCCAAAGGTATGCTGCAATTAATACCATTAAAAGTTTGTACCAATACACAAGACTGCTGTTTGGAATATCATTAGCCAGAGCCATTTTTCAGTGGACAATGGAGAACATTTTACAAAGTCTACCCCAGGTCACCATTTATTTGGATGACAAGCTAATAACAGAGAAGATGTACTTAGACAACAGAGTCGATAAGACAGGGTTACACCTGTTGGAAGATAAAGTAAGGGTGGCCAAAGATGCCCTAACTCCTACGTCTATGTTTGAGCTTAGGTCTATCCTTGGATTGGTGAATTATTTCGGAAAGCTCATACGTAACCTGGCCTTCATCCTGCCATTCGTACATCCATTATATAAAAAAACTCAAAGAGGAAAAAGCCGTGCCACTGGTTGAATTCAGTGATGCATTCTCATTCTAACTGTGTGTAATTACAAGTTATACCACCAACCAGGAGGCCAAGTAGCAAATGTCGTTACCTTGAGCTGTCTCCCACTAGCAGATACACCACTACTGGAAGAGTCTGATCTGGTTTTAAACTTTTGGACACTCTTCTGGTCACTGCTGACAATAACAGACTGTGGCCACAAAAAAAAAGATCCAATCCTGGAAAAACTAAAACAGCTGGCACTGACGGGGGAAACCAAAGGGCCGTTACAATGTGGACTGGCGAGACCAGGTCACCGTGGAGGATGGCATATTACTGTGGGGAGCAAGAGTGATTGTCCTGACCAAAGATCGTTGACATATAACATAGAATGTTACTGCACAATACAGGCCCTGATGTTGCACCGACCTGAGAAAATAATCTAATGCTCATCTCACCTACACCATTCCATTATTATCCATATGTATCTTCAATGCCCTTAATGTCAGCGAGTCTATTACTGTTGCAGGCAGGCTGTTCCATGCCCCTATTACTCTCTGAGTGAAGAAACTACCCCTAACAGCTGTTCTAAATCTATTACCCCTCAATTTAAAGCTATGTCCCCTTCTGTTAGCCTTCACCATCCAAGGAAAAAGGCTCTCATTGTCCACCCTATCTAACCCTCTGATTATCTTAAATGTCTCGATTAAGTCACCTCTCAACCTTCTTCTCTCCAACGAAAGCAGCCTTAGTTCCCTCAGCCTTTCTTCATAAGATCTCCCTTCCATACCAGGCAACATCCTCGTAAATCTCTTCTGACTCTTTCCAAAGATACCACATCCTTCCTATAATGCGGTGACCAGAACTGCATGCAATACTCCAAATGTGGCCTTACCAGTGTCTTGTACAGCTGAAGCATGACCTTGTGGCTCTGAAACTCAATCCCCCTACCAATAAATGTCAGTGCATCGTGTGTCTTCTTAATAACCCTATCAACGTGGGTGGCAACTTTCAGGGATTTATGCACCTGGACACCGAGATCTCTCTGTTCATCGATATTACCAAGAATTTTACCATTAGTCCAGTACTCTGCATTCCTGCTATTTCTTCCACAAATTTACTAACCCATCCTTCTATGCCCACATCCAGATCATTTATAAAAATGACAAACAGCAGTGGCCCCAAAACAGATCATTGCTGCACACCACTGGTAACTGAGGTCCAGGATGAACAATAAAAATCTCCACCAGCAGATACCCACATTCATGGGGATGGCCTGGACTTAGTTACACATTGGCTATGCCAGCCCGTTCATGGTCTCTATGTTCTTAGTCATTGTGGTTGGATATTCATAGAATTAATTCGTCAAACATGAGGACTGCATTAGAAAGGATCAGACCATGTTTTGCAAGACACATGCTTCTTCAAGTGTGCATCATAGACAACAAGTCATCATTTACCAGCAGGAAGTTCAAATATTTCCTCAGGTTGAATGGCATTTGGCATATAAGGACAGCTCCAAACCATTCATGATCTTGCAGAAAGAGTAGTCCAAACTTTGAAGGCAGGCTTAAAGAAATAGCCTCCAACTTCACTTGACATCCATCTGTTCCAGTTCCTGTTTGATTATTGGGCCACCCCTCATGAAACTACAGGGACAGCTCCAGCAGAGTTACTAATGGGGAGAAAACTCTGCACCAGGTTAAATCTGATATTCCCAGACCAGTGGAGGAGGGTGAAATAGCAGCAGGAACACTAATGCCAGACACAAGACTGCTCTAAGCGAGAGAGACAGTTTATTTCAATGGACAAAGTTTGGTGTCAAAACTACAGAAATGGCCTGGCATGGGTAAGAGGCAGGATTGCCATGAGGTCAGATGCCATGATGGCCAAATTTTGGGTAGGTGAGGTGGTCCTGAACAAGCATACAGCTCCCATGAAAGTTGCAAACTTGCAACAGGGCAGGAGCAAAACACATCCCTAGTTCCTCAGAAGAGCTGGATAGGCTGTTGGAATCTGTGGGTTCTCCCCCTCCGTTTAGTGTAAAAAAACCTTGGAGTCTGAGATGGACATGGTAGATGTTGCAGCCTCAACACCTTTTGCTGCCTGAAGAAGAGGATGAATTTCTTCTGAGATGCTATAGGTGCAGGAGGAGGGCTAAGGTTGAGTACACATCTCCTGTATCTGAGGCTGAGTTTGTGGAAACAGACCTGGTGCAAAAATGCCCCAGGAGAGATTGCAAGAAAGTAAACAGTCCTATGTTCCCAGACTTAGAAGAGTAGGGATAATGAGGTTGGCTAGGTGGACCTCATAGAATATGAGTTCCCTGATTGAGGCTGTTAATCTGGTCCAATCAGGGAGCATTGGCTGACAGATATAAACAGGAGTGTTAGAGGTTCTGGTCACTCTGAGAACTGGCTCTGAGGATACTGAGCCAGTGTCAAGTACTGTGAACGTGTAAACCGAGGGTCATTTAGTGACAGGACACCAGCCTCTGTGGAGTTATTTCAAGCGTGTTGATGCCAATGTCCTGTCTATTCTGTGCTAATCCCAATCAGTCAGCATTCTGCTCATTGTGCATCTTACTTATAGTTTGCTGCCTGGCCATTGTCCTTAGTTCACAACCATTATTATTGGCTGCCTTCAGATATTATTGTCAACTTCGAACCATTTTCTACAATTAACTGCAACATGGTTGCCATTGCAATGAAATAAGTTACTGGTGGGAGATGTGAGAGTATCTATTGAATAAAAAGGATATTTTTCAATTACTGGCAACATGTTAGAGTCTATTATAAAGGCTGTAATAGCAAAGCATTGAAAATACATAATGTGATCAAACATGGCTTCATGAAAGGGAAATCATGTCTGACAAATTTACTCAAATTCTTTGAGGAATTAATAAGCAGGATAGATAAAGGGAGAGTAGTGGATATAATGTATTTGGGTTTTTAAGTTGACATTTGATAAGGTAGCACACATTCGGCCACTGATTACGATAAGAGCCCATTGTGTTGGAGATAGTATATTAGTATGGATAGCATTAGATTGGCTAATTAATAGAAATCAGACAGTTAGGATAAGCTGGTACTTTCAGGACAGTGGTTACTCAGTGAGCTATAATTAAGATGCACAATGAGCAAAATGCTGTCTGATCGGGATTAGCACACAAAAGGACAGGACATTGGTAACTAATGGAGTGTCATAGAGATCAGTGATGGGGCCATAATTATTTACAATATAAATTAATGACATAAGTGAAGAAGGTGAATGTTCTCTAGCCAAGTTTGCAGATGACACCAAGGTAGATGTGAAGGCAAATGGGAAAATGACACAGAATCTCCAGGGCAATAGAGATGTGAAGCAAGTGAGCAAAAGCTTGGTAGATGAAATATAATGTGGGAAAAAAAGTGAGGTTGTGCATTTTGGCAGGAAGAATAGAGGAGCTGAAAATGATTGAAATAGAGAAAGACTGCATAAGGCTACAGAAGAGGGATTTAAGAGTACTCATCCATGAATCACAAAGAGCTAACACTTAAGTTCAGTGAGTAATCAGGAAAACAAATGGAATGTTGACCTTTATTTCAAAGGAAATGGAATATAAAAATAAAGAAGGTATGCTGAAACTAGACAAGGCACTAATCAGACCATGGCTGCAATTACTGGGAAGGGTTTGGGTCTCTTATCTATGAAGGAATGTGTTGGCATTGAAGGCAGTCCAGAGATGATTCACTGGACTGAATCCAAGTATGGACGGACTGGCTTATGAGGAGAGGTTGATTGATTGGGACCTGTGCTCATTGGAATATAGAAGAGTAAGGCATGTCCTTATTGAAACTTATGGGTTCCTTAGGAGGCTTGACAGAACAGCTGAGGAAATGTTGTTTCATCTTGTGGGAGAGTTTAGTACCAGAGGGCATTAGCTCAGTATAGGGGGTCACACATATATGACAGAAATGAAGAGATACTGTTTCTCTCAGAGGCTAATGATGTGTGGAATTCTTTATCAAAGAGGGCTGTCAAGGCTGGGTCATTAAGTATATTCAAAGCTGAGATAGACAGATTTTTAATCATTAAGGGAATTGAGGATTATAGGGGAAAATCAGGCAAGTAGGTTTGAGAATTATCAGATCATCCATGATCTCATTGAATGGTGGATCAGGCTTAGTAGCCTACTTCTCTTCCTCTTTCTTTTGGTCTTATTCATTTGTTGATAAGTAGAAAACTGTATTTTCTACTTCATAGACTACAAATCTTGTTTGTATGAGACCATTACTGGCAGCGACTGACGAGAGTTATCGGAGCTGTAAACCACTTCGCATCAATAAAATGGAAAATTGTAATGAACGTATAAAAATGCATAATTTCATTGCAGCTGGGGACTGTTACCTGTTGTTTATCCCAAAAATAAGCTGTTAACTACAGCGTTACAATGTAGAATTGAACTGGATCCTGCAGGTATTTGATAATAATCGTTCTAAAAGGCTGACTCTGGATTAGTTAACACAACAAACCTTAAATGATACATGGGAGCCTGTTATTCTGTTATTGTCATCCACAACAGGAAGGTGTCCTGCTGCTCAGACTATGGTTTTCTGTCCCATAAAATCAGAAATATTTTTTTTTAAAATGACCAATTAGATTACCCGGAGTGATTTGAGTTATGGCCAAATTATGGTTGGCAGTAATTCCAGGTAATGTCAAATAAATCAAAACCTAGACGCCAAAAAGAATTAATAAGACAATTGTAATGCACTGAGAGAGAAATAATGAGACATATATCAACAAAACTGCTGTAAAAGATTAATGGCACTTTTTTCATGGGACGCCACCATCAGCACAAGTCAATACTGTCCCTTAAAATTCCATTAAGTGCACTTATAATGACTTTAAGATTAATGAATATGACTCGAATTAGTACATATTTTTAGTAAAGTGCATCTTTTAAATTTCAAAATGCTTCTTATTCCCCCGAGGAGTGTGGAAACACCAATTGCATTAAAAATGAAGGAGCATAACTAAGGTAAATGTATATTGCGAAGTTGGTCATCAACATAAAGCAGTAGCAATTTTCACTGATTACAGCTTTCCTTGCATTCGGTCCTATGGAATGGCTTGTAACACGTGTTGTGGTTAATACTGACATCAAGATGTTGATGTTGGCACTTAGTTACAGGGTTGTCTTTCAATTCATTCCAAATAATAATCTGAGGATAGCAGGATTAAGATGCTCCAGTTCCTTTGTACAGTCCTGTCAATTATACAAATGGTGCATGATCTTGTTTGGATTCCACCTCCATGAACAATCATGACCTTCTTTGTTTAAATCCCATGTCCACACTTGTTGACCCATTCCTGGCTCTTGCCAACTCCTCACTCGATCACGTTTATTGTGATGTGTGATCTTTTGAGTAGTCCTTGCGAATTATGAAGGCACAGTCTCAGAGTCAATTTCTTAGGAAGGATAGAGGTCTTCAGCCTTTTGCCCATCAGTAGCTCTGTTGGTGCTAAATGACACTAGGGTAGGATGGACCACTAATTTGATAGTGCTGCGTATAAAGTAGAATTTTCCTTCAAATGTAACTAAACCAATTGCTCCGAGGAAAAGTCACTGGACCCGAAACATTGACCCTGCTCTCTCCACAGATGCTTCCATATATGCTGAGTTTCTCCATCCATTTCTGTTTTTGATACTGAAATCCGGAATTGGCTGCAAATACTTGCTCTCAAATTGTTGTGTTTCCTGAACTACCACATCAGAAATTCTGTGTGTTGCAAGCATTTCATATAAAACTCAGATAAATATTTCTGTTGTTGCCACATATCTCATCCAAAGATGTGCAGGTTAGGTGAATTGGCCATGCTAAATTGCCCGTAGTGTTAGGTGTTGGGGAATGGGTCTGGGTGTGTTGCTCTTTGGAGGGCCAGTGTGGACCTGTTGGGCCGAAGGGCCTGTTTCCACACTGTAAGTAATCTAATCTAATCTAAGTATTCTAATCATTTCTTTACTTCAATCCATTGAGAGAAATAATCAGTTTAATACAATGAAGTTCATCTCCACACATTCCCAAGTTATGGTTAGGAATTTGTTGAATATTAATGGTACAATTCATGCTGCTCTGTGGATGTCATGTGTTTGACAATTGGCAGTGAATTCCTCAACATCCCTAGAGATCTCAGACCATGACACTGCCACCACAACGTGTACCCTGTACTTGGTCATTCCCAAGTGTTCTAGGTGCAGGATCCACAAGTGGTCTCTTGAAGTGAAGCTAGGATGTTAAGTCATTGATCACACATTTGTCTGTCAGAAACAATGGTTGAATGATTCCTGTGTTTGAAATACACTTTCACGGTCATGTCATTGAACCTGTGATGCAGCCAACCCTCAGTGTAATATTAGCAGATGTTTAGATCTCTTAGTGTGTATTTTGCTCTAGCCAAACCCATTATAAATTGCTGGCCATTGTGACATGATGGACAAAGTGTATGATTCGATTTCTTCGATGAAATTGACATTGTGATAGTAATGTTGTCAACTGTTGCCCTGGAGAGAGCATCTGCTGTTGTCTGCACTTTACCCTGCACATAGACTGAATTACAAATGAACCCCAATAAATTTTAAATATTTGTATTCTCTGAGGCACGTTTTGTCTCATCCCATTGATCAATTAAGGGTTTGTGACATGTTTTGATGACATGATGTAATCTAAAAACATCTTGTAAGCCCATATAACAGAATGAGTTTCCCTCTTCATCACAGCTAAACATGTTTCTGTATCAGGTAATGTGCCAATGCAAAATAAACTGCTTTGTGACAGTAGTAATGTCACTGACCTGTAATCCAAAAGACCCAGGCTAATGTTCTGGGAACAAAAGGTCGAATTCCACCATGACAGAGAATGAAGTTTATATTAAATAAGAATTGGAAATTTTAAAAAAGAGCTGGCCTAATGGCGACCGTGTGACCACTGTAATAAAAATGCCCATCTGGTTCACTAATGCCCTTTAGGAAGGGAAATCGGCCATTCCTACCTGGTCTGGTCCTACATATGACTCCAGACCCGCAGCAATGTGGTTGACTCTTAATTGTTCTCTGCACAGTTAGAGATAGCCAAGAAATGCTGGACTAGCCAGCAATACTCACATCTCAGGAGCAATTTAAAAAAAAATGTACTGATGTGAATCTCATAGCCCTGAACCTAATTAAGGGGGAATCACACTTGACGAAATACCCGTCCCTGACACTCAGCAACTCCTGTGGGCCATTGAATTCTGCGTCCAGCATGCTAGACTGGACTTAATAGATTGGGCAAAACAGAATCAATATTTAAAATCTGGAGAGACATTCCCCCTGCCTTAGAGCCATATTAACATTTTACTTACTACTAATCACATGAAAAGTTAGTTTCGACCGTAGAGTAATGGGTTAGTTTGTGACCTAAATTTGAAGCTTGTGGAACTGTTGAAGCATTTAGTCCACGTCAATATTTAAAGAGTTAATAACCTCGGTTATTCAGGTAATATTCTCTCTGGTTTTTTTTGTGTAAATGTCATTCTAGTTAATTCACAGAGTCAAAGCCGTGTTGATTGATATTGTGTTAGATTTGGTGAATTAATGGTTTAAATCGGTATGTCTGAATAGTTCAACAAGTCTAAAAATGAAGCTGCTTGGTAGTTATGGGAGACTGACCCATAAAAGGCCACCCACAAACTATGTTGTCAAGGTGCACTCAAGCTTTTGGACCTGCTGATGGGCAACTCATTGAACATCGGTACTTTCACATCAGCCCTTCAAACACTTGTCAGACATTGACCAATTTGGGTCTTCAATGTGCCTGAATGAAACATCAGAAACATACACCAACTTTGTCTAAAGGAATGCAAGCTTTGGAAATTGTTTTCAACCAAAGGACTTTTTATTGGACAATGCAGCTGTCTACTTCAGATGCCCACTGATGTTCAATTCCATTTTTTTAATGTATAAACTCAAAAGTAAAGAAAAAGGGTTTGTTTATTTTATTATTTATTCAGTCACAATATCACTGTCCAAGCCAGACTTTATTGCCCATGCCTAATTACCTTTGAGAAGATACTAAATGAGCTGCCTTCCTGCAAGTCTGCAGCCCATGTGGTGTAGGTATAGCCAGGGTGCTGTTAGAGGGGTTAAACAATATTCACTGTTGACTCGGAGAAAGTGAGGACTGCAGATGCTGGATGCAGAGTTGAGAGTGATGTGCTGGAAAAGCACAGCAGGTCAGGCAGCATTCCTGAAGGGCTCATGCCCGAAACGCCAATTCTCCTGCTCTTCGGATGTTGCCTAACCTTTCACTATTTACTAGCTCAATATATCAATATTTTAGGAGGTGGAAATTTGTAACTGGGCTCCGAATCAAGAGTCACTTCTACTTGCAGCAGGCTCACTCCATAAATGGAGAGACATTTGAGGGCTTTTATTCAAAAACTTCTGTTTTTTGTTCTGAAATATTTATTTTATCTGCAATGGCTGATATAATAAACCCTGACATTGGAGTCAGCAATGGGGGGATTATTTGAATACACTAGGATACTGGATAATCAATGTTCTCTCCAGTACAGAAGCGAGATGCTGTCGTTCAGACCACATTTCCAAATCTTTTGAAGCTTTTCTTTGTATTCAGCATCTATTGGTTGAATCACAAACCCTCTATTGCCCAGTTCCAACTCACTAAGAACTGTGAAAATGTATTCCATTATGATTTTCTCACTATCTCAATGCAATGTGGATGAGTAAGAAGGTAAAGACTTAGAAACCAAATAACGCTTGGACTTGCATGTGCTTCATGGTGATAATATTTCCATGAAACAATATTGAAGATGACAATGCTATAATTTATTATGGACTTCAGAAGAGGTTCTCATAGTGGGGTGGCTATGGACAGACTTTTCCCAGTCCTTAAGCAACATGGACAGTTGCAACTTAGTTGGGTTAAAAAAATGGAAAGCATAGAAAAATGAGTTAGGAAAGATGAGACATTGAGGAAAGTGTCAAATTTTGTGCATAAGGTTTTAGCACCGAGAATGGCAACTTGCTAGTCAGTTATGGGCCTATTTTCCTGCTATAACATAATGATATTACTCAATTGCATCCCCTTGGTTACTGTTGTTATTTAGCCAGGCAGTGGAAAGAAAGCAGACAGCAACAATTCACGACACAAACATCTGAGTAGGTAATGGGTGTCTTCAGTTTGCTGATATCTTCTTCAGGCCTTCACTTTGGCCAGCATTCCCCTTCCCCTCAGGGTATGCTCCATCAGCAGCAACTTTTGACAGGTTCATGAAAATTAGTTCAGACATGCACCAGCTTCAACACATCGCATGGTACATCTCTACTTCACTTGTAATATATTTCTCCCCCTTCAAGACTACACTTTGCAACTGATTGTTACCTTTCATTGCAGTGCTGATGCCAGGATGGTTGGCACATGGGCACATGCATTTGACTCACGAATCAGCGTAAGGTGCATCCCAAAGCTCTTAGAATGCTTTCTTAGTGCACAGTCTCCTACCTTGATGCTCACAGTATCTCTGCCTCGTCTTTTCTTGTCTTTCTGCATGTTGGCATCTCACTCACAGCTAAATATCTCATAGTAGTTATCCCTTGCCTTAACTTTTAGTGCAGGCACATGGCCAGGCAACCTGTCATGTTTGCTAGTGATGACCAGTCAAAGGTGCTAACATTGCTGTATGGTGCGATGTTATGCCAATGTCACACCTGTAGACGTTGCCAGTAGCTTACGTTGCAAACATCCCAAATGTATTTCAACCGAATGGCAATGTCTCAAAGTCTGAGGGGAGTTGCCTTTAGTAAAGTCAAAGCGTCTGTCAGGGATAAGAGCACAGTCAAGCTTAGAGTTGTCCTGGAAAAGCACAGTAGGTCAGGCAGCATCTGAGGAGCAGGAAAATTAACATTTCGGGAAAAAGCCCTTAATTAGGAATGAGGCTGACTGTCTCGGGTGTGGAGAGATAAATGGAAGGGGGGGTGGGGCTTGGGGGTAGTTAGCTGAGAGTGCAATAGGTAGATGGAAGTGGGGTCAGGGGTGATAGGTTGGAGAGTTGGGTGGAGCGGATAGGTGGGAGGGGGATTGCCAGATGGGACAGGTCATGAGGATGTGCTGAGCTTGAAGGTTGGAAGTGGGGTAAGGTGGGGGGAGGGGAAATGAGGAAACTGGTGAAGTCCACATTGATGCCATAGAGTTGCAGGGTCCAGAGGCGGAAGATGAGGCATTCTTCCTCCAGGTGTCGGGTTGCGAGGGAGTGGTGGTGGAGGAGGCCCAGGACCTGCAAGTCCTCGGCAGACTGGGAGGGCGGAGTTGAAATGTTTGGCCATGGAGTGGTGGGGTTGATTGGTGTGGCTGCCCTGGAGATGTTCTCTGAAGTGTTCTGCGAGAAGTCATCCAGTCTCTCCAGTGTAGAGGAGATCGCATTGGGAGCAAGGGACACAATAAATGACATGTGTGGAAGTGCAGGTGAAACTTTGATGGATGTGGAAGGCTCCTTTGGGACCTTGGGCAAGGGAAGGGGGAGGTGTGGGCACAGGTTTTGCAATTCCTGTGGTGGCAGGGAAGGTGCCAGGATGGGAGGGTGTGTTGTTAGAGGCCATGGACCTGACCAGGTAATCGTGGAGGGAATGGTCTTTATGGAAAGTGAATAGGTGTGGTGAGGGAAATGTATCCCCGGTGGTGGGGTCCATTTGTAGGTGGCAGAAATGTCGGTAGATAATGCGATTTATGCAGAGGTTGGTGGGGTGGAAGGTGAGGACGGGGGACTTCTGTCCATGTTGCGGTTGGAGTGGTGGGGTTTGAGGACAGAGGTGAGGGACATGAGTGAGATGGGTTGGAGGGCACCTTCAACCATGAGGGAAGGGATAGTATGGTCTTTAAAGAAGGAGGCCATCTGGTGTGTTCTGTGGTGGAACTGGTCCTCCTGGGACCACGTGCGGTGGAGGCAGAGAAATTGGGAATACGGGATGGCATTTTTGCAGGAGGTAGGGTGGGAGGAGGTGTAATCTAGGTAGCTGTGGGAGTTGGTGGGGTATGTAGAAAATGTCAGTGTTGAGTCGGTTATCATTGATGGAGATAGAGAGGTCCACGAAGGGGAGGGATGTGTCAGAGATCGTACAGGTAAATTTAAAGTTGGGGTGGAATGTGTTGATGAAATTGATGAACTGTTCAACCTCCTTGTAGGAGCACGAGGTGGCACCAATGCAGTCATCAATGTAGCGGAGGAAGAGGTGGGGAGTGGTGCCGGTGTAACTATGGACTGTTCTGCATAGCCAACAAAGAGACAGGCATAGCTAGGCCCATACGGGTGCACATTGCTACCCCTTTGGTCTGGAGGAAGTGGGAGGATTCGAAGGAAAAATTGTTGAGGGTGAGGACCAGTTCAGCCAAACGAATGAGAGTGTCAATGGAAGGGTCCTGATGGGGAAATTCGGAGAGGAAGAAATGGAGGGCTTGGAGGCTCTGGTCATGGCAGATGGTGATGCAGAGGGATTGCATGTCTATGGTGAAGATGAGGCATTGGGAGTCGCGGAAATGGAAGTCTTGGAGGAGGTGGAGGGAGTGGGTGGTGTTTTGAATGTTTGTGGGGTGTTCCTGGACTGGGGGGAATAGGACAGTATCGAGATAGGTGGAGATGAGTTCGGTGGGGCAGGAGCATGCTGAGACAATGGGTCGGCCAGGGTAGTAAGGCTCGTGGATCTTGGTAGGAGGTTATGCAAGTCCTAGTCCTCCTCCATCGCCACTCCATCGTCTCATCTTTCACCCCGGGACCCTTCAACCTCATGGCATCAATGAGGGCTTCACCAGTTTCCTCATTTCTCCTCCCCCCACCTTACCCCAGTTCCAACCTTCCAGCTCAGCTGTGTCCTCATGACCTGTACCACTTGTCCATCTTCCTTCCCACCTATCCTTTCCACCCTCCTCTCCACCTCTACCTTTACCCCTCACTTCCATCCACCTATTGCAGTCTCAGCCACCTTCTCTTCAGCCCCAGCCCCCTCCCATTTATCTCTCCACCCCCGAGTCTCCCAGCCTCATTTCTGATGAAGGGCTTTTGCCCAAAACATCAATTCTCCTGCTTCTTGGATGCTGCCTGACCTTCTGTGCTTTTCCAGTACCACTCTAATCTTGACTCTAATCTCCAGCATCTGCAATACCCATTTCAGCCTAGGAGATAAGAACCATAAGTCAAGGGGGATCATGTATATCAGTCCAGTGACTTGGGCATGGCCAGTAAACCCCTTTGGTGTTCAGAGTCAGAGGTTCCATATTAGTGTAGCCTCGGAGTGGGTCATGGCTAGTTATGCAAGGTCCACTGTAACCATTCAGTCAGTCAGGATATAACTCAGAGATCAGTCAGGGGCCTGGTCAGTCATCTGCTGAGGCTGTCCTTCCAAGTTGGTCAGAGCCTACAGAGAGTCCTGGAGGCTTGTTTACTGCAAGTCAAAGAGTTGTTTCTGGGGGCCATTTTCATGCTAGGCAGGTTGGGCAAGTCACCTGTGGGGATTGGAAGCAGCATTTTGGGATGCAGAGGAGACAATAATTGTGAAGGAATGGGGGTAACAAGGCATTTAAAGAGTGGGGATGATAGACCATGGGAAAGTACAATGTAGCATAAGTGTGGGTCATCAACAGTCACCACCCTGGCATTGAAGGAGAAAAGTGCATAGCAACATTTGGTGTGACTAGACTATCAGCCTGGGGCTTCAGGTAAAGTGAGTGGATGAGCATTTAATTACAAGAGCTGGGTGGTAACACAGGGAGGGTCAAACTCAACGGGGCTGACAAAGAGGGTAAAGCACAAACGAATACAAAAGTTTAGGGGAGTCAACTAGATTGACGGACTTAGTCTCACAACTCGCTCCATGAGGTCCTGAGTCGCCTGTCATCCTCTTCCAAATCACAAGTGCACAATGGGAATGAAAAACGGCTGCCACCGTCCCCAAACAGGCAAAGTAAGTGGTTCTTTTTGTGTCTGAAGGAGCGGGCTCTCCTTGTGAATGGTGTTGCATAGGATGGGTTAGAATTGTTGATGATATTTGACAGTTGGATCTTGAATAGTCCTGTGATGGGTGACTCACCTTCCTGTAAGCACCGATGACAGCACAATCAACTTGTTTCTCTGTACTTGCAACTTATTACACTGTACAAGAGAGGGCTTCATTCTGAATCATTGGATTGCCCCTTGGACCAGGATCACCATCAGTGCCAGGAATGAACCTAAGCCTCCAGACCAGCCATTGATTGAGGAGTCCCTGATAGGCAGAAGGGCCTGAGACTTATTGTTTTCATTCCTTTCTTTTTCATTCTTTTTACTTGCTGAATAAATATTCATATTTAAATGAATTTGTATTGTCAAGTCTTCTCATAACTACATTTATCTGAACCTGAAGAATCGTTTGGGTACACTTTGTGATCCATGACAGATGTGAGGCCCTTCAAGAGGCAATATTCAAGGCAAGGGTGAAAACATCTGTTTTCATAGATTTCTGGATGGGAATCTTATTCATTAACCAATCATGTCAACTAAAAATCCTGACCCAAATAATTGTTGATTGTGAAGCAGAAAACAAGTTAGATGAGCTACAACGTTTCACTGATGTTCTATAATTCACAAACACATTCCAAGGGCTTATAGTCTGCTCAAGGACCAGGAGCTGCTCATCTCAAACCTTGAACTACAAATTTGCACACCATTATCCTATACGTAATGCTGACTTCGAGACATAGTCAGAGAGATGTACAGCACGGAAACAGACCCTTCAGTCCAACTCGTCCATGCTGACCAGATATCCTAACCTAATCTAGTCCCATTTGCCAGCACTTGGCCCACATCCCTCTAAACCCTTCCTATTCATATACCCATCCAGATGCCTTTTGAATGCTGTAGTTGTACCAGCCTCCATCGCTTCCTCTGGCAGCTCATTCCATACACGTACCACCCTCTGAATGAAACAGTTGCCCCTCAGGTCCCTTTTATATCTTTCCACTCTCACCCTAAACCTATGCCCTCTAGTTCTGGACTCCCCCACCCTAGGGAAAAGACCTTGTATATTTATTCTAACCATGCCCCTCATGATCTTATAAACATGTATAAGGTCACCCCTCATCCTCCAACACTCTAAGGAAAACAGCCCCAGCCTATTCAGCCTCTCCTTATAGCACAAATCCTCAAATCTTAACAACATCCTTGTTAATTTTTTCTGAACCCTTTCAAGTTCTGCAACATCCTTCTGATGGGAAAGAGACCAGAATTGCATGCAATATTCTAAAACTGGCCGAACCAATATCCTGTACAGCTGCAATATGACCTCCCAACTCCTATACACAATGCACTGATCAATTAAGGAAAGCATACCAAATGCCTTCTTCACTATCTTATCTACTTGTGACTCTACTTTCAAGGAGCTATGAACCTGCACTCCAAGGTCTCTTCATTCAGCAACACTCCCTAGGACCTTACCATGAAGTTTCTAAGTCCTGCTCTAATGTGCTTTTCCAAAATACAGAACCTCACATTTATCTAAATTAAACTCTATCTACCACTCCTCAGCCATTGGCCCATCTGATCAAGATCCCATTGTACTCTGAGATGACCTTCTTCACAGTGCACCCCACCTCCAATTTTGGTGTCATCTGCAAACTTACTAACTACAGGTCCTATGTTCACCTCCAAATCATTTATATAAAATGATGAAAAGTAGTGGATTCAGCACCGATCCTTGTGACACACCACTGGTCATAGGCCTCCAGTCTGAAAAGTAACCCTCCACCACCACCCTTACTTGGGTAATATGGAGGATGGAGTGAATGGAGAAGGTCCCATTGTTCCCACAACTCTCACAATCTCCTATTCTATGTCTGTTACTTGTCTTGTGCAGCGTACATCTGAAACATGTCTGCAATGTTAAAGGTCCTTGCAGAGGTATTCCATTACCCCGCTTGTCAGATACCTCCAAGGCCAAATGATTGGAGGGTGATATTAAGAAGGTGTGTTCTTTGAATACTGAATGATCACATTACTGAGAAGTTGCTTTGTCTCTGACATTGCCCACATAGGCTCATAGGAATTATCATCAATGGATCCAGGCACAGAAGCTGCTCTGTGTTCTTGGCACTATGAACATCTACAGAAATTGATGAGGAACATGTACATCTAAAAACCCAGGAGCAAGAATAACCCCCAATGAACATGGAACTGGGAAAGTGCTAGCTGTAATGCTTCCAGCTAAATGTGCCTTTAAGATCCAGAGAGAGTGCGGGAAGTGGGGGGGGGGGGGGGGGGGGAGGTCCAGCACTCATCTTACGTGGAGTGTCAGGCAGAGGAATGGATAGTGTGTCTATACTCTACAGAGAGCTAGCAGTCAAATAGCCATGTCATATTGCCCAGTGTATATGCAATGGTCAGTGAAGGTGATAAGATATCTCCTTAACATAATGCTCCCATTCTTGCTCAGGTCTGAGTGTTTGTTGCAGTGCAGTACAATGCAGAGAGACCACTGCTTACTGCTTGGATTCTTTGCTTTGCACAACTGAAGAATGCAATGTGTACTGGATGATGAAGATCTGCGAGAGCTGTATCTGTGATATTGTGTGAAGTAGGAAAATGAGGATGTTCAACAGAAGAAACACCACTTTCTCCATCCTACAGCACAGTATAATTGGTCACAGTAACCCAGGCGCAATTTGTTCGATAACCAACATCACTGGAGCTGAGTTGTGTGAAATCATCTTCCACTGACTGTAAATACTTTGATATTGCAGTGCCCAGATTCTCTGTTTAATCCCAACTGCAAATGGAGCTAACTAGTTTGTTCTTTCTCCACTTTCCCTGTTGTTTAAAAAAAATAAGGTTGAAAACTGATGGAAACTTTGACAATCTCTGATGCTTCTTCATTCAATAATGATAAAGATTCATGCCGCTACGGAAATATTTATTTTTCAGGCATGGTTAGAGCATCATTCTGCTTGAAGAATGACTAGTTTCTCAACTTTCATTGGTCAGGTCCTGGTCAGATGCTGGCTCCCACTGTGTGGCTTCAAGTTTCACAATGTGGAGGGTGGCAGGCAGGGAGAAGGTGGAGAAGCCATGCCCCTCTGAAGTGTCCTAAGAGAAGTCTTCTAGTGGGCCTGGATGTGGTTTTCCCCCAGTTGGAATCCTACTGGTTCCATCCCTGTCTTCTTGTGAGGAAGGGGCACCTGGAGTTAGGTCAATGTCCCTCAATGTTGATTCTGGGCACCAATGAATACGATGACACAGTACTGGTTTGTCTGCATATTTATCACACACTGAATGTGCTGGACCTGGCTATCAACGGCACATGTCAATCTGTCCATAGAGACAGCCAGATGCAGGCACAAAAGATAACACAGCACACGTGCCATTGGTAGACTTGTCCAATTTCCCATCAAGCCTGCCTGTTGTTCTTGTATCTGTTTGTGCATTTTGACAAAGTTATTGTTACGACACGAGATAAACCCTCCTACTTAATTTAAACCTGTAACACAGAAAAGATTTATCCCTTGCAGTAATCTGTGAAAATTTGAGAGGCCAAGAATTATTTGAAATAAAAATTAAGCACTTTATTTCTTAAAGTATAACAGAGAATAATTAATGAACAATTACTTACAACTCCTTCCTCTAATCTATATTTTACTTTCCCTTCAACAATACTAGTCTGATAAAATCCCCGATTAAGGTTTACTGAAAAAAAATCAAATTTCAAAACCAGCCAACGTTCGAATCTTCTCATTATGTTCGTCTGAAGAATTGCTCTCTAGGTCGGTGTCGACGTTTTTTCTCTGTGCAACTCCTTCTCTAGACAGCAAGTTCTGACTAGCAGCCTATATCTGTTGGTCTTTCGGCAGTTCTCCCCCAGTGGTTCAATTTTCCCCGGTCTTATACCCTCACAGCATTGTGGCTTTTAATATGTCAATACACTAAATTCAAACTAGAATGGAGTTTGGACTTTTTGGGGGAGTTATAATTTAAACTGATTGGCCTAATTCAAATCTGTTTTTGTTTCCAGGCAACCAGCTACCCTCTCTGCAGGACCACCTGTTGCATTGTATTTTCTTCAGAGCACTTTGTTCTATCAGGTAATTCTGCTAGCTTATAACTCTCTTAAAGTTACAGTACACCCACATCTTCATAACACCACCTCCCTGAAGAAAAATGAACCATCATAATGAAAAGATAGCTTCCTTTATTTTTTTCTATTCTTTACACACATTACCCTAACATACTTATAACTTTAATCTAAGTTCACCTTAACTCCTTCCCATATAACAGTATATATATAAAATCTCATCCAAACTTTATCAGTTAAATCCATGATAATGCATCTGCGATTGCATTCTTATGGCCTGCAACATGTGTGATTTTTAAATGAAAAGTCTGTAACATTAGACTCCAACCAAGAGAGTCTCATATTCTTGTCTTTAAAGCATTCTAAGAATGTAAGAGGATTGTGATCCATGCACACAACTGTCTCCAACACATTCTTTATGACATAAACATTAAAATACTGTAAGTTTAGTACCAAACTCAGTAGTTCTTTTTCGATTGTGGAGTATTTCTTCTGGTGGATGTTGAGCTTCTTCGAAAAGTAACCAACTGGCAGTTCAATCCCATTCTCAACTTCCTGTAGCAGTACATCACCAACTTTTATGTCACTAGCATCAATGGTGACTTTAAAAGGTTTTGAAAAGTTTGGTGTAGCTAAAACTAGTTTGGTGGTTAATATTGATTTCAAATGGTTGAATGCCTCCAGGCATTGTTCTGTCCACCGAAACTGTGTTCTTCTTCGGCAAATTGGTTAACTACACTGCTGAAGTTTAGAACAAACTTCCAATAGAATCTAGGGAAAAGTGAGGACTGCAGATGCTGGAAACCAGCGTTTAGATCAGAGTGGTGCTGGAAAAGCACAGCAAGTCAGGCAGCATCCAAGGAGCTGCCTGACCTGCAGTGCTTTTCCAGCACCACTCTGATCTAAACTTCCAATAGAATCTACTGAGTCCTAAGAATCAAAGCACCTCTTTCTTTGATGTTGGCCATGGAAATTCCTCAATGGTCTTTGTCTTTGCGTTCCATGGGGTCAATCCTCCGTGACCAGAATGTCACCTCTGCTTTCATGAATGCAGTTTTATTTAACTTTATTACCAGTTTTCATAGTCATTCAAAGAGCTCTGCCAACTGCACCATGTGATCTTTCCAGAACTTACTTAAGATCATTACATTGTCCAAATAGACTGCACAGTTTATTAGCCCAGCCACAACGCTGTCCATGAGTCTTTGGATTGTGGCAGGATTCGTTTTTCATTCCAAAGGGCATCACTTTAAACTGATATAGCCCATTTGGGGTTACAGACATGGAAATTTCTTTCGCTGTCTCTGGTAAAGGTACCTGCCAGTAACCATGCATTAAGTCCAACTTGGTGATATAACTGGTTGGACCAACTTGCTCGATGCAGTCCACCAATCTAAGAATTGGATATGTCCAATTTTGTCATGGTGTTGACCTTCAGATAATCCATACAGAATCATTGAGTCCCATCCAGTTTGGGAACTGAGACAATCGGTGAACTCCACTCGCACTGGCTTGGTTTAACGATGTCCTTATTGAGCAGGGCCTCCACCTCCTTCTGGACCTGTCTGGCTTTGAAAGGATTAAGCCAATAGGGGAGTTGTTTTATCGGAGCAGTATTCCCTATGTCTACTTCATGTATATTAGCATTAGTCCTCCCTATCTGATTCTTACAAATGTCCTTATACTGCTGTAACAATTCTTTCAACTGCATTCTATGCTCCTGGGACAGATAGCTTACCAATCTATCCCACTCCTCAATGATATCTTCATTTTTTAATCTATTTTGGGGCACATCAAAATCCACATCATCTGGATTTGATTCCTCCCTCTGTGGGGCAGTAACCAACACCTGTTTCTCCAGTTCTTTCCCTCCAATATAATACGGCTTCAACATGTTTACATAACATGCCCTACACCTTTCTTTTCGATCTGGAATCTTTACTAGATAGTTTACCTGACTCAACTGTATCTCAATTTGATGGGGACCACTAAACCTGGCTTTGAAGGGATCTCCTATCACTGGTAACAGTACTCACACACCATCCCCTAGGGAAAATGTCCAAGTCTTAGAGCTTTTATCAGCCATATGTTTCATCCAATTCTGTGCCCTCTTTAGGTGCTGTTTAGCTAAATCACCTACTTGATTTAGTCTCTCCCTTAACTCTGATAGATGATTGAAGTGTGAGATCTCAGACTTTAGTCCTGTCAATTTTTCTTTAGTTAATTTCAAAGAACCTCTCACTTCATGCCCAAATATTAACTTGAAGGGAGTGAACTGAGTAGATTCATTTGGGGCATCTCTAATGCCAACCAATACAAATGGGATACCTTTATCCCAATCATTCGGGTAGTCCTGAGAATATGCTCTCGATGGGATTCAGAATGATATGCACTGGATATAAAGTGCCTAAGCTATCAATTACCTCCTTAAACAGCCAAGCAGTAAAATTTGACTCTTAGTCTGACTGAATCTCTCTGGGTAACCCTCATCATGTGAAGAAAGCCACTAACTCCTTTGCTACTCTTTTTGCCTTGTTACTCCATAATGGAATTGCCTTCAGAAATCTGGGAGACACAACCATTATGGTTAACAAATACTGGTTCCCAGTTTTAGTTCTCTGGAGGGGACATATGCAATCAATTATAACCCACATGAAAGGATCTTCAAATGTGGGAATTGGCAACAAAGGTGTTGGTTTTATTACTGCCTGTGGCTTACCTACCATTTGGCATGTATGACACATACGGCAAAAAGTTAACACATCCTTATGCATTCCAGGCAAATAAAAATATTTTTGCACCTTAACCTGAGTCTTTCGTACTCGTAACTGTGACCTTCTATAGTTAGTTTATGTGCTACTCATAATACCGCCTGTCTGAATGTTACCAGCAACACAATCTGGTGCACTTTGGTCCATTTCTCCTCTGCAGTAACCTGCCCTGGTCTCCATTTCCGTCTTAGGATTCTATCTTTCAAATAATAACCCTCTGCCTCCTTTTCAGAGTACGCATCCACATATATATCTTTTACCATCTTGTCTTGATGTTGCAAGTCTCTTAGTTTTTCAGGAGTAAACACTTCTGTCTGACCCTCTGCTTGTTCAGGTTTTTCCTACAGCAGTACTTCAAACAGGGTATCCGCTAACTGAACCTCAACTCCTTCATCATTCTCTTTACTTGTTGCTTCGTGCTGAGACTTATGATGGTGGGATCTGGTTACCACACTGTCTGAGAGAAACCAGGATATTTCTATTTTAACTCCTCAGTTTCTTAGTCTTCCTTGGGTTCCTCCACCACAAGGGCTGTCACTCCCACCTTAAATCCTGCCAAATCATTCCCAAGAACAAACTGAATTCCTGAAACTGATAATCTGTCAATCAATCCCACTGTAACTTCCCCAGTCTTGAGTTGGCACTCTAACCTAATCTTACATAGGGGAACACTAAATTTCTATCCATTTATCCCACAAATTGCCATACTCACGGGTAACAAATCAGAAAGAGTACATAGTTGCTCATTCCTTACTATCAACAATTGGTTAGATCCTGTATCTCTCAAAATTATAACTTTGTGTCCTTCTCCCCCATTCTTTCTGAGTAAACTTTACCCACAGAGGCAAATTCTTTGTAGACATCAGGTACTAACTCCATACCCAGCCCCTGCCTAGGATATGTACTCTCCTGCAGCTCCTTAGCTCTGCTTGGGGTCTCCTTTACTACCTTCACTAATGCCACTGGCTTAGCTTCTTTTCCCACAATGCCTTTCTTTAACGACCAGCACTGTGACTTTACATGTCCCACCTTCTGGCAGTGAAAACACCTTTTCCCAGTGCTCTTCTGAAAACACTGTAATTTTCCATTTCAGTGAAAAAACCTGAGGCCGGTCACCTTGTGTCCACCCTCTTGGGCTTCTTTTACCTGTGGCAAATTCTATACAGTGCTCTCTACTCTTGGATTGGTAGTGCAGGATCTCCCCTTCTCCCAACTTCTATTCCTCACCGGACGAAATTCTGGACGGAAGCTTGTCTTATGCACCAACATGTATTCTTCTGCTAATTCTGCTGCTGTTCTCACTTCCTAAACTTTCTGTCCCTCCACGTGAATTCTTATGTCACAAAACTGGTCCCTTTCTTCTAAAAGCTGTTCCTTTTCTCAAGGATATTGTGTCCTTGGTTTTTTCAGGGGATCATGTTTTAGAAGTGACCTGTGTAATGAAAGGGGAGTGGTCAGCTCTCTCACTGAGCAGGTCAGTCCAGAACTGGTTAGAACTAGTGAGGAGTTCAGCTCCTTCTGCCCTTCTAACCTCAACCTGGAAGCATTTGTTCCATTGTTACAGTTTTTTTTAAGGGCGTTTGCTTATTGAGATGTTGTGTACATTCAGAACAGCATAATTAATCCTAGTTTGGATAGACTGAGTTCTGTAGGGGTTCTTTATTCTAATTCTTTGTGTTTCATTGTGTAATTTTGTGAATAAATTTTTTGTCTGTTTTAAACCTGATAGTCAACCTTGCTTATTTAATCCGGGTAATTTTCACTGTACACTTACCGAAACAAATTGCAAATTTATGGTCTGGGTTGCCTGCTTAAGAATGTTTTGAGTGGTCTGGCTGAGTCCATAACAGACTGAGGGCTCTATATGGGACTTTAAATAGCGAGTGGTAGGTGCTAGTTTCTTTATTTTGGGTGTAGGTTTGATTGGGTAGACAAAGCTTGGGATAGTAAAGGCTCTTTTAGATGCCAAACGTTTTCTGGATGTGGATGTGGTGACTTTGGAATATTTTCAAAAGGTGAATAAGACCAAGCTGCAGGAGTTAGCAGACAAGCTGGGATTGGACCTGCCTGCTTCTGTGAGGAAAGGAGAGATAGTTATAGTAGTAGCTCAGCATTTAAACTTGCCGGAGAAACCATCAGAATCTTTCGAGATAACAAGAATTCAATGGTAAATGAAACAGCTTGAATTAGAGGCAGGAGGTAAGAAAGGGGCAGCAGAAATGAAACTGTTTGAGTTCTGATTAAAAGCAGAAGAGAAAGAAAAAGAGATAGATTTTGAATTTCAAAAACTGACACTTGAAAAGGAAACATCAACTAGGCAAGAGTGAGTGCTGCAGATGTTGGAGATTAGAGTCAAGACTAAAGCAGTGCTGGAAAAGCACAGCAGGTCAGGCAGCATCTGAGGAGCAGGAAATGAAGGGCTTTTGCCCGAAATGTCGATTTTCTTGCTCCTCGATGCTGCCTGACCTGCTATGCTTTTCCAGCGCCACTCTAATCTTGACTTAAAAAGAAAAGTCATCTTAAAAGGTTGGA
Source organism: Chiloscyllium punctatum (assembly GCF_047496795.1). Taxonomy (NCBI): domain Eukaryota; kingdom Metazoa; phylum Chordata; class Chondrichthyes; order Orectolobiformes; family Hemiscylliidae; genus Chiloscyllium; species Chiloscyllium punctatum. The sequence goes on from NC_092764.1 coordinate 21,109,712, forward strand.
GATAAAGGCTGAAGGTTACCTTAGTGAGGAAATGGTGCAAACCCATATGGAAGAGCAGAGAGTAAAAATGGCAAGGTTAGCAGTTGAAGTGGCTGATGGTTATGAGCTGGTCCATAAAACTTGGTTTGGATTCCAGAATCAATTTCAGTCCATGAGGGATAGAAGCTGGGGCAAAGAGAAATCCTCACATGGAAAGGTAGATCTCAGTGAAGATCATAAGGATAACTTACCACAGGGTAAAAAAGAAACCCTTGAGGGGGACAAGGAAGTTAAAAAGCTCTGGTGTTTTCATTGTAATAAAGTGGGCCACACAAAATCATAGTGTTGGTTGGCTAGCAGAAAGTCAGATGTAGGAAAACTGGACAAGCCTGGGAGTTTTGCTGGAGTAGTAACAAAAAGCACAAGGGAAGTTAGACAACCGGCTTAGACTATACAAGATAATCAAACGTTGATTAAGGATGAAGAGCCAGATCTGCTTAAAAATATACATGCAAGGGTAAAGTTTATTCAGATAAGCCAGGAGTAACAGGTGAAGAGGTTGCAGTATTAAAGGACCTTGGACCTTCTCAGTCTGTGATGCTGAAGGATGAGGAGATATGTGCTCCTGAAGGATTGTTGTCAGAAAAGGTAGCAGGAATTCATGACGAGATAAAAAGCACTCAATTATGTAGAGTGAGGCTAGAGAGACCAGAGAAGAGTGGAGAATTTGTGGTCGGAGTATGGGACAAACTCTCAGCTCCAGGAATACAATTTGTCTTTGCAAATGATATCGCTGATTCACTGGGAGGCGTGCTGCCTACTCTAGTTGAAAAGCCAGTGGAGGTGCAGGCAACTGAAGAAATTAAGGATGTTTATCCAGGAATTTTCCCAGATTATGTGATCGCAAGATCACAGAGGCACAAGCTGAAACAGAAGTGATCAAAAGGCACAGACAAGGAAGCTGACATAGTTTTATCAGGGACTTTTTTTGATCAGAAGTGGGGCAGAGCAGCAGCAAATAGGTGAACATACAAGTATCTTTAGCTCTGCTACGCTTATTGAATTACAGCAGAAAGATGAAATTTTAAAACAGTTGTATCAAAAGGCACATACAGAGAGGGAAAGTGAATGCATCTCTATGTGTTATTGCTTAACAAATGACGTCTTAATGAGGAAATGGAGACCATCATACATTTAAGCAGATTCATCAATGGGCAGAGATTCATCAACTTGTTTTGCAAATAGGGTATAGAAGGGAGGTGCTGCGATTGGAGCATAAGCTACCACCTGGAGGTTATTTAGAGGTAAGGAAAACATAGGCTAAAATACAAAGACATTTTTACTGGCCTGGACTACACAAGGATATAGTTGAATTTTGCCAGATGTGTCATATGTGTCAGCTAATTGGAAAACCACAGACAGTAATAAAACCTGCAAATTAATACCTATTCCAGCATTTGAGGAACCTTTCACAAGAGTCTTGACTGTTTGTGTAGGTCCCTTATCTCAAACAAAAAGTGGGAATAAGTATTCATTAACAATAATGGATATATCGACCAGACTTTCAGCAATACAGCTAAAAGGGTTATGGAAGAGTTACTTAAATTTTTCTCTAGATATGGACTACCAATAGAGATCCAGTCAGATCAAGGACCAAACTTCACATCCAAACTATTCAAGGAGGTTATGGATAACTTGGGAATAAAGCAATTCAAATCTAATGTGTATCAGACAGAATCACAGGGAGCGCTAGAGAGATGAAATCAAACATTAAAGACCATGTTGAGGGCATATGGTCAGGATTATCCAGATGTTTGGGATAAGGAAGTTCTGTTTGTACTTTTTTGTGATCAGAGATGCACCAAATGAATTGACCAAATTCAGTCCACTTGAGTTAATTTTTGGGCATGAAGTAAGAGGACCATTAAAATTGATTAAGGAGAAATTAATAAGTCAGAATTCAGATACCACCCATTTAGACTATGTGTCAAATTTTTAAGAATGATTAACTAGAGCTGGAGAGTTGGCTAGACAGCATTTAAAAGTATCACAGCATACAATGAAATAGGAAGCGAATAAGAAATCACAAATTTGCAATTTTGCATTTGGGGATAAGATACTGGTGTTACTTTCAGTAACAAGTGAATCTTTTAAAGCCAGGTTTAGTGGACCTTATCAAGTCGAGAGGAAATTGAGTGAGGTGAACTACTTGATAAGGGCTCCAGACAGGAAGAAATCTCACAGTGTGTGTCATGTGAATTTGCTCAAAAGATATTTTGATAGGGAAGGAAAGCAAGAGGAGAAGGTGTTAATGATTACAGCACAGAAGGAAGAACCAAGTTCAGAGGAGTATGAATTGGACATTCCTCAAATCAATTTGGACAATGAAGGAGTGGTCAAAAATTGGGGTAAATTATTGTGTTATCTTCCACAAGAAAATTGAAATGACCTGAAAGAGTTATTACTATCACATGGGGAGATATGAGGAAATAAACTGGGAAGTACTAACCTAATTGTGCATGATGCAGATATAGGAGATGCTGTTCCAATTAAGCAATATCCTTATAGGCATAACCCTCTAAGGTCTGTATAGATTCATAAAGAGACAGAGCGCATGCTCCAAGATGACGTTATCGAAGTGAGTTACAATGACTGGAGCTCACTCATCGTTATGTGTGGGCTATTGCAAAGTCAATGCCGTTACAAAGACTGATGCAAATCCAATTCCACGGTTGGAGGACAAGCAACTTACATTTCTAGGTTGGATTGTTCAGAAGCTACTGGCAAGTACCCCTGTCAGAGAGAGCAAAGGCAATTTCAGCCTTTGTAATGCCAAATGGACTATATCAGTTCAAAGTCTTTCCATTTGGTATGAAAAATACTCCAGCCACAGTTCAGAGACTGACTAATAAGGTTATTGCCGGATTACCCAACTGTATAGTGTATATTGATGACCTGGTGATTTTTAGTCACTCATGAAAGGAACATTTACAGCATTTATCAGACTTGTTTGATCGACTTCAGAAGGCAGGCTTGGTGGTAAACCGAGCTAAAAGTGAATTTGCCAAAGTCCAAGTCACCTTCCTGGGCCATGGACAAATGGCCTCAAAGGATGCAAAAACAGAAGTAATTGGGGAATTTCCCACACCATCGATGAAAAGAGCAGTGGGATTGAGTGGATTATACCAAAGGTTTGTGCCAAACTTTAGCAGTGTGGCTGCTCCACTCACTGAATTGTTAAAAAAGAGCAAGAAGTTTCAGTGGATAGTGGACTGTCAAAAGACATTTGACAGCCTAAAAACTGTGTTAACCAGTATTAGCCAGATTGTATTACACAAAGCCTTTCAAGGTGGCTATTGATGCCAGTGATGTGGGTGTTGGTGTTGGTGCGGTGCTCCTGCAGGAGGATGATAAGGGGATAGAAAGACCCATTGAGTATTTTTCCAGGAAGTTGAACATTCATCAACAGAAATATTCAATGATGAAGAAAGAGACTTTAAGCTTGGTGTTGGCATTACAACATTTCAGTGTTTATATTACCAACAATGCATCTGAGACAATGGTATACACCAATCACAACCCATTAACATTTGTGGAAAATTTAAGGGCAAAAATGCCAGACTGTTTAAATGGAGCTTGTTGTAGCCATTCAATTTGACAATTGTGCTTGGGACAGGTCGCGAAAACGCAATTGCCGATGCATTATTGAAACTCGACTGAGATACAAGGGTGTTCAGTGATGGGTGTTCAGTGGCGGGTGTGCCATAGCCTGAATTCGCATGGGGTTGTGCATGTCTGTATGTGTATAGTTGGTATAGTGTATTTTAGCCTATTAAGCAGTTTGTTTTTGAAGGGTTTTAAAAATGAAGCCATCTTTTGATTTTGATGGTTCTTTTTTTTAAGGGGGAGGTGTCGCGAAGCTGGTCCCTTTTTTCTAAAAACTATTCCTTATCTAAAGGATACTGTGTCATTGGTGTTTATCAGAGGGGTCATAAATCCCTCCTGGCTCTGAAGTGACTAGTTTGGTACAGAGATGAAAAGGATTTTGAGAGGCCTCTTGTTTATATATAAACAAATGAGATTTCAGGCCAAAGTGGTCAAGATTTAGAAGTGACCTGTATAATGAAAGGGGAGAGGTCAGCTTTCTAGCTGAGCAGTTCAGTTCAGAACTAGTGAGGAGTTCAGCTGTGTGGAAGCAAACTCTCTCTCTCTCTCTCTCTCTCTCTCTCTCGCTTTCTGCACTTCTAACTTTAACCTGTAAGCATTTGTTCCATTTTTTATATTTTTAAGGAGGTTTGTTTATTGGGACTGTTGTGTACACTCAGAGCAACATAATTATGTCTAGTTTGGATAAACTGAGTTCTGTAGGGGTTCTTTATTCTATTCTTTGTGTTTCATTGTGTAATTTTGTGAATAAATTTTTGTCTATTTTAAAACCTGGTAATCAACTGAACTAACTTACTCTGGGTAATTTTCATTGTACACTTGCCAAACAAGTTGCAAGGTTAGGTCTAGGGCTGCCTGCTTAAGAATGTTTTGAGTGGTCTGGCCTAGTCCATAACACTACCATCTCTGGAAGATTTTTTTTTAACCTCCTCCAGCAGAATAATCTCTCTTTAAAGCCTCAAAGTTCTTAACTATTTTTAAAGCATATGCCCATCGATAAAAATGACTATGTTTAATTATTTTAAGCTCAACATAAGTCTAACCTGATTCCTTCTTTGTGTTTCTGAACCACTGTCTATGTGCTTCGGGTACCAATTCATAAGCACTTAAAATAGCCTTTTTAACCTCTTCATAATCTCTTGACCCTTCATCTGACACTGCAGCAAAGACCTCATTTGTTTTGCCTACCAGTGAAGTCTGAACTAGCATTAACCATAAATCCTCAGACCATTCAATCTGCCTAGCCAATTTTTCGAATGAAATAAAGAAGGCGTCAACATCTTTCTCATTAAAGTATGACAGAATTTTGACATATTTGTACGTGTTAACATCCTGTTAACTTGAATTGCTGACTAAGTCGCAACTTCTGAAGTTCAAATTCTCTCTCTTTTTGCTCAGTTAAGAACCTTCTCTCTCTTCCTTTTTCCTCTCTCTCTCTTTCTCTCTCTTGTCTCTTCATTTCCCTTTCCTTTTCTTCTCTCTCTCTTTGCTCAACCAAGGAACTCCTCTCTCTCTTTATTTATCTTCTAACTCCAATTTCCTCAATTGTAACTGAAGTATTTCTACCTCTACTGCACTTGTCTGTTTCAATGACACACCTGAGTGTTTGAGTAACTCCCTTACAATTTCAGCTTCACTTTTGACCTTGGTTAAACCCAAATCCAATTCATTTGCTAATTCTAAAAGTATGGCCTTTTTCTTTCCTTCTAAACTTTCTTGGCAAATTTGAGAATCATCTTCAAATTCCAGAACCTCTTTAGCAATTTTAAGAGCCATTTCTCTTACTTTTAGCTTAAACAAACACAAGTGACCAAAAGTCAATAAATTACCTCACCTATGTTTTATTTAAATATCTTGGACACTAACCTGGAAGCGTTTATATCTGCTGGGATGTTTTGTACCCCGAAATCTACTCAAATCTGTCTAAACTAATCCAAAAGCCCAAACAGTTCAAATCACAGACAAAAGTCCCATAAACAGTTCAAATCCCAGCAATGACTGTTATGACACGGGTAAACCCTGCTGCTTAATTTAAACCAGCAACACAGAAAAGATTTATCCCATGAATTAATCTGTGAAAATTTGAGAGGCCAAGAACTAGTTAAAATAAAAATTAACAACTTTTAACACACTAACTTTTAATTTGACATAAACCTGAAACATCGACTCTCCTGTTACTCAGATACTGCCTGACCTACTGTGCTTTTCCAGCACCACCCATTTCATCATTACACTGACATGTCTTGCCACAGATTGGCTTGCAGGGTCTGGGGCTATAGCCTCAACCGGTGGTTATGAGGAAAGCCAATGGCCTTCCTCTCCATCTATGGAGGGCTCTAGGTCCCTCTCAGCAATTTGGTGTACCAACCTGGAGCAATTCTTCCCACAATGCAACTGTAAAAGCCAGTTCCTGGCATGTAGCAATTGAACTGGTGTACAGCTGGGCTTTAAACATTTAAATAGCAGTAGAAACCCAAAAAGAATGAATACTTACACCGCTCATTAGGCACAAGACCACATGAGACCACATGAGACCTCAAGGTACACTTGTCATGAGATACGCAATGGAGAATTGTATGAGTTAACTCGCAGATTTCACATAGTGAGAAACTCTCCATGAAACAGACATATAGCTGATTTTTGGGAAAATTCAAGTGAGACAACTACTGGCTGTGCTGGATTTGTTTTCCTTGGAGCAGAGGAGGCTGAGGGTGGATCTGATTGAGGTATCCAAAATTATGAGAGGCACAGACAGAGTAGATTGTGAGAAACTCTTTTTCTTGGAATACGTGTCCACAATCAGAGGGCATAATTTTGAGGTGAGGAGCAAGTGGTTTAGAGATTTTGATTTAGATTTTATTGTCATGTGTACTCAAGTACAAAAGTACAGTGAAAAGTGTATGATGTTGCCATACATGACACCATCTTAGGTCAAAGCTACTTAAGTATAACAAACTTAGGTACAAAGTAGTATGAGAAATAGAGTTAAGAATTTAAGCACTACCTTCAGAGAACAGGTAGAAAAATAAAGAAATATGGTAACAGGAGATTTGAGAAAAAATATTGCCCAGAGGGTGATAGAAATATGGAATATTTGGCTTCAGAGGTTGGGGGAGGCAGGAACTCTCACAACATTTAAGTAACATCTGGATGAGCAATTAAGATGCCAGGGCACAGTCGGCTATGGACCACGTACAGGCTCATAGAATCACAGAGTCATACAGCACAGAAACAGCCTCTCTCGTCCAACTTGTCCATGCCAACCAGATATCCAAAACTGATCTAGTCTCATTTGCCCGTGTTTAGGGATAATCCAACAAAGTTATATGGCCACTCTAGCAAGGTTCCTCATGGTAGTTAGCAAGGTTAAATCACACTGAATACAGAGAAAACTAGCAATTTGGATATAGATATAGAACTAGCTCAAAGGTAGAAGACAGAGGATGGTGGTGGAGGGTTGATTTTTAGACTGGAGGCCTGTGACCAGAGATGTCCCATAAAGGTTGGTGCTACATCCATTGCTTTTCATCATTTATATAAACAATTTGGATGTGAACATGGAGGTATGATTAGTAAGTTTGGAGATGACATTAAAATTGGAGGTGTAGGGGATGGTGAAGGAGGTTACCTCAGAGTACCAACAAGATCTTGACCAAATGGGCCATGAAGCCTGGGAGTGGCAGATGGAGTTTAATTTAGATAAATGTGAGGTGCTGCATTTTAGAAAGGCAAATCAGGGCAGGACTTATACACCTAATGGCAAGGTCCTGGGGAGTGTTGCTGAACAAAGAGACCTTGGAGTGCAGGTTCATAGTTCCTTGAAAGTGGAGTCACATGTAGATAGGATAGTGAAGAAGGTGATTGGTAGGCTTGCCTCTACTGGTCAGTGCATTGTGTATAGTAATTAGGAAGTCATGTTGCAACTGTACAGGACATTGTTAGTCCAGTATTAGAATATTATGCGCAGTTCTGGTCTCCCTGCAATAGAACAGATATTGTGAAACTTGAAAGGTTTCAGAAAAGATTTACGAGGGTGTTGCCAGCGTTGGAAGGTTTGAGCTATAGGGAGACGCTGAATAGATTTGGGCTATTTTCCTTGGAACATCAGAGGCTGAGGGATGACCTTATAGAAGTTTATGAAATCATGAGGGGCATGGATAATTGAAAGGTCTTTTCATTAGGGAGGGGGAGTCTAGAACTAGAGGTCATATGTTTAAGGTGAGAGGGGAAGCTATAAAAGGGATCCCAGGGGCAACTTTTTCACGCAGAGGGTGGTGTGAAAATGGAATGAGTTGCCAGAGGAATGGTGGAGGTTGGTACAATTACAACATTTAAAAGGCATCCGGATGGGTATATGAATGGGAAAGGGTTAGAGTAACGTGGGATAAATCCTGGCAAATGGGACTATATTTATTTAGTATATTTGGTTGGCATGGATGAGTTAGACTGAAGGGTTTGTTTCCATGCCATATATCTCTCTGTCTCTATGATTCTAACTGAGAAATATGAAGGGTATGTCCACCTTAATGAGGTTGTACAATTACTCCCTCTTCCCTCCCTCCTCACACACACACACACACACACATATACCGTGGTCAACAGGAAATTGAGGAGCAAATGTGTAAGGAGATCTCAGCTATCTGTAGTATCTGTAGGAATAATAGGGGTTGTACTGGTAGCGGATCTTAACTTTCCAAACATAGACTGGGACTGCCTTGGTGCAAATGGCTTTTTAGACAGGAACTTGTTGAGTGCTTACAAGAAAATGTTCTTATTTAATATGTGCATGTACTAAGTGTTGGTAAATGGGATTAGTGTATTTCAGTGTTTAATGATTAGAAAGACATGGTGGTCTGAAGGACCTGTTCCTGTGCAATATGACTCTCTGACTCTATAAGCTCTATTAAAATGAAATCTGTGAATAAAAGCTGAGATCAATAAATGTGACCATTAAAGCTATTGGAATATTGTAACATCAAAAACAGAAGCACAAATGTCCTTCCAGGAAGAAACGTGTTTCTCTTATCCACTGATCACTGCAATTTCTGGGAAGATATTTTATTCATTCCAGTGCACTGATAGAATTGATTATGATACATGGAATGGATAGAATATTTCTTTAGATGAGTCATGCAAGTGAGATAAGAGGAGCATAAATTGCACATTGCAAAAACTAAACTGAAAACAGATTTTATTTTAAAAAGTCATATTTTCTTTTCAGTTCACCGAATCAAGAGCTTTATTGGTGAAACAGTTGGTGACAACTTCTTGGAAAAGACATTCACCATTTATTGTCCTTTAAAATTGTTGGTCTGGGACTTCCAGCCTCAGATAGTCAATCTCTCAGTGACACTGCCAAGTTGACTAATTACCCAGGAGGTTTAAACTTCTGATGGACAATTACGCATGCCTGGAATCCTTTGGAAATGCCCTCAATGCTGAATTAGACTCAGTAACTTTGGAGGGTTGCAACTTTATTTCATTCGCTCCTGCGAGGACTGACTAGACCAGCATTTATTGCGCATCTCTACTTGCCCTTGAGAAGATGGTGGTGAGCTGCCTGCCTGAACCTTAGCCATTCATTACGCTGTAGGTAAAGTCATTATGCCATTAGGGAGATCCAAGATTTTGACAACAAGGTTTAAGTCAGGAAGGTGAAAAACTTACCTACTTACCCAGAAACAGAGGAACTAAAATCTGCTACAGCTTCTGGCTAACCAGAAGCTGAAGACCGAAACGCTAACATCCCTTCCACCTCCAACCTCCCATACACACACTAAACACCTGATCCCACATCCCCCATCCTGCTGCTCCACAGAGAACTGACCCCCATGACTCTCGAGCACACAACTCCTCAATGGTCTTAACCCCGGACTCCTGAACTATCCCATCCCCAACAAGCTTCAGATTGGACACGAGAGGAGGAATTTCAGTCAGTCAGATAAAGAACAATAGCTAAAGTAAGATTTCCTCCAAGCATTAACTGTGCAACTCCACAGGTCAGGTGGAATACAATTTAGAATCAAAGGCCAAATGACAACTGCACTTCAACACAAAGGAAGAGAAACCTTGCATGTGATCCAAAACCAAGATATTTCATTGTTAAGTCAAAGAGCTATTACAACTTACCTGTAAAGTGGGAGAATTGGGAATGGTAAAAAAAACTGAGTGAACTGAAGAGAGAATTTCCAAAAATAATTTAGAGCTTTTGGGAATTTAACTCTGGTAAATGTGAGCTGATGCATTTTGGAAGAAGTGACAAGATATGGGTTGAACTCTTTAGAAGGGTCACTGAACTTAAAATATATGAATACTGTTCCTCTCTCTTCACAGATACTGTCAGACCTGCCGAGTTTGTCTAGCAATTTCTGTTTTTGCTTGTTTCAGATTTCCAGTATTCGCAGTTCTTTCATTTCCCAAAGCTAAATGTGTCTCTATGAATCTGTACAGACCTCACATAGTCAATCAAAGGTACTGAAAGGGATACTTATTCAGTGGCACCTGTGGATGAACATCCAAACTACAGCCAAATTCTTCATACAATTGATAGATACTGTAATAATCAAATTTTTAAAACATGCCTATAAAATTTTACAGCAAATGCTCATATTAACGAAATGAAAAACCATTGCTGAAATAGTTATTTTGAGTCTATGGTGAAAGTGGTAGAGACAAATGGATAATAAGGTAGATAGACATAGTTCTGAGGGCTAAAGAGATCAAAGTGTGTGAGGCAAAAACAGGAGCATGATGGGCTGATCAGTCATTATCATATTAAATGGTGGAGCAGAGTCAAAGGGCCGAATGGCCTACTCCTACTCCTATTTGTGATGTTTCTAAAATAGCAGAATGCGACTCAGGCAAAAACACCTGAAAATTTCTTTTGACAAATTTTGTGCAATCTATCTCAAAACAACACCTCCTTCCATCAGTTTACATTGATATGAAGCTAAGACTATTGCTTTGCTATAAAGTATGATCATAGATGGTTGTGTGAACTTTATATGGTGTTACTTAAGTAACAGATGTTGGTAAATTGTGCAGTTGCATTTAACAAGAGGATGGACTCGAGACGGGATTGATGAGATGGAATACTGATAGATGTGGGGAAGGTAAAATCAGGAAGGGATGATGGAACTGGGCAGCAGAAAGAATTAGCATCAGAAAATTGGAAGAAATTAGAAATGAAAGATGAGTGATGTTAGAAGATAGAGTTATGCTTGGAGAAGGTAACTTCATAAGATAAGAGACAAGAGTACAGACAGAGTTGAGTGAACAGGAATAGAACATCAATAAGTCTATCTCCACGCAAAGTGGAGATAGACTTATTGATGCAAAGGGGAAATTTTCTGAAAATGTCGGTCCAAAGATCTGATGTGGAGAAGGTAACTTCATAAGATAAGAGACAAGAGTACAGACAGAGCTGAGTGAACAGGAATAGAAAATGGCAATTGAACACGCAAAGTGGAGAAAGATTTATTGATGAGAAAGTTTGTATTTGTACACACCATGCTTTGTCTCTCTCACTGTTCATCAAACTCTTTCTTTCTACTTCAACTTACTTTTCTTCTCTTTCCTCACATTTAATGAGTAGTATTTGGATGCTTTTAATTCCTTTTGTACCTTGTATTATGACACGGGGTAAACCCTCCTGATTAAGTTAAACCAGCAGTAATCTGTGAAAATTCAAGAGGCCAAGAACTATTTAAGGTAAAAATTAACAACTTTATTTCTTAAAGTATAACAGAGAATAATTAACTAACAATTATTTACAACTCCTTCCTTTAACCTATCTGTTACTTTCCCCTTCTACAATACTAGTCTGATAAAAGCTCCTGATTAAGATTTACCAAAAGTTCATGCTTTGAAAACCAGCCAGTTGTTGAATCTTCTATGTGGATCTTCCTATGTCTTCTTTTCTTCTTCTTGTGGATTTCTGTTTCATAGGTCACTGACTGAGAAAGGTACCCTTAAGAGAGCTATTTTTGGGGCAGTTTCTACATGCTGGTGGCATGGCAGTTCTCCTCTCAACTGTTCAATTTTCCTCAATCTTATACCCCCAAAGCATCAGATTGTGTCATTGGCTTTTAAGATTTTCAATATACTAAATTCACACTTGATTGAAGTTTTTTTGTGGGTATAATTTAAACTTATTGGCCTAATTTGAATCTGTTTCTGTCCCCAGGCAACCAACTACCCTAGCTATCCCAGCTTCTGGACCACTCCTTATGTTGTATCTTATTCAGAACACTTGGTGCTGTCAGGTAGTTCTGCTTGCTTTTAACTCTCTTAAAGGTTTAGTACACTCGCAGCTTCATAACACATGCACAACCAAGACAATCAGTTGACATATGTCACTCCAGGGCTTGGCCCAAATTAACTCTTCATGATTTTACCTCTTTTTGTTTTGATTGTCTTCCTGAGCTGAGATGCTTATTCTGAGAAAAATTGATCTGACTGGAAAAAGAAATATCACTGACATGAGTAATGCTGCTTCATGTAGTGATTAGTTGGGATCTGGGATGCACTGCCTGAGATAGTGGAGGGAGCAGATTCAATCGAGGCTTTCCACAGAGATGTGGATCATTATCTGAGGAGTAAACAATTGCATGGCTTCAGGAAAAAGTCAGGAGGATGGCACTGGTTGAATTGCTTGTGCAGAGAAATGGCACAGCAGCAATGGTGTGTAGAAATGGCCTCTTTATATGCTATGACTATTCTGTGATTGAATCAACATCCCATAGTATAAAATGTTAGTCGATCAAACCATTATGTCTGTTACTGTAAATGGACCCTTAACCTGGAGCAGAAATTAATAGAGACACAGAACATGCGTCATCGGTACTTACTCCTTTCATAAAATGAACAGGTTGTAGTGAGGTGTTTACTTTTGGTATCTATTTATGAGATGCCAAGAGAAGAATGAAGTGCCTCCCAAAACAGACCTTAGAGGTCAGGGTCGTGTGTTGTCTTTCCTGGACTGAAATTGACAGCCATGTTCGCATTTTAGGCTGTTTCTCACTGTCAACCCATCGGGAAGTGATGAGGATTGACAGTATGGTCTCCCTTTAAGTGTTTACTTACTGTAAACCAAAGTCACCAGTGAAGTAATTGTAACTTGGAAACTGTTTCTGTGGTCTGAAAAGTATCCAACTTTGGTGTCATTAAAATTGAGGCAGAAATATGTCAACCCTCTTTAGCAAAAGGACCAAGTGGGTGATCCTCGACCAGCTGTATAAATACAGTGACTACAAGAGCACCCAAGGAACTTGGAACCCTGCAATGAATAACTCACCTCCTGATGCCCACAACCTATCCACTATCTATAAGGCAGACGTTAGGAGTGTGATGGAATATTCTCCACTTTTTTAGATGGGTGCAGCTCCAATAACATTCAAAGAGCTCAACTTTATCCAAGACAAAGTAGCCCATTTGACTGGCATTCCATCCACCTCTGTTTAATATTCAATACCTGACACACAGTGTATACCATCTGCAAGATGCCATGCAGTAACTTACCAAACTTCCTTCAATAGTACCTTCTAAACTCACAACCATTATCTCCTGGAAGGACAAGGTAGAAGATGGAACATCATATATCAAAGGTTCTCCTTGGTGCCACCAGCCTGACTTGGGGCTACATCACTGTTGCTGGGTCACAATCCTGGACTCCCTCACTAACAGTATTATGCATGCGCCTATGGTGCAGGGACAGCTTTCTCAAGAGCAATTCATGATAGCCAGTTTGCATCCTACAAAAAGAATAAAAATAAAGCACCAGAATGGTCCAGTTAAATTCATTTGCAACCTGCATCATGATTTCACATGATGATGCCTGACTTTGACTCGTTGGCAGCATTTTCCTCTGGTTTGTGAGATGCTAAGATTGGGAACAAATGGCCATTTCAAGTCTGTTGTCAGCAAGGTGGGCTCATCAGTTCTGTGGGAGGCAACTTCCAAGCTCTTGTCCAATCAATGAAAGAGAGCTCTCGATGCTGCTGCTCCAATCAGCCGGCCCGCTGCTCTTGGGTCTTGTCAACTGTGCCAGGAGAGGTGGGTGCAGCCAGGGAAAGCTCAGTCCTGCTGTGGTACCTCAACTTGAGATGCCCTTATCTGGCTTGCACTGTAGTGAACAAATGACCAGAATCTGTGGCAGGTAAATACTTCAGGATGAAAGCAAAATCCCTCCATTGAACTTTGCTGTGATTGTAGGTCTTTTGTTCTCCCTTCCTGAGGCACCTCAGCTGGCCACAAGGAACCCACCTTCAAGGAGCTGGAGTGCTGCCCACACGGAGGTAGGGGCAGCCTTAATTGTCATCATTGATGGCTTGTCTCTGTGGAAAGGATTAACCAATCCTCTTGTCCAGGTGTAGCTCAAATGGCAGAATCCCACTGGTGAGCCATCTCAAATTGACTCCCCCTTAATTTCCTGACCCACTTCTTCAAAGTTACCACCATGAAGTTAGGAACATTCCACACCTTGCATATAAAGTCACAAGAGATAAAATGGAAGTAGTATCAATTCACCACAATACAGAGAGACAAGTAACATCTAAATGGTGTTAGTTTCCAAGCTGATGTTATTACCGCTCAATTCAGATCCCAGATGGAAATGCTGCTTGATAGATCATATTTTGTTTTGTTTTTTTCTTGCTTTTAACAAAGTGGCCTTTCACTGAAATGTAAACAAATGCAAACAAATGCAAATTTGGGTTTGATAATAATACAGGATTTTATTACGCACAAGAAATAAAGATGAAACAGAATAAATTGGATCATCGTTCGCCCATGTACAATATTCATGAGGATTGATTTATAATATGTTGGTACTAAACAAAACATTGTGGATGCTGGAAATCTAATATAAAAACAGAAAGTTTGGAAAACACTCAACAGTCAGGCAGAATCTATGCAGAGGGAAACAAATGTAATATTTTAGGTCCATTTATCCTTACAAGAGTTTTGGGTCATCACTTGATTAACCAGTATTTATTTCCTATCTTTAGTTGCCCTTGAGAAGATGATGATGAACTATAAAACTGTAAGAAATAGGAATAGGAGTAGGCCATTCAGTCCCTCGAGCCTGCTCCGCCATTCAATGCTATCATAATTTGAACCTCTGCAATAACTTTGATGCAGGGACATTGATGTGCTGTCCATAAGGCAGTTCCAGGATTTTGAGCCACTGGCCATGGAGGGATGGTGATATTGGTCCAAATCAGGATTGTGTGTGTCTTGGAGGAGAGCTTGCAGGTGGTGATGTTCCCATCTATCTGCTATCTTAGTCCTTTTCTGTGGCAAAGAAGATATTTGGAAGGTATTGTTGAAGGACACTTGGTGATTTTCTGTGATGCAGCTTGTTTGATGATACACAGTGCTGCCACTGTGGAGGAAGTGAATGAGGTTGTAGATGAGGTGCAAATGAAATGGGTAATTGGAAAAGGTTCCGAAAAAAATTACAAAGATGTTACCGGGACTGGAGGGTTTGAGTTATAAGGAGAGGCTGGATAGGCTGGGATTTCTTTTCTCCATGCAGCAGAGGAGGTTGAAGAATGACCTTATAGAGGTCTATAAAATTATGAGGGGCATAGACAAGGTGAACAGCAAAGGTCTTTTCCCTGGATAGGGGAATTCAAAACTAGAGGGCGTAGGTTTCAGGTGAGAGGGGAAAGATTTAACAGGGACCTGAGCGGCAAAATTTTCACACAGGGGGTGGTGTGTATATGAAACGTATTGCCTGAGGAAGTGACTGACGCAGGTATAGTTACAACACTTAAAAGACATTTAGATAGGTACATGAGTAGGAATGGTTTAAAGGGATATGGGCCAAATAGAGGCAAATGGGACTAATTTAGTTTGAGAAACATGGTCAGCATGGACAAGTTGGGCTGAAGGGTCTGTTTCCATGCTATGTAATGCAATGACTCTATCGGTTGCCTTTTGCTGGATGACTAGGCGAAAGTAGGTACTGCAGATGCTGGAGATCAGAGTCAAGATTAAGAGTGGTGCTGGAAAAGCACAGCAGGCCAGGCAGCATCCGAGGAGCAGGAAAATCGATGTTTCGGGCAGGAGCTCTTCATCAGGAATGCTGGATGATGTCAAACTCACACACGCTGTATTCCAGCACACTTCAAATTTGTGTCCTGCAGATGGTTGACATGCTTGGGGAAGACAGGAGCTGAGTTACTTACCTCACAGTTCTCATCCTCTGACCTGCTTTTGTAGCCACAGTATTTATATAGCTGGTCCTGTCCAGATTCTAGCAAATGGTAATACCCAGGGTGCTGAGTGGGGGGGATTCAGCAGTAGCTGTGCCATTGGTATCAAGGGCAGATAGTTCGATTCTCTCTTTTTGGAGAAGGTCATCACCTGGGACTTGCGTGGCCTGAATTTTATTTGCCATTTTACAGTCTAAGGCTTTCTGCATTTAGAATACGGACTGCTGCAAAATGTAATGTCTCAAGGATATTTTTAAAGATTGTGCAGCCCTCTGTGAATACCCACAGGTCATTGATGAAGCAGCTTGGGCCAAGGACTCTCCCTGGAGAAACTCCTCTATGGCATTGTGCCACAGCTGAGATGGTTTCATCAACAATACAGCAATGTATTAACTTTGCTACTCATTTTGGGGTCACCAATTCTGTCAGGCCTCTGAGCGGTACCTACAAACATCTACCATTAGATGGAGCTCTAGCACAACTCTTTTAGCCACTTAGGTTCACTGTCTCCACAATTTGAAGGCTTAACCAAAATTCTTCATTTCTCTCTCCCTAATAAATGTTCAGGAGTCCATTTTTTATGCTATTTTCTGCTACTCTTATTTAACTTTTCTTGTGTTGAAAGCAATAATTTTATTTCTGCAACATTGTCACGTAATTTTTTCAGATTTTATTGTCCATCTGGGCAAGTCCAGTGTAATTCTGAGGAAGGGTCGCTGGACCCAAAACGTTAACTCTAGGATTTTTCTCCACAGATTCTGCCAGACCTGCTGAGCGTTTACAGAAATTTTTGTTCTTGTTGCCCCAATGTAGTTTCTTGTTGTAAAAAAACCTTCTCTTTTGATACCCTGTGAAAATAATTCTGCTGCTGGAAAACCAATCCTGATACAAGCCTTAATCTTTTATTCTGTTCCCGCTCTTCCTCCATCTTTGAGATGGGTTTCTAGGATCCCCTACATATTCTAATCACTTCCAAAAATAGTGCTGGAGCTACCAGACCTGACAATTTCCTTTGTTACCATTGTAAATCTGTTTAAGTTTAGCAAAAACTCCTTCCAAGTGGTAGCTTGGAGGGAATCATCAGCTCTTTCTGTCCAGCATGGTTGGCTGCAGTCAAAGGAAATATTATCTTTCACCCATGAAGCACTGGTTTAGGTTTTGCAGTACTACGATCTGTTAGCATTCATCACCGCTACTCGTCGAAAACTACCAGCTGCTTCAAGTCGGGACTTGTACATTACATGAGGAAATCCAAAGGTCACTGTCAGTAATCCCAGCTCCTCCACAGTGAATGTTCACTCCCTCCAGACTGTAGTCAATTGCAAATCATCGAACGGGTGTTAGCTTTAGTCATGCTGTTAGCTGTGCTGCAAAAGCATTGAAAAAGTTATTCCTTGTTGAATAACATGTAGCTGGGTTTTTAAGAGTACACTGAGTTCACAATACTGCTGATCAGTCTCAAATGCTTCCACTATGATAAGAAATTCTACATTTCTTTAAAACAGTAATGTTTTTTGTTTGTAGAAATGGTAATTTAGCCTCTATTTTAATTCCATGTACATTGCTCAACCATCTACTTCATCTTGTGCAAAACGCAAAAATGAAAGTTGAGAACTTCAGTGGATTTACTTCCTTGCTTTCTATTTGTAATAGTATGGCAATGGGTTTGACTGCTAAATCATTGCTGGTGCTGGATGCCTGGGGATCCTCTTGAGTTCACCCCATCAGAATCAAATTAACCTCAGGAATAAAGAACTGTCTGTCACAGATCCATCCAGTTTGCAATCTAATGGGAAGAGCAGGTCAGATGCTAGGAATCCAGCAGTGAGTAACTAAACTCCTGACTCCCCAAAGCCTATCCACTATTTACGAGGTACAAGTCAGGTGTATGATGGAATATTCCCCACTTACTGAATGACACCACATTCACGAACATCCACTCCCTCCACCACCAACACTCAGTAACAGCAGTGTGTTCTCCCCATATTCTGTGAGATCTAACCTTACTAATCAGTCTCCCATGAGAACCTTGTCGAACGCCTTACTGAAGTCCATATAGATCACATCTACCGCTCTGCACTTATCAATCCTCTTTGTTACTTCTTCAAAAAACTCAATCAAGTTTGTGAGACATGATTTCACATGCACAAAGCCATGTTGACTATCCCTAATCTTGCCTTTCTAAGTACATGTACATCCTGTCCCTCAGGATTCCCTCCAACAACTTGCCCACCACCGAGATCAGGCTCACTGGTCTATAGTTTCCTGGCCTGTCTTTACCGCCCTTCTTAAACAGTGGCACCACGTTAGCCAACCTCCAGTCTTCTGGCACCTCACCTGTGACTATCGCTAATACAAATATCTCAGCAAGAGGCCCAGCAATCACTTCTCTAGCTTCCCACAGAGTTCTAGGGTACACCTGAACAGGTCCTTTATGCATTTCAAGACATCCAGCACTTCCTCCTCTGTAATATGGACATTTTTCAAGATGTCACCATCTATTTCCTACCATCTACATCTTCCATATCCTTTTCCACAGTAAATACTGATGCAAAGTACTCATTTAGTATCTCCCGCGTTTTCTGCAGCTCCACACAAAGGCTGCCTTGCTGATGTTTGAGGGGCCCTATTCTCTCCCGAGTTACCCTTTTGTCCTTAATGTATTTGCAAAAACCCTTTGGATTCTCCTTAATTCTATTTGCCAAAGCTATCTCATGTCCCCTTTTTGCCCTCCTGATTTCCCTCTTAAGTATACTCCTACTGTCTTTATACTCTTCTAAGGATTCACTCGATCTATCCTGTCTGTACCTGACATATGCTTCCTTCTTTTTCTTAACCAAATCCTCAATTTCTTTAGTCTTCCAGCATTCCCTATACCTACCAGCCTTTCCTTTCACCCTGACAGGAATATACTTTCTCTGGATTCTTGTTATCTCATTTCTGAAGGCTTCCCATTTTCCAGCCGTCCCTTTACCTGTGAATACCTGCCCCCAATCAGCTTTCGAAAGTTCTTGCTTAATACTGTCAAAATTGGCCTTTCTCCAATTTAGAACTTCAACTTTTAGATCTTGTCTATCCTTTTCCATCATTATTTTAAATCTAATAGAATTATGGTCACTGGCCCCAATGTGCTCCCCCACTAACACCTCAGTTACCTGTCCTGCCTTATTTCCCAAGAGTATGTCAAGTTTTGCACCTTCTTTAGTAGGTACATCCACATACTGAATCAGAAAATTGTCTTGTACACACTTAAGAAATTCCTCTCCATCTAAACCCTCAACACTATGGCAGTCCCAGTCTATGTTTGGAAAGTTAAAATCCCCTACCATTACCACCCTATTAATCTTACAGATAGCTGAGATCTCCTTACAAATTTGTTTCTCAATTTCCCTCTGTTAGGGAGTCTATAATACAATCCCAATAAGGTTATCAGCCCTTTCTTATTTCTCAATTCCACCCAAATAACTTCCCTGGATGTATTTCCAGGAATATTCTCCCTCAGCACAGCTGTAATGCTATCCCTTATCAAAAATGCCACTCCCCCTCCTCTCTTGCCTCCCTTTCTATCCTTCCTATAGCATTTGTATCCTGGAACATTCAGCTGCCAGTCCTGCCCATCCCTGAGCCATGTTTCTGTAATTGCTATGATATCCCAGTCCCATATTCCTAACCATGCCCTGAGTTCATCTGCCTTCCCTGTTAGGCCCCTTGCACTGAAATAAATGCATTTATTAATCCTACCTTGTCCCTGCCTGCCCTGACTGTTTGACCCGCTTCTGTTCTCAGCTGTACCCGTCTCAGATTGATATCTTTCCTCACTGTCTCCATGGGTCCCACCCCCACCCTCCCCCACCCACCCCACCCTATCATTTTAAATCCTCCCAAGCAGCTCCAACAAATTTCCCTGCCAGTACATTAGTCCCCTTCTAATTTAGGTGCAATCCGTCCTTCTTGTACAGGTCACTTCTACCCCAGAAGAGATTCCAATGATCCAAAAATGTGAATCCTTCTCCCATACACCAGCTCCTCAGCCATGCATTCATCTGCTCTATCCTCCTAATCCTGCCCTCACTAGCTTGTAGCACCGGGAGCAATCCAGGTATTACTACTCTCGAGGACCTTCTTTTTAGATTACTGCCTGACTCTCTGTAACCTCCCTTCAGAATCTCAATCTTTTCCCTTCCTATGTCGTTGGTCCCAATATGGACAATGACCTCTTGCTGGCCCCTCTCCCCTGTGAGAACATTCTGCACCCTCTCTAAGACATCCTTGATCATGGCACCAGAGAAGCAACACACCATTCTGCTTTTTTGGCCCATCCTCCATCTTGGATTACCCAGAATCCACTGAGTTAAATGATTTTCTTATATTCCAAGGTTTCCATGTTCCTATATTCTTAGCACATTTATGTCATATTTTGAGTATTAAGCATATTAATTGTTGCTGTCAATGTAATTAGATCCCACGATTAGGGTGCTTCTTATACAACCATTACCTCCTAAATCAGAATGATGTACAGTGAAATAGCTGAGGTTCTGTAGTTAGTTGCTGTGAAGCAAGTCAGTAAAGCCCTTCTACATTTTAGTGGTCACATTTTAACTTGATTGTTTTGACGCAGATGCAGGCTCTTCATGAACAAACTAAGTTTTTTCTTACAGATATCTCATATTTACAAATATACTGTAAACAGACATACTTGTTTCATACTAACTTAGTGTTGTAATCGTTTGCAATCTCTGCAAGAGAGGAATGGTTATCATCTGGGACAAGTTGCACTATAGTTTTGGAAACACCCAGTACTTTGTAAAAATAAGGGTAGTTCACAGTTGGCAGATTGCCAGTTGGAAAAGTACACAACCAAGAGTTTCAGTATTAAAAAAAACAATACCACGAGGATATCTTCGTCATATTTGTGGCAGTCTCTTCATTTTCAACAGTTGATCTTGGTTATTTTGCTGTCTGTCATTCATTGCTTGCAGGTTCACCCAATTGCAAAACAAAATGCTTCCCTTTTTATAATTCACATTCATATCCTGCCTTTGCAGGTAGTTTTAAGGTCCGAATGTTTCCAGGCTCATCAACGTTCAAGTGACTATGTTCACAATCTTGCATTTTACTTCAAGATGGGACGTAAAGAAAATGAATCCAAAACATAGGGTAAGATATCAGTGAAAAACCCAGTGTGTCTGGGTGTCTGTTAACAGAGTGAAACCTAGCAAAGGAAATCGAGGGGGAAAGGGGGAAATGGTGCCTCATTTTAAATTTGGGGAGGAGCTTCAGAGGAGGAATCAACTTAAGGGTCAGCAATTGTGCTAATGTAGTTGTGGGTATGTTCACTGAGCTGGGAAGCTGACTTGCAAATGTTTTGTCCCCTGTCCAGTTGGCATCTTCAGTACATCGGAGCCTCCTGTGAAGCACTGCTCTACTGTGTCTTCTTGAATTTATTTGATTCTGTTTCTGCTGCTTCTAGTTGCCGGCTCCAGTGTTCATTGTAGTGGCTGGAATATTGTGTTTAGGTTAATGTGTTTGTTGATGGAGTCCATGGATGAGTGTCATGCTTCTAGAAATTCTCTGGCTGTCCTCTGTTTAGCTTGTCCTATGATTGTTGTGTGTCCAAGTAGAATTTATGGTCCTTGTCATGTGTGTGTGTGGCTACTACGGACAGCTGGTCATGGCATTTAATGGTGTTCGAGTTGTTGTTCGTGGATTCGGATTGCCAGTTGTCTGCCTGTTTGTCCTAAGTTAGTATGAAACAGGTCTTTGCATAAAATCTTGTAAAATACATTTGTCTTGCACAACTGTGGCAGGTTGCTGATGGTAGAGTTTTGGTTTCCTTGTCTTAGCACATTGATTTGCATAAAGATTTGTAGTTTGGTGCCAGTTATCGTAGTTGTGGGTGTATTCACTGAGCTGGGAAGTTGATTCACAGTTGTTTCATCCCCTGTCGAGGTGAAATCTTCAGTGCTTTGGAACCTCCTGTGAAGCGCTGCTGTATTGTGCCCTGCACATGATGGGTGTAGTTGTTGCCTGAACGTGGCTGTCTGTTTATGGGCTGTCATGAATCAGAGTGGTCAGAGAAGTCTGGCTGTCAGTTCCCAGACATACAAGATTCCATGCAAAGACTGCACAAAACTTTATGTAGAACAATGAGGCAGACAACTAGCAATCCGCATCCATGAACACCAACTAGCCACTAAACACCATGACTGTCTGTCCTAGTAGCCACACATACAGATGATAAAGACCACAAATTCGACTGGGACAACATTACAATCACAGGACAAGCTACATAGGACAAGCTAAATAGAGGACAGCCAGAGAATTTCTAGACACATGGCACTCATCCACAGACTCCATCAACAAACACATTAACCTAGACCCAATATACCGGCCACTACAATGAACAACTGGATCCAGCAACCAGAACCAGCAGGAACAGAACCAAACAAAGACACAGTACAGCAGCGCTTCACAGGAGGCTCCAATGCATTGGAATTGTCACCAAGACAGGGATGAAATGTCGGCAATCAACTTCCCAGCTCAGTGAACATACCCACAACAATGGCAACCGGCACCCGAGCTACAAACCTTTATGCAAATCAATGTGCTAAGACAAGGAAACCAAAGCTCTACCACAAGTTTCCTGGGGCATGACAACTGAGACAGGTTAAGGATGTGTAGACAGTCTGGAGAAAAGGTGGCACTGAAATCTGTGCTAATTCTGCCATCCAATGAACAACTGTTCAGCGTGAGACATAATGTAATGTTCTCCGAAGATTGACAAGAGTAAGTTAAGACATTTACACTTGTGGAAATGGTCAGATAATGCTGCAAGTGAGCCTCACTTCTGCAGCATTCTGCACCCCTTAGGCTAAAGGAAGAATGAAGGAACGATTCCCCCAAATGAATACCATTGTTTGCAGTATTGCAGAGGTCCAGAGATTACGGCACTGTCTGTACTCAGTAAGCCCGTGTCCAGATGAATATTTGCATACACTTGAGCAGACAGTTAAAGGTCTGGATGTTTTACAATCTTACATTTGTACCTTCAGCATTGTTTGCCTGAAATCAGCCAGACCAGTGCAAAAGATGGAAGAGTTTTAAGCATAAATTCCATCCAATACAGATTGAGTTTCTGTAATCTTTATTTGCACTCGTTCAAAAAGTATTATACTACATGCTTGCCTCATCCACAAAACTCACTCTACCACCAGATCAAATTAATCACTATTGTTTTCGCTAATTGCATTTACATGTTGTTGAGGAGGATTTTAAAAATTAAGCTTTCTTGTTATACAGAAGGGCACTAACTCCCCTCATTTGAAAATATTTAATTTGTGGAGAATTTGATTACAGTAATCAAATGCCAGTGCAAAAGATAAGAGCGATACATTTTCAATCATTTGCACCAGACTTGCCAAGTAGACTTTTCATCGCGGCCTCCACTTCAGTTCCTCATCATCACAGATTTTGTTTATTGGCTCTTCCGGTTCATTCCACATGTCATTAAGAACTGGTTCAGTCATCCCCCTCATTATAGTGCTAAAGACTTGTACCACAAAGGTAGCTATGCCCTTAGCTAAGCTGTTCTGAGTTACAAAATTGGTATCTGTCCAATAACGTGGAGGTATTTCCTGATAGTTCATGTTGGAATTAAGACAAAATTCCAAATCAGCTAATCACTGCCTCATTTCTTAATCATTGGTGAAATGATGGAAGGTGTTGTTGACAGTGCTCTCAAGCAGCACTTGCTCATCAATACCTTGATCACTGATGCATTTTGTAAGTACCTTAACATCTTATCACTGTTCATCAGTCATTATCAAAATAATTCCCTGGGCAGAGCTGGGATACGTGAAGCATAATTCATTGAACTGTTGATGGCTAATTTCATATTGTATAACTTTATTGAAAATGATAGAATAATCTGTTACAGTTACATATCTAGACACAAAAAACATTGTTTGGTTTTTAAGAATGAAACTTTAAATTAAACTCATATGTTAGACATTTTGAATGTTTATACCTATTGACTTTACATAAAATATCACACGGCTCTGAGGCCGAACTTTTTATCAATACATATTCACCTTTTCTTCATAGATTGGTCAGCTATTCATTTTTATAACCCGCTCTGCTCTTGCGAAACCTACACAACAACTGCAGATTCTGCTCCAAGTCACACATTGCCCTGAACGGAACTGCCATTCTATCACTCTCACCGGCTCAAAAATCCTGGAAAGACCCCTCATCTTCCATTGCCCTCCCCAACTCCATCCACTGCCTTCTCTACCACAGCAATGTGGGTGTACCGACACCACATAGACAGCAGAGTTTCAAAACAAAAATGGCTCAAGGACAATTTGGCATGGGCAATAAATGTTAGCTTTTTCAGATGGTGCTCATGTGCCATGAATGAGTGAAGGAAAGGCAAAGAGAATTCATGAGACTATTTCTAAGGTTATGTAGATTGGAAAAGTTGGGACTGTCTTCCTTGGAGAAATGGAAGTTGAGAGAAGATATGATGAGGGGGTCTAAAGAAGATGGGGAAGAACTATTCTCACCCATGGAAAGATCGTGTGTGATCAGGCATTGGACATTAGAGATCATGGATTTAAGATGATTTGTAAAAGGAGTATTGGAAACATCAGGAGAAATGTTTTTGTGCAGTGAGTGGGATCTAGAATGTGCTGCCTCTGAGTGTGGAAAGGGCAGGCTCAATTGAGTCACTCATGAATGAATTGAACTATTATGTAAAAAGGAAGATTATTGCCAGAGTTTGGGAGAAAGGGACGAGGTGCACTCATTGGGCCAGCTAGCATAGATATGGCTGCCTGAATGGCCTCCTTGTGGGCTGTAACAATCTTGTGGTTCTGTGATTTGCAACAGGATTGAAGGCCAGTCAGGGCAGCATAAGAGGCACAGTTAGTAAGTTTGTAGATGACACCAAAATTGGAGGTGTAGTGGACAGCGAAGAGGATTACCTCAGATTACAACAGGATCTTGACCAGATGGGCCAATGGGCTGAGAAGTGGCAGGTGGAGTTTAATTCAGATAAATGCGAGATGCTGCACTTTGGGAAAGCAAATCTTAGCAGGACGTATACACTTAATGGCAAGGTCCTAGGTAGTGTTGCTGAACAAAGAGACCTTGAAGTGCAGGTTCATAGCTCCTTGAAGTAGAGTCACAGGTAGATAGGATAGTGAAGAAGGTGTTTGGTATGCTTTCCTTTATTGGTCAGAGTATTGAGTACAGGAGTTGGGAGGTCATGTTGCAGCTGTACAGGTCATTGGTTAGGCCACTGTTGGAATATTGTGTGCAATTCCAGTCTCCTTCCTATAGGAAGGATGTTGTGAAACTTGAGAGGGTTCAGAAAAAATTCACAAGGACGTTGCCAGGGTTAGAGGATTTGCATTATAGGGAGAGGCTGAACAGACTGGGGCTGTTTCCCCTGGAGTGCCGGAGGCTGAGGGGTGACCTTACAGAGGTTTACAAAATTATGAGGGGCATGGATTGGATAAATAGACAAAGTCTTTTCCCTGAGGTCGGGGAGTGCAGAACTAGAGAGGGCATGGGTTTAGGGTGAGAGGGGAAAGGTATAAAAGAGACCTAAGGGGCAACCTTTTCACACAGAGGGTGGTATGTGTATGGAATGAGCTGGCAGAGGAAGTGGTAGAAGCTGGTACAATGGCAACATTTAAGAGGCATTTGGATGGGTATATGAATAGGAAGGGTTTGGAGGGATATGGGCCGGGTGCTGGCAGGTGGGACTAGACTGGGTTGGGATATCTAGTCAGTATGGATGGGTGGAACCGAAGGGTCTGTTTCCATGCTGTACATCTCTATGACTCTGTGAGATGAGGGTTGTGACAACTTGGATGTTAGAGGTCATGGTCCAGAGGATGGTAGTAGTTGATGCCAGAGTGTTGGTACTCAGCCTGTGCTGGGGCAAGATTCAAATGCCAGATAGTTGTGTTGCCCTTGTCAGCAGGGTTTGATAGCAGCGGTCAGTATCATAGAAATAAAAGCAAAGTACTTCGATGTCGAAGTTTTGAAAAAAGAACCCTGCTGGAGAAACTCTGTAGGCCTGCTATCATTGGTGCACTGAGAAACAGTTAATGTTTCAAGTAGGGAAGAAGTGTCATATTGAACACGAAAGGTTAACTCCACTTCTCTTTCCACACTTCCATTTCTTTGGCACTTCCTGCTCTCATTAGGAAACACAGGGCTGTACATTCAGAGGGAGAAGTTTCCAGTCAGTAGGGGAGCAGAAAGATTGAGACAGCCAATGTCAAATAAATAGGTCTTAGTATCAAGACTAAGCGAGGGTGAGAGGCTAGAGTGTGGTTGCAGAGTTCGGTTCAAAACTGATAATCATCAAGGCAGTTCAGTAAGGGTTAGCTGTTAAGGATTAATTGGACGTGGCAATAACAAATCGAAGGAAAATACACGAAAAACAGGCTTAATGTAAAAGTAGCCTGTTTTGGCTGGAAGGTGACAACAATAACCTTCCTCTGCAATTGGGAGCAGTCTGTTTTGCAGCAACACCTGGATTTGTTTGTGACCTTCAAGCAGAGGAATGCCTGGGAAAAGTATTCAGTAAGGACGGGTGGGACCGAAGGGTCTGTTTCCATGCTGTACATCTCTATGACTCTGTGAGATGAGGGTTGTGACAACTTGGACGTTAGAGGTCACGGTCCAGAGGATGGTAGTAGTTGATGGGCAATACAGCATAATATCATTTTTAGAACAGTATTGATATTGGGGACATTTTCCCAAGGTCTTGAGGACCTTTCCCCATCGGACTGGGGTTCACAGACTGGTCCCATGAAAACTGAGATAGATCTCCAAGAGACAATGTCACCTAAGTCCCTCATGGCAGAAGCCAGTGAGACTCGCTTGTTGAATATATCCAAAGTAGTTTAAGCTAACAGATTTACTTTATTACAAAGAGCACGTGTCTTCTTTAATTCATTTTAATCAAACCTTAAAGAACCCTAACAACCCAGATGGAAGTAGAATTCAGAAGAATGCAAATGACTGGGGTCACATGGTGGCTCAGTGGTTAGCACTGCTGCCTCACAGCACCATGGACTCTGGTTCAATTCTACTCTCGGGTGACTGTCTGTGAGGACTTTGCACATTCAATCTGTTTAGGGTGTAGGTTTGATATCCAAATGTTTCATTACCTGGCTAGGTAACATCATCAGTGCGACCTCCAAGTGAAGCGAATCTGTTGTCTCCTGCTTTCTATTTATATCTTTCACCTGGATGGGGTCTTAGGGTTTGTGGTGACGTCATTTCCTGTTCGTTTTTTGAGGGGTTGATAGATGGCATCTAGATCTATGTGTTTGTTTATGGCATTGTGGTTGGAGTGCCAGGCCTCTAGGAATTCTCTGGCATGTCTTTGCTTAGCCTGTCCCAGGATAGAGGTGTTGTCCCAGCCGAAATGGTGGTTTTTTTGCATCCGTGTGTAGGGTTACAAGGGAGACAGGGCTGTGTCTTTTTGTGGCTAGCTGGTGTTCGTGTATCCTGGTGTCTAACTTTCTTCCTGTTTGTCTTATATTTATGTATAAAAATAGATACATATATTTAGCACTTCACTGTGTGATTATTTATATTTAACTTAAAACTGTAGTCTTAGAAACTTGAAAACAAAGGTGACTTTGTCTTATCAACACATTCAAATTTTCAGTTTTCTTCAACTTTTTGCACAAATCCGTGTCTCCCATTGAGAATCACTGTATCACCTGTGAAGGGGAAAAACAAATATATGTTTATTCAAACGATATATAGTCTTCATTTGTTCACATATTGCCATTTTCACAGGCAAAGCCAGTGTTTGTGTGCCTCCCAATATAAGTGAGGGAGTTGCTAGTCTATTTCAGAAGACAGTACAGAGCTAATTACATTGATATGGGTTTTCCAGGTTAGGTGTAAATAGTAGATTGCTTCCTGCAAAGTACATCCCTAAAGGAAGAGATATACGTTGACCTGCAACACACAGTACTGCATTTGAACTACATACATTTTCAAAATGACTTTATTTCTCAATGTTACATGAAAATTTTTATAGATGCTAAAACTCCTGATGGGTCTAAACTGCCAGTGAAATATTTGGATTCATAGTGCAAGTTCCTTGAAAGTGGAGTCACAGGTAGATAGGAGGCATTGATATGCTTGCCTATATTGGTCAGAGCATTGAGTTTGGGGGTTGGGAGGTCATGTTGCAGCTGTACATGACGTTGGTTAGGCCACTTTTGGAATACTGCATACAATTCTGGTCTCCCTGCTACAGGAAGGATGTTATGAAATTTGAAAGGGTTCAGAAATGATTTACGAGGATGTTGCCAGGGTTGGAATGTTTGAGCTATCAGGAGAAGCTGAATAGATTGGGGCTGTTTTACCTGGAGTGTTGGAGGCTGAAAGGTGACCTTATAGAGGATTATAAAATCATGAGGGGCATGGATAGGATAAATAGACAAGGTGTTTTCCCTGGGGTGGAGGAGTCCAGAACTAGAGGGCATAGGCGTAAAGTGAGAGGGGAAAGATTTAAAAGGGACCTAAGGGGCAACTTTTTCATGCAGAGGCATGTATATGGAATGAGCTGCCAAAGGAAGTGGTGGAGGCCGGTACAATTACAACATTTAAAAGGCATCTGGATGGGTATATGAATAGGAAGGGTTTGGAGGGATATGGGCCAAGTGCTGGCAAATGGGACTAGATTAATTTAAAATATCTGGTCTTCATGGATGACTTGGACCAAATGGTCAGTTTCCATTCTGTGTATCTCTATGACTCTATGGCTCTGTATGGCACCATCTCACCAACACACTTCAAAATAATCCACATGGTGAGTTTGACCATTGGACCATTTACATACTGACAATCACATGTGTCAGCAAAATATCTACAGAGATTTACACAGTTTAACACAAACACCAATTTCTGCCTTTCCCTTCTAAATGCTTGCCTGCACACAAGCCAGCTCCCCCATTGGGTAGAACAATGCTCTTTTGTTCAATTATATTAAATATCAGACATTGCTCGAGGGAAAGTGTGACAATAACTAAAAAGCAAACACCAAAGAAGGAAAAACAAACAGGGTCTAAATCAAAATGTTGTTTGAACAGAAGTTATGCAACTTAGGCACCACAAGGATTCAAGGGTACAGATGGGAGAACCCAGCTCTTAAAGGGACCAGCTTTCATAAAACTAACATTAGGTATAATTTTATCTTTGGCTCAGCATTCCTGCCTCGGAGTCAGAAAGTTGTGGATTCAAGGCCAATTCCAGACATTTGATTGTAACATCCAGACTGACATTGCAAGATTATCCTGCAAAAACTGCAGTGCTGTTGGAAGTTTAATCTTTTAGATGACATCTTAAAATCTAGTTTCTCAGGTGGGCCCATAAGATCCAATGGCTCTATTTGAAGAAGAGCTGAAAAATTATTCTAGTGCTTTTTTCACTACTTAGCCCAATGCTGGCCTCACTAAAACAGATGGCTGGTCATTATCTGCTGCATGGAATGGGATGGCTGTGTTTCCCTGTGTAATATTAGTGAGTGCTCTTAATGTCTGGTAAAAGAGTACAGAGGGAACTCTTTTGCTTCAAATCTACAACATACTGATCTAATTTGACATGAAGCATGGTACTGGGAATTGTACTGTTAGAAGGACCATGGTTGGTGTTGCACATCTGTACATTTATACTTTCTAAAGTAAGTTAAACAGGATACATCAAGACAGAAGTGGTGCAAGTCACTAACCAGTGATCTATGAAGTCAAGCGTAATAGCATTAATTTACAGAATATGGGAACATGAGGTGGGTTGAGCAGTTCAAGTGCACAAATCAAAGAATCCCTACAGCGTGGAAACAGGCCATTCTACCCATCAAGCCCACATACCAACCAGACCCACCACATCCTTGTAACCCTGCATTTTCTATGGCCAATCCACCTAACCTGCACATTTCCCATGGACAATCCACCTAACCTGCACATCTTTGGTCTGAGGGAGGGAAGCCATGCAGACACTGGGAGCACTTGCCAACTCCACACAGACAGTCACCCAAAGGTGCAATCAAACCCAGGTCCCTGGTGCTGTGAGGCACCACTCAGCCAATATGTTGCCCCAATCCTTCAATGAATATTTCACGCTGTGAGGATTCTACAAAAGTTGATTTATTTTCCCTTAAGCCAACTTTCCTTTGCCTTGGGCTTGGGAAATTTCCTGAGCACTAAGGTAGTGAAAAGGAATAGTGACAGAGATTGATTATCTTATAGCCTTTTAGCACTACGCTCGGATTGGTAAGGTCCTCCAAGACAGTGGCTTGGAACTGAAGCAAGAAGAACAAACTTTAAAATGGCCTCTTACTGTGCATACCTGATTTGAATAGGCTTGTCGCATTTTTGCAGCTCACAATACAAGGTAACCCATGTTCACGTGCAACTACGGCACCTATTGAGAACAGAGAGCATATAAATAGTTAAAGGTGGAAATGATCTTACAAATCCTTTAGCTCCTTTTCATCATTGTAACCTAATGCATTGAG
Source organism: Chiloscyllium punctatum (assembly GCF_047496795.1). Taxonomy (NCBI): domain Eukaryota; kingdom Metazoa; phylum Chordata; class Chondrichthyes; order Orectolobiformes; family Hemiscylliidae; genus Chiloscyllium; species Chiloscyllium punctatum. Next base: position 21,140,132 of record NC_092764.1, read on the forward strand.
CATTCATGTTCTTTGTATTCTCATCAGTTAGAAGGGTAGTGTAAAAATGTATAAACTCACTGATCAAAAGTAGCAAACACCCAATTCAGTACTAAAAGTAACAAACTTTATCTCCACATATGAGTGTGTAGGGTTTCAAGCAATGATTGGCTTTGAAACAATGAGATCATTTGTCTCTCAAGATTTCAATTACAGATGACCAATGGCCAATGCTTGCATTTGAAACTAGAGATAATACATCAGATCATTAAATGTGTTCTTTAAAAGCTGTTGATATTTGTGATTTGGAAATGCTGGTGTTGGACTGGGGTGTACAAAGTTAAAAATCACACAACACCGGGTTATAGTCCAACAGGTTTAATTGGAAGCACTAGCTTTTGGAGAACTGCTCCTTCAGCAGGTGGTTGTGGAGGACAAGATTGTAAGACACAGAATTTATAGCGAACATTTACAGTGTGATGTAACTGAAATTATATATTGAAAAAGACCTAGATTGTTTGTTAAGTCTCTCATCTTTTAGAATGAACATATTGGTTTCAGTTCTTTCATATGTGAATCGCATAACTTTTTTAAAAAAAGTTACATTCTCAAGTGAACTTTAACAATTGGTATCTGTCAGCCCAGATAATGTATTGAAGATGTGAGTTTCCCTGTGTGAGACTGTCTGTGCCACAATGTTTAGACTGATTCTAACCTAAAAAAAATGATTTTGCAGAATCTTACATGGATTCATGCAGTTTTTGAGTGAAGTAAAATGTAACTGCAAATACAAATTCAGCATACAAACTTTTATGTAAGTGTATGCGTGTGTGTGTTGTGTGTGAGAGAGTGGGTGCATGTGTGTCAGTATAAATGGGTATAAGTCTGAGAGGGGGCATGTGTATGTATGTATGTGCGTCTGTATGTGTGTAGCAGTGTGTGTGTGTGTGTTGGAGTGTGTGTGCAGAGCGTTGTGTGGTTACTTGCATGCGTGTAGAAGTGTTTGTGTGTGTTGTTGTTTATGTTTACGTGTATGTGTGTAGACTATCTAATACACTGCAGGCAAGGATGCCCTGAGGCACGTTTCACTGGAGAGACCGAGCAGAGGCTACGGCAACGGATGAATGGGCACTGCACAACAATCAACAGACAGGAGGGATCCCCCCTGTCGGGGAACACCTCAACAGTCTGGGACATTCAAACTCGGACCTTCAGGTGACCATCCTCCAAGGCAGACTTTGGGACAAATAGCAACGAAAAGTGACCAAGCAAAGACTGATAGCCAAGTTGGGTACCCATAGGGAGGGCCTCAACCGGGACCTTGGTCTCATGTCACACTACAGGTAACCCCATTGCACTATACACACACACTCTCACAGACTTATACCCATTTAAACTCACACTCACACACATGCACCTACTCTCTCGCAAACACTCAACCACGCCCCCCACCCCCCCAACATGCACACATACATTAATACACTTTTCTGTCCTTTCCCTCTATCTATTTATTCCCTACATATCAAAAATCAGATCAGATTACTTACAGTGTGAAAACAGGCCCTTCGGCCCAACAAGTCCACACCGCCCCACGAAAGCGCAACACACCCATATTCCTACATTTACCCCTTACCTAACACTACGGGCAATTTAGCATGGCCAGTTCACCTGACCTGCACATCTTTGGACTGTGGGAGGAAACCGGAGCACCCGGAGGAAACCCACGCAGACACGGGGAGAACGTGCAAACTCCACACAGTTAGTCACCTGAGGCGGGAATTGAACCCGGATCTCTGGCGCTGTGAGGCAACAGTGCTAACCACTGTGCCACCGTGCTGCCCATCTAGCTATCTCAGCCTTGAACATACACAAGGACTCTGTGCCAAAGAATTCTAAAGTTCCAAACACTCACAAACCTCTGAGAGAACAAATTCCTCCTCATCCAAGTCTTAAATCGGCACCCCTTTATCTTGACACTCTGTCCTCTGGTCCTAGACTCAGCATTTACCCTGTTAAGGTCGTTAAGAATCCCATATGTTTGTATGAGATCACCTCTCCTTCACCTAAATTCCAAAGAGTCAAGTGTCCAACCTGTTTTCTGTAATCACAAGACTACAGCTAAAGATGTGAACTGATATGAATGAGTATTATAATCATGTAGATTCATTTGAATATAATTAGAAAACATAGTTGTATGAATCATTTTGAACACGATTGAGTAATGTAGTCATGTGTATTAACCTGGAAAGTAAATTGTGCAAATGCCGTTGGGTGGAGATATGAATGAGTATGTGTATAATCCTTTGATTGAAAATTATTATCAGGAGGAAATGTCTATTGGAAGTTTGTTATCTGAACAAAATCTGTTATTGTAATGTAGATTTGAGTATATGCCATTTTTTTGAATTGCATATTTCCCATGCTTGCATGAATAAACATCTTAACTCTTGGTTGGTCTTAGAAGAAATGAAGGGTTAACTCACCCTGTCAAACTAAAAACACAAACAGAGTAACTGATTATAATTGAGTTGCTGTTACAGAAGCATGGCTGCAAACTGACTGGGACAGGGAATATTTAAGGAGGACAAATGTGCAGGAAATGAAGGTGGAGTTGTGCTGATAATATTAGATGGAAGGAAGGATCTCAGATCTGAAGAATAGAGTGTGGAATATACTTGGTTGGAACGAGAAACAATAAAGGGCAGCAAACACTGTTTGAAGTAATTTATAGGCCAACAAATAATAAGTCAAAAAATGTGCAAAGTTTGTAGCACGGACAAGGCAGTAATCTTGGTGAAGCTCAATCTGAAAATAATTCAAACAGAAGTTAACTATCTTCACTGATTGCAATCTGTGGAACAGAAAGCTGAGGATCCAGTTGCAGGAGCTGAACCAAGACCAATGGTATTTCTGAAACATTAACTCTGATTTCACTTCACAGATGCTGCCAGACCTGCTGCAATTTTCCAGCAACTCCTGTTTTTGTTTCTGATTTACAGCTAAACACCAAGGCCATGGAGAACTAGTTTCTAGAGTACCTCACAGAGCTATATTGGGAAAATATATTAAAAAGCATGACTTTATATAGGTATTGGACACTCTTTAAAGGGCGGCACGGTGGCACAGTGGTTAGCACTGCTGCCTCACAGCGCCAGAGATCCGCGTTCAATTCCCACCTCAGGCGACTGACTGTGTGGAGTTTGCACATTCTCCCCGTGTCTGCGTGGGTTTCCTCCCACACTCCAAAGTTGTGCAGGTCAGGTGAATTGGCCATGCTAAATTGCCCGTAGTGTTAGGTTAGGGGTAGATGTAGGGGTATGGGTGGGTTGCGCTTCGGCGGGGCGGTGTGGACTTGTTGGGCCGAAAGGCCTGTTTCCACACTGTAAGTAATCTAATCTAAAAAAAAAGCTTACAGCAACCATACATTTCTTCTCTGTATAAAACCTCAAAAATTGGTGATTAACCATGGCTGACAAAGGACGTTAAGGATTGTAAAAGTTTAATAGAAAAAGCTTATGAAGTGGCCGAGAACAGTAATAAATCTGAGGAATAGAATGCTTTTAAGAATATAGCAAAGGAGGACCAAAAAACAAATCAGGAAATTTAAAATATATATGAATGTAATTGAACAAAAAAACATAACAATGGACTGTAAAGTCTTCTTCAGGTACATGAAAGGGAACTAAAACAAAGACTGCTGGATGCTGCAGTTCAAAAACAAAAACATACATTGCTGGAGAACGTCAGCAGACCTGGCAGCATGTAAGGAGAAAATGGAGAGGTAACATTTTGAGTCCAGTAGCTCTGATAAAGAGTTAACTCTGCTTTCTCCTCATGTAAAAAGGAAATATTGGGCTTAAAAGAATGCAGAGGCAAAGTCAGGTGAATTTATAATGAGGGGACTACAAAAATAGTGGCAAGTCTAAATGATTATTATATGTCTGTTTTCACTGAGGAAGAATTAAGAAATTTCCCAAAATTAAAGATGCAAGTGCCTAGGGAGAATGGGAAGCTAAAGGAAATCAGTATTTGTATTAAGGCCAAGTGGGAAAATTCATGAGGCTAAAAATTGATATGTCCCCAGGATCAGAGAGTTTACATCCCAAAGTGATGAAGGAGATGGATATGGAGATAGTCAACACATTGGTGATCATCTTTCAATGTTCCATAGATTCCTGAATGATTCCTGCAAATTGGAATCTTGAAAATGTCAGAAAAATGCTAGAATCTATTATAAAAGATTTAATAAATAGCCACAGAGAAAAACAATTTCAACAGGCATAGTCTGCATGGATTTGTGGATGGAAAAATATGTTTAAGTTTACTAAGGAAGTTACTAACAAAATTGATAAAGGGGAGTCAATGGATGGATATATTTGGAATTTCAGAAGATTTTTGATAAGGTCCCCCACAAAAGATTGGTTAGCAAAATGAAATCACATTGTAATGTACCAACATGGATTAAAGATTGACTTAAATTAGATTCCCTACAGTGTGGAAACAGGCCCTTCGGCCCAACTAGTCTACACCGATCTGTTTCCCTCTGACTAACATAATGGGCAATTTAGCATGGCCAATTCACCTGATCTGCACATCTTTGGATTGTGGGAGGAAACCCACGCAGACACTGGGAGAATATGCAAACTCCACACAGACCGTCGCCCAAGGATGGAATCGAACCTGGGTCCCTGGTGCTGTGAGGCAGCAGTGCTAACTACTGACCCACCGTGCCACCCTAAAGAAAATGGCTGGAGTGAGAACAGTGACCCTGGGTGGTTTCAAATCACCAACCTTTTGGTTAACAGCCAAATGCACTGACCAATTACACCACAGAGTCAGGTAGAAATTGAGTTGCTGTGAGCCTGCAGTGATTTGAACACACCATCTTTTGACCTGGAGTGAGACATGCTTCCGTTGCGCCACAAGCCATCAGCCGGAAAGGAGGGCTCATCCGGGACTTACAAGCAGAAAACAAACGTGGGAATGAATTGGTCATTCTCGCATTAGCAAGCTGTTACTAGCTTATCCATTTCAATAGGAGGACTAGATGTTCAGAGTATTTCTTAAATGGTGAGAGGTTGCAAGTGTAGATGTGATAATGGGTGTCCCTGTTATGAGTCACTGAAAGCCATTGTAGCAAGTGCAGCAAGCTATTATGAAGCCTAAAATCAAAATATTATTTCTACATCAACTGCCTAGATATTGGGGAAGATGAGGAAGGATAAAGTGATTAATTCTCAAAGTTTCTTTCTTCTCCTCTGGCCCATTGAGGGAGCAGCACCTGCTCTTTAATGGGCAGCTTGCATGCTACAGTAGTCGTCATGAAGCACTTAGAGCGAGAATGCTATTTTAATGTGCTTCAATTTGTGATTTCAGCACATTTGCCACTAATATTGTGCATTCATGAATTTTTGAAAGTCTTAAGGCACGCGCAGCCCGGGAAGCAATATCATTATTCAAAAGAAATGTTCCCATTTGTAATCTCCAAATTCGATTTATTTAATTCAGCATATTTCTTTCTTTCTGTTGGATCAGGAAAATAAAGTTTAAATTTATTTTGAATGGATTCACTACAAAATATTAGTTTTTACTGTGACAACCTATTAAAATTGATTGAAAGGTTCCCATTTATCTTTGGATAGACTTATTTCCATTGATCAAGAGAATCAACATTTTGGGCATAAGCCCTTCATTAGGAATGACGAAGGGCTTATCAGGACTCAGGGCTCATTCCTGCTCCTCAATGCTGTCTGACCGGCTGTGCTTTTCCAGCACCACGCTCTCGCCCCTGATCTCCAGCATCTGCGGTCCTCAGTTTCTCTTACTTCCACTGATGCCTACCTCTGAGAATAAATTATAGCTTACATCACCAATAATGATATTTTATTCAAGAAATATGTTTGAACTCAAGGGCTTAATTACAACATAACATAGTTTTAGAAGGTTTCAAGTACTTAAAAGATGCATGAGCTAACCAAAACACACATTTATGTCTGCTTCCACAGATTGCATTTTCTGGAACAGGTTAGCAACTTCAAGCTAGAGGTTAGAAATAATTTGAAAGATGCCAAACCCCATAAAAGCAGATCCGTAGGTGCTAGTAACGCTGTCACAGGCATTTTAGAAGGAATTACAAGATAATAATCAATTTATTTTATTGTATTGTGAATATACTTTGCATCATCATCACCAAGTCAGTAAAAAGGGCTCAAACCCAGAGCTTCTGGCTCTGAGGTAGGGACCTTACCAACTGTGCCATAAAACGTCAAGTGCAGTGTAACATACACCACAAAAATCATATAAGGGTTAAGTGATCAGATTAATAATATGTAACAACTGCATAGTTGCAACAAAACAATTCAGCTGCTAACAGGAAAGTAATGAATGTGATATTATAAGAAGGATAAAGTTTAATTATGATCATATTACAAGTGCAAATCAGAACTTTCTTAAACACCATTCACTTTTTTACTTTGTTTCATTAATTTAGCAAATGTTCTTCATAAATCGATGGTTTTTGGGCCTGTCACTGTGAAAACAAAATTTCTTAACACTGCTCACCATGTGAAAGCAATCCTCCGATCTCAGTGACCAATCCTCTTAGTAGAGGGAAGTATGGGCTCCATCCAATGTCTGTACTTGCCACAATTAAAATATCCCCCTGCTGGATGCACTCAGCGTCCAGAATGGCTTTCACAACACGTGCTGTTCCCTTCACAGTCCCCTGGCTTACTGTCATACCTGTAACAAAGAACACATCTGTCTTTTATATCCTTGACTTTCCTACTTAGAAACAGCTACAAGATACTTCACCAAAATTAACTCTTTGGATTAGAAAAGACCTCGAGAGAGATTCCCCTGATCAATGGAAGTGTGGCAGAATAGGACTTCTGCTCATTTGTGTAGCCTGATCCCATCTCAAAGATCTCTGTCACTTACATAATGGAGGTGCTTGCCTGTACTATTTAGACAATAGACAATAGACAATAGATGCAGGAGTAGGCCATTCTGCCCTTCGAGCCTGCACCGCCATTCAATATGATCATGGCTGATCATTCCTAATTAGTATCCTGTTCCAGCCTTATCTCCGTACCCCTTGACTCCACTATCTTTAAGAGCTCTATCCAATTCTTTCTTAAAAGAATCCAGAGACTGGGCCTCCACTGCCCTCTGGGGCAGAGCATTCCACACAGCCACCACTCTCTGGGTGAAGTAGTTTCTCCTCATCTCTGTCCTAAATGGTCTACCCCGTATTTTTAAGTTGTGTCCTCTGGTTCGGCACTCCCCCATCAACGGAAATATGTTCCCTCCTGCCAGAGTGTCCAATCCTTTCATAAGCCTATACGTTTCAATCAGATCCCCTCTCAGTCTTCTAAACTCAAGGGTATACAAGCCCAGTCGCTTCAGTCTTTCCGTGTAAGGCAATCCTGCCATTCCAGGAATTGACCTCGTGAACCTACGCTGCACTCCCTCAATAGCCAGAATGTCTTTCCTCAAATTTGGAGACCAGAACTGTACACAGTACTCCAGGTGTGGTCTCACCAGGGCCCTGTACAGCTGCAGAAGCACCTCTTTGCTTCTATACTCAATCCCTCTTGTTATGAAGGCCAGCATGCTATTAGCCTTCTTCACGACCTGCTGTACCTGCATGCTTGCCTTCATTGACTGGTGGACAAGAACACCCAGATCTCTCTGAACAGCCCCTTTACCTAATTTGATACCATTGAGGTAGTAATCTGCCTTCCTGTTCTTGCCACCAAAGTGGATAACCAGACATTTATCCACATTAAACTGCATCTGCCATGCATCTGCCCACTCTGAAAGTTTGATAATTGGGTAGCTCTGTCTCTCTCTTTCTCTCTCTCTCTCTCTCTCTCTCTCTCTCTCTCTCCTACGCTGAATTGATGTTGAGGTGCCGGAGTTGGACTGGGGTGGACAAAGTCAAAAATCACTTAACACCGTGTAATAGTATATAGTGTCATGTGATTTTTGACTTTAGTTGTATCAAGAAGGGTATAAATGGTGCAGTATTGAGCAGCTATCTGAGTAATGTGCAAACCTGATGTGACAAAGACAGTGGCAGTCTAAGCTGGAGCACACAAACAGGTTCTCTCAGGAGAAATGAGCTTTAGGCCTTCAGTCAACAATCAACATTTCTCCAATGCCATTGAGGGAAGGGGAGAAGTTCAGCATCGAAGTTAAAGAAAGATCTAGGCTGGAGATCCTAGTAAGTGGCTTATGTGTATGTCAGGGAGAGATGCCTTCAAAGACCTTTCCTCCAAGAGCCGCCAATCTAGCATATTGCAAAAGATGAGTGATCCCTAATGTATAATCAAGGAGCTCAATGCAAAGCAGCACAATAAAGCTGAGTAAGAATAACAAACATCTGAACAAACTTTCAAAGTGTCAAAGGAAAGTAACACTACATTTTTTGTAGCCGGTCAAAGAACGGCCTCTTCAGGTTTGAGATTTCTGCAGCTTATATCAGCATTTGAACAGTGGCTTTAATGACATGGGATACAAGTTGAAGAAAATGAGAAAGGGGGGAGGGTTAGTTTCACCCCTTGATACCAATTATTAACATTACACTTCTTACAAGTCTGAAAATTATTAATGTTGTTTTCCCCACAGGTGCCAGAAAGGTTAGGAGTTCATTGTGGTGCAATCTTTTGGCAGTGGTTTAGTGCGGTAGTTTATGAACTCACATCTTATGTACTAAGTCAGCCTCAAAATATGTGATGATTTGGAGATGCCGGTGTTGGACTGGGGTGTACAAAGTTAAAAATCACACAACACCAGGTTATAGTCCAACAGGTTTAATTGGAAGCACGCTAGCTTTCGGAGCGATGCTCCTTCATCAGGTGATAATGCAGGGCTCAATCCTAACACAGAATTTATAGCAAGAATTTACAGTGTGATGTAACTGAAATTATACATTGAAAAATTGATTGTCTGTTAAGCCTTTCATCTTGTATGTTGAACATATTGTCTAACTATCACCATTATTAACAGCTAACCCGAGAATGCAACCTTTTAAAAAAAGGTTTTGTGATTTACACATGAAAGAAGTGAAACTATCACTGTATTCTAACAGATGAAAGGCTTAACAGACAATCAATTTTTCAATGTATAATTTCAGTTACATCACACTGTAAATTCTTGCTATAAATTCTGTGTTAGGATTGAGCCCTGCATTATCACCTGATGAAGGAGCGTCGCTCCGAAAGCTAGTGTGCTTCCAATTAAACCTGTTGGACTATAACCTGGTGTCGTGTGATTTTTAGCAAAATATGTGGTAATTCAGAGGAGGATTTAAGCATGTAAGTATTATGGCAGTTAAGGATGCCCTTAAAGGCTGTGCAACCAACTAGCTATAGACTCAAAATACTGAAAGATTGGTTGAGTTCCAATTTCTGACTGGATTACCAAATCTTATGTTTAATATGATTGTAGAAATAATCCACTGCTCACTACAGATAATTAGTTTCCATATACAGAGGAATCTCGATTATCCGAAGGACCTGAGTGGGGAGTATTTCACTCGGTTCATCTAATTCTGGATAATTGAATGCCAGATAACATTGTTTAGCCAAGTATTGGAACTTTGTGATCTTGCCGGATAATCTGATATTCGGATAATTGATTGCAGAATAATCAAGGTTCCTCTGTATAGCCATGTGCGTGTATTAATAACTCTGATAGTATTTGCAGTGAAGCCTGTGGGCATAAGAAAATAGTGAAAACTCAAGTTAAAATAAAAGGGATTGCCTGATTATTGAAAAAAAATGCTGCTTTTGTTTCAGAAAGTAACAAACAAAAGGATCACGGTGCAATATTTATGCATTGCTATTCCAGAAACATATAAAACTACGAGGGGCATAAATAGGGTAGACACAAATAATCTTTTCCCTTGATGGAGGGATTAATGACCAGGGGTCTTAGATTTAAGTTAAGGGGCATGAGGTTTAAGGGGATGTGAGGAAAGATATTTCCACCCAGAGAATGGCAGGAATCTAGAATTCACTGTCTGTAATTGTGGTAGATGCAGAGACCTTCATAACTTTAGTACACTTGCAATACTAAAGCATACAAGACTCTAGATGAAGTGCTGGAAAATGAATTTACAATGGTTAGGTGGTTGTTTTTGACTGGCACAGAGTCAGTGGGTTGAAGGGTCGTTTTCTGTGCTGTAACTCTATGACAGATACACACAACAGGAATGCACATTAGAGACCAAAATCACCACACCCAGTTGGTGGTCCCTCCACCTTCTACCCAATGCTTAAACAAATGACTAAAGAAATAAGCTATGTGACCAAAGTGTTAAATATTAATATTTAGCAACAAACATTGCACCAAAACTGATAAGCAAGACATTCAGTTTCAGACCTTAATAATGCTGCATTCACATCAATATTAAAATATGTACCTCTCAGAGTTATTTCTCTTCCAGTTTCCTCACCCTGATATCGGTCAATTGGCACAGGTTTACCAATGTTCATTTCTTTAAATTGCAGACCCATTTGCCTTTCCAGTAACCTTCTCCGTCGCTGGGCTCTGCATCGAGGTGATAATGTCTGTATCAATTCACTATAAATAGAGCACTGACTGGCTGTCTTTTTCAGAACTAGAACTATGTTTAAAGATGAACATCAGAACAAATACCAAATCCAGCTAAATTTTTGCCGCAACGTTTTAACTAACTTCCCAAATAAGGCAGCTACATACTTTGAGATGATGTTTGCTGATTTCAGCTGAAGAACTTGTCCAATTTCTGAATGAGTTAGGAAGAAGAGCAAGTCCTCATCTGGTAAGTAACCCTGAAATAATTTAAAAAAAGGTTAAATCCTCCATATTACTGTGTACGCTGGGGCAAATGAAGCTTTCTTTGATTAAATAAATCCCAACCCTTATTCTCCTAACTGGCCTCAAAAGAAAGTATTAAGTTCCACCCGTTTAGTCTCATCGATCTTTAGGTACTTCTGATGTTTTCTAGCATTTTTTTTGTTTTTTTAAGCTTTTGTTTGAAGTTTATCTTTCCAGTAAATGATAAAACTCTTCACTAATACATTGTTGGTCACTGGTCTGTTTTCTTTCACAAGTTTCTTGTCTTACATGGGCAAATGAAGTAACATTTTTCATGAGTACAAATTGGTCGATGCTGTTGACCAATCTTTTCACAGTCAAAAATATTTGCTCCTTCAGTCATACACTGGCTCACCAGTCACATTGTGCATTCTCCATTGAGTTGTATGTTATTGATGCTGGAAGTGGTGCTGATCAGGGGCTTGATTCTTCTATTTGTCAAAGCACATGATTTTTACCCCATCTAACCACCATAGTTTGTGTTCCTGTTCTCTCAGCAAGATCATTTTTCAATCTCTGCACTGAGGTTGTTAAAAAAATTCAGTAAGAACTTCTGTTCGAAAAAACATGAGACACTGCATCTATTTAGGGACAGATGCCAGACTGCAAAATCAGACAAATAATTTCCTTGGTTGTCTCCTGAGCCGTATGCAGTATCCCTTTAAAAGAGTCTGATACTCCACGCCTGGAATGAATAGGCAGAGTGCATATGGCAACATACATCAGCCACTGGTATCTTAAAATCATATCAGGATTCTATGCACATCAAAGATGACACAGAGGATTTCACAACTAATTAATTGTTTTTGAATGCCATGTAGAGTCACTAACGAGTAGGAATCACTATCTGTTTAGCTGTCCCTCAATGACAGGGCAGGCATGGAGTCCAGGAACCTACATCTGAAGTCTATTAACAGTAGGAAGCTGTTACGCTGCAGTTACTCCATGATTGTGACTGACCAGGAAATTCTCTCACTTTTCCTGCCTACCATAGGCCTACCAGAAGGTGATAACCAACCTGTTGGCCATGTTATCACAGGCACCTTCCATGGCCATCAAGTCTGGGGTGGGACACAAAACTGAGCACTCTGAACGTTTGACTCAGAGGTATGGACATACTACATAGTGCCCCACAGACCTCCCTACACAATCACCGATGGTATGCTTTACCTCCCGGCTTATGTTATTCAAATTTTCACACTTACATTTCTATTGTATTCAACTGGTCAAATAGGGCTGGCTTATGAAGTGTTTAACTTGGCAGTCATGGAGGATTAACAGTACAACAGTGATGGTGTGGTACTTAATGGCCCCTCCTGGTACACCACTCACCATTTTCCCTGGCATCACAACAGTGCACCTGCCTGTTTCAGTTACATATTAATCAAGGCACTACCATGTACAGAGGACCTAAATGTAATTTTGGAGCTCCAAACAGGCAGATTATCTGTTGCACATGCTCTGCACATTGCAGTAGCCTCACCAATCTGATTTAAAGGAACTTGCCCAGAAAAAGCATAGGTCAGTTTGTTCAAGAATTTCTCTGGAGCCCAACAGCAGCATGAGTATGTCTTCTAGTCCATCAAACAGCTTCTACTCTGTCATTGGCCAAACCACATACTCCTCACGAACTCCACCCTCCCCCATTTAAGGCACAACTTGCAGTTTGGGGAGCTACAAGAATTCCCAACAGTACATAGCCAATGTTGATATATTTCATGTGTATTTGACCATGCAAGAATATATCTTTAAGGGAGGAAAGTGATGTAAATAGTGTGATGTCATGCTATGTGATATTTCTGTATAAAGGTATCAACTCTACCTGGAATAGCTACTGTCGTACCTCGTCTATCAGGACAGCCAGTCAATCTAACAGACTATTAAACGATACAGCATGGACGTAGTAATGTCTGTGATAAAGCTGTAATGTATTTATTTACTCTCTAAATAAATCTTCTGATACTTGTTCTCAATAAGAGGCCAGTCTCAGTGTTCATATTACAAGAATTAACACTATAGTAAAGACCAACTGAGGTCCTTAGATGAAAAAGGTTCAACCCTCACAGCAAGTGTTTGTGACAAACAGATCAGCCCGTTTCTTTGGCTCACTCCCAAAATCAAAATCTGCCTGATGCATTTTCACTGTAATTTCAATTGACATGAAATTCTCAATCCATCACATTTTCTGTTTTTCTGCCAGGTTTTGTTTTATTCTCTTCGTTGGCCCTTTCCATATATGGACTTGTGTCCAATGATGGCCAAATTGCACTCTTCAAAGAAGATTAATTCATTCTCTGATTTCTGTTCCTGTGTTCAGTGGTCTGACTTTCACCTGTGCCCACCCTGTGCTATAGCTGAGATAGGAATTACTGGTTTCAACCAGTGAGAGAATATTTTGTATCACTAATTGGCTGTGCTACTGTACAAATCAGGATGCAATTTCATACTTCAATTAATATATTTATTGAAGCAAGCTCTGGCATGAGATTCAGTGATTCAATTGCTATGTATTGATCTGACCAGGATTTAATGGATTCAAGTGTGACAATGTCTTCTTATCCAAAGCTCACAATCAACATGAATATGACATGGAAATCATTCTAATTTCACTGAGTGCACAGTTCTGTTGTGTCAATGAATAAATGACAATGGGTACTCACCTCCAGAACCATCAGTTTAGCTAGTTTCCAATAAGCAGTCTTAAAAACATCATTCATTCTTATTGCCTCTGCTTTAAACAATTCTCTGTCAGAAATAGCTTTTCTTGCCTCAGGTAAAATCAAGCGCACGACATACCTACAATAAAGATTTGCATTTATATAGTGATTTTCATACAACATCAGAATAGTAAAATAATGATTATTCTGTACAATTACCTGCCCAATTTTGAACAATTTTGTTATATTTACATTTCAGAATCATCACACACAAAGCATACAATGGAATTTGTCAGGACTGGAAGGTTTTTGTTATGAGGTAAGACTGGATAGGCAAGAGGGTTTGTTTTCTTTGTAACACAGTGTAATGGAAAATTAGCAAAATTAACATTTACTGTGAAATCCATTTACTCTGAAATATGAAAGACAATGCTTTACTAAACTTTCTGACACTTTGCTGAAGTCTGCAGTCAAGGGACAGCTTGTCTCTGCAGAACTTTGTAAACATTCAACAAGAGAAAAATATAAGAACAGTACGTCCACAACAAGGGAATGAAACGAATAACAACTCAAATCTTCACAGCCTTTGTTCTTCAAAGTGTGATAAGAAACAATATAAAACAAGTATATGAATTATGCTCAGGGCCCTTGCACAAGGCATTGTTTTTCAAGTGCAGGTTGCCCCTCTGCAATACAGAGGTTAAAAAAAATAAAGCTCTTTTTGATTGCTCTTGCTAATAATTGAGTCGAGTCAATTTAATTTCCACAACACACAGCAAGCTGAGGGGAAATGTCATTGCACAATAACGTTATGAGGAGTCTAAATGCTGAGGATAGGAAAGATTTGTTTCCCTTAGATGAAAAGCTCAGTAAGCAGACGCATAGATTTCAAGTAACTAGTCAAAGGAGTGGGGAGAAGTTGTGGGAAAATGTTTTCACTGAAGGGGTCGTGGGATCTAGACTTCACTACTTCAAATGATGCTACAGGCCTCATTATATTTGAAAAAATGATTGGATATCCACTAGAAGCAAAAACTGGGCTGTGGTTTAGACTGAATCATGCTTTTCTTAGACAGCACAGTCATGATGAACTGACTGTGGACTCCTTCTGTGCTATAAATTTCTGTGGTGGTAGAAAAGTTGTGTGTAAAACCTGCCTTTAACAGAATTCACTTTTAAACCGTCCATGCGCTGGGTGTATACAATGTTGCAACTCAGCCTGCAGGCTATTCTGCTGTGAGTTTGTAAACTACACATTGAAATCAGGTAGTTTGTTGGAACGTCTACTTCATAACTTACAACTTGCTTTACTGCTTTAAATATACTAATCCCACAGTGTTAATCAATTGCCGTTGAGAAATTGATGATTAGATCATTAACATAAAAGCCAAAATCTGCTTCATGGAAGAAATAACAGGGCTACTGACCAAAAGCTTGGTTTTATGGTGTACCACACCACAGAAGTTAATCATTAAGGTCTACCATCAAGAGCTATCATGTTCCAATCATATACCAATTACACATACTTTCTGATCCATGAGATTGATGAATTTATGGAAGCAATAGCTTCCTCCGGAGACAGTACAACTTTATCAACAACCACTTTTCCGCTCTGCAAAGCTCTCTGGATTGCTGGGAGTAGCTTTACTGGATGACTCATCCAGGACTTTTCATGGAATTCAGCCTGTCAAAGAAAGTCAGACTACAATCATCGATGAACATAATTCAGGCTTATCATCATGACCTTTTGAAAGATAATGAACTGAGAGTGATTACCATGTGGAACCTGCCACCACAAGGAGTGATTGAGATAATCCATGCAGATGCACTTATGAGAAGACATTAGATAAATCCATAAGTAGGAAGGGATATGGAGAGAAAGTAAGATTTTATAAAGACAGGGGGAAGCCCTGTAGGGGCTGCATTGCTCTGTTCGGTTGACCAGCCTATTTCTGCACTGTAATTTTCGTTGTCATTATTTTGCCAATGGAAATCCATATCTGAATCACGGATGCCAGATGAGATAATGGTTTAGATGCAACTATTACAATTCAAAACTTGAATGAGTTTTTAAAAAAATATTTAATCAAATCTGGGATCTGAAATTCCCACTTACATTTGGTCAGTTCAATATCAGCTGTAACTCAATTAAGACAGCATAGATTGCCATGTATCATTAAATGATTCTGATGAAATTTTCAAAATGCAATGACATAATTTGTATAATTTGTTCTTTATTTAAAATTGTAGAAGGTTTTTTTACCCAATATTGGGTGCATTCATTTCATCGAAGGGTGGCTCAGTGGTTAGCATTGCAGATTCTCAGTACCAGGGACCTGGGTTCGATTCCAGCCTTGAGAGACTCTTTGCATGGAGTTTGCACATTCTCCCTGTGTCTGTGTTGGTTTCCTCCCACAGTGCAAATATGTGCAGGTTAGGTGGATTAGCCATGGGAAATGCAGGGTTACACAGGTGGGTTTGTGTAGAATGCTCCCCAAAGGGTTAGTGTGGGCAGAATGGCACGCTGCCATACTGTAGGGATTCTATGATTCGCCTTTGGTGGGTTTTAACTATTGTACATGGCATTTGCAGTCGATGTCCTGTAACATCCAGTATTCCTCTCTGTTGGGTGAGCTGACAATGGGATTATGAATAACTCTGGCAGTTCACCTATCCCATGTGAAGCAACCAAAATGTGTAGCACTGTATTACAGTGCAAGACAGCAAGAACAAATAATGTTCATACACACACGAGAAACCGTCGAATCGGACTTTGCCAAGTTCCAATCTTGACAGATGAAGGTTAGCAGCCTCACCTTCACAGTTGCTGTCTGTGTGATCTGCAAACTTTCATCCAGCCAGTTAATACAACTGAGCCAGTTAATACAGACTTATACTCAATTTACAGGACAGAACAGGATCTTACATTCCAATGAGTCAATGCAGATGTTAATGCTCTGCGCAAGCTTCCTCACAGTCAGTAAAATTTACATTTGTGGCAGTCTAAAGTTTGCGCTGTGGAAATCATACAGTTTTTTTAAACAAAAATGATACAAATTGGACACAAGACAGAATTCTCCAAAATCAAAGTGTTGCACAATGTGTGAGATAACAACATCAAATGCTGGAAATAATCAGCAACAGGTCTGGCACCATTTTTAAAAGAAGATAAAGTCAAAGACAGAGCTGGTACAGGCGAAAAAGGTTGGAGTGGGAAGTGGAGGTCAGGAAGAAAGTCAACAGTCGATTGATAGGTTTGGAAGGAGCTTATCCTTCAGCTACAATGCACTGTGGCTGGCCTAAATTTGGTGGAAAAAGGACATCTTTGCCCCCTCAGTGGGAGAGGCTCCATCTTTGGAACTGACATTATCTTCAGCAGCCCACCAGCACCAGACTTTCATAGTGGGCACTTGGAACTGCAACGAGTCTGAGAAAAGACCGAGTGGAGTCCTGGTTCCAGGCAAGTTGGGAGCTGTGAGGTATTGTCCTCCTGGTGGAGGAAGTGCTGGGAATGGGGGTGGATATTAATGTATGCGTGGAAAGGAAGTAAGGTACTATTCCTGAGCAAATGTCTCCAACACACAGAAGGAACATTCTGACAATAATATCCTTCCCTCCCTTCCTGTATTTATAAAAGCTTGTTTAAAAAAAGAGCTCATGCACATCCAACTTTATGATAGCATGGGCAGAATAATATTGGGGTCTACTCGAGTTCTTAACAAGTTTCCATATAGTGCACCACCAATGCTCCACATTATGGGGGTGAGCTCAGGGGTGGATGTGAAGGTGGTAGGACAGACACCCACCTTTTAATACGTATCACCCCATCAAGAACACAACCAGTGGGAGTATGTCAAATCCAGTCCAGTATTTCGGTCTGTGTCCTTTCATTAGAACATCTGAATTTGGTTCAGATGAAAGGTCACTGACACGAAATGTTAACTCTGTTTCTCTCTCTACAGATTATGACAGACCTACAGAGTACTTTCAACATTTTCTGAAAGCTATTTGTTAACTTTCTGGTTATTTTTGTTAACATACTATTTTTGTGAACAATTTTATGTCCAGTACTTACATCAAGACATTTACACCATCTGGTCAGTATTATGGGCTTACCTCTCTGAGGCAGCGAAAGCCATGTTTCTTTAGGAAGTTTTGGAATTTCCAACCAGCATCTCCACTTTCCTGGGACAGCAGCCAAGATACTGCAGTCTAGTTAGAGAGAAGTTCAAACAATTTGGCCCAGATTCTTTCAAAGTAGTTAATGTTTTAAACGATTAATTGCATTTCTGACAAGCATTCTATTAATCGTCTCCAAATGCAGTCACATGGAACTTTGAAAGGAGCTGGGGTAAAAGGACAGAATTACATTTTGGCTAAAGTTGCTTTCTAGTAAAACAGAATTCTCAAAACTGCAGCACAACCTAACACCTTCCAGTCTCACTAAATAATAATTTAAATTATAATGTAGGATGCCCTGCATGTTCAATTCCTAATTTATGATATCATGAATGAGAAAAGAATACATCCTTGGAGATATACTTTGATGGACATCATGAGCAGATAGGTTTATTGCTCTGATGTGCCCTTAAAACCTGACAGGTTTATTGAAGATATTATTGACTAACTGTACGCAACTATTACAAGACACATCTTCACAATAACTGAATCTTAGAAATGAAGTTTTACACCATTCCATCTCAATGTAAGTTTTATTTTATTCTCCATGTTTAATAATAAGAGTTTTTCATTACCACACATTTCCTTTAAGTGGTATTGACATAGTGGCCAGGGTCTCCTTTGTTTATCTAGACGCCTATCAATAATTAATAACATGATTTGACAGGAGATACGCTTGAGTGAATTCGTGCTTTTCCCTCCTCTGCTGACTTGCTACTTGGAGGTATAGAGGACAGTGAACAAGGTCACCTCAGATTACAACAGGATCTGGATCAGATGGGCCAATGGGTTGAGATGTGTCAGATGGAGTTTAATTTAGATAATGCGAGGTGATGCATTTTGGGAAAGCAAATCTTAGCAGGACTTATACACTTAATGGTAAGGTCCTAGGGAGTGTTGCTGAACGAGCTACAGGTTCATAGCTCCTTGAAAGTAGAATCACAGGTAGATAGGATAGTGAAGAAGGCAGTTAGTATGCCTTCCTTTATTGGTTAGATGGGAGATCATGTTGTGGCTGTACAGGATGTTGGTCAGGCCACTGTTGGAATATTGCGTGCAATTCTGGTCTCCTTCCTATCAGAAGGATGTTGTGAAACTTAAAAGCATTCAGAAAAGATTTACAAGGATGTTGCCAGGGTTGGAGGAATTGAGTTATAGGGAGAGGCTGACTAGCCTGGGCCTGTTTTCCCTGAAGTGTTGGAGGCTGAGAGGTGACCTTATAGAGGTTAGGATAAATAGACAAAGTCTTTTTCCTGGGGTTGGGGAGTCCAGAACTAGAGGGCATAGGTTGAGGGTGAGAAGGAAAAGATATGGAAGAGGCCTAAGGGGCAACATTGTCACACCAAAGGTGGTATACGTATGAATGAGCTGCCAGAGGAAGTGGTGGAGGCTGGTACAATTGCAGCATTTAAAAGGCATCTGGATGGGTATATGAATAGGAAGGGTTTGGAGGGATATGGGCTGGATGCTGGCAGGGGGGACTAGATTGGTTTGGGATATCTGGTCGGCATGGATGAGTTGGACCGAAGGGTCTGTTTCTGTGCTGTATATCTCTATGACTCTATGACAGATTCCTGGGCTGTAACAAGAGCCTCCACACTCTTTCATGTGATCAATGGTACAAGGACAATGCAATTTTTAGTGGCAAGCTCAGTATATTCACAAATGGAGAGTAAGTTTGGATCTACTGGCTCCTCTGTGAAGGCAATACAGAAGCAATAGGTTCAGAAAGTGTTTGGAATGAGGGCCAGAAGGAGCTCATTGGATATGAGATCCCTGATTGGGGTTGTTAACCTGGGCCAATCACTGAGCCCTGGCTGACAGATATAAACAGGTGATTCAGAGAGTCTCCTCATTCGAGGGACTTACCTCTGCGCTGGATGGTCAGAGCCTATGTCCTGTTCACGTGTAAACAAACAGTAATTTAGTGACAGGATGCCAGCCTCTCTGCAGTTATTTTGGGAAGATAAGAACTGACAGAGCCTGGGCAAGTATGGAAACAGATTGCCTTGTAGCAGAATCTTTTGAGGGGCTGCAGACAGCATTTGTGTTCTTCCTGATCCAAAAATGAAATTGAAAAAATACAGTTATCTAATATCTCAGTCATTTACAATGGTTCCTTTAAGAGCTGTTACTTCAGCTGTGAGATCCTTGGCAATAATCTTGAGAATGTCCGACTTGCATTAAAAAGCCTTTTATGATTATCCTTGGGAATGGCACTCATCTCCTTTTGTGGAGGGTATTTTTTCATATCAGATGTGGTATGTGACTGCACCAGCAAAAGCAAAAGGGCTCCTTTGCACTTTTTCCACCTTTCCAGGACTAAAGTTCAGGCTCGAGCTCTATATCCCTCCTGTTATCAACACAGCCTGTGATTTCCATGTTGACTGTTATGCATCCTAACTGTTATTCTGCATCTGTTCTAAACCTCATTATGTATTTGTTCTGAACCCCACTTGTCATATGCATCACCTTTTTATATACATCGCCCATCACATATTCTCAATGTTATATATTACACATCTGCCCATTCTACAATCAATTTAATTTTTTCAAGCAGCCTAAATGGCTTTAAATTGAAGTATCTAAAATTCAATTCTTACTGTTATTACTTTTGTTTATTCTTTCTTGGGATGTGGCCTCACTGGCTAAGCCAGCATTTACTGTGTATCCTGTGTTGTCCTTGAAAAGGTGGTGGTGAGCTGCCTTCTTGAACTGCTGCAGTCTCTGTGCTATAGGTAGACCCACAATGCTGTTAGGGAAGGAACTGTAGGATTTTGACCCAATGATACTGATGGAACAATGATACAATTCCAAGTCAGGATGGTGAGTGGCTCGGTGGGGATCTTGTAGGTGTACCATGTATCTGCTACTTTTATTCTTCTATCTAAGGAGCTCCTGCCTAAAGAGCCTTGGAGATTTTCTGCAGTGTGTCTTGTAGATGGTATACACTGCTGATACTGAGCATCAGTGGTAAAGGGAGAGAATGCTTGTGGATATGATGCCAATGAATCAGGTTGCTTTGCCCTGACTGATGTCAAGCTTCTTGAGAAGTCATCACACTCATGACTTCTGCCTTGTAGATGGTGGACGGGCTTTGGAGAATCAGGAAGTAAGTTATTCACTGCAGCATACTTTGCCTCTGACCTGCTCTTGGAGCCACTGTGTTTATGTGGCTGATATAGTTCAGTTACTTATCAGTGATGACCCTCAGGATTATGTGGAGGGTGCCGGTGTTGGACTGGGGTAGACAAGATCAGAAGTCACGTGACACCAATTTATAGTCCAACAGGTTTATTTGAAATCGCAGGCTCTCAGAGCACAGCTCCTTTGTCAGGTGAAGTGTTGACCATGTGGAATGCAGTGATGTTAATACCATTGAATGTCAAGGGGTGATATTTAAATTCTTCCTGGTGGACATGGTTGCTGCCTGGCACTTTTGTAGCACAAAGGTCAATTGCTGTTTGTCAACCTAAAGCTGAATATTGTTCGGGTGTTGCTACATTTGGCCAGTATGTGGGGAGTTGTGAATAATGTTCAATCATCAGCAAACATCTCCACCTGAAGATGGAGACAAAGTAATTGACAACACAACTGAGGATGGTTTCACCTATGGCAATCTTGTAGAATGCCTGTAGATATGATTGACTGCTAACAACCACAATCATCTTCCTTTGTGATTCCAGCCAGTAGAGAGTCTTCCTTCTGTTTTGTATTGACTCTAGTTTTGTTCAGGCTTCTTGATGCCACGTTTGGCCTGATGTCAAGGGCAGTCACTTTCACATTATCACTTGAAGTTAGCTCTTTTGTCCATGTTTGAACCATGGCTATAATGAGTGATATTGACAGAACCCAAACTGAGCATCAGTGAGGTTATTGCAAAGCAAATGTGACTTGATAGCACTGTTGGTGGCCCCACTTTACTAATGATCACATTCCCATGTTATCTGGTATTGCACACTTGTTCTTTACCTCGGCATCCAGTTTTAGAAATTCAGAACGCTTGCCCTGAGTTTGGATTGCCTCAGCGATCGCCTAAAGTAAAAAAGTTAAAAGTGAGTATGATAACAAAACACAAGAAAATAAATAAAACTGAATCTATTAAAAAACAAACAATCTGGGAATAATTTTTAACCTTTTTCCATTCTGCTGCTAACTGACAGAGCATTGCCTGTGCAGTGAAAACGAAGATCATGTTGGTTTTATATCGTCAAGGCTATCCATATAGCCAGCTTACCCCCTGTCAGTGAATGGGAAAGTTTCCTCATTCTGGCTTCACGTTCAGTGTTTAAAGCTAAGCGAATCATTTTTAAAACATGAAAGGGAAAGCAGGATATTACATTTGGTACATCCAGTGTAATCCTGAACTTTTAATGTTTTGATATTAATACTGTAATTAAAAAAATGAATAGTTTCAAATGACAACATTGTCAGTACTACCAGGGGGAGGACCAGATGAAAGGAAATTAAGCTTTAAAAAAGTGGACCTCTTTCTTTCCTGTGATCTCGAGGAGGTCAGTAATAATTACACCTTCAAAAAAGAATCAGAGCGGAAATTACATGTCAAGTTCCCTGCAGTCTTTATGTTATTGTATTGTCATTAAAACAACATTGTAAGGTAGAACATTGTGCAACTGAAGAATACAGAGAAGATGTGTCCCTTTTTTGAGTTGGCTCAGACTTAGTTCACATTTAAAACTATATTCTGAGAGGGAAACACTCCACTTCACAGAAATTAAAACAGCCATGGACAACTAGAGAGATAAGGGGCAGCGTAAAACTAGAATGGTTTACAAAAATGCATAAAAGCTGTACAGATCCTGCTGTATAAGAAAGATACAAAGACTAACAAAGGGTCACAAAGCAGAGCTACTAAAAGGGATGATAAAAGCAAACATGTCAGGAATGTCAAAATCAAGAAGTAATCTTATAGTTACATAAAGGGAAAGAGTGGTCAGGAGCAACGTTGACCCACTAAAGACTGAAAGTCAGGATATTGTCAGTAACTATGGAGAAGTAGCAGACATGTTGAATCATTTCTTTGCCTCAATATTTACAGTAAAAAAGTAGGATATCTTGCTAAGTCCTCAGGAAATTAACAATGGATTGGGAATGGGAACTGAATAAAATTAACAAAGTAAAATGTCGGTCGAGAGAAACTAATGGAATTAAAGAGTAACAAATTTCCAGGACCTGATTGTTTCCATCTGAAGTTGCTAATAGAAGTAGGGGAGCACATCATACATGCATGAAGTATAAACTTTCAGAATTCCTTAGATACAGGAGTCATGCCTTTGGATTAGAAAAATTGCACGTGTCAGTCGCTTTTTAAGAAGGGTGAAAGAGAAAAACCAAGGAACTACAAACCAGTTAACTTAACATATGTGTTGGAATCTATTGTCAAGGGTAGCGTAACTGAACACCTTGAAATTTTTCAGTTAATCAAGGAGAGTCAGCATGGATTCATGACAGGCCTGACAAACCTCACTGAATATTTTGAAGAGGTGACTAAGGTAGTGGATAGGGAAATGTGGTTGATATGGATTTCCTAAAAGGAATTTTATAAAGTCACACATAAAAGACTGTTAACTAAGGCAGAAGCCCATAGAATCAAGGTCACATCACTGGCATGGCTGGGAAATGGCAGGTGACAGAAAGTAGTGATAATGGACAAATACTTAAATTGGCAGGATGTGTCCAGTGGCATCCCACCAGAACCTGGATGAGGGCTTCAGTCATTCACATTATTTATTGGATAAAAGCAAGTAAGTGATTTACCCAACTTTGCAGATGACACAAAGTTAGACGAGATTGTAGTCAGTGTAGACGATAGCATAAATTTCCAAAGGGATATTGCTAAACTAAGTGAATGGGCAAAACTGTGACAGATGGGGTTCAACATAAGCAACTAGGAGGTAAGCCATATTGGACCAAAAAAAGGCACGTCAGGGTATTTTTTAGATGGCAAGAAATTAAATACAGTTGATGCCAAAGAGAATGGGAGTTCAGGTGCACATATATTTGAAGTGCTATGGACAGTTGCAGAAATAGGGGAACAAGTGAAACAGAATTTTACTTAAACAAGTATTTTAATAAGTCCTCCATTACACCCCTTCCTGCTACCATCTTTTGCTCTCAGTCGAGCCAATTTATTTTCTGCTGTTGATATCTACCATTAACACCTATTCTTCAGCCATATCATTCCCCTATTACCATTAGCATTCCCTTTGCCTGTTGCTGTTGGCACACTCACCATCAGTTCCACTTGCACCCTCTCCATTTTTGTAAATAATAAAAAGACCATCAGTATCCAGCCCATTCAATTCTGAAGAAGAGTATTTACAATACTCTGAATTGATAGATTTTTGTTTGGGAAGAGGGTCTAGGGATATGGAACAAAGATAGGGTAAATAATATGAGTCACCTCATCTAACTAAAAGGCAGAATTTTCTCAAGGGGCTTAATGACCTACTCACACTCATACAACTTAATGATATAACTTAATTTTACAATATTTGATGCTGTTTTTAAATTAAATGTCTCAGTATAAATTTGACATATGATTCCTGAAGAAGGGCTTATGCCCAAAACGTCGTTTCTCCTGTTCCTTGGATGCTGCCTGACCTGCTGCGCTTTTCCAGCAACACATTTTGAGCTCTGATCTCCAGCATCTGCAGTCCTCACTTTCTCCTCCCATATGATTCATCTATCAAAACACCAAGGTTTAGAGCCCAGAATATATAGTTAGAGCTGCTCACAGTAAAACACTCCTTCATCTGCTGTTTCTACAGCAAAGTCAATTGACCAAGACAAGTTCCTAGGCTTGGGAATGTATAGGGTGGTGACCAAAAGGAGAGCAAACCTTAACAGGTGGCTGTCCACAGTACTTCATAGATCGAGAAGGGGCAAGAGCAGTGAGGTGTCTCCTTTGATCTATAGAAAACTGGAAATAAAATATCTTTGATTTCATTTGTCACTAATCTTCAATTGTCCCTTTAAGGGCACCAAGTTAGGGATGCTCAGCACCTAGGTGAAGCATATACCTTCCTAATTTTTTTACCCAATCAATAATTGGGTATAGGTTGCCTGTTAAAGACACCAACTGTCTCTTCCATGCGGAATCTCCTGTTTTTTAGGGCACTTCCTGAAACTGGTCGCCTCATCCTTAATTTTGTTCCCAAACAGTAGCACAATATTATTCTATCCTGGAGCTTCAATTGGACATTCATTAAATTCACTACATTCTCAGAGAGTTCCAAACCACAACCCTCCACCATGTCCCTCTGTCTTCTACCTTTGAGCCAGTTCTGTATCCAAATGGCTAGTTCTCCCTGTATTCCGTGAGATCTAACCTTGCTAACCAGTCTCCAATGGGGAACCTTGGCGAACGCTTTACCGAAGTCCATATAGATCACATATACCGATCTGCCCTCATCAATCCTCTTTATTACTTCTTCAAAAAACTCAAATCAGGTTTGTGAGACATGATTTCCCACGCACAAAGCCATGTTGACTATCCCTAATCAGTCCTTGCCTTTCCAAATACATGTACATCCTGTCCCTCCGGATATTCTCCAACAACTTGCCCACCACCGACGTCAGGGTCACTGGTCTATAGTTCCCTGGCTTGTCCTTACCACCCTTCTTAAACAGTGGCACCACGTTAGCCTATCTCCAGTCTTCCGGCACCTCACCTGTGACTATAGATGATGCAAATGTCTCAGCAAGAGGCCCAGCAATCACTTCTCTAGCTTCCCACAGAGTTCTCAAGTACACCTGATCAGGTCCTGCTCTTGCCCCAACGTCCTATCATACACTTCCATCTTTGAATTTATTTTGAATCGTTTTTTTTAGTAGGAAGAAATTAATAGAAATTTTGCTCACCTCTACAGATGCTGGAATATCAGCAGATACAACATCTGTACATGTGCTATACAACACTGCAACATCTGCCATTAGTTCAGGGGTCCATTCTGGAAAATAAATTTTATGAATGATTTAGGTGATTTCTAAGTTATTTAAGAAAAGGTACACCTATGTTTTATCATCATCATCACCAAATCACTTTACTTTTACACAGCTTATACCACTGCTACACACCTATAATCTAAGCCAGAGACCTTGAGGGGAAAGATTAGGTCCAGTACAAATCCCCTTTTCCAAATCTAAAGTGAAACAGCCACTTTAACAACCACATCATTGTAGGTATGGCTAACAAATAAAAATCTGTGTTACTAATTGGGCACAGTGGTCACAATTTGGAACATGTCTGCCTACCAAGTTCTGGTGTAGTTATTTTAACTAACCTTTTTGGAGATCATATGACACACCTCCAGGGGGAGGTGGGATTTGAACCCAGACTTTCTGGACTAGAGGTAGTGACACTGGACTCATTCTATGCTGAGCAGGAGGCCAAAAGGCATTGCGCTGATAGCATGTGGTGCAGCCAGCCTTTTATTCTTAAAGTCAGTCTTTCCTTCTTAAAAGGAAGCTAAACTAAATGTTACAGTCTGTGTTTGAATATCGTTATTGCAGTTGTATAGAAGCAAACAGAACAGAGAGGGGAATCAAGGACTCTGGTTGTAAAAATGTAGAAACAGTGACAGTTCAGTTGAGGGCCATGCAAAGATCTTTCATGGAAGCTATCTGGTCCTAACTATCAGGCAGCAATGCCAAAAGATGTATGATAACTTCACACAGTGAACCCATCTTCATACAATATCTCTTTTTCACTACATGCTGCCCTATTCACCAAGGTCCATTGCTCACCAAGTCTCAAGCCTTATATCCAGATAATGTAACTGAACGGGCCTTAGGCAGTTATAGAGATGGGATCAATACATGGTGTATCATTGGGTATGAGTAGACAGCAGCCAACTGAGGGGGAAAGATTCGTTCATGTGCAGTTCATCAGAAAGTGAGGTTGCAGACCAGTCTGCCATGGAGAAATTGGATGAGGAGTGGCAATGCCTTGTGCATTGGTAAGCTTGCCAAACAGCCTCCTGACACTGTCCAGCAGTATGAGACAGAACAGTTCCAATGTGACAGAAGGCATGATGCAGAGCTTTCTCTCTCCACAGCCTCTGCCCAGAGTCAAATCCAGAGTCACAGCGACTGCAGCCCCATATCTGTTGCAGCCTCTGTGTGGATAAGTCACCTTCTCCCTTGTCTGCCCTGAAAGGATGGGGCAACACACTGCAGCAAATGCAGGAACTCACCACAACACCTTCAATATCAATCCAGGGTACTTTCAGAGACTCTCCCATGATGGAAGCTGTCCAAAATCATATTGCCTGCTAGTTAAATGCATGGCCCTTTAAGCAGTGATGACGCAGTCCAATGCTACATTTACTGCACATTCCAAACCAAAATGTCCGGTAGCAATTCAAGCACAAGGATTAATTGCTTCCTACACACGCAGCAGGTGCTTGTCTAAGGGGCCTTTGTAAGGCCGTGCAGCCTGCTAGCTCAATATGTGTCCCCAAGAACATGTAAGGATTGCATCGCGTAGCTATGGAAACCACATTTATGCCCCTGATCTCAAAACTGACAACTGAGTTCCTCTTCAAGATTCCAGACAGCATTGGGTAATACACCATCTTGTAACTCCAGGCTAATTACTATCTAAATTGCACATAAAATTATTTTATACACTTAATAGCATACTTAAACAACACCTAACAATTACAGAACCATGAGACTGCACGTCAGATTTAGAAGAATGTTTGTGACCTCGACTCAATTAAATGCAAAAGTGATATTTTCAAACACTTCAGACATACTTGCTTTTCCTTTCGACAAAAGTGATACCAGAACTGCATTCCACGTTCCAGAGCCACAAGATTTTGACAGTGATATGCACCATGCCTAAAAGAAATAAATAAAACAAAGAGTTGATAACCACAGCTAGATGCACTGTATGCACTTAGGAAGGATGACAGCACAGAAATAAAAAAATTATATTTCAACCATTCTTAATTATGTAGTCATTTTCTTTCTTAATTGCACATAATTCAGCATCAGACAAGGTGCACTTTCAAAATATCATATCTTGTTAAAAATAGGAGAGGTTGGTGCTGCATTATAGATTAAAGAAACAATCACAGCATGAGGAGAGATTATATTCCAGAAGTGCCATCGAATTAAGCCATATGGGTTCTGCTGAGGAACAAAGAAAGAGCAATCAGATTGCTGAGTGAGTGATACATTTCCCCCCCAAAATGTCAGAAGAAAGAACAGCAAAGATATTTTCAAATTTCTGAGAAATGCAGAAACAATATAGCTAGGAATTTCAACTACCTAAGTGCAACTGATAGAAAGCAAAGAGCAGTGGATGTTGGAAATCTGAAACTGCTGGAGAAACTCAGCAGGTCTGGCAACACTGGGGGACAGCAAGCAGAGTTAACATTTCGAGTCCGGTGACCCTTCTTCAAAACTGGGTTAAGTTCAGTGCAGAAGGCTGGAGGGCATGGATTTCTTCAAATACATTTAGGCAAGCTTTGAGTCCAGCAAAAGCGGTTTTGGTTTGGCTTTTGGGAATGACACACAGTCGATGAAATGTGTATGAGCGGAAGTGGTCATAATTCAGTTAGATTTAATGCGGTTATGAAAAAGGATCAGAGTAATCCAAGAGCAAAGTTTAAATTGGAGAAAAGCCAATGTTTTGAACTGAAATATGACATGGCACTTATGGACAAGAAACAGCTGTTGATGATAAGTCAATGTCAGAGGGTTGCAAGGCATTCAAGAAAAAGTTAAAGATGTTTCAGAACAAATATTGGAAAAATTGGGTGTGCCTCACTTGAAACCCTCTTGAAAGAGCACACTGAGAAAAGCAAGACAAATGGAAGTTCAATTAAGCTACAGATGTAGCACATTTAAGTGGAAATCCTAGACATGTATGAAATTAGATTAGATTAGATTACTTACAGTGTGGAAACAGGCCCTTCGGCCCAACAAGTCCACACCGCCCCGCCGAAGCGTACCCACCCATACCCCTACATCTACATCGACCCCTTACCTAACACTACGGGCAATTTAGCATGGCCAATTCACCTGACCTGCACATCTTTGGAGTGTGGGAGGAAACCGGAGCACCCGGAGGAAACCCACGCAGACACGGGGAGAACGTGCAAACTCCACACAGTCAGTCGCCTGAGTCGGGAATTGAACCCGGGTCTCCGGCGCTGTGAGGCAGCAGTCCTAACCACTGTGCCACCGTGCCGAGGAAATTATAAAGGAAATTAAGAAAACAAAGGGAGGGCATGAGAAAATATTATCAAATAAAATCAAGGAAAACCCAACATGTTTCATAATAAATTTAAAAAGATAACTAGAGAAAAGCATATCTAAGAGTAGTTTTATTTTTATACGCTAATGGGATGCAGGGGTTGCTGGGCAGGCTAGCATTTATTGCCCATCACTGCCCAGAGACTACATTGTGTGTTTGGAGTCAATTGCAAATTAGACCAGATAGGAACAGTAGATTTGCTTCCCAAAAGGTTATTAGAGAACTAGATGAGTTTTAAGACAATTGGCAATAGTGATATGGTTGCCATTTTTGAATTGTTATTGAATCGAAATTTTAACATCAGCCATGGTGGAACTGGAATGTCTGTCCCCAGAATGTTTGCCTGGGGCTGTAGATTACCAGCATAGTTACAAAAAGATTACTCTGTGATCCAAGGTACCAGAAAGCTCGCAATGTTTCTACATCACTGGCTTCTACGTCAAGCAGCCATAATGAAAATGGGTCACCCACCTCAAAATACTCTGGCAATTGTCGATCTATATTGAAGTAAAATTCCAGTGCTTGGTTTGCAGGTTGAATCTGATAAGTCTTCATCTTCTCCATTAATTTTTTTATCCTTGACTCCGCAGTGAGCATATACTGGAAATGATTCAGATACAGTTAAATATGCGGTAATAAGTGATATCAAGAGCAACAAGAGCTAGTTTATGTAAGAGGATGACAACAATCACTTGAGAAACAACATTCACAGAACCCAGACCTTCTGGCCCAGAGGTTGGGACACCACACTATTACAAGAGCGCATACTATCAAAACATAACTGAAATACGATTCCATCGCCAGCACTATAAGCACTTTCTAAAGCATGATTTTTCTATAATGCGGAGTTGCACAAGAACACAACCATCATGTTATAGACGAACACTCTGTAAAGATAGGTCAAACAAATAAAATCCTTTATACACTAATTAATAAAGATGTATTACTGTCGCTCCATTGTCATTGTGCTATACTGGACAAAGAGGAGAAATGGTTAACGAAATGGACCTTGTTCTTTGTCATCAAGCAATTCCAGTGTGCCTATGCTCTTCAAATGCCTGAACAAAGATTGGCAGAATATTGCAAAAAGTCACTTTTAGTTCTAGTAAGCTTAAAAATGATGCTGTTTGATAGTAACTCATAACACATACACATCAAACTGCTTTGTTCTTTATCCTTAATCCATGCTCATCCATAATCTGGGACCACGAACAAACCTCTGTACTCACCTCCAAATCCAGATGCAGAATTCTGCCAAGAGGGTAATTTTGCCTATAAACATACCAATCCATGCAATCACAATGGAGGAATCCCAATAGCAAGTTACAGAGTCATAGACATGTACAGCAAAGAAACAGAGCCTTCGATCCGACTCGTCCATGCCGACCAGATATCCTAACCTAATCTAATATCATTTTACAGCACTTGGCCCATATCCCTCAAAACCCTTCCTTTTTATATACCCATCCAGATGCCTTTTAAATGCTGTAATTGTACCAGCCTCCACCACTTCCCTTGGCAGCTCATTGCACACAGGTACCATTCTTTGTGTGAAGAAGTTGCCCCTTAGGTCCCTCTTATATCTTTCGCCTTTCACCCTAAACCGATGCCCTCAAGTTCTGAACTCCCTCATCTCAGGGAAAGACTTTGTTTATTTATCCTATCCATTCCCCTCATGATCTTACAAACCTCTATGAGGTCACCCCTCAGCCTCCAATACTCCAGCCTCTCCCTGTAGCTCAATTCCTCCAACCCTGGCAACATCCTTGTCAATCGTTTCTGAACCCTTTCAAGTTTCACAACATCTTTCCAATAGGAAGGAGAATTGCACGCAATATTCCAACAGTGGCCTAACCAATGTCCTGTACAGCCGCAACATGACCTCACAACTCCTGTACTCAATACTCTGACCAATAAAGGAAAGCATACCAAATGCCTTCTTCACTATTCTATCTACCTGCGACTCCACTTTCAAGGAACTATGAACTTGCACTCCAAGGTCTCTTTGTTCAGTAACACTCCCCAGGACATTACCATTAAGTGTATAAGGCCTGCTCTGATTTGTTTTTCCAAAATGCAGCACCTTGCATTTATCTGAATTAAACTCCATCTGTCACTCCTCAGCCCATTGGCCCATTTGATCAAGATCCCGTTGTAATCTGGAGTAACCTTCTTCACTGTTTACCATGTCTCCAATTTTGGTGTCATCTGCAAACTTACTAACTATACCTCCTATATTTAATGTCTCCACAACAGGAAAATTTGACATTATGAAAGAATGCTACCATTCACCTTAATGTCTCATCAATATATGGGGCATATTTGCCTTACAAGGGTCTTTCCAAGGAAATATACTTCTTTGAGGAGATCTCTGCCAACAGCTCCTACTGTTTGCAACTGCTCTATTAGTGGCAACCAAAGTGATTGCACACCATGACTGTTACAACTCCACACATTCTTGTCTACCAGAAGGTACATTATTTTGTTAATAGTTATCACTCAAAGACAAAATATCTCATTATAATGTTGCTGTTTAAGGGAGGTTGGTGTGTGCAAACTAGCCACTACACTTGCAACAATGCAACAGTGATGAAACTTCAATTGTACTTCAGTAGTTGTAAAGCACTTTAGGACATGCTGAGATCATGAAGAGTGCTATACAAATGGAATTATTTCTTTCTTTTAGTGTAACATTAACCATGGAGCTGCCAGGTACATATTCAGTGGGCAATCTTCAGGAAAGATGGCATAATTGCATCCACCTCCCCCTCCCAACTGGTAGGGTCAGTGCTGCAGCCAATAATAAATCTTCAAAATCACCATATAAACTCCCTCTGGGTGAAAGTATCTCATCTCTTGAGAAAGAACAAGCCAGTGATGCTGATGAAATAACCTGGGGGAGGGCTATGCGTTAGTATGTGGTGAGCCAGGATGGAATGGCTCTCTCAGGTTTCTATGAAACTACATCCATGTCGTATGAATTGTCGTCAACAGATGCACCCAGGACGGCCTCCTCCCATTCTTCCTGTGCCTCCGGGGACATGTGGGATCTGCAGTAAGAAGCAATGAACTTGAAACTCTCAACATGAAGAGGTTAAGAAAATTTATGTACATACAGTTACGGTTTCTAAGGTGACCTAATAGGTGTTGCCTTGCAGACTGCTACCTCTGTATTTTGAGGTGTTGGACCAATCTCTTAAACTCAAGAACATTGCGCAGACTTCCATCTCAGGTGTAGCCATGGTGACAAGTCTATATCAAGGTCTTTTACTTCTCCTCATGGATGGGTAAGGATTACATTGCTGGGGTGCCCTAATTAATGACCATATATCAACGAAAGTGAGGACTGCAGACGCTGGAGATTAGAATCGAGAGTGTGGTGCTGGAAAAGCACAGCAGGCCAGGCAGCATCCGAGGAGCAGGGAAATCAAAATTTCGGGCAAAAGCCCTTCATCAGGAATGAGGCTGGGAGCCTCGGGGATGGAGAGATGAATGGGAGGGGACTGGGGCTGGGGCAGAGTGCAGTAGGTAGATGGAGGTGGGGGTAAAAGGTGATAGGCCAGAGGGGAGGGTGGAGTGGACAGGTGGGAAGGAAGATAGACAAGTGGGACAGGTCATGAGGGCAGTGCTTTGCTTGAGGTTGAAACTAGGATAAGGATGAGGGAGGGGAAAGTGAGAGAGACTCACTGAGTTCAGCACCACCCTCATGACCTGTCCCACCTATCCATCTTCCTTCTCACCTATCCACTCCACACTTTAAAGACTTAAATTCTTTCCCTTTCATCTTCCTGCTGAAACCTCATCTTTTCTCCAGTCTCTCCAACTATCTTTCATCTCCTGTGATCTGAGCAACTTTTCCTTCTTTATCCTGCAATGATACTGCTGCTACTTCTGTAAATCTTGCATTCACTTCCAGAAATTATGATTGTGGCCCATATCACTCTATCCCCACCCTAAACTGATAGCTAACACCATAAACCCAAAGGTGATCCATACCTTCTGGTCAAAAACATGCTGAATTGCACATCACAATGTTTCCATTCTGGCACTTAGTATTCTTGAGCATTAGTTACCGCTAGCACCAACCATCCTTCTCCATTTTCACCGAAATCCCCCCACCTTTGGCTGGGCACTTCCCCAACCAATACCAAGCAACCACCTCCACAAATATTCCCCTCCCTGGTGTCCCATTCACCAGATACCACTTGGAAGATGATGAGAGCACAATGAAGTTGAAGACGAAAGAAGGAACAGGACGAACTAAGGAAAATAAGTCCAAAAGAGAAAGTGAAAAGTGGAAAAGAAAGGGACAGCAAACTGAAAAAAAAACCGATGAAGAGTGGTTAATGAGAAAATCTATAATACAGAGACAAGGAGGTATTCCCTCAAAGTTATCATAAACCAAGGTGCAAGAGATTCAGTGGAGGGATATTGGAATTGCTTGATGAATTAATTGAACTGCTTTGCTCCATCTCATGACATAATGGCATACAACTAATCATAAGGTTGGACATGTTAAAGAGTTGATGGTTAACCATTAATGGCACAGTGGTTAGCACAGCTGTCTCACAGTGCCAGAGACTCGGGTTCAATTCCCGCCTCGGGCAACTGTCTGTGTGGAGTTTGCACATTTTCTCTGTGTCTGTGTGGGTTTCCTCCCACAGTCCAAAAATGTGCAGGTTAGGTGAACTGGCCATGCTAAATTACTCGCAGTGTTAGGTGAAGGGGTAAATGTAGGGGAATTGGTCTGGGTGGGTTGCTCGGAGGGTCGGTGTGGACTTGTTGGGCTGAAGGGCCTGTTTCCACACTGTAAGTAAATAATCTAATCATAACATGCATAATGAACTTCAGTAAATGAGATAGCTGCTGAGTCAAAGAACCACCTGGGAAAGATAATGAAAAGTAAAACATGGAATATAAACAAATGAGTTATCTCCTCTCTGTCTATTATATCTCTATATATTTGGTTAATGACTGGAACCCAAGGAAGGTTGGCTAGACCTCGGGTGATTAATGAGTGACTATAGTTCATTCTATAGAAGCTTGGAAATGATCAATGAGTGATATCATAATCTGCAATTATCTCATATCACAGAAGGATTTGGCAAACCAAAGGTCTGTCTGTACTTGAAATAGTAATTTGTCATAAAGAAAACTTTATAGAATGAGATAAGACATTGCAGGGCTAATTCAGGAACCAGGATCATGAAATACACAAATCATTGAATTGTTGGTTAACAGTGCTGAATGAATAGAGTCTGTATTCAAGAGGCAGCTAGAAATGAATGGGGTCCAAGTTTATGGGGTGAAAGCAGGATTAGGCTTTTGAGTTGGACAATCAGCTATAGACAATAGACAATAGGTGCAGGAGTAGGCCATTCTGCCCTTCGAGCCTGCACCACCATTCATTATGATCATGGCTGATCATCCTCAATCAGTATCCTGTTCCTGCCTTATGACGGGGGAATGACAGCCAACCATCTGTATAAATTGACTTAAACATGGATTGAGTGGCCTCAAGACATCAAGACGCCATTCCTGATGCTGTAAACTTTGATTCTCTTGCTCCTCAGATGCTGCCTGACCTGCTGTGCTTTTCCAGCACCACCCTCTCGTTTCTTCTTTCAGATAGAAGCAAGGAAGGGCACATCTTTTCTCTGTCAAAGATAAGAGAGCAGTTGCATCATTGAGCAGAGTGGAAAGTAATAATCCAAGGGGCAGCACTGAGGGACGTAACATAACATCAGCATGTGCCATGATTGAAAGTTTGAGCTTCGGTGTCGATAAGATTATGTGGCATAGCTGAGAAACTTTGTACCATTCAGGCATGAATCTTTCCAGGTATTCTTGATCATAAACAAAACGGAATAATGCGTTGTAAGAATTTAACCTACTATCTAAGGATTGCAGAGTGGAGAAAATGAGCCAGACTTTACACCCACCAGCTGGTGAGCTTGAAGAAGGTTGAATATAAGAATCAGCAAAAGACTTTCCCTCTGCCTATCTGCCCATGAATTATTTTTCAACCAACATTGATGCTACACAAACACTGAACATGTACTTTGCTTAAATAAAGGCCATTAATCCAATTAAACTAAAATAAATCAGTTTACGCCTTTAATTATTGGATTCTACTCGAAGCACGTAATGTTTTTGACAGGAACAGCATAACTTAGAAGACCTGTTACTGAGTTTAATTGCAAAATAGGTGCAGCAGCAATCTGAAAATTCAAATACCAGTAATTAAAAAATGGCATTAAACAAAAACAAACAGTTAATACAATAACATTCAAAATACTCTACCTGTAGGTATCGAAACATATTGAAAATTCGCTTCCACAAAGGTGATTTGCCATGAATCAAAATAACATCATGTAATGATAGCTCATTCAATACCTGGGCAATAAAAGAAATCATTACATTCAACATTAATTCATTATTGCATGCATAAACTATTTCAGAAGTTTTCTTTGTTGAAGTGTTTTTTTTAAACAAGGCAAATACAAATGACATGCAGAGACTGCAGCTGAGGTTTGCTGATTTTACATTTGCCAGCGCATTCGATGCATTTGTATCGATATGCTGTAATCCAGAGCTGCATGTTCAGCCAGCAGTGCAAGGTAGATGGTGTCCTCCAAGAAAAACCTAAAGAGTTCTAATGTTCTCTCAGGCATTTGTTCCAAAAACTGGAGTGCACTGCTTCAGATAAGAATCACATTAATGAGTCACTTCCTTGTTCAGAGGGATTACAGTGCACAAAGGTCCACATGTGTGTCCTCAGTTCAATGGAAAGCATGTTTGGTAAACTTTCAGTATGAGTAAGGAACTATCTGGCGGTTAGCATGAAAGGGCTATCAGTGACAGAAATCCTTCCTGGAATGAGGTAGAAGGAAATGCGTAATTCATTGGGTTTCTCAAGTATTAAGTGTTGGGACCAGCACTGTTTAAGTTACAGCTAAATTAGGAGAGTATGAGTCAGACAAAGTTATAGACAAATTGTATGATACTATGGTAAACTGCACCAACAATAACACTTAATTTTAGAAGTAAAGCCTTCCCAAGATATTTTGCAGTAATATAAGCAATCAATGCTTTACGTGACCAAGCTTTTGGTCACCTTCACTAATAGTTATGGACAAACATTACTCAAGTAGGAAGGTTTTAAGGAGTGTCTTAAAGAAAGGCAAAAGTTCGATAGACAGAGTCCTATGAAGAGGGAACTCCAGAACTTAGGGCCTTGGTAGCTGAAGGTCCTTTCACAATGTGGCAGCAATTAAAATTAGGGATAATCAAAGGGGCAAAATCAGAGGAGTGCAGATTTTCTCAATGGAAGGAGATTGCAAAATTACAGAGGCACAACACCATGGAAGACTTTTAAAACTGAGCCATTATTTAACTCAAAGTTAATGCGGATCAGTAAGAATTGGGGTGATGGGGGATGGCTTTGTGTGACTAAGAAATAGGCACTAGAGATTCTGGAATGACTTCAAGTTTACTGCAGTTAGAATTTAGGAAGCCAGTCAGACATGCAAAGGCACAGTCATGTCGAAAGGTAGCAAAGACATGAATGACAGTTTCGACTGCAGACAAGCTGAGGTAAAAACAAAGTAAGGCAATGCTAGTTTAGGGCAGCACAGTGGCTCAGTGGTTAGTACTGCTGCCTCACAGCACTAGGGACCTGGGTTTGGTTCCAGCCTTGGGCAACTGTCTATGTGGTGTTTGAACATTCTCGCAGTGTCTGCATGGGTTTCCTCCAGACGGTCAGGTTTCCTCCCACATTCCAAAAGATGTGCAGGCCAAGTGAATTGGCCTTGCTAATTTTCCCATAGTGTTAGGTGCATTAGTCAGGGGTAAATGTAAGGAAATGAGTCTGGGTCGGTTACTTTTCAGAGGGTCAGTGTGGACTTGTTGGGCTGAAGGGCCTGTTTCCACACTGTTGGGAATCTAATCTAATCTGATCGGGCATGTATTGAACATAACAAATTCCACGTGACAAGACTCACACAGAATAGTTAAGCTCTAGAGACATTCTAAAGCCACACCACAAAGATGATCTCATATAGATTCATACAGTACGGAAACAGACCCTTCAGTCCAACTAGTCTAAGCCAACCATATTTCAAAAGTAAACTACTCCCACTGCCTTCCTTGACCAATATCCTTCCAAACATTTCTTTTACATTAACTTATCCAAATATCTTTTAAATGCTGTAATTGAACCTACACCCACCGCTTTCTTCGGCAGTTCATTCGACACGCTAACCACTCTCTGTGTAAAACAAGTCACCCCTCATGTCCTTTGTAAATCTTTCTCCCCTCACTTTAAAAATATGCCCCCTAGTTTTGAACTCACCCACCTGAGGAAAAAGACCTTTGCTATTCATCTTATCTACAAACCTCATGATTTTATAAACATCTGTAAGATTTCCCCAAAACCTCCTACACTGGGAAAAAGGTCCCAGCCTTTCCAGTCTATTTTTATATCCCAAACCCTCCAATCCCAGCAACATTCTGGTAAATCTGTTCTGAACCTTCTCCAACTTAACAATATCCTTCCTATAAGGAGGCAACTAGGACTGCAGACAGTACTCCAGAAGAGGCCTTACCAATGTCCTTTACAACCTCAACATGACATCCCAACTCCTATATTCAAAGATCTGAACACTGAAGGCAAGCATACTAAATGCCTTCTTAACGACCCTATCCACCTATGTTGCAAATTTCAAATAATTATGTGCCTGAACCCTTAGGTTTCTCAGTTCTATAAAACTATCCAGGGCCCTACCATTAATTGTACATTATTTGCATTACCAAAATGCAGCACCTCACAATTATCCAAATTAAACTCCATCTGCCACTCCTCAGCCCACTGACCCTATTGATCAAGATCGCTTTACATTCTTAGATAGCCTTCTTCGGTGTCCACTATACCACCAATTTTGGTGTATCTTTACAAATCTGATACTCTTTGTTTTTTTTCAATCCGTCAAGGCAAAAGTTGTGTGCAAAATTAACAAAGCATTATCCCATAAAGTATTTATTGACTATTCAATTGATTCTGTTATGATTGTTGTATGAAGAGAGTTGAAATCCGTTTTTCAAATAGTGACATGGCTCTGAGTTCATTTAAATAGGCCAGTATCGTATTTCTTTAACATAGCATCTGAAAGGAACTAATATGACAATGTAATACTCCCTCAAGCATCCACTGAAGTAGATTTGTACATGAGTTCTGCAAAGAAACCTGAATCCAAGCTCATCACAATCATGGACATAATGTAATTCATTGAGTATGCTTTTTGCAATGTACAAGATATTGTTAAAAAGTACCCGTCCAAGTAGTTCAAAGTCATTCATCTTCTTCTGGGTAATGATGTTACTCTGTTCCATGTTGGCATTCAAGCTCTGGAAAACAAATTAAACTTATTAAACGTAAGATTTTGAAAAACAAATTATGTCCACGCTCTTTTCAAGTGAAAAGTTAAGAATCCATAATACTAAAACTACCACATCAGATGAGAATGTTTGAAATAACCTCATCCTGCAAACAGATGTTTCAGCCATTATCTACTCCTGGCAAGATAAGCACCACTAAATTATTCCAATAGTCAACTAACAAGATAAATACCTTTTTAGGTTCTCTAGATTTAGCCCTGATACAGATGGATTGTGTAATGAGCAAAGGTTAAACAGGTTGGGACTCTATTCATTGGAGTTTAGAAGAATGAGAGGTGATCTCATTCAAACAAATAGGATTCTTGACAGGGTAAATGCTCGGAGGATGGGAGAGTGGAGGGTATTGTCTCAGAATAAAGGGGTACCAATTTAAGACTAGAGTGAGGAGGAATTTCTTCTCTCTGGAATTCCTTGCCACAGGCAGCTGTCAGGGCAGAGTCCTTCTGCATGTGAAAAGCTGAGATAGATAGATTCTTTATCAGTAGGAGAAAGGGCAGGAAAGTTGACATGAGGAATATCAGATCCTATTGAATGGTGGACCATGCTTGAGGGGCCAAATGACCTACCCCTGTTCTTATTTCTTCTCACCTTATATGATACAGATATTAACACTCTTTGAAATAAATGATATCTTTAAGACATGGCCAGAACTTTACCAAATTTAATATAACATAATAGCAACCTTGGTCTAACCATCTTCAGCTGCTTCATCAAGAATCTCCCTCTGTCAAAGGGTCAGAATTAGGGATGTTTGCTGATGATTGCACAATGTTCAGCACCATTTGTGACTCCTTACACATTGAAATAGTCCATGCCCAAATGCAGCAAGTTTGTGCTGGCAAGTGGAAAATAACATCCATGTCACACAAGTGCCAAGAAAAGACCATCTCCAATAAGGAAGAATTTAACCATCACCGCTTGAAATTCAATGGCATTACCATCATAGAATCCCACATTATCACCATGCTGGGGGTTACTATTGGCCTGAAACTGAACTGACCTAGCCGTATAAATGCTGCTTGTTGAGAAGTGGAGCAGAATTTTGCAGACTTCTGATATTTTATATCAGATATCAAACAGAAAAACTGTTTGTTGATATATCAGATATAAATACTGTGGCTACGAGAGCCAGTCAGAGACTCAGAATCCTGCAGGGAGTAACTCACCTCCTGACTCTCCAAAGATTATGGACCATCTACAAGAATACTCCTCACTTGCCTGGACAAGTGCAACTCTAACAACATTTCGTTTTGTGACCTCAACCCTTGACAACTTACATATGTCATTTGGATGAAGGGACTGAAGGTATGTAGATAGATTTGCTGATGACACAAAGACAGGTAGGAAAGTGACATAGGAAGCCTACAAAGGGATTTGGAAAGGTTAAGTGAGTGAGCAAAGATCTGATAAGTAAAGTGTAATGTATTAAATTGTCTGTTTGACATAAAATATTTAAAAAGTTAGGGAAATGGGGAAAGGTTGCAGAGCTCTGAGATGCAGAGAGATCTGGGTGTCCGAGTGCATGCAGGTACAGCTAGTAAACAGGAAACGCAGGAAGAAGGGCTAGGTCTGTTTCCTTTGGAGTTTAGAAGAGTCAGAGATGACTTAATAGAAATATATAAGATCCTGAGGGGACTTAACCAGGTGGATATTGAAAGGATGCATCCTTTTGTAGGAGATTCTAGAACTTGGGTCACAGTTTGAAACCCTGCACCACCCGGTTCTAACTCTATCCAAGATCTACAAGCCTGACACCCAACTGACCAATCATCTCAGCCTGCTGCTGCCCCATTGAATTCACCTTCACATCTTTCGATACTGTCCTATTTCCCCACCCTTTCCAGGAACTCCTCATATGCATTCGGGACACACCCAGCCCCCCACCTTCTCAGATACTTCTGTTTCCCTGGCCCCCAACACCTCATCTTCACCATGGATATCTAGGTCCTCTACACCTCCATCCGCCATCACCCGGGCCTCCAAGCTCTCCATTTCTTCCTCTCCCAATGTCTCCACCAGTACCCTTCCACTGACACTCTTATTCGTTTGGCTGAACTGGTCCTCACCCTCAACAATTTCTCCTCCGAATCCTCCCACTTCCTCCAGATGAAAAGGGTAGCCATGGGCACTCACATGGGCCCCAGCTATGCCTGTCTGTTTGTCGGCTATGTGGGACAGTCTATCTTCTGCAGCTACACTGGCATCACTCCCCACCTTTTCCTCCGTGACATTGATGAATACATCAGCACCACCTCATGCTCCCACAGGGAGGTTGAACAGTTCATCAACTTCACCAATACATACCACCCTGACCTTAAATTCACCTGGACCATTTCTGACACCTCTCTCCCCTTCCTGGACCTCTCCATCTCCAGCAATGGTGACCAACTCAACATTGACATTTTCTACAAACCCACCAACTCCCATAGCTACCTGGATTACACCTGCTCCCACCCTGCCTCCTGCAAAAATGCTATCCCTTAGTCCCAATTCCTCCGCCTCCACTGCATCTGCTCCCAGGAGGACCAGTTCCACCACAGAACACACGAGATGGCCTCCTTCTTTAAAGACCACAATTTCCCCTCCCACATGGTTGATGATGCCCTTCACCGCATCTCATCCACTTCCCGCATATCTACCCTTGAACCCCACCCCTTCAACCACAAGAACCCCCCCTCATCCCAGTCCTTACCTTCCACCCCACCAACCTCCATATACATCGCATCATCCTCCGCCATTTCTGTCACCTAAAAACGGACCCCACAACCAGAGGTATATTTACCCCCCACCCCATCCGCTTTCCGTAAAGACCATTTCCTCCACGACTACCTCATCAGGTCCATGCCCCTACCAGCCCACCCTCCTCTCCCGGCCATCGCAGGAATTGCAAAACCTGCGCCCATACCTTCCCCCTCACCTTCCCCCAAGGTCCCAAAGAAGCCTTCCACATCCATCAAAATGTCACCTGCACTTCCACACATGTCATTTATTGTATCTGTTGCTCCCGATACGGTCTCCTCTACACTGGGGAGACAGGATGCCTATTTGCTGAGTGCTTCAGAGAACATCACTGGGGCATCCACACCAACCAGCCCCACCACCCCATGGCTGAACACTTCAACTCCCTCTTCCACTCTGCTGAGGACATGCAGGTCCTGGGCCTCCTCCATTGCCACTCCCTCACCGCCCGCCACC
Source organism: Chiloscyllium punctatum (assembly GCF_047496795.1). Classification (NCBI taxonomy): domain Eukaryota; kingdom Metazoa; phylum Chordata; class Chondrichthyes; order Orectolobiformes; family Hemiscylliidae; genus Chiloscyllium; species Chiloscyllium punctatum. The sequence continues at coordinate 21,181,754 of NC_092764.1, forward strand.
TGGAGGAAGAACACCTCCTTCCGCCTTGGGATCCTCCAATCCCAGTGCATCAATGTGGACTTCACCAGTTTCATCACTTCCCTTCCCCCAATCTTACCACAACTGCAACCTTCCAGCTCAGCACTGCCCTCATGACCTGTCCCACCTGTCCATCTTCTTTCCCACCTATCAGCTCCACCCTCCATTCTGACCTCTCACCTTTACCCCACCTCCATCCACCTATTGCACTCTCAGCTATCTTCTCCCTAGCCTCACCCCTCCCACCCCCCACCATTTATCTCTCCAGCCCAGAGCTCCCAGCCTCATTCTTGATGAAGAGCTTTTACCCGAAACATCGATTTTCCTGCTCCTCGAATGCTGCTTGACCTGCTGTGTTTTTCCAGCACTACACCTTTGACTCACAATTTAAAAATAAGGAGTCACTTATTTAGGAGAGAGATGAGGAAAGAAATTTATTTTGCAGAAAGTTTCAGTATTTCCTTCCTCAAAAGGCAATGGGAGACGGATCTGCATGTCAGTCTTGTATTTGAAGATCAATTTCATGATCGTTTATTTTAAGTTAGGATGGTCAGTGGCTTGGAGGGGGGCTTACAGTTGCTGATATTTTTGCTGCACCAGTTATCCTGTAAAATCGTTCCATATTTTTAATGCAGAGGCATATGGATTCTTGATTACCAAGAGGATGAAAGATTCTTGGGGGTATAGAAAGATAAAGCTGAGGTTAAAATCAGATCAACTGTGATCTTACTGAATTTCAGAGTAAATGGCTATTCTTGCTCCTCGTTCGTATCTACGAATATTCGGATGCACCATCAGGAAAAAGTAACCTGTTTTATTGGCACCACATCACACACATTCATTTGCTCTATCACTGGCTCATAACAGCAGCAGTATGTACCATCTACAAGATTGTACTACAGAAATGCACCAACGCTTTCAGATAACACCCCCTCAAACACACAGTTGAAAGGACAAGGACAGCAGATACATGAGGAAACTGTTAGCCTCATCATTATGACTTGATAGTTTCTTCACCGTTTCAGGGTCAAAATCCTGGAACTCCCACCACCACCCAATACCATTGTTGGTGTACCTACAGTACATGGGTAGCAATGATTGTCTGGCACGAGTCTGATATATGGAGATGTGGGTTTCATATTAAGGGAAGAGATCATGGAATTGATCTTCATCTTTCTGCTAAAATATAAGACTGACATTGCAGACCTGTAATAAAACAAAGAATTGCAGATGCTGGAGATGTAAAATAAAAAGCGAAATTGCTGATGAAACTCAGCAGATCTGGCAGCATCTGTGGGGAGAAAGCAAAATTTACATTTTGAGTTCTGTGACATGTCTTCAGATCTATTTTCTCTCCACAGATGCTACCAGACCTCCTGAGCTTTGCCAGCAGATCTGGCCCTCAATATAATAACTGCCAGATTTTCATTGCCATAAATTTCAATTAATATGAAAACAAAGTGGTTTCTATAATGGATTACCAAATCAGGAACGCCAGTTAACTGCCGAAGGGGTAATTTAAAGGGGTAATTTAAGAATGTACCCCCGAAAATCATGGACATGATCACAAAAACATTTAATAAATGGTCATCCCATTCAAAACTTTTAAGGTCATATGCAAACTTGAGCAATGAAAACTTTGATATCAATTAGTGGTATGGTATGTCTTACTGATTTATTACTGCATCAATTTTGTACACTTCACAGATAAATGGACTTTGTACACTTCACAGATAAAAGAAATAATTACAAGAAACTCTACTGTGTAGCATTTGGATTTTCCTAAGTGCCTTGATAAAAGTTGTTACTTTGAATACTCTTCTCTGACTTTTCCAGTTTTAGGGTGATCGTCCTTCATTCATCTTTCTGCAGTAAAAGAACTTGGACTGCAGATTGAACAGTCATATCATGTCACATGTTCTGAATCACTTTTATTCATTCAATGAAGTTTAGGACAACTGATTCCAGGTTTTATTTACAATTGTGTTTCCACAATCCGCTAATTTAAGAAAGAATCCCTCTCATCAGACCTATGGTATCTAGCTAATGCTCTGTCTCAGTCTGAATAATAATAATTGATAATAATAATGCACATTATCAGGTAAGATAAGCAGAAATCATAATTCATACTCATTCAGTGTGATAGAATTGTTATAAATGATTTTTTAAAAATGTTAATCATTTGGGCTTGGAATTCTCAAAGGGACTCAGGCAAAGAAGGGAGTGGATCTGACTTGGAACAGAACTTTTCCTTTCCCGTATCCCGTCCCCTACTACCATCAGTTGTCATATTATATTAATACATATTAGTACAGATTGTTCACTGTCAGTGCATGGCAAATCTATATCATGCAATTTCAGGGCATTCAAGTCTAAAACGTATGCATCAATGCTCTATTAGATTTAATTTCTGTCACAGTAAATTTAATTGCAATAAAGATATGCAACAAATGTTTGTACCTTAAAGATATTTTTTAAAAAAGAACTCACCATCAGATTCAGAAACAAATGCGAACAGCAGATGCCTATGTATTTGTGGGTATAGGGTGAAAAGCAAGGGTTTCCTCCAGCTTTCATTGACAATTCCTAATAAAATGACATTGATGAAATATGTAACATTATTCAAGAACAAACAAAAGAACTGCCTCCAAATACCTGTATGAATCTCTCTCATGGCTACCATATGCTTTTGGGACAGACTCGTCACATCGGTTGCCCTGGATATCTGCTCAAACTCCCTTCAAAAAGTGGTCTTTGAGAGTCCACTTTCATCATGGAAACAGGACCATTCTCCATCTATGAGTGTAGGTGCACTCTCTTTTTCTAGGTGCTCCTTCCTAAAGCCTGTGCCAGTAAAAGGGGCCAGTAATAGCTGAAGGCAACTCTCCTTTCAGAGGAGCAGGCTACCTTTACATTTACAAGGCCATATCCACAATGTGCTATCAACAAACACTCTATAACCCTCTGCTGACTTCTCCAACAGCTAGTTCTCCTGACTTGGCTTGGACCAAGCCAATAGTCAGGTTATCTTCTGTGCTTTCTGTCTCAATAACAATTGCTGTGGGTAGGTTCTGAACCACAGAACTGGGTTATAATGAATCTTTAGCCCAAGTTGAATAAATTCCACACTGCAGTCTTGAATCAAAGACATTGCCACGAGAACATTTTTTAATGTAACATTGTTATTCCAAAAACCTTATACACCCTCATCACTTTCTAGCCCATTCTAGAATGCACAGCCTGGTTAATCATAGAATCCCTACAGGAAAGAGTCCATTCAGCCCATCACTTCCACACAGACTCTCTGAAGAGCATCTCACCCAGACCCAGCTCCCTACCCCATCACGCTGCATTTACCATGGCTGGCCAACCTAGCTTGCACATCGCTGGGCACAGACAATTTAGCGTGGCCAATCCACCTAACTTGCACATCTCTGGACTGAGAGAGGAAACTGGAGCACCTGGAGGAAGCCCACACAGACACTGGGAGAATATGCAAACTCCACAGTGACAGTGGACCGAGACTGGAGTCAAACCTGGGTGTCTGGCACTGTGAGGCAGTAGGGCTAACCATTTAGTCACCGTGCAACCCTTGTTGAGACAGGAAACATCACAACTTTTAAAAGGTACTTGGATGAGCACTTTTGAAATGTCATAATTTGAGGCTCTGGGCAAAGCACTAGAAATTGGGGCTAGTGTAGACTTAGGTCATTTTTTTATTCAGTGCTGAGATGATGGGCAGATGGGCCTCTTCTGTACTACATAATTCTATGATGCAACAGTGGCCAATAATGAATCCTGTCAATTTCAGTAAAATGAAATTGCAAGCGTGCTCAAAAAGCTCAAGTTCCTTTTGGAAACCCTGGTTATCCATTTGCAGAATGACCAACCCCATCAGTTGCCAATACCTTCAGGATTTGCTGTGAATCAAACAATATCTGCAGCAACATTCTCCTTCAAGCCACTCATTCACCATTATTTCGAAAGAAGAATGCAGAAGTAAGAACCCATTAGGAGCCTCAAGGGTTTGAATTTGCGCTTTATCAGGAGTTTATTTTGGCTAGCTGTGCTTGAACAGCTGTGCAATATCATCACTCATGGTGCTAGGCATAAGAGAAGATAATATAGTTAATCTTTTCGGACAGGAGCCATGAGGGATGTGAAGGAGGATACTCTGGGCTAGGGCATCTGGCAGCATTCAATGCAAGATGAAGTATAGAGAAATATAAATTGACAGTTCTGACCTGCAGACTACTCTCAGACAGAAGGTCTTCCAGAACAATATTCCTGCCTATATCTAAGAAATTCAAAAATTCTAATTTGGGATACAGTCAAAATGAACCACAAGCTTTGTGATTTCAGAAAATTCTGGCAGGGATGCTTGATTTGCTGTATTTCAGGGCTGATTTCAGGACAAGAGCTGAAAATGTGTTGCTGGAAAAGCGCAGGTCAGGCAGCATCCAAGGAGCAGGAGAATCGACGTTTCGGGCATGAGCCCTTCTTCAGGAATGAGGAAAGTGTGTCCAGCAAGCTAAGATAAAAGGTAGGGAGGAGGGACTTGGGGGAGGGGCGTTGGGAATGTGATAGGTGGAAGGAGGTCAAGGTGAGGGTGTTCGGCCAGAGTGGGGGTGGGGGGCGGAGAGGTCAGGAAGAAGATTGCAGGTTAGGAGGGTGGTGCTGAGTTCGAGGGTTGGGACTGAGACAAGGTGGGGGGAGGGGAAATGAGGAAGCTGGAGAAATCTGAGTTTATCCCTTGTGGTTGGAGGGTTCCTAGGTGGAAGATGAGGCGCTCTTCCTCCAGCCGTCGTGTTGCTATGGTCTGGCGATGGAGGAGTCCAAGAACCTGCATGTCCTTGATGGAGTGGGAGGGGCAGTTGAAGTGTTGAGCCACGGGGTGATTGGGTTGGTTGGTCCGGGTGTCCCAGAGGTGTTCTCTGAAACGTTCCGCAAGTAGGCAATGCTTCCTGCATATTATTTACAGCCTGCTCACACTCACGCTGTTGCTCTCCTTATGAAGGTGATGGACATGGTTCCAGAGTCAGTACAAATATCTTCCAGAACACAGGGAATAGAGAGTGTAATATTATAACAATGCAATTAAAGTCTTCACTAAATGTATTTATCTTACTGTAACTCACCTGTAAAGCATATTCAATGGCTCTCACAAAGATGCTTGATGTTAGAGGTGTCACAGCTCCAGGCATCATTTCACTGCAACATCCAATATAGAACTTTATATGTTGCTTTGAAAGCAACAGCCTATAATGGCTTCTCTAGAGTTATTGAGTTTGACAATGGAGGAAATGTTTTCCTGTGTAAGACAGCATAATAACAGGAAACAACTGGAGACAGCATAAACATAGGGAAAAGAGCTCACAGGTATGAGCACAGTGACTTACAGCTGTGTATGAGGTAGCAAATACAAAACACCAAAGGCTGGAAATTCTCAGCACATCAAAGTTGTGAGCAAGGCAGTGTTAACTTTTTATGCTGACGATGTTAAGTCACTTCTGCATTTTTTTCAAGCTTCTTGTCATCTTTGGACTTGTTATGAGGCAGTACATTGTTACTGAGGGAACTCCCTCCTGAAACAGAGGAAGATACATCTGCAACTGCAGGAATGAATATCTTTCTGCACAAACTTGTTACATCATTCACAGCTGGATTTATGTGAACATATTGACAGCTTTACGAGGAAGAGAACAGGAAAAAAGTGTGCATACCCAACATTTGAGGTTGTCATCCATTCGTAGTCTGTGGACAAGGCAGAATCAAACTCATGCATCAGCTCAAACTCAGATTCAGTGTTGAATGTAGTTATTGGTCTGGCCTGAAAGATGAAAGATGATAACTGCAAATGCACTGCTTAAAGAATTGGTTATTTGAATTGTCCTGGTGTTTTTATTTCCCTGTTACAACAGCCAGTATTGAACATAAGTCTCCTCTGAAACTTTAATGCATGATAGCACCAGACATTTTAGACTACATTGTATTTCAAAACCCAATATCCTTGCAAGTCAACTTGTTGTTTTGGCAAGTTTTTCGTTGTACAGTTACAAATGCATTTCAATTTAATGGATAAGTAATAAAGGATAAACTGAATCATAGAATCCCTACGTGTGGAAACAGGCCATCTGGCCCAACAAGTCCACACCGACCCTCCGAAGAGTATCCCACCCAGACTCATTCACCTACTCTATTACTTTACATTTCCCCTGACTGATGCACCTAGCCTACAGATTCCTGAACACTATGGGCAATTTAGCATGGCCAATTCACCTAACCTGCACATCTTTGGACTGTGGGAGGAAACTGGAGCACTCAGAGGAACCCACACAGACACGGGCAGAGTGTGCAAACTCAACACAAACAGTTGCCAGGTCCCTGGTGCTGTGAGGCAGCAGTGTTAACCACTGAGCTGCCATGCTGCCACAAAAACTGTACTTTTTCTTTGGATGCATTATCTTGTACATTAAAGATGTTAATACATTCCTCAAGACTCACTTTTGCAGTATGTGCAGTACAATATTACAGCAATTCTGATAATGGGTTAGTCACTCAAAGAGTATGAACTGAAAATTTTCACATCGGTTAGGAAGCTAACTTCAGGACCATTTGCAAATTCTGAGTCTTTGTTTCTTGGTTATGTGCAAGTTTAAGGGAATTCAGTTACCTATTTAACACCTTCTTGTTTCCCACCCATTTCAAGCCGACAGGCGGAACAGGTAGTCAATGGGAGGGCCTGAAGAATTTACTTCCGGGCAACCTCATTGAGAAAGGTGAATGCTGCTTAGGCAGAGGAAGACCCCACGGTGGTGGCTCAACATGAAGGTACTCACAGAATGAACCAGAGGGAAGAATATTTTTAAAAAATACAAGATCCTGGATATCTGTGGTCTGTCAGGGTGAAGCATGAGATCAGGGTGAGGGGAGGATGAATTGATGGATGCAATCCCAGAAAAGTTCCATCGTTCAGAAAATAGAGCTTTACTGAGGCCAGAACTACTTTGATTGGCTGCCCTTCTCCATCAAGCAGGTTGCTGGTGTTAGTCAATCAAATGTGGAGCTGGAAAAGCATAGCAGGTCAGACAGCATCAGAGAAACAGAAAAGTCGACATTTCTGATCAGGAGACATCATCACGATTACTCTTCGTCCACTGGGATCATATTCACAATATCCAGATTTCAAAAATGCATGAAGAGTAATGTGAGCTCTCTTATCCTCTAATATAATACCGTTCTTCAAGATGTTGCAATCTTTCCATCATCAGGTCTCTGTTTAGTCAAACAAGTAAACACAGAATGGTTGCAAAATCAATCTGAATCCCACGGAACTAATATTTGGAAATCAGAATGGAAACCTCATGCTGAGGCTCCCCACAGAAAGACATTTTTTTTAAATTATCTGTTGCGGTTCTTAAAAGGATGAGTTTCCATTCAATCTTAATGACTAACTTTTCCATTTTCCCATTTCTTAATACTTGCCCATTTGTTACAACACATTTGGAAATTTTAACACAAGGTATCCCAAACTGCATATCAATGGTGCATGCTGAATGATATAGCAAAACTTCTTAAGCAAATAACACAGGATATGTCAGAACCACATTGTGACAATTGTTTGCAGGCAATATGTAGTCAGGAATTCTAAATGAATTACAATCCACACCAACTATTCTGCCTTGCACTTTGCTGAATTGGTTGCTTTAAAATACAGACGTTTTCTTATCATCGATATTCTGGTAATTTAATCTTCGAGAGAAAGTGAGGACTGCAGATGCTGGAGATCAGAGCTGAAAATGTGTTGCTGGAAAAGCGCAGCAGGTCAGGCAGCATCCAAGGAGCAGGGGAATCGACGTTTCGGGCATGAGCCCTTCTTCAGGTAGTGGTCTAATCTGTAAAGCTGTCGGGTTTGATCAGTATGTAAATTAGAAAATAGCATCTCATCTAGCAAGGTAGTGGAAAGGAACATGTCCCAGATTGCTGTGCAAGTACACCTTGCTAGCATGCACCATTTTCTGAATAAGCTGCTGTGGCTATGTCAAAAATAACTTTGCTTTCCCCAAAATCCTGTGGAGTAGTACAACAATGCAAGTTGCAAGAGAGAAGGGCTGAGGTAACTGAAGACACAGCTAACTACGGTGGAATAGTTAAAATCAGGGGTGTGCAACAGGGTCAATATCAAATAAGCACAGATATCTCAGAAGATTGTGTGATTGGAGGAGATAATAGAGATTCAGGTGGTATCTTCAAGTCCTTAAAGAGTTGTGGTAAAAAAGCAAGAAGGCCAGTTAGTTAGGTGGGGAGGAAGGAATACCTGACTCCTGATGCTTTCTCACTGCTATCAAGACTAAATTCTGTGCAGCAAGGTCCAGGGCCCTAATGCTAATTGGGACCTCAAAGTAACCAATTGTTGACCACTCAACGACTTCAGCCTACCACTGCTGCAAATAATCCAGCTGTAAACAGGCATGTCAATGAGCAATCTTCCTGCAAGGAGAAGCAGTGTAAACTGCTAGACAGCTGATGGTGTAGGAGTCATGCAACAAATTTCTAACAAGTTGAACTTCCTCACATCTCGACCAAACCAAGACTTAAATCCGCTTGTCTTGTTCATGAGAATTAAGTCCATTTGTTTTGTGACATCCACACATTAGCACTTGTAGAGAAAGTCACCAAATAGTGACCAGGCTGATCATATATCCTGTAACCCATTGGCACTATAGCAAACTGAACTACGATTCCAGAGTTTGTAGCCATGATCTATTGTATCAGTCTCGACCAGGAATGAAACTGATGTATCATTTCCATTTGTACGCCACACGCTGTGGAAATTCTATGGAACCACTGGAACCAAATGATAAATGGAGACAATTGGGAGTGGCGAAATTTCTGAATAATCTGAATAATCAATTTTGGGGTAACAGAAAAGTAAATTGCTCAGTGTCAGGGTGGTGAGGATTGATGGGTAATCGTGGGCCAATACATTAGGTTACAGCCAGATTTTAGCTCTGTACATGTGATGTATGAGGCTCTGCATAGGCAGCACTAAAGATTGAACCTTGCCTTACTAAATAAGAAATGGAGTACTTCCTTCAGTTGGTTTATTTTACAATAAATGGCCTCACCTGCAGCAAATAAATCTTTGTTCCTTTGATTGCCCACTCAATGTCTCTTGGATCTCCATAAGTTTTTCCGACCTGGTGGACAAACACATTAAAAAAATTAATGAATTTATGATTACCCCCGACAACAAGAACTTTGCTATCTCTCCAAATGACTGACATGACTATTACAACATGTATCTGGCTAGCCAATCACATTTCACCCCCCCCCCCCATGAAACCTTCAGCTGCTAGATTGTAAGCCCCAGAAATTTCTTCCCTCAATTTGCCTCCTCATCTTTTTTCTTTTTGTTTTCTCTTTCAGAAGAGGTACTTTAAACCTATTTCATTTACAAAACTTTTCGCGCAGTGGAAAATATTTCTCGATTCCCATGAAAAGCCTTGGGGTAAAATTAAGCCCAAGACCTGACAATTAAATCTCAACATCTGCTGACTCTCATGCCCATTATTGCTAAAACCCTTCCCAAACACAAATAATTTTAAAATATTCTGAGGGTTCTTTTCACTATTACTTTTTCTGGATAAATCAGATTCAAATCTACAGTTTTAAATATGCTGAATAAGACAATCGAGACCTGAAAAGCAACTTGTCCTAATCTCAGAATGACATCGTCAGAGATACAGCACTTTGCAGCGTCAGAAATTGAAGTATCTTCATATTTAATTCCACCTTCATCTGCAATTTAAAAAGTAAAATTCTGTTAACTTTTCTAAACAAAATGAAATTGCTGCTAACTTTAGAATCAACAGATAAAGTGAAATGGAGCATCTGTCACGACAGACCTCTCTCTTCAAACTCAGTTCAGACTCATGACCCCACATTTTATGTGTCAGTGACGACCTGAGTGAAAGATAGTATGGCAGCCTGGGGCCATTTGCCACAGATGATAGGGGGGCAAACATATGGTAATTGTGGCAGGACCGGTGTCAGGATTAGTGTGGAAGTATAGCCATTGGCGAAAGTGCAAGTGAAGAGGGGTACATTTACAAAGCAACTTTGTTGGGCCTGGAAGAAATATTGCTGCACTTCCTGGACCCACATGTAGGATCGTAAATACACTTTATGGATCAAATCTTTCTCACTTGCTTCTACCTGTCGAATTTCCAAAGATCTGGAAAACCTAAGAGGACAGCAGGATAATGAAAGAAACCTTGATAAAAGGAAAGTTTCATAGCCCCACTAGATGCAATGACGGACCACCTCCTACCACTCCAAGGAAGCAGATTGGCCACACAGTTCCCACCCTGTCTCCATTAAGACAGAAATGGCCAGTTTTGAGGTCCATTGAGTTCAGGTTTGAAAAGTTAATATAGTAATATTTCACCAGACACTGTTTTAGAAGGCTGATATTACCACCCCAATTCGTGAATTTCAATATGCTCTAACCTGTCCTTACCACTTACCATTTTCGAGACACTGTTGCTTCTTTACTCCAATTTCCTTCTTAATAATCTGACATTTCCCTTTCAGATTGTGCGAGAGGGTGATGGTGTCGGGCTCTGAATGACCACTCACCACAGACTGAAATAAAATATGAAAAATACATAAATTATGGAAAATGTCTCTGTCAACGTTTCTTCAGCAAGCTACTTCAGCTGTAGATGAATAGATGTGACAAAGTCTGGCAATTTAGCAGAAGCAACTGCTTTAACTAGTAAGTATTCATAATCTTGACCTCCACAATGTTGTTTCTCGGATTCCAGCTTCAAAATCCTCAGATAAATGAGTCTCTATTGGAATCAGTTGCCTCAGTTATTTTCCATTAAATAAATGCCATCAATTTAGTTTAACCATTGAACTGAATTAATAGTCAATAAATCAACAATGCTTTAAAAAAAACCTTAGGAACTTCTGTTCTTATCTCAAATGGAGATTCAATAAAGAAAGGTAATTCCTGTCATAGATTCTTGTAAAGCGGGATGAGAACATTCGCCACAGTAGATTCGCTGCCTATGATTAGCCACTGCCCTTTGACCACTGAGGATGCTTAGCCACCGCCCATTGGCCACTGAAGACGATTCGCCACAGCAAGTACGTCGTATATTTTGAATATTGGTGGTATAAATAATTGTCGTTATATTGGTTAAGGTAGTGTTTGCATTGTTTCAGTAACAACTTCTTTTCATTACAGGAGAGTTTTTTTAAGCTTGTGTTTTTGGAACGGGAATTTTTAGTATGGAAACAGAAATTATTAGTAGACGTGGAAATAAGAAGTTTTACCACGATGGTTTTATTTTTTTTTTGATAAACTATCCAAGAATGATTCAAGTATTAAGTTTTGGTGATGTGAACAAAGGGGCCACCACAAATAAAGCTAAAAAAGTATCGAGGCGCAGATGATAAAATAAAAAAAATTGTTCTTGAATACGGCGAAAGAGAGTGTTACGAATATCTTAGAGGAAAAGCACATAACCATCAAATGAACTGAAATTTCATTGTTTCATATTAATGTGAGATTTTACTGCCATTATAAAGATTTTTAAAATATATTTCCTTTTTCTGGTTAAAGTTTTTAACTCATTTTTATGTATAAACCAATAAAATGATATTTATTTTACCTTTTTTTAAATCAATATGTAGTATGTAGTTGTATAAATAAAAGGGACTGGGAAGTATGAAAGAACAGGCAGGAGGGAAAACAATCACTACACCTATATATTTCCGGTGGTGAATAGTCTTCAGAGGTCAAACGGCCCCAGTGGAGAAAAGCTGGTGACGAACCAGCAGTGGCTAATCAACGGCAGCAAATCTGCCGTGGAGAATCGTCACCAACCCCTTGTAAAGGCAGCATCTAACATTCCACAAACAAGCAGAGAGCAAACTATTATATTAATGCATGAGTAATTTTGTTTCTTAACTGTACTTTCTAGTCACTTTACCAAAACAGCTGTTTCCAACATATAACCTCTTTCCCTTTTTGCCCATCTCATATACATTTCTTCATTCAATTACACCATTTGCTCTTGTTATCTATTGTAATAGCCTTGACTAAAAATAATCAGTCTTCAAAATTTCCACCCATCAGTTTGAGATTTCCAAAAGAACTGTGGGTGGTGAAAGCCAAAAACAAAAAACAGAAATGCTGGAAAATTCAACTGATCTGGCATCAGCTGTGGAAAGAAATCAAAGTTAACTTTTCAGGTCCAGTGACCCTTCTTCAGAAGTAATAGCAATTAAGAAAAAGATTTTTTTCATAGTGATAGGATCAGGGGAGGGGTTAAGGGGTAAATGATAGATGGAGATAGAGCCCAAAGAGAGAGAGAGAGAGAAACAATTGGACAGACAAAGGAGTGTTTTTGTTTTTTGAGTTTGCGATTTCTATTGCTCTTTATGGGAATAAATGCTTCTTATTCTGTCTTCTCTGTGTTCTGGTTTACTTTAATAATTGACTCCAAATGACTGCGACCCACTTCCAAGAAATGTGCGTTCTTTACTTTGTGCTCTTCTTTTTAACAATAATCTATCTCATTGCGTTCCTTAGCAAAACACCAGTGTTGTTTGTTAGTCTCATTGTTTTACTTTATTTTGATGAAACGATTTCCTCCTCTGCTCCAAGTGACTTCGAGTTATTTACTGGTTCATTTCACCTTGACATGGATTCAGCAACATCTGACAAAACATTTTTATGTTGTCCTATCAATCTTTGGTCTACTGTGCTCCCAACCTCAGAAAACTAGTTCAAATTTGCTTCTTGCCAGATGGTCATAAATTTATTCTATCTTGCTTTTATTTTCATGGTTCGACTTCTGAGTTAGTAGTTCTCTCCTGACTATGTTTTTCAGCTGTACCCTCCTAGTGTGTACAAGCTGTGTTTTATTGCCTTTGCCCTTCAGGTCTGACTCCACTCGATAGTAACTCCTTCCCAATTGTTCCTGTCCAGTATAACTATCAGGATGCCGAATGATACCAGTGTAAGGTTTGAACAACCCCTTCTTTATTATAGAGTACTTTCATAAGTCTTACAATTTCCACAGTTGTAAAACATGAGATGGCCTTAAGGGCAGTGAGTTTCACCCTAAAGTATTTAAGAACACACATGAAAAAATCTCACATGACTTTGAGGTCATGAATCAGAAGCAAGCAGCATTAAGAAGTTACAAATCAATTGGTACCTGTTGTTGGAGGATATTGAATTCAGACAAGTGGCAACTCCACTGTTATTCCATTATTTGGGGATTCACCCTCCGTGGATGCTGCCTGACCTGCACATACTGGCTTTCTTTTTTGCATTTATCTCAGATTTCCAGCAAATAATTAGTTTGATTTTGTATTTGGGAGTTTATGCTTGAAAAAGTACCTGAGTGCCATTGAGTGAGCACTTACATTTGATTAGTTTAGATTTTATTGTCACATGCAAGGGTACAGTGGAAAGTGTAGAGCCACTGTCTTAGAACCCCACAGTTAGAATTGAAAACAAGGAGCAGAAATTAAAGAAACAGAAACTGAAGGAAAAGAAAATGTCCAGATCATCCACGATGCCTCCATGAGTCTTGATTGGGCTCACCAATGCCACCTTGTATTGGACACACCAATGCTGCAACCTCCATCGTCAATGCCACTGCCTCCAGTCCTGCCACCCACACCAGACCCACCATCGAAGTTGCCATGCTGCAACACCATCACTTGCCATTGCATCCACTTCACTGATGCAACCGCCATCTTGGAATCAACTAAATATCAGAGTCCACAACCCTCCTGAACAAATGTGAGAGTGAAACCCTTTGGACCAGCAGTGACATCAGAGCTGCTACCATCACCTTGAGTCCACCAACATGGTCCGGCGCCACCTCTTCCTGCTAAGCCTGCATTTGCTACTGCTGCCAATGCTGTCAGTTCCACTGCAGCTGAGCTCCCACAGGGCAAAAAACAAGGGAAAACTGCACAGAAAAGAAAAGCAGAAAGAAAAAGAAGAAAAGAAAGGAATTGACAGTTGTGTGGAAGAAAGTAGCAGACACCAGGAGTCAAATGCTGCTATCCCATTGCCACCATCTTACAAGATGTGTCTGTATCTGACAGAGAGACCAACCACATCATCCTCTTCTACTTTGTCCTATTGGCTGGGATTGGACTCTCCAGTTTCATTTTTCTCTACCTAATGACAGTCAGAGACATGTGTGCCATGGAATGCCATCATGCTCTCACATCATTGTCTCTTGTGTGCCGTGAGGAACAAATCTTAGCAATCACCTACATGTAGCCACACACCAAAAGACAAGTCCCCACCCACATACCCTCTGCCAACAGATTCAATTCTATTTGGTAGGGGAAAGAGAGCAGGGGGTCAGTATCCACACAGGAGGGAAAATGAATCCCACAATGCACATACCATGTTGGCTGCTGCTAAGGTCTTAATTAGCAATGATATGGAGGCATCAGTCTTGGACTAGGGTAGATAAAGTCAGAAATCATACAACACCAGGTTATAGTCCAATAGGTTTATTTGAAATCACAAGCTTTCAGGGCATAGCCCCTTCATCACGTGAAGTGAGAGAGAACCACGCAGACATATAATTTATATGCAGAGATCTCAAAGATCATAGAAATGGTATGAGTGGAATGTCAAATATTAAGGTTCTTCAGGTGATCAAAAGTGTCAACAATTGAATAACAAGCGAAGGGATGACTTATAATCCGATTAAATGAGGCAGAGAGATAATTATAATAAAAAATATAGGGTAGTGCTGGGGACAAACCAAATGATGAGAATACCACGATCGGTATAAGAGTCACAATGTAAGTACTGGGTGGCAAAGGGTACTCTATTGGTCATATCCTGTGCATATCTTCTGAGGAGGTCATTGCGGTTTTTCACTGTGGCACATCGGAACTGACAATCGATGAGTTGAGCATCATATCCCATTTTTATGAAGGCATCCTTCAAAGTTTTCAGGTGTCTGTCGCGTTCCTCCTCATCTGAACAGATTCAACGTATATATAGGTTTTGTCTTTAGGGGATGGCTTGTTTAATATGTTTAGGGTGGAAGCTAGAGAAGTGCAGCATCATCAGGTTATCTGTGGGCTGACAGCAGAATGAGGTACTGAGGTGTCTGCTCTTGGTGGAGACGCATGTTTCCAAGAATGAGACTGATTCTGAAGAGGAGTCTATGGTAAGTCTGAATGTGAGATGAAACTTGTTGAGATCAGTTTGTAGTCGTTTCAGTGATTCCTCACCATCAGCCCAGCTTCCTTCCCTGGAGAGGCAAGACTACACCATGTTCTTCACAGCCTTCAACATGTCATCGACCATCTCACTAAGATCGTCCCTACGGTTCCACTTCTTACCTTAAACACATCATCTCTCACAGCAAACTACCCAGCCTTCAGGGCAACATTGACCACAACACCACACAACCCTGCTAGGGCAACCTCTGCAAGACATCAGATCATCTACATGAACACTATCATCACATGTTGGAATACCACCCATCAAGTACATGACAGATATTCATGTGACTCGCCTAATGTTGTCTACCTCATACATTGCAGGCAAGGATGCCCTGAGGCATGGTACATTGGCGAGACCAAGCAGACGCTATGATATGGATGAATGGACACCATATAACAACTGCCAGACAGGAATGTTCACTCCCAGTTGGGTAACACTTCAGAGGTCAAGGACATTCAGCTTCTGATCTTTGGTAAGCATCCTCCAAGACGGCCTTTGAGATACACAACAATGCAGAAACGCCGAGCAAAAACCAATAGCCAAATATGGCACCCATTAAGATGGCCTCAACCATGATCTTGGGTCAATATCATGTTACATGTGAATTCACCACACCGTTCTGCATCTGTAAAATCTTCCTTATGGTTTTGACATCATCACCTCAATAAATTGTTATGATCTCTCAACCTTAATTAGTTTTTCCAGTTTTGGATTACTGATTACTTTGGTTAGACCCTCGGCATGCGACTCTTATACCTAACATGTTATTCCAGTCATTTGGTTTGTCTCCGGCACCACCTTATTTTTAATTTTTTGTAATTATCGCTCTGCCTCATTTAATCAGATTATAGTCATCCCTTCACTTGTTATTCAGCTGTTGACACTTTATTCACCCCATCCGACACTCACCCTATCCAAATGTCCTTGACCTCTGATGCTTACCCAAAGATCAGAAACTGCAACTCCTTGACCTCTGAAGTGTTACCCGACTGGGAGTGAACATTCCTGTCTGGCAATTGTTGTGTGGTGTCCATTCATCCGTTACTGTAGCGTCTACTTTGTCTCGCCCATCACCTGCAGATACTTATTATCAGACATGCCACTCACACCGTTTGTATGATCCTTTGATCTCTCTGCCCTTGATCTCTCTGCCTTGTAGATTCTGGGTCTGTGTGCTTCTCTCTCACTTCACCTGCTGATGGGGCTATGATCTGAAAGCATGTGATTTCAAATAAACCTGCCAGACTATTACCTGGTGTTGTGTGACTTCTGACTTAAATAGCAGTGTGAGAGAGAAAAAGAGTGATACTAGACTCAAAACATTAATCTGTTTCTCTCTCTACAGATGCTGCCCGACCTGCAGAGCTTCTCCAACACGTTCTCTTTTTATCTCAGCTCTCCAGCATTTTACTTTTATTCTATTAATCAAGCATCTCTAAAGTTAAAAAAAAATGCAGATGGTACTTTAGAGTTTGGAACTAGAAAAGCAGATGTCCAGAAACTGACTCATAACTTCAGAAAAGAGATTAATGCTTAAACACTACAGCACTTAAACATCTTGAGATGATGGCATTGAGCAGATCTTATCCATCCTTCATAAGCTTCTACATCTGATTCAACAATCTGTCACTACTACACTGTTAAGAGTCCTGCAAGCAGTTCTGCTTGTTTTATTATAGAAAGCATGGGTATTGGAGATGGTGCAGAGAATATTTCCAAGTATAATACCAGCAATGCATATCATGAAAGAACTGACTTGGTAGATCTCTTTCCTTCTGAGAGAAAAGAATGTTCAGGGTGACCTAATTAAGGTCATTAAAGCTATGAAAGCTTCCAACAGAGTGGATACAAAGAGAATGCTTCCTAGCTGGAAGAGTGCCATTAGATGTCACCAAAATAGGATAGCTACTAAGAAATTCCACAGCAAATTCAGGGAGAAAACAACTTGACCAAATGAGTGGATAAAGGAGAAACAAAACAAGCATTGGCAGGAGATGGGAGTAAATGGTTATGATGCTGATTTGGATGAGCAAAGATAGGAAAAGACTCAAGTGGAGCAAGAGCTGTCAGTGCCAAGTTTCTGTTTATACTTCTTTCACCATCCTATGTAAACATTAAGAACCAATAAAGAGAAGCGTCTAATTCCCTAACAAAAAAGACTCTCAAGATATTACACTTGAATTGCAAGCAGCAGTTACTAAGTGATTAACCTTTAAATCCAGACAACCTCAAGTCATTTCAACATGATTGGTGAACTGAAGTGGGAACAGAGTGAGACAAACTTCCAAGATGAGAATTTGTCTGCAGCAACAAATCTAGAGTGGAAAGGGAAGGGACAACTTGAGTCATTCAATTTAAATTGAACTAGATAAGAATCTAAGTTTAGTTTGTATTTATATTAAACAAGTAATAACAGGAACATATGAGCAGGCAACATTGAAAGATGCTTCCTTCAGTTTGAATTAACTTGGACAAAGATATCTGCAAAAGTGCCACCAACTGTAATCACTTAAACTCAAGGCCTGGGAACTGGACTTTGATTTATCAGAGAGTGCATAAGTTTTTCGGAATTAGAATTTGAAGAGTAAATGTTGTATTGTTTCATGTGAATCAGACATTGCCAAAAACAGAAATGCTAACTGTTCGAGAATTCAGAACAACATGAAAGGACATACTATCGAAGAAATGTCTGAAGCAAATTATCCTCTCCAAGGCAGAAGTATTGCTTTTAAGGAAAGAAAGCATGATATTTAACTTACTTCACTGCACCAAAACTGAACCTCAGGTGGCTGTATAACAGATGACAGATACACTGGAGATTTTACGCCATTGCCCAACATGAATTTCGAATCCTAGGATTCTTGGCTGGATCACTAAATCGTTCACATTTGTATTTATTTTATTTGTCCTCCAAGCGAGTATTGCTGGAAAAACCAGTATTCATACCAAATCCTAATTGTCCTTGAGGGTGTGATGGCTATGGTGAGTTGTCTACGCCAAATGCCTGAGTCGCTGTTTATCTGGAAACACGTATAGGCCAGACTAGATAAAGGTCGCAGATTTCCACTGAGAAGGGTACTTACAAACTAGACGGGTTCTTACAAAAACAAAGTGGTTTCGTGGAATATTATAAAGAGTCTACTGTACTCCAGACTAAATAATGGTATAGTAGGTTTGAATACATGTCTACCAGAACATTAATCTGAGCCCTTGGATTATTGCTCCAGTAATACTACTGTTATACTACTTTCTGCGTATATTAAAAATGTGAATTGGCTGATGAATTACCAATTCAGATCAATGCAGCAATAACACGGAAGTTGATAAAGGATTGCTCACATCCTCTCCTGTTCTGATTAAAGGTCAGACATGATTTGTTTTCTCGCAGGTGCAAGACAGGAAAGTAAGTTAAGGGTCTTTCTGTGGTATGTGGCAATCTCGAGGCCTGGCATGGCCAAGTGTGGACTTCCTGTCTCTAGATGATTCATTAAAGCATGGTTCCACTGTGGCTAAGCACTTAAGAAAGACTGGCATATCTGAACTTTCAGCTTTACTTCTTTATTTTCTACTTAGAATGAAGAGAGTCTGCAATGTGTAACTTTTAACCTTTTTTTGTATGTTTCACGCTATACTAAATCACTGCATTGTTTGACTTTTAATTCTGTTCTATCTTTCCACCTTGTACTTAAGATTCTGTACCTAGGAACTTATGCCTATGATGGCACTTTGTGCAGTGGCATTATGCACATTTCACTGTACTCCTGTACTTTTTTACTTGAGTACACGAGACCATAAAATGAAATCATAACAAAAAGGCAGAAACAACCAGGTGGCCAGATGTTCAAAAGCAAAACTTCAGCAAGAGGAGTTTCCATAATTGTGAAATGGTTTTCACAGATTTAAATGTTGGTTAAATCCAGATTGTATACCCAACCATAGGAGTGAATCAGAAAGGATTATAAAGCCCAGGAAGAGACCAAAGGGCAGATATCAGGGAGATGATCTATGCATTGTCGATAACTGTGTGTCATTTGGGAAAAATGAGAGCTCTTTTAAGGCGATATCTGAACAGAACAAAACTAACGAACTGGATTCTTGGAAAAGGATGATGAAGGAAATAATGTAGGAGAAGGATTAGTTACAAAGAATTGCAGCAAATAAGATCAGTTAAAATGAGAAAGTGTACAAATTATTAATTTAAAAATGATACCATACAAAAAATGTTGGTTAAAGAAGGAAGAAGCAGTAAAACTGGTGAAATGAAACATATTAGTCCCAGTTATCATGCATACTTAAAAATGGAGACTAGTATGAGCAGTATGTCCACTTCCAAGTATTACCTTTCTAATATAGTTCTAATATAATTTGTAAGCAGGAAAAAAATGTTTTTTTCATCTGTGCAAAAGTCTAAGATTATATATGATGTGTATATGTATGTTTGTGTAAATCTGCCTGGAAATAAATGTACATGTGTATGCTTCTTTATAGATATGCCTAAGTAATTCTTTGGAAAATCCAGATAGGGCAATTAATATGTTCACATTTCAGGAGCAAAACTTTCCAAACTCACCTCTCCGAGTCCATAATTTGCATTGATAATCATCCTGCCCGAGTGCCCTGTGACAGGATTGCATGTAAACAACACACCTGCAATGTCATTAATGGAAATAATATTAGAAATAAACACAGTGTATGTTAAACTTTAATCTTGTTGTTAGATTCATCTCTCTCTCTTGTTTTAAAGTTTTACTCCTCTGCATTCCTTGAAGAAAAAAGCACATAAACGTAAATCCTCTAAATAAAACTACATTTGCTCATGTCTAAATTGAATGCATATATTATCAATGGGTAATGATTTTCACCAGTTGCTTTGTTTGTGTCATTGAAAATAGTGAAAGTTTCTCCTTTGCTTTTCCCAGAGAAGTAGCAAAAAGTGTATAGCTATTAAGGGCGAGGAGATAAAAGCTTTGTGATTAATGAATGATAGTGCTAATGCATATCTCTCCTTCCATATCTTAATATTCATTCCCATCATTGAAACTGAATGGTGGATCACTTTGGGCAGTTAGGAAGTGTGTTACACATCTCAGAATTCTTAGCATCTGACCTGCTCATGTAGCCAAAGCATTTATAGGGCTGGTTCAGTTGAGTCTCTGGACAATGATAAGTCCAAGAATGATGGTCTTCAGGGATTCAGCAATGATAATACCATTGACTATCAAGGAGAGACGATTCTCTCTCTTGTTGGAGATGATCATTTCCTGGTACTTGTGTGGCATGAATGTAACTCGCTATCGATCAGCTGATCCTGGTGATCACTACATTTAGACATGGAGTGCTTCAATATCTGAGGAGCTGTGAATGGTGCTGAACATTGTGCAATCATCAGTAAACAACCCCACTTATGATCTTATGGTGAAGGGAAGCTCATTGATGAAGCAGCTGAAAATGGTTGGGCACCATCCCCAGGAACTCCTGTAAAAATATTATGCATCTGAGATGACTGATTTCCAACAACCATAACCATTTTCTTTTGTGTCAGATATTACTCCAAACAGTGGAAATTCCACCTCCCTCCCTCCCTCCCTCCATTCCCATTGATTCTAATTTTGCTCAGGCTCCTTAAGGCCACACTCGGTCGAATGCTGCTCTGATGCCAAATACAGTCACTCTCAGCCCCCCCTCAGCTGTTTTGTCCTTGTTTGATCCACTGCTGTAATGAGGTCTGGAGCTGACTGGCTTTGACAGAACTCAAACTGAGTGGCAACAAACCAATTACTGGTGAGCAATTATTGCACACATGCAATACACAAAATCATTTCCAGCATATAAACAAATAACCTGTATTAAGCTGAGAATCATTGTTCAAACAGCAGAAGCAGTACCCAGGGAAGGATCCTAAGCTTACATGGTCAAATATAGAAGTGACTGTGAAAATATTGAGCACTGTGTTACTGTATTCCAAAAAAACTGTAAGTGTTTAAGTTCATTCGGAAGTGTAGGACATATACTTGCAGTGAGATGGCACTACTTTGCAGAAAGAGGGTCTGGCTAAATTCATCTTGTTATCTTATGTTGTTCAGACTGAATAGCTTGCTGGCTAGCATTTGATACAGTAAGGTGCATTTAGACAGATGAAGACCTCGTGTAAATGAAGCACATTTTCTTTCTACGGGATAGAAAGGGGAAACCTCACCTGCTGCCTGGGCTGGCACCATCTGTTGGATCACCACCCCCATGCCCGATGCCACTGGTTGCCCCCTTTGATGACGATACTGAACAGCTTGGAAGGAATAGAGGGAGGCCCAGCATTTCTGAACAGCATCACAAACCTGGGGAAATGAAAAGAAATCACATAAATCATTTAACAAATGGCACAAATATATTGGTGATGTAATAATTGTGTAGCGATGCAATGTACAAAGCTAGACCATATTTTACATATTTTAAAAGTGAAAAATCTAAGTCAAGGTCTCATGCAGTAGACCATAATTAAGGAATGAAAGAGGTAGTGGAAACTGTGCTAAAATCCTTTAAAAATACTTTATACTTGCAAAAGATTACTTCATAAAACCCAATAGATTATTATGAAGTACAATCACTGTTATACTGGAATAACGAGAATAGTATACTTCACACAATCAGGAACGGGAGGTCATATCTGGAGTGAGACAGCCTGAGTCATTCCTGCTGTGTAATCCTGTATCAGCAACAGTCAAGAGGGATAAAAGTTTTTTTTTAATCAGGTTGACCTGAGACAAGCGAAGTTCTACAGGGATCAGTGCAGTGGCCACAGCAGTTTATAATATGCATTAATGACTTGGAGGAAGAAAGTGAATGCACTGTGGCTAAATATGCAGATGGCATAAAGGTTGGTAGAAATACAAATTGCAAGAGCATAGCTGTAGTGATTGTAGCAAGGTCGGCCTGGTAGAGCTCAGAGAATAGGAGTTCCCTGATTGTGATTGTTAACCTGATCCAATCAGGGAACCCTGGCTGACAGATTTAAACAGGAGTGTCAGATATCCTGTTCACTCTGAGAGCTGGCTCTGAGGAAGCGATGCACATGTAAATTGGCGATGGGATACTAGCCTCTATGGAGTTATTTCAGTAGCTATATCCATGGTGCTGCTGGGAAGAGAGTTCTAAGATTTTAGCCCACATTGATGCCCTGGGGTTGAAGTGTTCAGAGGCGGAAGATGAGGCATTCTTCCTCCAGGCGTCGGGTGGTGAGGCAGCGGCAGTGAAGGAGGCCCATCAGAGTTTTACCTGCACATCCACCAATATCATTTATTGTATCCGTTGCTCCCAATGCAGTCTCCTCTACAATGGGGAGACTGGACGCCTCCAAGCAGAGCGCTTTAGGGAACATCTCTAGGACACCCGGACCAATCAACCACACCGCCCCGTGGCCCAACATTTCAACTCCCCCTCCCATTCTGCTGAAGACATGGAGGACCTGGGCCTCCTTCACCGCCGTTCCCTCACCACCCGATGCCTGGAGGAAGAACGCCTCATCTTCCGCCTCGGAACACTTCAACCCCAGGGCATCAATGTGGACTTCAACAGTTTCCTCATTTCTACCCTTCCCCACCTCACCCCAGTTCCAAACTTCCAGCTCAGCACTGTCCCCATGACCTGACCTACCTGCCTATCTTCTTTTCCACCTATCCGCTCTACCCTCCTCCCTAACCTATCACCTTCATCCCCTCCCCCACTCACCTATTGTACTCTATGCTACTTTCTCCCACCCTCCTCTCATTTATTTCTCCACCCTTCAGGCTCACTGCCTTTACTCCTGATGAAGGGTTTTTTCCCACAACGCCGATTTTACTGCTCCTCGGATGCTGCCTGAACTGCTGTGCTTTTCCAGCACCACTAATCCAGAATCTGGTTTCCAGCATCTGCAGTCATTGTTTTTACCGAGTTCTAAGATTTTAACCCAGCAACGTTAAAGGAATAGCAATAATACTTCCAAGTCAGGATGGTGTGTGGCTTGGATGAGAATTTGTAGATGATGTTATTCCCATCCATCTTCTGACACTATCCTTCCAATGGAAGCGGTCACTGATTTGGAAGGTGCTATTAAATGAGCCTTGATGAGTTACTGTACAGCATCTTGTAGATGAAACACACGGCTGCTATAGTGCA
Source organism: Chiloscyllium punctatum (assembly GCF_047496795.1). Taxonomy (NCBI): domain Eukaryota; kingdom Metazoa; phylum Chordata; class Chondrichthyes; order Orectolobiformes; family Hemiscylliidae; genus Chiloscyllium; species Chiloscyllium punctatum. Next base: position 21,205,215 of record NC_092764.1, read on the forward strand.
CCGGTGATGGAGGGAGTGAATGTTTAACGGTGACAGACAGAGTGAAAAGTAAGTGAGTTGCTTTGTCCTGGATGGTATCAAGCTGTCTTCAGAGTTGGTGAAGAAGTATTTAAAAGGTTTGCTGAGTTCTGGTGAATAGTAATTTTAAGAAATGCTGGTGGGATTCTGGGATGCTTTTGCCATTGAATGCCATGGGGAGTGATTAAAATTCTCTCTTGATGGAGATGGTCATTGCCTGGCAGTCTGTGGCACAAGTATTGCTTGTGACTTCTCAGGCCAAGCCCGAGCATCATCTTGTTGCACACAGACATGCTTCAGCAACCAGGAATCACAAATGATGCTGAGCATTCTGCAATCACCAGGGAGTGGAAATCCTCACTTCTGAGTGTGAGAGAGATATAAAGCCATTGATGAAGCAGCTGAAGATGGTTGGGCCTGGGATACTAGCTTAAGGAAAACATGTAGTGATGTGCTAGAACTGAGGTGACTGACCTTCACCAACCACAGCTACCATACTTTGTGTTAAGTATGACTCCAACCAATGGAAAGTATTCCCTGATTTCTATTAACTCCAGTTATTCTAATGCTCCTTGATGGCATTCTCAACATAAAGCCGTGTTGATGATTAGGGCTTACTGTCACCTCAACCCTGGGGTTCAGGCCTTTTGACAACGTTTGGACAGAAGTTATAATGAGATCACATGCTACATAGCCTGGTAGAACCCATACTAAGCATCAGTGAGTCGCTTATTGTTGCTAAGTGCCATTTGCTAGTACTGCTGGCAACATCTTCTATCCCACAGCTGATGATCAGAATATGGCAATCATTGGATTGAGTCAATAGATGGCTTCCAGCATCTCTAAGCAATCAATGGATTGATTTGCCTTGTATTGCTTTTTGTGGGCAGAACATATTGAGGTATTTTTTTCACATTGATGGGGAGGCACCACTGTTGTAACCATTCTGGAAAGGTTTGCCTACAGGGGCATTTAGCTCTGGAGCACATGCCTTCATGATTAATGCCAGATTGTTGTCAGGACTTCTAGCCTTTGCTGTATGTCATGTTTTCAGCTGTTTCTCATATCACATGGAGAGAACAGAATTGGCTGAAGACTGATATCAGTGATGCTTGGATGTTCGGGAGGAAGCAAAGATGATTCATCCATTAGGCATTTTTGATTAAAAATGGTTGTGAAAGCTTTAGCCTTGTCTATTGTTCTGATGTACAGGACCACCCCATCTTTGGATACAGTGACATTACTGCAGCCTCCTCCGCCAGTGAGTTGTTTATCTGTCCACTACTATTCATGACTGGCTGTGACAGGACTGCAGAGTTTAGATCTGATTCATTATTAGTGAGATCACTTTGTCCCATCCTACGCTGCTTCTACTGGTTGGCTTGCAAATAGTCCTGTGTTGTGACTTCACCGCCAGATTAACTGCCAAATTAACACCGTTGCAATGTTATTTCTCATCAATTCAAATGATTGAGGCAAGTCTGAATCATAAGTTAACTGCAAAATGTAATTCTTTTTCACACTTATTGTTACTCTGTTAGGTATTTGCCAGCCATTTTCTCATTCTTTGTACCTCTTCAAAGCCTTTAACTCCCAGTTCAGTGCGGAGTTGCCCAGCAGCAGATGTGCCCTCTGTGTCCTCCCCAATTGCACTGGACCTGATGGCCAACCGCTCCTCTGCTCCCAGCAACCTCAGCTCCGCCAGCTGTTCACGAATGGCACATTCTATCTCTGGAGACAGTTCAGTTCTCTTGAACAATTCAACACATCTGAGTAAAAATTAAAAGGCAGGTTCATATGCCGAAAACTAAACTCACCTTACAGTGTTTTGTTCAGTTGACAAAAGAAAAGGTGTAAGATTTTCTTTTTTAAAAAAAATAAGCCTCCACATTAATCAATTTCCCTTGTAGAACTTTGGAAATTTGTTTTCCACTTTGTATTTGATTCTGGCTGCTTACCCTCATTAATTGACTTGTCATGCTGCAACATTCCACAACAACATTAGGAAAAGTGATTGCTAGTCTTTAGGGGAACTAAGCCCTGACTTTATTCTGAGGATACCATCCATCATGTTGTGTGACAATATCACCATTCTAAATGGGACAAAGTACAAATAAATCTAGCAGCTCAAAATGAAGTATCCATGAGGTGCTACGGGCTGTCAGTTGGGACAGAATTGTATTCTATACAATCTGTAACCTCATGACCTGACATACTGATACTTTATTTTTACAACAAACCAGGTAGTCAACCCTGGGTCAATGGAAGTACAGGACAACATGCACCAGGTATACCTAAATATGAGGTGCCAATCTGGTGAAGTTGCAATAAATAGTAGGTGAAGTCACCACAATCCCAGAGAATTGTTCTCTCACCAGTGAGAGACAACTAACAATGTGTGTAACCTGAGGGACACCTCACAGCAGGTGAAATTGAGAAGGTAAGACCTTTATGGTGATGTCAGCCAGTAGCAGGAATTGAACTTGTTGGTATCTCTCTACACTCTACTGCTGGTAGCACCTTCCCACAAATTTTGAGGCAGATCAAGGTTTGGCTCATCACTGCTGTGTCAAAGCCAATAAATTCTTGCCTTGTCACTGACACCCACATCCCGTTGAATGATAAATAAAACTACTTACCTTAATCGTTGTGTAGGTTATTTGTAAGGGGGTTACCATAATTTGACCACTGAATTGGAATTTTAGAACAATCAAGGCTGATGAATGTCATTGAAGAGATATTAGCTTCTACAGGAATTACTAATGGAACTTGATGAAAGGGCTGTGTCTCCTGACACCCCAAAAAATTTGCATTACGCATGCAGAAAGCTCTGTGCATGCACACTTTGTGAAACACCCTGCCAGTCAAAAATATGGCAGCGCCAAAGCAAGCTCAATAAATATGAAGCAAACAGTGTGGTGCTGGAAAAGCACAGCAGGTCAGGCAGCATCCAAAGATGCAGGAGAGTAAGCATAGGCCCTTCATCAGGAATAAGCTAAAGGGATGGAATGACATCACTGGCCAGGGTTTCAATTATCAAGGGGGTGACAATTAACAGAAATGTGCAGAAATGTAGAGTTGAAGTTAAAATCAGATCTGTGATGAGCTTATTGGCCAAGAGACTCGAAGGACACAATGCACTACCAGTCAGGCAGCATCCAAGGAGCAGGAGAATCGGCATTTTGGGCATAAGCCCTGCATCAGGAAACGTCGATTCTCCTGCTCCTCGGATGCTGCCTGAGTTGCTGTGCTTTTCCAGCATCACACTCTCGCCTCTGATGTCCAGCATCTGCAGTTGTCACTTTCTCCTCGAAGGACTGAGTGGCCTACTCTTGTTTCTTACTAGCATGCGCATTTTGTACATGTGCACTGCTAGTGTTTTCAGTGAATCAACAGACAGTCTCTTGAAGAAAGAAGAGCTGAGTGCACAACTTTAAATGTGAGTAGATTCAAATATTTCCCAACATTTACCCCTAGTCCACCTTAAAAATAGGCTTGGTCTTTGGGTGACAGCACAGGTGGTCAGCCGGCACTATATTAAAAATCGTGCATGTGTGGGTATTTTCAATCAATCTTTTTTATTGTCTTTAATTCTAATGGGAACTGCCTATGTAACACAGTCATCACTGATAAAGACAGATTGCTTTAGGTTTGTTAAAGATGCAGCCTGAAAAGTTTATACTAGTCATCGCTCTATAACTGTGGACTTAGGAATTTATGTGGAATTGTGAAACTGTGTCTACCTTATCAGCTGCTGGTTTACAGGATTGTGGACAACCAATCCTGTTTGATCCTGAGCAAATTTTCCATCTCCATCACAAAACTTATATGTCAGCTCAGGACCTGCTTGGACCGTCACATCTGTCTCTTTGTTAGATTTAAACTTAATTATTCTCATGCATTTTAAGTTGGCACTGCATCCTTCACTCTCATTAAAGTAAGCTCATCCAAAGCAGTACTCCCTGCCTCCTTACCCTCACAAAGTCCAACTGACCCATATGTATGTATTCAGTCACCTACATTAGTTCCCATCTAAACAGCTCCTTACATTTGAAACATTAATCATTACATTTTCATGGCTTCTTCTAATCTTTATAACCTACAAACATTTGATCTGGAGACCCTCACAACACTAAGACAACACTGGTCTCCTTCACAATGCTGTCACATCTCTGTACTTTTCCTAATCCTGATAAATCCGACTCACTTTATTCATAATGGCTCTGTTCTTATAAAATCTGCAAATTACAAATACAATATCATGAGTTGTTATATGATAAATTCTGTCAAAGGAAAGTAGTTTTAATTGAGATTACCTTTCACACAGTTCATGAAGGTTTCCATTCTTATTTCCATTGCTAAAATTCAGAAAGAGCCTCATTAAAAATAAGGAAGTGATCACAGCTGACAGAATTCTAACATGTTGCAAATCAATGTGTGGTTGATTCTAAAGTGCAATTAGAATTGCATCAATCTTATTCTGAAACTGAAGTTGGATTTTTCCAATCAGATTATATTGCTTCAAGTAACAGAATGACAATACCAGACTACGTAGTTCAGCTCTGCTACTGCTTGCTGAAGGCAGTTGCTCTTTTTCATGTGATGTTCCAGGGCTGCAATTGTGACACAGAGTCCTGTAGGCACAAAAAACTGACAGACAAATAAAAAGCAGGATATTAACTTATTGGGAATGAAATAATATTATTTATCACTTTAATTCAATTACATTATCGTTCCTATTGCAGCTATTTGTACAACATAAAGATATAGCTGTTCTTGTTGACCTTGACTGTACTCCAAGCACTACGAAAGAGCACAAAGGCATTCAAGCTGTGTAATTCGGCCCTTTAGTTATATCTACCTATGCCAAATAGACAAAAGGACAAAGGCTAAATAGCAATTATACTTGGAATGGATCCAGGAAGTTCTCTCACCAATTTGGGATAAGGATTTTAACTTCCTGGAATATGAGTTGCAATACAAAGTGCCCTGTCGACAGGGTCTCCAGTATCACAAGGTGTCTGGAGATTGTACGTTGTGTTCCAAAGTTCACCAGCAGATTTGCACTAATTAGCCAGATAAAATGGCTCAACACACACTGTTTATTCATTTATATCCCAGAGAAATTCTACTGGCAAGTTCAAGATTACTTGGCTCTTTCAGAGTCAGCACTGAGAACACAGGATTACCACGAGTATAAGTTTTTAGCTTTGCATACATGCATTATTATTTTGACATCTTCATGGATTGTTCAGGATTGATGAACTAGTGTTACAACTAAGTCGTGTTCTTCCAACTTATTTCTCTGAAATGTTGCCATTTAGAGTAAGTTTGTTAATCTACTAGAGTTAATTACCCCAGTGAGTGGAATCTGCCAACATAAGTTGAAGGTCATAAAGTTGAAATTTCAAACCCTATTCCAGAAACTTGAGTACCAAATTCTAAGCTGATTCTACAGTGCGGTGCAGTGCTAAGGGAGGTGCAGTGTCAGAGTTACCATCCTTTGTGCATGATTTAGAGGTGCTAGTGTTGGACTGGGGTGTACAAAGTTAAAAATTCACACAACGTCAGGTTCTCGTCCAACAGGTTTATTTGGAAGCACTAGCTTTTGGAGCACTACTCCTTCATCAGGTCATTGTGAAGTATAAGATAGTAAGACACCAAACTTATAGTAAAGCTTTTGCTATAAATCCTGTGTCTTACAATCTTATACTCCACAACCACCTGATGAAAGAGCAGCGCTCCGAAAGCTAGTGCTTCCAAATAAACCTGTTGGACTATAACCTGGTGTTGTGTGATTTTTATCTTTTGTGCAGGAATTATTAAAAAGGCACAGTCTGCTGTCTCAGGTAAAACGTCTCATCGTACTATTTGAAGAAAGGTATGAGTTAACCAAGATGTCTTGGTCAATGTCTCTCCCTCAATTCACAGCATACGAATGGATTATCTCATCAGTAACACATTATGTTTGTGTTGTGTTATGTTTTAAAGTTAGTACACCATTAATGGACATGCTCATGATATTATCACTGCGTCATAACACGTGTCATGCGAGTATACACTCCTTAAATTCCACCTTAATTTGGTAATGTTAGTGTAATTATGCTCCTCTGAGGCCAAATAGGTTAACATAAGCACAGACACTAAAGTGCCTATGATGGGAATGTTTTTACATAACAGGAGATACAATTTAATAGGAGATGCAATAGATATTTAAGTCTTTCTTACAATAAGGCAAAGAATGATTGATTCAATATCAAAGCATTAAATTTTTATGAGCCAACTTAACACCTAATAGTGACAAAAATGCTTCAAGCAGAAAAATCATGAAGGCACAATACTGTACATGGTCAAAAGCATACAGATTCACTATACAATATAGAGACAATTATACCTAAACATTTCTTTAAAGTCAGGGAACTAATTTTTCTTCACTACTTTGAGACAATATGGCAAAAATTGTACTCACATATACTAGTTGCATGCACAAAATAGACATGTGCTCTATACTGTCTATAAATATACTGACTATAGGTTAACATGATAAGTTACATATTACATACAATGCTGCTGAGTTTAAATGTCAAGTGCAATTGCAACAGGGTATCCCCATGAAAGCTTTTGCTTTCTCAAGAACTATAGTATTGCTGTGCAGCAGATATTCACTTGATTTTTTAAAAAATTGCATAGAAAATAAAAAAAACTGAGAAGTATACAAAGGAATCAACTATTTCAGATTAGTTAGCAGATCTACCTATCTCCTGAAACACTGAAGGTGGAGAGACAGGTGAGGATGAACACAATGACATATCCTCTTATCTCTCTCTCACACTGCAGCAAGGATTAAGTTGAGATTGGGAAATGCTTTCTACAGTGAAATCTGCTCATTGAAGATTGTCAAAGAAATGCAAGCCAAATTCAGGACCCACTACAACTGAGAGAGGACCATAATTGGTAACAAGCATAGTTTTGTGTGGGCATCCTTTGGATAAGCAGTCCATCTGACATTGAGAGTCTCAAGATATATGAATGGCAAAGCACTTGAACACCATCTCTGCAAATCACACATCTTGCAGCCTTGAAAACATGTCACCAATTGTTGCTAAGTCAAAGTATTAGAATGTCACAACTAACAGGATTGTAGGTGTACCTACACCACCAGGACTAAAGCGGTTCAGGATGGCAACCCACCATCACCTTCTCAAGGGCAATAATAGATGGACACAAATATTGGTCTTTCTAGTGATCTCATGAACATTTTTTTAAAATTGATCTAGAAGACCAGCAAATGCTGCCAAAAGGGAGGAAAGCATCAGGCATGTGTGGAAGGGTAGCTCATTCAAAATTCAAATAGCCAGCACCTGTTAAAGTACCTCAGGAATTCACCAGCTTTATTTTACACCAAGTTAAGTCCCTCCATTCTGAAGCATATTCAAGGTATCCTTTTCAAATATTCGAAAATCCTTTATAATCCACAACTGGCCTTTCACGGTCAAATTCACAAGATAGAAAAATAATGTGGGAGCCAAGTAGTGTTAACGTTAAAGATATAAAGAACCATGTGCAGGAGGTTAATAGTAAATTAATAGAAATATTGGCAATCTATGTGAACACCATAATTTCATTTCTGAATGCTAGCTTAATTAAAAATGGGCAGATCTGGTTAAGTTCTTGTAGCTGATGAAGGTCAGTCAATGACATGAACTGCACCAACTTCTATTCATTTTCCGGATGTACAGAGTGTGTGGCACAAATGGAAATGACATCAAGAAAACTACTTCTGATGAATTCTCATCATGAGTAGCCTCCTACCTTTTCAACAAAATATTTGAGAATGGATTTTGTAATGTTAACAATGTGGCTTTTGTGGTAACCCAGCATTGAGCAAGCAAAAGTATCATTCCCAGGAATTTCCATACGCTCAAAGTAATAAGTAGAAAAACATAGTCAGTTTGTCCATGAGTTTCTGATTTGCACATTCAGACCTAGAAAATTAGCCAAGTAAGTTATTCTGACAGAATCTCCATAAGTGCTCACTGACTAATTAACATATGTAGACTCCTGCTTTGCAAAACTTCCAATTATTATAACTATTTAAAAGGTGTATAATTCCTGACAATGTCTACTAGACAGCATTGCAAAACGCAGCTCCTAACATTTTAACTTGGGTCAAACAGCTATTGTATTTACACACACTGACAAAAAGTACAGACAATACCCGAGATACGGCATGTTTGCTTTCTTTCAACCCACCTGATTCCTATAGCAGTTCTGCATTTCCATTAGCTGTGCCAACTGGGCTCCTTTACTGCCCACCACTGCAGCACATTGGCATGTCTTATCAGAGAGTGCCAACACCAGCTTGGAGCATGCTGGTACCACAGGTTCCTGTAATTTTCTAAATGGTATAAAGTCTGGAGCCTGCCGACCACTCTCGTTTCTAAACAAAGGGAAAGGAAATCCATTATTTTCTTAACATTAAAAGAAAATATTTTGGTAACTATATTGATTAGCATTTCACAAAAAAATCTACCTGTAATGAAATTCCATTATGCCCCAGCCACGAACAGTTAAATTCAGACGGTAATATGCCATGCACTCATGGATTCTACTTTCCCAAGTTAGTCCCCCATACATCACAGGGGAGGCATCCTTATCAATTGATATTTGCAGGTGAAATAACTGGCCTTCTATAGTGGGAATAATTGCAAAGATTATAAATCTGATGATATCCAAAACACACATATATATTCTAATAAAAAGCATCAATCAAAATTTGTAACCGTTGAAGAGGGAGAAAGGTTGCAACAGCTTCTCATCTTTATCTTTCATCAGAACAGACTCAAGAATGACAAACATCAAATCAATAACAACTTATAGAGTCAGAGACGTACAGCATGGAAACAGACCCTTCAATCCAACTTATCCAGGCTAACTAGATATCCTTACTTAATCTAATCCCATTTGCCAACATTTGGCCTATATCCCTCTAAATCCTTCCTATTCATATAGCCATCCAGATGTTGTAATTGTACTAGCCTCTGTCAGTTCCTCTGGCAGCTCATTCCATACATGCACCACCTTCTGTGCGCAAATGTTGCCCCTTAGGTCCCCTAAACTAGTGCCCTCTAGATTTGGACTCCCCTACCCCACGAAAAAAAGACCTTAGCTATTAACCCTATTTATGCCATTTAAAATTTTTAAAATCTCTATAAGGTCACCCTCAACCTCTGACATTCTCGGGAAAATATCCCCAGCCTGTTTAACCTCTCCCAATAACTCAAACCCTTCAACCCTGGCAACATCCTTGTAATTTTTTTTTGAATTCTTGCAAGTTTCACAATATCCTTCCTATAGCAGGGAGACCAGAATTGAATACAGTATTCTGACCAAAGAATAAGACATTGGTTGTTGGGCAAGTCAACTCTGATTGACCAAGGCTGTGCAAAGGAGAGACCATTGGGGAACCTTGGGTTCCATACACTCCTGGGAAATTAAAAAATATGAAGGACTTGAACATATTCATTTACCGAGAATAGGTTCTTGCAAATGAATTATGTCACTTGCAGAAATTATAAAAAGAACCAGATGATTAACATGAATGATTATTTCAAATTGATTGTGAGCACTGTTATTAGCACACCTGGGACTGACCCATAAATCTTTCCCAATCAAGCAAGAGACAATGTGCTTTGGGTTTGCAAGTGGTTGATGATGATCTGACTATTGTTAGATACAAAGCCCAATTGAATTTACTAGTTGATATGTTCCATTAACTCACCTGCTGTAAAGCTGACTCTGTACAGGTCAGCAATGATCCCATCATCAGCAATGTCAGCTAAAGAGGCATCTGACCAGTCAATCCCAACCTTCTTCCCATTTGGAAACATCACATAACCTATATTCATACTGAAAGAACACAATGAAATAGTTAGAAAATTGAACAAGTTTAAGTTCCTACTAATATTTTTGATATTAAAGGAACTATACAAATTGAAGTATTTTTATTATGCTGATCTTTATGTTGTTGAAGGAACAGACAAAGGAATTTCATAACTGGAACCATATAATCCCTATAATGCAAATACAAGCTGTTGAGAGCATCAAGTATGTATCCCACCCAAACCCCACATTTACCCAGTTAGCCTGCACAATACAGGGCAATTTAGCAGGGCCAATCCACCCATCCTGAACATCTTTGGATTGTGGGAGGAAACCCACACAAACACAGGAAGAATGTACAAACTCCACACAGTCACTAGAGGCTGGAATCGAATTTGGGTCCCTGGCACTGTGAGGCAGCAACGCTAAACACTGCGCCACTGTTCTGCTCCAGCTGAAGCAGGGTTCAGCTGGGATTTAAATGTTGATTACTACTTTAGTTAAAAATCTCACAACAGCAGGTTATAGGCCAACAGGTCTATTTGGAAGCACTAGCTTTCAGAGCATTGCTCCTTCATCAGGTGGTTGTGGTGTATAAGACAGTAGGACAAAGAATTTATAGCAAAAGTTTACAGTGTAATGTAACTGAAAGTATATATTGAAAAAATATCTGGATTGTTTGTTAAGTCTCTCATCTTTTAGAATAGGCAGGTTGGTTTCAGTTCTTTGATATGTAAATTCTAGAACTTTCTTAAAGTTACATTCTCAAGTGAACTTTCACAATAGGTGCCATGTTGACCCAGATAATGCATTGAAGAAGTGAGGTGCCTTGTGTGAGGCTGTCTGTGCCCCAATGTTTAGATTGATTCTAATCTAAAAAAGGGATTTAGAGAATCTTACATGGATTCATGCAGTTTTTGGGCAAAATAAAATATAATTCTGTAAGTTCAAACTCACCCCACAAACGTATATGTGTGTGTGCGCGCGCATGTGTGTGTGTGGGTGGGGGGGGTTTGAGTGCCGGTGAGTGTGTGCATGTATGTGAGTGTGAGTGTAAATGGGTATAAGTCTGTGAGAGGGTACATGTGTGTGAATGTACGAGGATATGTGTGAGCGTATGAGAGGGGGTCTGCGTCAGTATATGGGTCTGTAGGAGAGTGTATGTTTAGAACATAGAACATTACAGCACAGTACAGGCCCTTCGGCCCTCGATATTGCGCCGCCCTGTCATACTAATCTGAAGCCCATTCCACCTACATTATTCCATGTACTTCCATATGCCTGTCCAATGACAACTTAAATGCACTTAAACTTAGCAATTCTACTACCGTTGCAGGCAAAGCATTCCATACCCTTACTACTCTCTGCGTAAAGAAACTACTTCTGACATCTGTCTTATACCTATCTCCCCTCACTCTAAAGTTGTGTCCTTCATGTGTGTGGTCCCCATATTTGGAAAATGTCTCTCCCTGTCCACCCTATCTAACCCACTGATTATCTTTTATGTCACTATGAAGTCACCTCTCAATTTTCTTCCCTCTAACGAGAACAGCCTCAAGGCCCTCAGCCATTTCTCGTAAGACATTCCTACCTTACCAGGCAACATCCTAGTAAATCTCCTCTGCACCCTTTCCAAAGCTTCCACATCCTTCTTATAATGCGGTGACCAGAACTGTACACAATACTCCAAGTGTGGCCATACCAGAGCTTTGTACAGCTGTAGCATAACTTCCTGATTCCGGAACTCAACCCTGTCAATCTGGTTGGCAACTTTCAGGGATCTGTGTACATGGACACCGAGATCGCTCTGCTCGTCTGCACTCCCAAGAATCTTACCATTAGCCTAGTACTTTGCATTCCGATTACTCCGGCCAAAGTGTATCACCTCACACTTGTCCACATTAAACTCCATTACACGTGGGAACACCTCCCATCATGTACGTGGCAGGTACTCTTGTGACTCGGCCAATGTTGTCTATCTCATATGCTGCAGGCAAGGATGCCCTGAGGCATGGTGCATTGATGAGACCAAGCAGAGGTTATGGCAACGGATGAATGGACACCGCACAACAATCAACAGAGAGGAGTGTTCCCTCCTAGTTGGAGAACACTTCAGCAGTCTGGGACATTCGATCTCGAATCTTCAGGTGACCATCCTCCAAGGAGGACTTCGGGACAGGCAACAACGCAAAGTGGCTTAGCAGAGGCTGATAGCCAAGTTCGGTACCCATTGAGGATGCCCTCAACTGTGACCTTGGATTCATGTCACACTACAAGTGACCCCACTACACTACACACACACACACACACACACACACACACACACATACACACACGTACACACACGTACACACATACACAAACTCCTAAAGACCCTTATACTCATGCAAACCTTTTTGCATACACAAGCTCTCTCTCATATGACCAGATATACATTTCTACACTCACACATGCACCCTCTCACAAACTTATACCCCTTTCCACTCACATTCACATGCATACACATACAAACACTCTCTCACAGGCACTCATAACCCCCATGCACACATACACATATATAAGTTTGTGGGGTGAATTGTACTTGCAGAATTACATTTTATTTTGCTCAAAAACTGCATGAATCCATGTAAGATTCTGTAAATCCCTTTTTTAGATTTGAATCAGTCTGAACATTGGGGCAAAGACAACCTCACACAGGGCACGTCACACCTTCAATGCATTATCTGGGCCAACATAGCAACTATTGTTAAAGTTCACTTGAGAATGTAATTTTAAGAAAGTTCTGGAATTTACATATGAAAGAACTGAAACCAACACGCCCATTCTAAAAGATGAGAGACTTAACAAACAATCCAGGTCTTTTTCTATCTGTAATTTCAATTACATCACACTGTAAACTTTTGCTAGAAATTCTGTATCCAACTATCTTATAATCCACAACCCCCTGATGAAGGAGCAGCGCTCTGAAAGCTAGTACTTTCAAATAAACCTGTTGGACTATAACCTGGTGTTGTGATTTTTAACTTCGTACACCTCAGTCCAACATCTGCACCTCCAAATCTTAATTACTGCTATTATCAAATGCAGGTTGCCAATTGATGTGGCATTGAAAGACATGAAGGATCTGAAATTACACATACTAAAGATAGTTCCAGCCTTCAAACTTATGGAATAATGTATTGTGAAAGTCCACTGTCTGCTACTCTGTTCTCTGTGCTATGTTAACACTCTCCAGAAAGACTGGAGTGTCCTCTCTAAGGTGCAAGACTACACAAAATATCAGACGTACACCTTGACCTCCCCATTTAATGCCAAAAAATGCAAAGGTCTGTCCTCACAGGAACAGACTACTTGGCCCACTATGTGAATAGGTGGATTAACTACATTAGCAATCAGCATTGGATCAAATGCATAAATTCTCTCACCTTCAGATAAAATTTTGAATTAATCACAAACCTTATCAGAACATACCAACACACATTACTTACTTTGTGGTGGTTGCAGAAATGGAGAGAATTATTAAATTTACCGATAATCCATTCTAAAAGAAATAAGAGAAAGTATCTATAAGCCCATTTTCCAAGCAGCACTAAACAATCCCAATTATATAAACAATTTAGGCTGGATTCAACTCACTCCAATGAATGTGTAGGTAATTGATTTCATTTTTTCACAGGAAGGGGGTGTGGGCAGAACAAGTGCAGAACACTGTTGCCTGTCTTTCAGTTACAGGCTTACACGACTATGTCAAAGGGCAGGGACATTCAACTACATTGCTGTGGGTGTGGAGTCACATCTAGGCCAGACCAGGTATTTCTGTAAAGGTGACCAGATGGGTTTTTAAGGCAAGGATAGATAGATAGAATAGTAAAGGAATTGGGGGTCATGGCAAGGGGGCAGATGAGTGGAGCTGAGTCCATGAGAAAATCAGCTGTGATCTTATTGAATGGTGGAGCAGGCTCGATGGGCCAGATGGCCTACTCCTGCTCCTATTTCTTCTGTCCTGGTGTTCTTACAATTAGTTTCATGGTCACCATTACTGAGTCTAGCTTTCACTCCAAGTTTGTTTTATTAATGAGATTTAAATCCCATAAAGTGCCAAGGTGTGAAGTCAACTCACATCCTGGAGAATTCGCTTAGCTCTCTGATTACTCTTCCAATCAAAGTACACTAAGGAACAATCTGTGCATTGCAAAATGTTTCCAAGAAATATATTATTGGGTGTAATTTGCATAGATTAAATCATTTTCTTTGGCAAAAATAAAACCACGTGAGAGAAACATTTGTTGTAAATGCAAACAGATTGTTTAACTAGGACAAAAAGAGAAATTGCTGAAAAGCTTCAATCCTGTCTGAAGAAGGGTCACTAGACCTGAAACGTAAACTCTACCTTCTCCCCACAGATGCTGCCATACCTGCTCAGTTTCTCCAGCAATTTCTGTTTTTATTTCATGTTTTGAGCATCCGTAGTTCTTTGTTTTGCTTTATCCAATTGTTCGCTTGGCTACAAGCTGAAAATTAATAAGCCTCCAACCAAGACTTAAAAGTAGGATACTTTATTCTTTGGACCATGTGGTAAATCTTCCAACTGAAGCTTTGAAGCTGCACTGTTGATACCATTACTGATCTATTTCACTCAGCAAGGCACAGATGGAACTATGGTCCTAATCAGAAAAATGGAATAAAAAACTTTTTTTTATTTGGTACCACTGCTGCCTCATAGTGCCAGGGACCCATGAGTGTCTGTATGGAGTCTGCACATTCTCCCTGTGATTGCGTTGGCCACGTCCAGGTGCGCTGGTTTCCTCCCACACTCCAAAAATGTGCAGGCTAGGTGGATTGGACATGTTAAATTGCCCTGTAGTGTCCAGAGATGTGCAGGCTAGGTGAGTTCATGGTAAATGCAGGGATGGGGTTTGGATGGGATACTCTTTGGAACATTGGTCAGACTCGATTAGGCCAAATTGCCTCCATGTGCACTGTAGAGATTCTATGATTCTATTCTTTCACTGGATATAGGTGTGGTTGGCTAAGCCAACATTTATTGCCCACCCCCACAGGCCCTTGAAAAGCTCATGATGGGCTGCCTTCTTGATGTACTGACATCCATGGTATGTAGAGTCAACCACAGTGCTGTTAGGGAGGGAGCTCCAGATTTTTGACTGAGCAACACTGAACGCATATCAATAGCTTGAGAGGGAACCTTCAGTTTTCAGGTAGCTGCTGCTCTAGAGGAGGGGCGGATCATAGGTTTGGAAGGTGCTGGCAAAAGATCCATGATGAGTTGTGACAGTGCATCTTGTAGATGATACGCAATTGTTGACACAGTGCCATTATGCAGGGAATGCAGAGTGAATCTGATAAACGGGATACCAATGAAGTGGACTGTTGTGGCCTGGGTGGTGTTGAGCTTCTTGAATATTGGAGCTGCAGCCATCCAGGCAAGTGGAGATTATTTCATTACATTCCTGGCTTGTACATTATAGATGGTGGTGAAGGTCTGGAGAGTCAGGAGGAAAGTTACTTGCTGCAGCATTTCCAGCCTCTGACCAACTCTTGCATATTCAGAAATATCAAATCAAGCTAAGCAAACTGTAAATAATAAATTGTACAGAATATAAAACTAAGACACTGCTTCTGTATCTCTTCATTTTGAAAGTACAGTAATATACTTTCCCACTTAATGTTTTCATACTAGGTCTTTCACATAGAGAATTTCATTTCTTCCTTCTGATCTAATCTTAGTACAGTAACTACAAGCATTAAAGGTAACAACACTCTTGCGATCTTTAGTAAAGAATTGCATATATTTAATATTAGCTGAGAGTATTAAATATCAATTAATTGTAAAGAAATTTGAGATAGCGTTTGGACTCATTTAAACATTTCTATCACACTGTTAATGCATATGGAACACACCATGCATATGCTACAATTAATTATCTACAGTACCTACAGCATTATAGAAGCTTGAGGACTTACAAAATACGCTATTGAAATAAATTATGAAACTCTAAATGCACCTGAATAGTTATTTGGAATACAAGTATGGACTGGTTGCATTATGATCTGTTGGAAAGTTAACATAATTACCTCAAAGTGTGCCAAGAGCAAAACGTAGCGATGCATATGAGCCCAATTTCTGATACCTATGGATAAATGTTAATATTATCAGGATCATCATTCATTTTATAATCTTGCAATTTGTGTAACGTTATGTTAAATAACTACCACCCTAAACATTCCATGAACCTTCTTGTTGGGGCATCATTGCCCTTTCTTAAAAAATCTGGGGTTTTGCCTCTCTAGAAAGTTACATGGTGAGGTGGGGAATATCTGTAAAATGTACAACACCACAATCAAACAGATAAAAAGACCAGTGTGTTTTTTATTGTCCGCACGTTTTGTACATTGGAGTGCAATTACAGAAAGTCGAATAATTCTAAGGTTATAAACATTTGTTATTGCTCAAGTAAAACTTTTTTCTTCGCTTAATTATGTTAGAAAGAACATTTCCTGCAGTCATATGGCAGCATACACCTTGAGTATTGTTGAAAAAATATGCGTTTTGTTGGAGCTTTTCATCTTGTACTCTTCAGGATAATTCACAAGAAATACTAATGTAAAAGGAAAACACCATTTATACTGCAGGAGAGGGGAGTTCATAGACAAATGGATTATGCTTGGTAGAGGCATTGCCATGGAGAATGTACCTGTTAATTGTAAACAACGTATCTTTTTTTGGAAATTTTCTTTATTTCTGAGCTTGCATTGAATTAGGAAAGTAACTATTTTACAACCCATGATTGATACCGAATTTCTACATCTTTCAAAAGCAAGTCACAGAAACTCATTGCAGGTTGTGTTTACACTGATGTTTTATTCAACTTGTTTGTAGATTGGTTGGCACTAGTGACTGTGTGCAGGTTGCTGATTGGTCTGTGGAATTGGGACTATGTTGTGGATATCAAAGGTCATTAACCTGACAACATCTCACTGATTGATTCCTAACTTGTGGGTGTGAACAATGCAGGGACAGCAAAAACATCTGACATGTGAAAAAAGCTAATTATTTTCTCCATCTAAATGCTGCACAGGGTGGACTTTAATGAGTAACTATGAGACTTTTCAGTTATTGATCAATTATCTGTGCCTCATGCAAGACCTATAGAAAGAAAGAGAAGAACAGAAAATCTTAGCAAGCAAAATGATCATTGCAGCAAACCCTAAGGACTGGGATAATTGAACTGATATTCCAATTCTCCCCCTCCACCATAACACCAATTCCTTTGCCCACCTGTGACTGCCTGTATATTTGTGTAAACAGGTTTTAGAAGGGGCCTATAGTTTTAACGAGTAGAGCTCCTGTTCGTAGTTCGTAGTTAGATTAGATTCCCTATTGTATGAAAACAGGCCCTTCGGCCCAACAAGTCCACACAGGCCCTCCAAAGAGTAATCTACCCAGACGCATTCCCCAACTCTGACTAATGCACCTAACATTATGGGCAACTTAGCATGGCTAATTCACCAAATCTGGACGTTTTTGGATTGTGGGAGGAAACTGGAACACCAAGAGGAAACCCACGCAGACACGGGGAGAATGTGCAAACTCCACACAGACAGTCACCCAAGGCTGGAATCAAACCCAGGTCTCTGGCACTGTGAGGCAGCAGTGCTAACCACTGAGCCACCGTGCTGCCCCAAACAGTTATTTAACTGTGGTTAGAATCTATTTGTAAAACGTAGGTATTATGAGGTACAGATGTCTGGATCATGTTTTCTATTAAACTGGGTCTATCTGACAGGTGAATTGGGGACTTTACATACACTGATAAAACTTTTAACTTTTGTGATGCTTCTAGGTCCTGCAGAATTTGATTTCCAATGGCTACATCATTGAGGTGTAATATAGTGACGATTGATAGTTAACTGCCAAGTTAAATATGGCATATTGACTCTGTTTAGCTAAGAGCAATGAACCAGAGAATTTTGCTTTGTTCAACTGAAACAGGCTCAGTGTGTGTACATGTTCTTTCTGTCTGCAAAGAACAACTTGTGAAATTGCAAAAGAAAACATAAACATAGTATAGGTTATGCAATATTAATAATAGAAGAGGATTTTTGCAGCAGAGAGTGGCGGGAGCTGGGTGGAAGTGAAGTAGGAGCACAAATCCGGTTGGGAAGTTAAGTGATAGTTATTTAAGAACTTACCTCGACGCCAACGGTCGTTTTGCAGCAGAGAACGGCGGGTGCTGGGCGGAAGTGAAGTCGGAGCACGAAGCCGGTCGGGAAGGTAAGTGATTGTTATTTGAGTGGGTGTGTTCTAGACCCCACGTCCTACAAAGTAGGGCCTCCCTCCCACCCTCCTCCTCTAACCTAAATTAAAAGTCCACAGACTTGCCCCAAAAAGAGGGTCCAAGGAAGTTCCTGTGGATTGAAGTGTGAGGCTTTAGCTCAGGAGTCTTCGACAAGGAGCTTGAGTGAAGTGATTACGCCACAGTTGAAGACGGTGAAGACATGACTGCCCAGCTGGTTCAGTGTGCTACGTGTATGATGTGGGAGGTCAACGGTTCTGGTGTGTCTGGCTTGTATAAGTGTGGAAAGTGTGTGCACGTTCAGCTACTGACAGAGCATATCGCAGCATTGATGACAGAACTCGAGGACCTTAGGCTCATCCGAGAGAATGAGATCTTTCTGGACAAGGCCTTCAATGAGGTTATTACACCGACCATACCGGAAAAGAGCAGAAGAGAGCAGACGATGAGGAAGGCAGAGAGGAGACAGGTGCAAGAGACCCCGGGGGAAGAACCTGTCAGGAACAAGTTGAATCTTTTGGAAACAGTAGAGACAGATGACACTGCCAGTCCACGAGGCCGTCAGGTCTGTGAATCAAAAACAGGCGTGGAGGCAGAGTCGAGGAGTCAGACATCGCACAGAGCAGTAGTAATAGGGGACTCCATAGTGAGAGGAACTGACCGGGGTTTTTGTGGCAGCAAAAGGATGGTGTGCTGCCTTCCTGGTGCCAGGGTTAAAGACATCACAGACAGAGTGCAGGAAATCCTCAAGGACGAAGGCGAAGAGCCAGAGGTGATGGTACATGTCGGCACAAATGATGTCGGGAAGAAGAGGAGGAATATACTACAGCGGGAATTCGGAGAACTAGGAAGAAGGCTAAAAAGCATAATGTCCAGGGTGGTTACCTCAGGTTTGCTTCCAGTTCCTCGGGCTGGAGAGGCCAGAAACAGGGAGATAATGGACTTGAACGTGTGGCTGGGGAGCTGGTGCAGGAAGCAAGGATTTAAATTCTTGGATCACTGGGGTATGTTTTGTAGTAAGCATAAATTATACAAGAGAGACGGTTTGCACCTTAATAGGTTGGGGACCAGCATTCTGGCAGGCAAGTTTGCTACAGCAGCACAGCTACGTTTAAACTAAGTAGTGGGGGGGGGGAGGGGACAAACTGGATGTTTAAGAAGGAAATTGAAGGGAAAGTTAGAACAAGGGAAGTCAAGAAAGACAACTGTATTAATGAAGCAGAAAACTCAAAAAGGGATCATGCTGTAAGGTTGAGTGAAATAGGAGTTGATGGGAAGGGTGAGGGCAGTAACAAATTAAAATACTATATATGAATGCACGAAGCATTAGAAATAAGATGGATGAGCTTGAGGCACTTTTGGAAATTGGCAGATACGATACTGTGGGGATAACTGAGACGTGGCTTCAAGTAGACAGGGCCTGGGAAATGAATATTCAAGGCTACACATGCTATTGCAAGGACAGACTGATGGGCAGAGAGGGTGGGGTGGCCATGTTAGTAAGGGATGATATTCAGTCCCTTGCACGGGGGACCTAGAATCAGGGGATGTAGAGTCAGTATGGATAGAGCTGAGAAATACTAAGGGTAAAAAGACCGTCTTGGGAGTTATCTACAGGCCCCCAGACAGTAGTCTGGATGTCAGATGTAAGTTGAATCAGGAGCTGAAATTGGCCTGTCGCAAAGATGTTACTACAGTTGTTATAGGGGATTTTAACATGCAGGTAGACTGGGAGAATCAGGATGGTATTGGACCTCAAGAAAGATATTTTTGTGGAGTGCCTCCGAGATGGATTCTTAGAACAGCTGGTGCTGGAGCCTACCAAGGGAGAAGGCAATTCTGGATCTGGTATTGTGCAACGAACCAGAATTGGTCAGGGACCTCGAAGTGAAGGAGCCATTGAGAAGTAGTGACCATAATACAATAAGCTTCAATCTGCAATTTGAGAGGGAGAGGGTACAATCAGAAGTGACAATATTTCAGTTGAATAAAGGGAACTATGGAGCTATGAGGGAGGAGCTGGCCAAAGTTCAATGGTGCAATACCTTAGCAGAGATGACAGTGGAGGAACAATGGCAGATATTTCTGTGCATAATGCAGAAGATGCAGGATCAGTTCATTCCAAAAAGGAAGAAAGATCCTAGGAGGAGGCATGGGTGGCCGTGGCTGACGAGGGAACGTAAGAAACATATAAAGTTAAAAGAGAAAAAGTATAACATAGCAAAAATAAGTGGGAAAACAGAGGACTGGGAAGCCTTTAAAGAACAACAGAGGATTACTAAGAAGGAAATACGCAGAGAAAAAATGAGGCATGAAGGTAAACTGGCCAAAAATATAAAGGAGGATAGTAAAAGCTTTTTTAGGTATGTAAAAGGCAAAAAAATGGTTAAGCCTAAAATTGGGCACTTGAGACAGAAACAGGGGAATATATTACGGGGAACAAAGAATGGCAGAAGACTTGAATTGGTACTTCAGATCTGTGTTCACTGGGGAAGACACAAGCAATCTCCCTGAGGTAACAGTGGCTGAAGGACCTGAACTTAAGGGAATTTATATTTGCCAGGAATTGGTGTTGGAGAGACTGTTAGGTCTGAAGGTTGATAAGTCCCCGGGGCCTGATGGTCTACATCCCAGGGTACTGAAGGAGGTGGCTCGAAAAATCGTGGATGCGTTGGTGATTATTTTCCAGAGTTCAATAGATTCCGAATCAGTGTCTGCGGATTGGACGGTGGCTAATGTTATACCACTTTTTAAGAAAAGTGGGAGAGAGAAAGCAGGAAATTACTGACCAGTTAGTCTGACCTCAGTGGTGGGAAAGATGCTGGAGTCAATTATAAAGGATGAAATTACGACACATCTGGATAGTAGTAACAGGATAGGTCAGAGTCAGCATGGATTTATGAAGGGGAAATCATGCTTAACTAATCTGCTGGAATTTTTTGAGGATGTAACTCTGAAGATGGACGAGGGAGATCTAGTAGATGTAGTGTACCTGGACTTTCAGAAAGCTTTTGATAAAGTCCCGCACAGGAGGTTAGTGAGCAAAATTAGGGCGGAAAATATTGGGGGCAAAGTACTAACTTGGATTGAAAGTTGGTTGGCTGACAGGAAACAAAGAGTAGTGATAAACGGCTCCATTTCGGAATGGCAGGCAGTGGCCAGTGGGGTACCGCAGGGAACAGTGCTGGTACCGCAGCTTTTTACAATATATATTAATGATATAGAAGGTGGTATTAGTAATAACATGAGCAAATTTGCTGATGATACTAAGCTGGGTGGCAGGGTGAAATGTGAGGATGATGTTAGGAGATTACAGGGTGACCTGGACAGGTTAGGTGAGTAGTCAGATGAATGGCAGATGCAGTTTAATGTGGATAAATGTATGGTTATCCACTTTGGTGGCAAGAACAGGAAGGCAGATTGCTACCTAAATGGAATCAATTTAGGTAAAGGGGCAGTTCAGAGAGATCTGGGTGTTCTTATACACCAGTCAACGAAGGTAAGCATGCAGGTGCAGCAGGTAGTGAAGAAGGCTAATAGCATGCTGGCCTTCATAACAAGAGGAATTGAGTATATGTAGGAGATTAGAAATGTTGTTTTTGCAGGTGGGGTGTGGTGGGGTGTTAATTCTTGTAGCATGTAGCGTGTAGCATACTTAAGGCTAAGACTAATGAATATAGAGGGTCTTTTAAAGCAAATAGTTTTAAGCTAGGAAATAACTTTAAAGGGTTGTAGCTGACCACAAAAAGAAGCAGCAAGGGCATTTCACAATAAAGCTTATAGTATGATAAGAGAAACTGGATAAAAGAACAAGCTGTAACAAACAAGGAACAAAGAATGCAGACAAGGACAGCAGGATGGCCAGATAAGAAAATAACTAACAAGTGAGGT
Organism: Chiloscyllium punctatum; assembly: GCF_047496795.1. NCBI lineage: Eukaryota > Metazoa > Chordata > Chondrichthyes > Orectolobiformes > Hemiscylliidae > Chiloscyllium > Chiloscyllium punctatum. The sequence goes on from NC_092764.1 coordinate 21,227,321, forward strand.
AATCGGCTTATGATAGGATGGGAAAAGGGAGGGGTGATTCCGCAACTTGTAAATTAAATAAGAATGCTAACTGGCTCTGTTTTCGCACGCATTTCTGCTTAATTGCAGAAGCGTCCGGTCCTTGCAAGGCTGTAATGAATTGTTCTTGTTTCCAAGGCTTTGTCTCAGGCTGATTTGTGAGTGAATTCTGTTTCTCACAATACAGAAGCAAAGAGGTTCTTCTGCAGCTGTACTGGGAAGTGGTGAGACCACACCTGGAGTATTGTGTGCAGTCTGGCCTCCAAATGTGAGGAAAGACATTCTAGCTATTGAGGGAGTGCAGCATAGGTTCACGAGGTCAATTCCTGGAATGGCAGGACTACCTTACGCTGAAAGACTGGAGCGACTGGGCTTGTATACCCTTGAGTTTAGAAGACTGAGAGGGGATCTGATTGAGACATATAAGATTATTAAAGGATTGGACACTCTGGAGGCAGGAAACATGTTTCAACTGATGGGTGAGTGCCGAACCAGAGTACACAGCTTAAAAATATGGGGTAGACCATTTAGGACAGAGATGAGGAGAAACTTCACCCAGAGAGTGGTGGCTGTGTGGAATGCTCTGCCCCAGAGGGCAGTGGAGGCCCAGTCTCTGGGTTCATTTAAGAAAGAGTTAGATAGAGCTCTCAAGAATAGTGGAATTAAGGGTTATGGAGATAAGGCAGGAACAGGATACTGATTAAGGATGATCAGCCATGATCATATTGAAAGGTGGTGCAGGCTCGAAGGGCAGAATGGCCTATTCCTGCACCTATTGTCTACTGTCTATAATTATTGCAATTCCAATTAAAAGATAATACTGTGCATAATTGCTTCATTTGATTTAAGTCGACAACCTTTAGTTTCATGCTACAACTGGACTAAAGTAATCTTTAACAAATGTTACTATACATGGGCCACAGAGTGGGTCTGACTGAAAATTGTAAATAAGTTGCCAAAACATTCAAAATTATCAGTAAATGTTACTATCCATGAAATTACTGTGTTTTGAATGTTGTGAGCATGGGCTGATGGATATGGTAAAGTAGCTATTGTTCTAATGGATAATATGGCTGCTCTCTGATTACAGAGACATGACTGAATCATTATGCCTCAGGTGAGGGGAGAGATTGAGAAGGAGAGTCCTTCATGGTAACCTCAGCCATTGCAGAAGTAAAGTCCATGCTGTTGGTGTTACTCTGCATCACAAACCAGCTATCTAACCAACTGAGCCAATAACCCCTGGCTGAATATTGCAAACAGACGAAGTGATACTTGGTTGTTATGATCGACCCCCACTTTTTTGGAATATATGGTCGTTATGCCAAGTTTCACCGCAATCTCACTGCAGACAGAAAGAACACACACACACATATTGTGCTTTTATACCTCAACTAAACATCTCGGGATGAACCCTTTGGTTAAATGGAGTAAGCCTATATAATTTACACAAAGCCTGGAGCTAACTATCATTTATTTTGGGCATTCTTCATGGCAACTCCACTATCATTCAGAATCCAGTTGCCAACAAGTCAGCACGTTCCTCTAATATAACAGAAAATGTTGTTTCCCTTTGATATTTCTTGCTCATTGCCCTGATGAGCGCAAGACAAAAAGCTTTGACAAAGTGGATCATTTTCAGCAGTACTCAAATTGTAGCAGTGCTGAAATTCAAAAGCAAATTTATGGTAGATAATGGATTCAATCAGTCTCATACTAAAGCAGTCATTCTACCTGTTCATGCACTTTTACCATCAAAGGCGTTCATTGCACAAAAAGAAGTGCTTTTCCTCAACAGAAATTAAACCACAGTGCAGTATAGTCGGGTAACGCAGTTGCTCTGTGGTTAGCACTGTTGCCTTGCAGCACCAGGGACCCAGGTTTGATTCTAGCCTCGGGTTTGCACATTCTCCCCATGTCTGATTCCTCCGGGTGCTCCAGTTTCCTCCCACAGTCCAAAGTCATGCAGGTTCGGTAAATTGGCCATGCTAAATTGCCCACAGTGTACAGGGATGTGTAGGCTAGGTGCATTAGTCAAGGGAACTGTAGATTAATAGGGCAGGGGAATGGGTTTGGGTGGGATAGTCTTTGGAGGATCAGTGTGGACTTGTTGGGCCAAAATGGCCTGTTTCCACACTGTGGGGATTCCATGATTCTCTCTGAAAATAATTATTTACTAACTAACTGATTACTGAAGCAAAATAGATCAGATATCTATTAACCAGATCACAAGGATGAAGTAATTGCAAGAGCGAATGTTGCTCTACTATTTATGCTGCCCTTAAACTCATCTGACATTTGAGGAATAGTGTGAGTTAACAGACAGCATTGGATTATAAAGACCCTTTGCACCAACTGTTCTCTCCTGGGAGTTCTAAGTGCACATCCTTTTGATTTGAATATTAGATGTAAGCAATAGCATTAAACCCAGTATGTAGCCTTGAGGAACTTGCACAACTTTACCTTGCAACATTTGTTAAAGATTACTGTCGTCTGGCTCCAGTTGCAGCATGAAACCAATGGCTGCAGTCCTAAATTTAGCAATTATATGCATTATTTCCTTTCAATTGGAATTACAATAAATATAATTAAAAGCATCCTCTCCCATTAAAATTGCAAAACTCATACTGTGTTAACTTTATCTTTTACATGTCCACAAGGCAATATAAGTTTGTAGCTTTTGTCATCTAGAGATGCTTTCAAGTGAAAAAGAACAGAAAAAGTACATCAGATGATTGCAGTTACTCTGTACGTTTTGAATCTCTCAAGCTGGGACCACTTGACAATGACACAAGATGTGCAGTACAATTGCTCGTTCGATCTTAATGTTGGAAAATAAATGACACTCCCATCAGACACAGCAAAACATGAACATGCATAATATCGCTATGACATTTCATACTCATCTACTGTAATTTTACAAATGAATTTTAGGAGATAAATAGCTATATATGTTTTCTTTAAGAAACTTTTCCTGTAACCCATCCCCCTGACATCATTTATTGCTGTAAACTGTGCGCATCGTTGAAGAGACATGACAAACAATGAGGTTGTAAGCTTTTTCTAATCTGGCAAGTATGATGGTCTATGACAGATACCATCACTGTGAGGCACTCCCTCCAGAAAAAATGGTAGTCCTTACAAATGAACAATACTCCTGTTCCGCCAAAAGACAAAGTGCCAATCTGCAAAGCCACGTCTACAGAGGTTAACAAAATTGAACATTTGGAGACAACACAAAATGTGTTCTCGTCAGGTCACCTATCCACACTCACCATTAATCCACTTCCTGGCAACTGTCTGCAAACTCCAGGAGAAGTAAGCAGGGCAGTGACGGGCCCATGGTGCGTGATGTTGTACAGGGGTTCTGAAAAGGTTAATGCTAAGGAATGCCTTGAGAACCCTCCACTCTGAAGATGTCATTATGGGCTTCGTGGAAAAAAAACTGCTTTAGACGTCGTCTGAGTAAGATTTACATTCTGATTTTATTGCATAAACTCTGTAACAATGTCCAATATGTATATATTAAAGAAAAAACAATGTTGTTACCATAAGAGTGATCTCTTAATCCACGAAGAAGCAGCTCATTTCTCTCATGTCCCTCAATCTCAATTTCTCCAACATATTGACCCCACTGCTCATAATGTGTCTGCTGCTGATTGTATCTGAGAAACACAACATAAATGGGCATTGTAAAACATACACCAATAAAAGTGACACAATTTATCTCAGTGTTTTGAGGGACCAGGTTTTCAATTGCAGAGGTGCACCCACAATTTTATTTGGAGGCAAACATGATAATCATCGCTGAATTTATTCTAGACAGAATTATGCAGAGTGAGTGGTTTTTGGCAGACAAGGGAAGTAAATAGTTATCGAAGCCAAATAGCCAAGTGGAACTGAGATGACAATCAGATCAGCCACGATCTCATGAACTGTGCAGCAGCTGCAAAGGACTGAATGTTTCTTCCTGCTCCAAAGTCCTATTTTCCTCTGCCAACTCCATAAATCTTTCTGCTGTGCTGCTTCTGAAGGCAATATGTTAATTATCAGAAGTAAAAATGTAAACAATTGATATTGGAAATCTAATGTCATGCCCTATAGGGCATGAAGATACAACTGCCTTGTTTTCAAAATGGATGCTGATGAACTGTTATATGATGGCTGCTAAAAGGACTTGTGCAACTTCTACAAAAGCTATCAAACTTCTGGTAAATTCTGAATTGAATCACAATGGCCAGAGTTCTCCTCTTTGAACGAACATGCTTAAACAGTAGTCCATTGTGGAATTTACTACTCTCATTTTAAATACCAGAATCAATGGACCCCTACACACTATCTCCAGATTTTCATTGTAATTAAAGAAAGCTGATGAGACCATAAGTGTGAAAGACATTTACCTCCTATTGAATAATCATGGGTCATTGACTATTTGATTGAAACTGGTCTTCTGGTACAGAAATCCTATCTTTCTAAACGTCAGAAAAGATCAGGAACAGTCTACATGTAAAGTCACCAGACTGTAGACTGTTGTCTCATTACAGAGAGAGAATTGGTGGTAGTTTAACCTGAGTGTCACAAAGCCTCAGGCAATGGAAGAGGTTGAGAAGGTGAGTGCTTCACAGTAATTTCAGTTGGTGTTGGAAATAAGCCCATGCTGTCGGAGTCACTCTCCATCCAGCCAACTGAGCTAACTGCCCCCCGTCTCCAGAATAAAACCAACAGTTGCAGAGAAAGTTAAAAATCACACAACACCAGGTTATAGTCCAACAGGCAACAGATTTAATTGGAAGCACACTAGCTTTCAGGGCGCTGCTCCTTCATCAGGTGGTTGTGAAAGAGCGGTGCTCTGAAAGCTAGTGTGCTTCCACTTAAACCTATTGCCTGTTGGACTATAACCTGGTGTTGTACGATTTTTAACTTTGTACAACCCAGTCCAACAATGACATCTCCAAATCGTTGCAGAGAAAGGCTGTTCTACTTACTTCTTTCAAGAAATGAAAGACTTCAATGTCTTTTTAAAAGCCTCCCTTCCTGATTCCAAAGCTCAGAGCTCATTTGTAAAGAGGTTCAACTTCCTTATATCACAGCAATGACTGCCTATCGATGTGACGTGTTGAACAGTCTTCTTTTGGAAGGAACCCTGCAGTTTATGTGGAAATCCACATGTAACTATCTCAACTTACTGGAAAGGGCAAGTGTAGAAAAATATTTCCTTTTTTTTCTGGATCTGCAAAAATACTCGAACTGTTTACTACATTTTTTTAACACTTACAAAGTTGTACTACTGTTTTTGGCTGCATCTTTCCTGAGTGTTTGTTAGATGGCTAAAGCAGCTCACAGATGTTTTTGGCATGAATGAGTGATTACATTATTGCCTTTGATTAAACACATAAAAATCCACTGCTTTTTTGCTTTACACTAACCACACTCTAACTGGGATTTAGAAACACACAACTGTTTTTTTAAAAAATATATCACACTGATTACAGATCAAACAGGAAGGAATTGGGGGTTTCAGTTTATCTTCCCTCCTCTGTCTAACATTAAACTAAGGACTCAAAGTATTGCAAATCTACTATGTGTGTGGATGCATGCATGTACAAACCATACTGGAAGAGATAATACATATCTGCATGTTCGGTTGTTTGAGAAATAAGAACATATAGGTGCATGCATGTTGTATGTTAACTGGTTCTCAATTAAGGGGATCAATTGGTGGTGAGACAGGAAGGTTGAGCTTGGGCCTGCCCACCCAGAAATTACATTGGGTGGAAGTGAAAAGATTTCAGGGTTCTGACACACCACCATCTTGCCTAATGATGTTTCCTTCCCAAATTCAGGCCTCAAAAAATTCCACCCAAATGACTCTGCAGCTTGAAATGATCAAACCGGACAAGGAAAAAAAAAGTCAAGTCTCAGCCATTTTTACTGTTGATGTGTTTCCATTACAAACTGAAAAAATGCATTTCTACACTAGAATAAAGAACTAACTGTTTCATTACGATCGGATGCAATCACAGTGAACATTGGCAATACAGTTCAGAAATCGGTGACCTGTGGTAACTTCACAATATCTCAGAGGCACTATTTGTTATTAGTCTTGCTTGAGGGATTGCTTGGTCCAGATCCCTCACTTCCTTCAATTATTACATCATCAGGAGTCACATGTCACCAGGTTATAGTCCAATAGGTTTATTTGAAATCACACAAGCTATTGAAGTACAGACCCTTCTTTAGGTGCAATGTTTAATTACAGCGCAGAATTAGATAATGTGTGTAAGGTCACAGCTTAATATCTCGCACCAATGACCCTGCTTATTCAACAGGAACCACGCTGCTGGATCAGGCATTACTTTTAATACTTAGAATCATAGAACCCTATAGTGCAGAAACAGGCTATTCAGCCCATCAAGTCCACACTGACCTGCTGAAGATCATCCTACCTAGACACACCCTATCTCTGTAACGCTACATTTTATCATGGTTAATTCATCTAGCCTACACGTTGCAGGACACTACGTGCAATTTAACATGACCAATCCACCTAACCTAAGCAGGCAAAAAGGAGATGTGACTGAAATTGACCAAGTCCCTCTTTAAATGTATAACATGTGCTCCAATTACATCCTCAGGGCTAACTGCTGTTTGGATTTAAAGATGGAGCTATTAAAGAGCTTTAAAAGCAAACAAAAATACCTTAGAAACAACAATGAAATCATACTAAATGTATCTAGGAATCGGATTTGTATCCAGCCAATTAAAACACAGATGTGAGAAAATTAGTGTGAAAGCATACCAACAGTAAACTAGTGAAAGATTGTAGTTAAGAAATACTGTAAAAAAAATTGTCTTTGTCTGGACTAGAGAAAGTTACAGGGAAGTGGATTTTTTTTTAAAAGTAAGGACTTTTGGCAAGGCAAACATATCAAGACTATTTTAGTGGCAGATTTAGGATCATGAACACAAAAACAACAGCAAGTATAAGAATATTGGAAACACAAATAAATTAACAGAGTTCCTTGATATTGCCAACCATCTCAGTCCACTGCTATGCTGCTCATTTTGTTGAGTGTATGGCATCCTTTGCTAAATTTCAAACTCCTAAGCTTCAACCAGTGAGCAGTATGTGTTAGCTTCACTGTAAGGTAAATGAGGTCAGGGAGAGAAGAAGACCTCCCACTCCTCAAAACAGAATGGGAATTGGAAGGGTTTACGGGTACTTGCGTAATGTTAAAACCAGCTGCTCATTTTGCAACAAAGAAACAAGTTATCACTCTATCATGTACACATAGAAGAACCTGAAGAATTGCTGGCAGTATCTGTAGAGAGAGAAACAGAGCAAATGTGTTGAGTCCAACAACTTATTTGGAACTCGCATATTCCTTCAAGCATTCCGAAGCTAGACTCCAAAGTTCTTCATCTGACCGCATCATAACTTCATCCTATTCCTTTCTCTCTCATCTCAGCTCTGGCTCAGTTGTTAACACTTTTCCTTCTAAATTGTATTGTCAGGTTCAAGTCTCACTGCAAAAACTAAGAGAAGCTGAGAATTGTAGACGCTGGAGACCAGAGTTCAGAGTGTGGTGCTGGAAAAGCACAGCAGATCAGGCAGTAGCCGAGGAGCAGGAAAATCGATGCTTTGGGCATAAGCTCTTCGTCAGGAATGAGGTTTGTGAGCTGAGGGGGTGGAGAGATAAATGGGAGACGAGTGGGGCTGGGGGGGAGATAGCTGAGAATGCGATAGATTGACGGAGGTAGAAGCAATGGTGATAAGTTGGCGAGGAGGGTGGAGTGGATAGGTGGAAAGGAAGTTGGACAGGTAGGACAGGTCATGAGGGTTGAGCCAAGTTGGAAGATTGGAACTGGGATAAGGTGGGGGGAGGAGAAATGAAAAAACTGGTGAAGCCCACATTGATGCTGTGTGGTTGGAGGGTCCTAAGGCAGAAGATGAGGCGTTCTTCCTCCAGGCGTCACTCAGGTGGTTAGGGAGGGGCAATGAAGGAGGCACAGGACCTGCATGTCCTTGGCAGAGTGAGTTGAAATATTTGGTCACAGGACGGTGGGGTAGGTTGGTGCGGGTGGCCTGGAGATGTTCTCTGAAGTGCTCTGCAAGTAGGTGTCCTGTCTCCCCAGTGTAAAGGAGCACCAGGAGCAACAGATACAGTAAATGATATGTGTGGAGGTGCAAGTAAAACTCTGATGGATGTGGAAGGCTCCTTTGGGGCTTTGGACAGAGGTGAGGGCAAAAAATTAACACTAACCCTGCAGTGCAGTACTGAGGAAGCCACATTTCTTACACTAAAGACTGAATACAATTCAAAAAGTATTTCATTGACTGTAAAGGACGGGGGTGTGGTGGGGGGGGGGGGGGTGGATTGGCGGCAATGTTACTGGACTAGTAATGCAGAATGTCAGGGTAATATTCTGGGAATACCGTTTTGAATCCCAACATGGCAGATGGTGACCGAAAAAGGACACCATAAGTATTATAAGAAGTTGGTCAATTGAGTCTGCTCTGCCATTCAATAGGCATACCAGGGCATCAATTGAAGATAAGAGGCACAAGGTTTAGAGGGAATTAAAGGAGAATCTTTTTTATTCAGCGGGAGGTGAATATCTGGAACTTAATGCCTGAAAGGGTGGTAGTGGCAGAAACTGTTACAACCTTTAAGTAGCATGATCCAAGCGCTGGGAAATAGGAGCTGGATTTGATAACCAGCATGGACTTCTTGAGCCAAAGCGCGTCTTCCAGTGATGTAATTCCCGAAGTGATCATAATTGATTTCATAATCCTCAGCTCGACCTTCCTGTCATACCCCCATGACCTTCGTTAAATTTTAAATATGGTATATTGACTCTGATTGGCTCAGAGCAATCAACCAGAGAAATTTGTTTTGTTAAACTGAAACAGGCACAGTGTACATGTTCTTTCTGATGCAAAGAACAACTTGCAAAATTGCAACAGAAAACATAAACATTGTTCAGGTTATGTAATATTAATAATAGAAGAGGATTCATAGAATCATTGAGTGAGAGAGATGTACAGCATGGAAACAGACCCTTCGGTCTGACTCGTCCATGCCCACCTGATATCCCAACCCAATCGAGTCCCACCTGCCAGCACCCGGCCCATATCCCTCCAAACCCTTCCTATTCATATACCCATCCAAATGCCACTTAAATGTTGCAATTGCACGAGCCTCCACCACTTCCTCTGGCAGCCCATTCGACACAGTCACCATCCTCTGCGTGAAAAGGTTGCCCCTTAGGTCTCTTTTATATCTTACCTCCCTCACCATAAACCTATGCCCTCTAGTTCTGGACTCCCCCACCCCAGCTGAAAAGACTTTGTCTATTTATCCTATCTATGCCCCTCATAACTTTGTAAACCTCTTTAAGATCACCCTTAGTCTCAGACGCTCAAGGGAAAACAACCCCAGCCTATTCAACTTCTCCCTATAGCTCAAATCCTCCAACCCTGGCAACATCCTTGTAAATCTTTTCTGAACCTATTCAAGATTCACAACATCTTTCCGATAGGAAGGAGACCAGAACTGCACACAATATTCCAACAGTGGCCTAACCAATGTCCTGTACAGCTGCAACATGACCTCCCAACTTCTATACTCAATACTCTGACCAATAAAGGAAAGCATACCAAACGCCTTCTTCACTATCCTATCTACCTGCGACTCTGCATACAAGGAGCTCTGAACCTGCACTCCAAGATCTCTTTGATCAGGACCTTACCATTATGTATATAAGTCCTGCTCAGGTTTGCTTTCCCAAAATGCAGCACCTTGCATTTATGTAAATTAGACACCATCTGCCACTTCTCAGCCCATTGGCTCATCTGATCAAGATCCCATTGTAAAGCGAGGTAACCTTTTTTGTTGTCCACTACACCTCCAATTTTGGTGCCATCTACAAATGTACTAATTACACCTCTTATGCTCACATCTAAATCATTTATATAAATGAAGAAAAGTAGTAGACTCAGCACCGATCCTTGTATCAAGCCACTGGTCACAGGCCTCCAGTCTGAAAAACAATCCTCCACCACCTCCTCTGTCTTCTACCTTTGAGCCAGTTCTGTATCCAAATGGCTAGTTCTCCCTGTATTCCATGAGACCTAACCTTGCTCACAAGTCTCCCATGGGAAACCTTGTCAAACACCTTACTGAAGTCCATATAGATCACATCAACCACTCTGCCCTCATCAATCCTCTTTGTTCCTTCTTCAAAAAACTCAATCAAGTTTGTGAGACATGATTTCCCACGCACAAGGCCATGTTGACTATCCCTAATCAGCCCTTCCTTTTCCAAATACATGTACATCCTGTCCCTCAGGATTCCCTCCAACAACTTTGTCCACCACCAATATCAGGCTCACTGGCCTATAGTTTCCTAGCTTGTACTTGCCACCTTTCTTAAACAGTGGCACCACGTTAGCCAACCTCCAGTCTTCCAGCGCCTCGCCTGTAACTATCGATGATACAAATATCTCACCAAGAGGCCCAGCAATCACTTCCCTAGTTTCCTACAGAGTTCTAGGCTACACCTGATCATGTCCTGGGGATTTATCCACTTTTATGCATTTCAAGACATTCAGCACTTCCTCCTCCGTATTATGGACATTTTTCAAGATGTCACCATCTACTTCCTTATATTCTATATCTTCCACAGTAAACACTGATGCAAAATACTCGGTTAGCATCTCCACCAGCTCCTGCAGCTCCACACAAATGCTACCATGCTGATCTTTGAGGGACCCTATTCTCTTCCTAATTACTCTTTTGTCCTTAATGTATTTGTAAAAGCCCTTTGGATTCTCCTGAACTCAATTTGCCAAAGCTATCCCATGCCCTATTTTTGCCCTCCTGATTTCCCTCTTAAGTATACTCCTACTGCCTTTATACTCTTTGAAGGATTCACTCGATCTATCCTGTCTGTACTTGACGTATGCTTCCTTCTTTTTCTTAACCAAACCCTCAGTTTCTTTCGTCATCCAGCATTCCCTATACCTACGAGCCTTTCCTTTCACTCTAACAGGAATATACGGTCTCTGGACCCTGATTATTTCATTTTTGAAGCTGTCCCTTTACCTGTGAACATCTGTCCCCCAATCAGCTTCTTGTCTAATACTGTCAAAATTGACCTTTCTCCAATTTAGAACTTCAACTTTTAGATCTGGTCTATCCTTTTCCATCACTACTTTAAACTAACAAAATTATGGTTGGCCCCAAAGTGGTCACCCACTGACACCTCAATCACCTGCCCTGCTTTATTTCCCAAAAGTAGGTCAAACCTTGCATCTTCTGTAGTAGGTACTGAATCAGAATATTTTCTTGGACACACTTAACAAATTCCTCTCCATCTAAACCCTAAACACTATGGCAGTCCCAGTCTATGTTTGGAAAGTCAAAATCCTCTCCCATAACCACCTTATTATTTTTATAGATAACTGAGATCTCCTTACAAATTTATTTCTCAATTCCCCTTTGACTACTAGGGGGTCAATAATACAGTCCCAATAAGGTGATCATCCCTTTCTTATTTCTAAGTTCCACCCAAATAACTTATCTGGATGTATTTCCAGGAATATTCTCCCTCAATCTAGCTGTAATGCTATCCCTTATCAAAAACACCACACCCTCTCTTCTCTTGCCTCCCTTTCTGTCCTTCCTGTAGCAATTGTATCCTGGAACATTAAACTACCAGTCCTGTCCATCCCTGAGCTATGTTTCTGTAATTGCTATGATATCCCAGTCTCATGTTCCTAACTATGCCCTAAGTTCATCTGCCTTCCCTGTTAGGCCCCTTGGATTGAAATAAATGCAGTTTAATTTATCAGTCCTACCTTGTTCTCTGCTTTGTCCCTGCCCGCATTGACTGTTTGACCCGCTTCTTTTCTCAATTGTACCAGTATCAGATTGATCTCTTTCCTCACTATCTCCCTGCAATCAATGGCATTTATTGCAAAAATAATCCTCAATAACATGTAAACTCTCCCTAAACTCCCACATCCAACAAGAGCATATCACTCGACTAAAGGCCATTTTTGCTTCTTCCAATCTGCAGACCCAGAAAATAGCATTGTCTTCTTCCTCTACAAAACACTGCTCTCGGCTAACTTAGTACTTATGGCTTATATTTTTAAGTTAAATCAAGAGATGTACCTCAATAAAACACATAATCAAGGAAGAATCCACTCTAATCATTACTGCAGACTTACAGCAAGGCTCCAAGGCCACATTTAAAACTAATAATTTAACTGTCTCTGTGCTGTGACCTTTCCAAAACAGGTTACTGCAACATCAGTTGTGAATTTCACAGTTTGTTAATTTTCCCAGATGCACTCCAATGTCCAGCGATACATGAATTCAACAGCAAAGGCAGTAACTGCGCAGGTTCATTGCTCTATCAGTTAGCATAGTGAGTTTCTTTCTCTCTCTCACCCTGCACAGACCTCACCATGTGCTGCCTTTGTCTGTTCCTCTCCCTTTTAAAAGATTCTTCGAATTATAATTATAGCAATTCCAATTAAAATATAATACTGTGCATAATTGCTTAATTTAATTTATGTCTACAATCTTTAGTTTCATGCTACAACTGGACTAAAGTAATCTTTAACAAATGTTACTATACATGGGCCACAGAGTGAGTCTGACTGAAAATTGTAAATATGTTGCCAACACATTCAAAATTATTAGTAAATGTTACTATCCATGAAATTGCTGTGTTTTGAATGTTGTGAGCATGGGCTGATAGATATGGTAAAGTAGCTGTTGTTCTAATGGATAATACGGCTGCTCTCTGTTTACAGAGACATGACTGGGTCATTATGCCTCAGGTGAGGGGAGAGATTGAGAAGGAGAGTCTTTCATGGTAACCTCAGCCATTGCAGAAATAAAGTCCATGCTGTTGGTGTTACTCTGCATCACAAACCAGCTATCTAACCAACTGAGCCAATAACCCCTGGCTGAATATTGCAAACAGATGAAGTCATACTTGGTTGTTATGATCGATCCCCACTTTTTTTTGGAATATATGGTCATTATGCCAAGTTTCACCGCAATCTCACTGCAGTCAGAAAGAACACACACACACATATTGTGCTTTTATACCTCAACTAAACATCTCGGGATGAACCCTTTGGTTAAATGGAGTAAGCCTACATAATTTACACAAAGCCTGGAGCTAACTATCATTTATTTTGGGCATTCTTCATGGCAACTTCACTATTATTCAGAATCCAGTTGCCAACAAGTCAGCACGTTCCTCTAATATAACAGAAAATGTTGTTTCCCTTTGATATTTCTTGCTCATTGCCCTGATGAGCGCAAGACAAAAAGCTTTGACAAAGTGGATCATTTTCAGCAGTACTCAAATTGTAGCAGTGCTGAAATTCAAAAGCAAATTTATGGTAGATAATGGATTCAATCCGTCTCATACTAAAGCAGTCATTCTACTTGTTCCTGCACTTTTACCATCAAAGGTGTTCATAGCACAAAAAGAAGTGCTTTTCCTCAACAGAAATTAAAACCACTGTGCATCTGAGTGGCTAAGTGGTTAGCACTGTTACCTCACAGCACCAGGGACCCGGGTTTGATTCCAGCCTCGGGTGACTGTCTTTTTGGAGTTTGCACATTCTCCCGGAGTCTGAATGGGTTTCCTCCAAGTATGATAGATTGATGGAATTGGAGGTAATGGTAATAGGTTGGAGAGGAGGGTGGAGTGGATACTTGGGAAGGAGGTTGGTCAGGTAGGACAGGTCGTGAGGGTGGTGCCAAATTGGACGGTTGGACCTGGGAAAACGTCGGGGGAGGGGAAATAAGGAAACTGGTGAAGTCCACATTGATGCTGCATGGTTGGATAGTCCCAAGGCAGAAGATGAGGTGTTCTTTCTCCAGGCGTCGGTTGGTTAGGTTGGAAGATGCCCAAGACCTGCATGTCCTTGGTGGAGTGGGAGGTGGAGTTGAAGTATTTGGCCATGGGGCGGTGGGGTTGATGTGGGTGTCCTGGAGATGTTCTCTGAAGTGCTCTGCAAGTAGGCATCCTGTCTCCCAAATGTAAAGGAGACCACACCGGGAGCAACGGATACAGTAAATGAAATGTGTGGAAGTGCAAGTAAAACTCTGATGGATGTGGAAGGCTCCTTTGGGGCTTTGGACAGAGGTGAGGGCAAAAATTAAGACTGACCCTGCAGTGCAGTACTGAGGAAGCCCTGCTGAGGATAAATTGGCTGCCATATTTCTTACGCGAAAGACTGAATACAATTCAAAATGTATTTCATTGACTTAAAGATCAGGGCAGGTATTGGTGGTAATGTCACTGGACTAGTAATGCAGAATCTCAGGGTAACATTCTGGGAATAGAAGTTTGAATCTCAACATGGCAGATGGTGAAATTTGAAATTCATGAGAAAGTGAGCTGAATAAAGCCATCACAAGTATTAGCATAAGTTGGTCAATTGAGTCTGCTCTGCCATTCAATGGGCATACCTGGACATCAATACCTGGGAAGATAAGAGGCACGAGGTTTAGATGGTATTAAAGGAGATTTTGTTTTCATTCAGAGGGAGGTGAATATCTGGAACTTAATGCCTGAAAAGGTGGTAGAGGCAGAAACTGTTACAACCTTTAAGTAGCATGGTCCAAGTGCTAGGAAATAGAATTACAGCAAATCTGTAATTGATAACCAGCATGGACTTGATGAGCCAAAGATCCTCTTCCAGCGTTGTTATTCCCGAAGAGATCCTGACTGATTTAATAATCCTCAGCTCAACCTTCCTCCCTTATCCTCATGACCCTTGTGACCCATGCACAAGAACCCTCAAATCCCTCTGTGCTGCATCTTTCTGCAATCCTACTCTGTTTAAATAATTTTCAGCTCTTGTGTTTTCCTTGCCAAAGTACAAGAGCACATATTTTCCACATTAGATTCCACCTGCCAAGTTTTAGAACAATAACAAACTGTCAACATATCTCTGTAAACTCCTTGCATTATAGGAACATATCGGAATATAGGAACAGGTGTAGGCCATTCAGCCCCTCAAGTCTGCTCTGCCATTCAATAAGACCATGGCAATCCATGGCCTAACTCCATATGTCTCCTTTAGGCCTATTTCCCTTGCTTCGTAAAAACTTGTCTAGCTCAGATTTAAACATAACCATTTCAGGAAAAGAGTTCCAAACCTCCTCTGCTCTTTGTGCATTGAAGTACTTTCTAACATCTCTGCTAAATGGCCTGGCCCAAATTCTTAGACTCTGCACTGGGTTTAAAGCATTTTCAACCAGTTGAAATAGTTTATCTTTTTATGCCTGTGATTCCCTATTAATATCCTGAAGACCTCAATCATATTGCTGCTTAACCTTCCAAATTCTGCAGAATAAAGGCCTAATTTGTCTAATGTCTCCTCATAACAACCCTTGACGTCCAGGTTGTAAATGTGCACTGAACTCCCTTCAGGGTCAAAGCATCCTTCCTCAGGTGTAATGTCCAGATTTGTTCGCAATACTTTAAGTGCAGTGTATCTCAGGTTTTGTAGAACTGCACCAAAATGGCTGCATCTTTACATTGCAGCC
Source organism: Chiloscyllium punctatum (assembly GCF_047496795.1). Classification (NCBI taxonomy): domain Eukaryota; kingdom Metazoa; phylum Chordata; class Chondrichthyes; order Orectolobiformes; family Hemiscylliidae; genus Chiloscyllium; species Chiloscyllium punctatum. Next base: position 21,242,929 of record NC_092764.1, read on the forward strand.
CTTTAGTTATGAAGGCCAACAGTCCATTAGCCTTCCTGACTATTTCATGGCATTTTAAAGAGTTATGCATCTAAACCCTGAATCGCACTAGACAGCCAATATATTTAACTGTGTACCTTCTAAAAAAAGTCCTGACCTATCCTTTCTTAGTTTCATATCGATAAACTTGCTCACAGCTTTGCCCATTCACTTAATCGATCAATATCCCATTGTAATTTTATGCTGTCCTCAACACTGTCTATAATGCTACCCAATTTTGTCCCATTTGGAAATTTGACTTTTTATGCCAATATCCAAGTCATTAATGAGCATCAAAAATAACTGAGGACCCACAATGGTCAGACTGATTCTAATCTAAACAAAGGATTTGCAAAATCTTACATAGATTCATGCAGTTTTTGAGCGAAGTAAAATGTAATTCTGCAAGTACAAATGCACCCCATAAACTTGTATGTGTGTGTCTTTTATATCAGACTCCAGCATTTTGCAATGACAGATGTTAAGTTAACTGGCCTATCGTTACCCATTTTGTGTTTCTCTGCTTTTTTGAATGAGGGAATTACATTAATAGTTTTCCAAACATTTGTGACTATTCCAGAATCTAAAGGTTCTTTGAAGATTACTAGCAGTGCATCTATCTCTCTAGCTACTAGCTGCAAGTAGCGACATACACTCAATGAGTACAGTGAAAACTTTGTATGTGACAATAATAGCTAATTCTAGTAATTCTACTTCCTCTAAAATCCTAACAAGCAACCTATCAGGTCCAAGGGACCTATTGGACTTTAGTCACAGTAGTTGCCTTCATACTTCCTCTCAAGTGACAGTTATTTATTTCCTCCTCCACCTTCATTTTTTAAATATTTTACAAATGCTGGAAGTATCTTACTGGAAAAACTGATAAAAGTTATTTATTCAACTTCTGTCATTTCTTGGTTGTCCCAAACTAATTCTGTAATAGTCATATATTCACTTTGGTCTCTCTCATCCTGTTTATTTATTTAAAGTAGGTCTTACTACTCATTTTAAATTGCCTGTTGGTTTGCCCTTGTTGTTTATTTTCTCCATCTTTGTTAAATGTTTTGGCCATCTTTTGTTGGCTTTTAAAACTTTCCCAATTCTCTGGTTTATCATGAATCTTTGCCAGATTATGTGCATTATTTTCAGTTTGATAATATCCTTAGCGTCCCTGGTTAACCATGGTCGGTTTATCCCCTTCCTTGGATCTTTCTTCGTCATTGGGATAAATCATTGCTGTAAGTCATGATCTATTTTCTGAAATGTCTTCCATTCTTTCTCAACCATTTTTCTAATATATTCCTTTCTCAGCCAACCCTACTCGCATCTGTATGTAATTATCCTTATTTAAATTTAGCACAGTTATTTCCAACCCAGGTTCTCACCCTTAAATGCTAAATGCTACCATATTGCTGTCACTGTTCCCGAAAGGATCATTTACTCTGACACAGAGTCATAGAGATGTACAGCACGGAAACAGACCCTTCGGTCCAACTTGTGCATGCTGGCCAGATATCCCAACCTAATCTAGTCCCACTTTCCAGAACCCAGCCCATGTCCCTCCAAACCTTACCTATTTATATACCCATCTAAATACCATTTAAATGCTGAGTTTGTACCAGCCTCAGCCACTTCCTCTGGCAGCTCATTCCATACATACACCACCCCGTGTGAAAAAGTTGCCCATTAGGTCCCTTTTATATCTTTCCCCTCTCACCCTAAACCTATGCCCTCTAGTTTTGGACTCCCCACCCCAGGGAAAATACTTTGTCTATTTACCCTATCCATGCCCCTCATAACTTTACAAACCTCTGTAAAGTCACCCCTCAGCCTCTGACGCTCCAGCGACAACAGCCCCAGCCTATTCAACCTCTCCCTACAGCTCAAATTCTCCAACCTTGATAACATCCTTGTAAATCTTTTCTTGACATCATTTATTAATCTGCCTCATTACACCTTATCAGATCTAAAACGACAGAATCTCTGCTTGGATACAGGACATATTATTCTCGGAAACTATTCTGAATATATTCTATAAATTGTTCCTCGTGGCTTTCTCCATCAGACTGATTTTGCCAATATACATGAGGATTAACGGCGACCTTGTAACTGCTACTGATGGCCATAAAAATCCACCAGGTTCACTAATGTCCTCTAGGTAAGAAAACTTGCCATCCTTATCCAGTCGGGCCTATATGTAATTCCAGACCCAGAATAATGCAGCTGATCCTTGACAATAAGTACTACCCTCATCTTATGAACAGTTAGGAGAGGAAAAAGGTTGGCTGTGAATAATGTGACATAAATACAAGTCTTTCGTACTGTTCTGTGTTTATCCTGCTTCCACTGAAACATATCCCTTCAAGTACCTCCACTCATGAGTTACACATTCTAACCACCTTCTAGGTCAAGAAGCTTCTTCTGAATTTCCGAATGGATCAATTAATAATTGTCTCATATTGATGACTCCTGGTTCTGGTCTTGTTCCGTTATGCTGTGATCTTATGAAGTGAAACTCTTATAATCCACGAAAGAAGGACACCCTAGCAATCAGAAATCCAGTTTGAATCTAAGTCACAATCTCAAATTTGGACCTGGAAGTGGCCCTGACAAACTGCGGTCACATTCTTTCTGAAGGTGGTTAATTAAGAAGTTTAGATTAGATTAGATTACTTACAGTGTGGAAACAGGCCCTTCGGCCCAACAAGTCCACACCGCCCCGCCGAAGTGCAACCCTTCCATACCCCTACATCTACCCCTGACCTAACACTACGGGCAATTTAGCATGGCCAATTCACCTGACCTGCACATCTTTGGACTGTGGGAGGAAACCGGAGTACCCGGAGGAAACCCACGCAGACACAGGGAGAACGTACAAACTCCACACAGTAAGTCGCCTGAGGCGGGAACTGAACCCGGGTCTCTGGTGCTGTGAGGCAGCAGTGCTAACCACAGTGCCACCGTGCCAGTTGTCTCTGGGACTAAGGACATTGGGAGTGGGAGGTCCAATGGGAGTGAAATGTTGGGCCAACAATCCCAGTTGGAGACTTTGGCACTGCTGAGTTAGGCAGGAGATTGCGAGAGAGTCACAAACTAAAACTACTCTGCAGTGAACGTATGTCAGGTATGACCACAGTTGTCAGGTCATGACTGGGGAGAGGGAAACTCTTCAGAGTATGGCTGGTGAGGTGCTTAACAAGTGGTGTTGGAGGGCTTTCTACACCCTCCTGGCCTACTGTGAGGGGTTCACCTCCAATTTTCCAATTATTTGAATGGCTCTAACTTTAGTGGGTGGAGGGACTGGGGAGCGGCATCTGAAATTGGCAAGATGCGGCACTGCCATCAACTTTCCCCAAATGGCCAATCAGTGTACACTGTTGGCAAAATACCTCTGCAGGTTGCCCTTGGATCTGGCAGCCGTGTGGACCAACTCTGGCAACATGTGAAATATTATCCCTTGGAAATGGTTCCACAGCTACTTTAAAGTCTGACTACTACCCAGAGTTCAGACAAGGAGATGTTGTTTTAATCTCTAACATTGGCCGTGGGGTTTCCTTCCATACAATTTTCTTCTATTCTTTGTTATGTTTAATTTGGCTATTAGAAAGTATGCTATAGCTTAGAATCATACAGTCATACAGCATAGAACAGACCCTTCATTCCAACTTATGGCATGCCAACCAAACTAGGTCAATTTGCCTGCATTTGAGCCATATCTCTCTTAATCTTTTCTATTCATGTACCTGAGCTGAAAATATGTTGCTGTAAAAGCGCAGCAGGTCAGGCAGCATCCAAGGAGCAGGAGAATCGACAATTCGGGCATGAGCCCTTCTTCAGGAATGAGGAGAGTGTGCCAAGCGGGCTAAGATAAAAGGTAGGGAGGAGGGACTTGGAGGAGGGGCGTTGGAAATGTGATAGGTGGAAGGAGGTTAAGGGGAGGGTGAAAGGCCAGAGTGGGGTGGGGGCGGAGAGGTCAGGAAGAAGCTTGCAGGTTAGGAAGGTGGTGCTGAGTTCATGTTGGATTGGTTGGTCCGGGTGTCCCAGAGGTGTTCTCTGAAAAGTTCCGCAAGTAGGTGGCCTGTCTCCCCAATATAGAGTAGGCCACATTGGGTGCAGCAGATGTAGTAAATGATGTGTGTGGAGGTGCAGGTGAATTTGTGGCGAATATGGAAGGATCCATTGGGGCCTTGGAGGGAAGTAAGGGGGGAGGTGTGGGCGCAAGTTTCATATTTCTTGCGGTTGCAGGGGAAGGTGCCGGGAGTGGAGATTGGGTTGGTGGGGGGGTGTGGACCTGACAAGGGAGTCACGGAGGGAATGGTCTTTTCGGAACGCTGATAGGGGAGGGGAGGGAAATATATCCCTGGTGGTGGGGTCTGTTTGGAGGTGACGGAAATGACGACAGTTGGTGGGGTGGTAGGTGAGGAACTACCAACCTCCATATACATCATATCATCCGTCGTCATTTCCGCCACCTCCAAACGGACCCCACCACCAGAGATATATTTCCCTCCCCTCCCCTATCAGCGTTCCGAAAAGACCACTCCCTCCGTGGCTCCCTTGTCAGGTCCACACCCCCCACCAACCCAACCTCCACTCCCGGTACCTTCCCCTGCAACCGCAAGAAATGTGAAACTTGTGCCCACACCTCCCCCCTTACTTCCCTCCAAGGCCCCAAGAGATCCTTCCATACCCGTCACAAATTTACCTGCACCTCCACACACATCATTTACTGCATCTGCTGCACCCAATGTGGCCTACTCTATATTGGGGAGACAGGCCACCTACTTGCGGAACCTTTCAGAGAACACCTCTGGGACACCCAGTCCAACCAACCCAATTACCCCATGGCTGAAAATATGTTGCTGGAAAAGCGCAGCAGGTCAGGCAGCATCCAAGGAACTGGAGAATCGACGTTTCGGGCATAAGCTCTTCTTCAGCAATGATTCCTGCGCTTTTCCAGCAACACATTTTCAATTCTGATCTCCAGCATCTGCAGTCCTCACTTTCTCCCCAATAACCCCATGGCTCAACACTTCAACTCCCCCTCCCACTCCACCAAGGACATGCAGGTCCTTGGACTCCTCCATCACCAGACCATAGCAACACGACAGCTGGAGGAAGAGCGCCTCGGCCTATCACCCTCACCTTAACCTCCTTCCATCCACCTATCGCATTTCCAATGCCCCTCCCCCAAGTCCTTCCTCCCTTCCTTTTATCTTAGCCTGCTTGGCACACTCTCCTCATTCCTGAAGAAGGGCTCATGCCCGAAACGTCTCCTGCTCCTTGGATGCTGTCTGACCTGCTGCGCTTTTCTAGCAACACATTTTCAGCTCTGATATCCAGCATCTGCAGTCCTCACTTTCTCCTATTCATGTACCTGTTCAAATGTCTTTTAAATGTTGAAACTGTACCTGCATCTATCACTTCCTCTGATAGTTCATTCCACATACAAACCACCCTCTGTGTGAAAACGTTGCTCCTTAGATCCCTTTGAAATTTTTCTCCTCTCACCTTAAAAATATGCCCTCTAGTTCTGAACTCCCCTCTCCTAGAGAAAAGATATTTTCTATTCACCAAGAGAGATTTGATAGGCACCAAAACAATAGCTGTAGTCTGTTCAACATTTAACTGAACAAAATTTAAGGTAATCTAGGACTGAATGTTGAACATGTAATGTGACAATGGACAGGCCAATAGTGATAGGGTTCATCTCTGTGACATCTTGACGCTGTCCCTGAATGTATACAAGAAATGATAGATGATTCAGGCAAGCAATAGGTCATAGCCTAAGAACCTTGGCATCTATCCTCAGAAGAGACAAACGTATATTTATGTAGCTTAATGGACATTGTTCCAAATCAAGTGTGGAACAGGGATTGAAAGAACATCCTCCATGAACTGGAACAGAGATTAAATCTGTCTTGTCAGCATTATTCTACACCACACTATCCCTCAGACCTATCAACTGCAGGTTAGACAATCTGTAAGAAGGTTGGCTGGCGGATTTCAGCTTCAAACATGTTTGTGATTACTCTTTCTTACAGGGTGGCACACATGGAACCAACTAAGCTGAACAAAGTGACCCAATGGCTAGTTAAAAAAGTAAATTCCCAGTCCTAATCTGAGCTCTGTTGAAGCTATATTTTCTTTATTCAGATGTCTATAAGTGTTTTATTCTGATATTTATGATACTTCAAGCATCTTTTCTAACAGCATGCAGGCAAATGGTTAAAAACTTATAATTTTTTCAAATCTGTTAAAATGACATGGGAATTGAACATCATGCATAGTTTCCAAAGGAGTACAGATCCCAACTCAATTAAGCAGGGAGTGATACAAAGTACAGTAACATCCTTCCAAATTACCAATGTAATTGTGAATTAACCATAAAAATTTATGCCATTCTGTTTTATTTAAAATAAATCACTCTGAAATTGCCAAGGCTTCGGTTCTGCCAAGTTGTGGAGATGGTGGCATCATGCAATGTTGGCAGTCTGACTTAAACAGGAACTCCAGCAATCCTTGTTTCCTTACCAGCAGACTCCCCAGCTCCAGCTCACCATTAAAAATTTAGGATGGTAGTTAAACAGAAAACTTAACAGCTCGTTCTCCCCCCTGCTCTTTCAATTCTGCAATTGTATTGCCCATTATCTGTTTGGGAAAAAAATACAAACAGTACTAAAATCGTTCAAGAAACATCAGATTCGGTATTAATGATTGTTAATCTTACAGATAAACATGAAACCAACATAACAGAACTATCACCAACAGCTATCTCAAAAGGCACAGAAGCAACTATTGCACTTTGGCATCATGCCTGATTCTGTTCCAAAAGGTAAAACAAATTTTGCTACTCATGACAGTGATGTGTGCAAAGGAAAATGTATTAAACCAGACAATATTCAAGAATCAGCAACAGCAGAACATACCTTGGGTAAACACGCAAGACCCACCCAGGATCTAAAAACTGCTAAACAGTGAAGTTTGAAAGAAGTATAAACAGGGATAAAATGTTCCTCGATTAAATTACTGAAACTATATTATGATAGGATCGATTTCAATTAATGAGAATCAGGTGTGCAAGTGATTAAAATTCAGGCAAATTAGTTACTTCACTCATTTGCTTTTCCCAAGCACATCTACTGCAAAGACAAGCTTCCAGTTCTTGTTTATATATGTAAGAATATTCCCCACTGAAAAACCAATTCTACTTACTTTGTCAGCTTATCAAAGAAAGCTTTACTCCATTTCTCTTGAGCAATGCCTTGAGCAATTGCACTGGCATGAAGATCTGTGTCAAAGTCAAACACTGTGGAAAAGGCAGTCCAGCTGAGGAGAAAGAAACAAAGAAGGAACAATTTGGTTACGTTTGCTGAGTTGATAGAAATGTTTTTTTTCACAGATTCACGGACCTCTATGAATAACTGAACAAATAACTAGACCGTTTGGTTCACTGCTCACAAGCTTACTGGTAAATGAGAAGTAACGGGTTCAAACCACATTCCAGGACTTGAGGACACAGTCAAAACTAATACTACAGACTGGTGCTGAGTGACAGGTATGCTTTTGGAGGATCAGTCATTTAATGATGATTTAAGCACAATTTCATTTGACTGTTCCAGGGGTTTGTGGACACTAAAAAACAGAAAGTTCTCTTGGTTCTGAGTGACATACCACCCTCAGATAACAGCCAAAAGAAAAATCCTCTCTTGGGTCTCACAGGATCTATGTACAAAATGACTGTTATTTCTAAAAGATGCTGCAAGTGCAAGTGTTTCAACAGAATTTAGAGAGGAAATTAGACATAACATATTTCTGGTTAAGTTGGCTTAATTCTGAGGATTTTACAAGACACAGAAACATGCCATGATCAAAGTTTGTGAGAAGATTTGTAGCTCGGGTGCTCGTTGCTGTGGTTCTGTTCGCCGAGCGGGGAATTTGTGTTGCAGACGTTTCGTCCCCTGTCTAGGTGACATCCTCAGTGCTTGGGAGCCTCCGGTGAAGCGCTTCGGTGTTGTTTCCTCCGGCATTTATAGTGGTTTGTATCTGTCGCTTCCAGTTGTCAGTTCCAGCTGTCCATTGCAGTGGTCGGTATATTGGGTCCAGGTCGATGTGCTTACTGATTGAATCTGTGGATGAATGCCATACCTCTAGGAATTCCCTGGCTGTTCTATGTTTGGCTTGTCCTATAATAGTAGTGTTGTCCCAGTCGAACTCATGTTACTTGTCATCTGTGTGTGTGGCTACTAAGGATAGCTGGTCGTGTCGTTTTGTGGCTAGTTGGTGTTCATGGATATAGATCGTTAGCTGTCTTCCTGTTTGTCCTATAGTGTTTTGTGCAGTCCTTGCATGGGATTTTGTACACTGTTGGTTTTGCTCATGCTGGGTATCGGGTCCTTTGTCCTGGTGAGTTATTGTCTGAGTGTGGCTGTTGGTTTGTGTGCTGTTATGAGTCCTAGTGGTTGCAGTAGTCTGGCTGTCAGTTCAGAAATGTTCTTGATGTATGGTAACGTGGCTAGTCCTCTGGATTGCGGCATGTCCTCATTCCGTTGTAAGGTGGGGCAGGACCCAAAGAGATATTGAGAAAATAGATATGTCTGAGGGTGGAACAGTTGAGAAGAGGAACAAGTCGAACAGTCAAGGCGGGCAAGAACATTGCAGAGAACAAGGCAAGACTGATAAATTAAACTGCATTTATTCCAATGCAAGAGGCCTAAAGCATGGTGAACTCAGGGCATGGTTGGGAATATGGAACTCAGATATCAAAGCAATTACAGAAATGTGGCTTAGGGAAGGGCAGGATTGCCAACTTAATATTCCAGGGTAGAAAGGATAGAAAGGAGGTGAGGGGAGGGGGGGGGGGGCAAGAGAGAAGGGGAAGTGATGCTTTTGCTTAGGGAAAACATTACAGCCAAACCTAGCAAGGATATTCCTGGGAATAAGTCCAATAACGTTATTTGAGTAGAAATGAGAAATAAGAAAGGGATGATCACCTTATTGGGCTTGTACTATAGAACCCCGCCAAATAGTCAGTGAGAATTTAAGAAGCAAACTTATAAGGTGATCTCGGATGTCTGTATGAATGATAGCATTGCTGATGACACTAAGTTCAGTAGAGTTGTTTGCAGATGACACTAAGATCTAGTGTTGTGGATAGTGATGAACCAAATTGTAGTTTACAGAGGGACAGAGATAAGCTGCAGAGCTGGGCTGAGAGGTGGCAAATGGAGTTTAATGCAGACAAATGTGAGGTAATTCACTTTGGAAGGAGTAACAGGAATGCAGAGTACTGGGCTAATGGTAAAATTCTTGGTAGTGTAGCAGAGCAGAGGAATCTCAGTATCCAGGTACATAAGTATCCTGAAAGTTACCACCCAGATTGATAGGGTTCAGAAGGCCTATGGTATGTTAGCTTTTATTGGTAGAGGGATTGAGTTTTGGAACCATGAGGTCATGCTACAGATGTACAAAACTCTGGTGCAGCCACACATGGGTGTACTGCGTACAGTTCTGGTCACTGCATTATGGGAAGGATATGGGAGCTTGAAAGAGGGTTCAGAGGAGATTCACTAGGATGTTGCCTGGTATGGAGGGAAGGTCTTACGAGGAAAGGCTGAGGGATTTGAGTCTATTTTTGTTGGAGAGAAGGAGGTTGAGAGGTGACTTAATTGAGGCATATATGATAATCCAGAGGGTTATATAGGGTGGACAGGGAGAGCCTTTTTCCTCAGATGGCGATGGCAAGCACGAGGGGATATAACTTTAAATTGAGAGTGATAGATATAGGACAGATGTCAGAGGTAGTTTCTTTACTGAGAGGGTAGTAGGAGCATGGACCAGTACTGCCTGTAATAGTAGACTCGCCAACTTTATGGGCGTTTAAATGGTCATTGGATAGGCATATGGACGGGAGTGGAAAAGTGTAGGTTAGATTGGCTTCACAGGTCAGCGCAACATTGCAGGCCAAAGGGCCCATATGCGCTGTAATGTGCTCTGTTCTATGTTCTATGTTTATTAAAATGGTAGGGGATTTTAACTTTCCAAACATAGTCTGAGACTGTCATAGTAGTATGGGCTTAGATAAAGAGGAATTTGTTTAGAGTATATGAGAAAATTTTCTAATTCAGAATGTGGTCTGAAAGTTAAAGTACTAAATTGGAGTAAGGCTAACTTTGATGGTATTAGGCAAGAACTTGAAAACGTTGATTGGGAGAGGCTATTTACAGATTAAAGGGACAGTTTGAAAATAGGAGGCCTTCAAAAATGAGATAGTGAGAGTCCAGAGACAGCATGTTCCTACTACTGTGAAGGGCAAAGCTGGTAAATATAGGGAATGCTGGATGACTAGTGTAATTGAGACTCTCATTAAGAAAGAAAAGGAGGCATATGGCAGGTATAGACTACAGGGATCGAGTGAATCCCTTGAGGAGTATAGGATAATAGGAGTATCTTCAAAAGGGACATCAGGATAGGAAAAAGGAGACATGAAATAGGTTTGGCAAATATGTTAAAAGGAATCTAAATAGAGATTCTAGAAACACATTAAGGGCAAAAGTGTAAATAGGGAGAGAGTAGGGCCCCCGAAAGATCAAGAAGGCCCCATCTATGTGTGGAACCACAGGAAATGGGGGAGATACTAAACACCATTTGTGACACCACATCTGCATCTGAAGAGCTAGGCTCTTGGCCTGAATGTGCTCAATGGGGGCAAAACCTGTGTAAGGACTGTATGTTCCCAAAAAGTCATAGTGGGCTACCTCTCCAATGTGAGCTGGAGCTGGTCATTGCTCAGGCTGCAGATCATCAAAAGGAGCTCTGTGTTCTCGTACCCTCAGTGAAGGAAAGCAATTCATTTTTCTGTAAGGCCAACCAAGCAATCCCCATTTTTTTTGTTTTGGCAGTGATGCCCTTCAGCAGTAACAGCAAATGACAGAGGCTGGCCATTTCCATTTGCAGCTTCCATTTTGGAGCCTCCCAGTTCAATGTGCTGTGTAGAGGTTAACGTCATGTCCATGCTGAAAGACTGCCAACCTGGTGAGAGGCCACTCTGCCACTGACCAAATGCTGATGGTTCAAGAAAGTGGCCCTAAACAGGGCACTTAATTGGCCTCTGCTTCAAGTCACAATATGGCTGAGCTACTATCCTAACACTGGTGCTCCCAGCAACTTATCAACGTCCCCACTCTACATCCTAGCTCACCACTCGGAGAATAGTAAAATCTTACTCTGAGTATTGACTGCATATCTTCTGGACCTTCTGTGTACATGTCTCGTGGGTATCGAGGTTTTACTTACTCCCTTCCACCTCCTCAACCATGCCCTCATGAGCTCCCATCATTATAACCTCAATGCTGTTGCATGCTTTTGCCCAATGACCCCTACCCTGACTGAGTTGTACCACTTATTCAGTATTTTTCTGCATTGGAGTGAGTTTTCCAAGGATCTCCACATCTGCTCCAGCCACTATGCATCTTCACTTTAAAAGGTGCAGGCTGGATTTAAATTGTGTTCATTTCTTCATTGCAAAGCCAGCATTTGCTGCCCATATCTAACTGTTCTTCGACTGAAAGATTTGCTTGGCTATTTTAGAGGGGAGCTAAGAGTCAAACACATTGCTGTGGGTTTTGAGTCACATGTAGTCACACAGGCCAGTTAATGTGGCAGATTTCCTTTTGCACAGAGCATAAGCAATTCTATCGCTTGTGTTCGGCTCTCACAACTTTTGTCACTCCTTCTGAACATTAAACTCTCAACAGCTTAGCCAGTGCTGGCTGCATATAATTTTTTTTTAATTCATTTGTGGGACTTGGGTGTTGCTGGCTCTCCAGCATTGCTAGCCCTTCCCTATTTGCCCTTAAGAAGGTGGTGGCTTCTTGAATCGCTGCACTCCACTTGCTGTGGGTTGACCCACAATGTTGGTAGGGAGGGAATTCCAGGATTTTGACCCAATAATTGTGAGAAAATGGCAGTGTATTTCCAAGTCAGGGTGGTGAGTGGCTTGGAGGGGAACTTGCAGGTGGTGTTCCCCAAGTACCTGCTGTATCATTCTAATGGGCAAGCTGCATAAAGTTGGCATACGTTCTGAATCACATTGCATTACATTCTTTATCCAGCTCAAACTTTGTTTACGGAAGCAAAACAATTTAGCCTCTTTTGTGATTTTTTTTGTCATCTGCAGTCAATTCCCTGTTCTGAAAGGGAGAAACTTAACCTGTAGTATCCTTTTCCTTGGCCAGTTGAATGAGTTTTAATTTTCGGTATCTTAGAAAGGAATAAACATCGTGAGTTCCAAGGACGTTCTATTATTCCAGATTTGCCACTGAGTGGTTTGGGTACATAAAAACTAGCTGCTTTTGATTTGACAACTGTTTTTAATTAGTTGATATTATGACATAAAGTAACACAAAGCACAATTTTCCATGGTTATGCGTCACTGTTTACTTTCTCTGCAAGCTTATTTCTCAGAAATCTCCAAAGCCAGTGCAGCTTTCTTATTCTCTTGCTATTTATTTTCTGCTAGTTTATGTCCCTCCTCTCATTCAAAAAAAGTACATAAGAAGGATCAAGGATAGAATTCACAGTCACATGTTGCAGCCAACCTGGGTTTTTTGAGGAAAGATTGTCTTTAACTAACTTATCAGAGTTTTGCTGAAAAAGGTAACACAGAGGGTCATGTTGCACTTGGACTTCTAAAAGACATTTTACACAGGGCCACACAACTTGAAAGTAAACTTAAAGCTCTTGGAATGAAAGAGACAACAACACGCAAGCAATAATGGCTGAGAGACAGGGAAACAGGCAGTAATGGTTAATGGATATTTTTTGGTCTGGAGGAGCAGGGTTGGGAGTCTTGCATTTCCTGATATACAGGGGACAATTTCAAACGTCGTAGATGAATCAAAACTTGGATATTTGAGAGGAGGACAGTGCAGAATTTCAAAAGGCCATTGACAAGTTGGTGAAATGGACAATCAGTGATAGATGAAATTCAATGTGGAAAATGTGGGGTGATATATTTTGGCAGGAAAAGCATGGAGTGACAGAATTAAATAAACGGTAAAGTGTATGCAGAAACAGAAAGATAAGTATGTATGTACGACAGGATCACTGGAAGTGCCAGGACAGGTACCGAGAGCAGTTCATAAGGAAGCAGTATCCTAGGCTTTATTCATAGGAGCATAGAGTACAAGAGGAAGGAGGTTATGTGGAACTTGTATAAGAAACTAGTCAGACCTCATCTTGAGTCTTGTGTAGAATTCTGGGTGCCACACTGCGGGAAGGATGCAAATACACTGGAGTTTTACCAAAATGGTTTCAGGGATGAGTAACTGCAGTTAGGAAGACTGACTGACTGGCGGAGTTGGAACTGCTTTCCATGAACAGGAGAAAACTGAAACGAAATGTGATCAAGTTTACAGAACCATGAGCGAAACTGTTCGCACTTGTAAAAGGACCAAGAATAAGAAGGCACAGATTTGAAGTAATTTGCAAAAGAATCAGATGCAATGTGAGAAAATAAGTATTTCACTCTGCGAGGCTTGAATGCACTGCCTGGAAGTGTGTTGGAGAGAGGTTCAATCACAGCATTCAAGAGGGCATTCGTTAATGATTTGAACAAAAACAATATGCCGAGTTACCAGGAAAATGCAGGAGAATGGACTAATTCCTAATTTGCATCAGAGAGACAGTGCAAACATAGAATCATAGAATACTTATAGTGTGGAAGCAAACCATTTTATCCATCAAGTCCACACCGACCCTTTAAAGATCATCCCACCCAGACCCACCCTCCACCCTAATCCTGTAACCTTGCATTTTCCATGGCTAACCCACCCAGCCTGCACATTCCTGGATACTAAGGAGCATGATGGGCTAAATAGCCTCTTTCAATACAATAACAATTCTGTGAGTCTTTGAGAAGGCCAGCAACTATAAACTAGTCATTTTAACCTCAGTGGTGGGGAAGCTTTCAGGAATGGCTTCTCTGGGACTAGATTAACAGCCCAGTAATTAATTAAGGAAAGCCAGTGTGGATTGGTTACGGTTATGTTTCACTAACCTGATTGAGTTTTTTTTTAAGATGACTGAGAGAGCTGATGATAATTACATGGTGGTTGTAATGTAGGTGGATTTCCAAACTATGTTTTACACAGTGCCACTTGCAAAATTAAAGTCCATGCAATAAAAGGGAGAACAGCAACAGGATATAAAATTGGCTGATTGACAGGAAACAGGGAGTAGAGATGAATGGATAACATTGTACTAGAGCACAGTATAGGCCAGGTTCCTCAGGGTTTTGCACTTCTTTTCTTGATATATATCAATGACCTAGATGTGGGTGTACAGGGCTCAGCTGCAAAATTTGGAGGTGGCAGAGAACTTGGGAAGTATTGTTATCAGAGAGAAGGACGGTAATAGACATCAAGGTGGCATGGACAGGCTGATAGAATGGAGAGATATGGGGCAGATGAACTTTAATGCAGCAAAGTATGAAAAGATCTCACATGTGGTTGGAAGAACAAGGAAAGACACTATAAGATGCAATACAATGCTAAGTGGGTGCAGGAGCAGTGGAACCAGTGGGTAAGTGTGCACAACCAATAACTGTAATGATGAAGGTTGAGAAATTGGTTATGCTCACTCCTCATTATCCATTGATTCACTACCTGCCATGGATCCACACACTTGCAAAGTTGGGCATGGACCCACTTTTCTCAGGATTCTGCGTTTATAAATAGAAGCTAAGTGTACAAAAGCAGGCAGTTTATGGTGATAAAGGCAAAATATTGTGTACGCCAGAGATAGGAAATAAAACCAAAGTGCTGGAAAAACTCAGCAAGTCTTGCAGCGTTGGTAGAGAGAGAAATAGAATTAATGTTTTGAGTCCAATATGGGTCTTCTTCAAAATTCTTGACTTTTATGGTTCAACCTCAACTGGCACACCCTTGTCTAATTTTGAGCATGACAATGAGGATCCAGCAACCATTTATGAGTACGTTGTCAAGAATGAGGAACTTCAGTTCAATGGATGATTTGAAGAAACAAGGATTGCTTTTCTTAGAAGGAAAGCAGAGAAGAGATTTGCAAATGTTCAAAATCATGGGAGTTCTGGGCAGACTGAAGTGGGAGAAACTGTTCCCACAGTATAAGGCTGGAAAACTGACAGCACCAATATACAGTGAATGACAAAGCAGCTAAATGTTACAAGAGGAAAAACATTTTTTTTAATATCGTTAAGATCTGGAGTACACTGCCTGAGTGTGTGCTGCGGGCAAATTTATTTGTGGATTTAAAATGCATGGGATAATTACCTGAAGAGAAGAATTTTACAGATCAATGGGGCAACAGAAAGGGAGAGGGTCAGGAGGAGCTTCTCTTGCAGAGAGCAAGTACAGATAAGATAAACCAAAATAATTCTGAATGTAATTATTTGATGATTTTATTTTAAGATTCCATGAAAAGGCATTGGTTTATTTATGTGGGTTAGTTCAATGACCATTAATCTGATTCCAAATGTGGAACTCCCTTTGTTATTAATTACTCGGATTAATGTTGGCTGTTCTTGTGAAGGGTTGTGGCATGCAATTGCTGCACTTACTTCATGCAAATATTTCCACTTAGAATCATCTGTTAGTCATTAGGAACAAGTTGCCTGCTGTTACCTCTCTCACCCACGAGAACTATAGTAAAAACAGCACTGGACTAGAAACTCAATTCACACCAAGAGTCAAATCTGAAACTTCTGAGCAAGGATTTTTCAACTACCTGCTGCATAGATTAGAGAAGTCACTGCAAACATGTCATTGGGCTCAAGCCCTGAACTGCACATGTCAAAGTTGTTTCGGGAATGTCAAATATCTTTCAAACCAACCTGTCTGTTAATTTCCAAAACTTACATAAAAGTAAACTTGACGTGCAGAAGCTCCTCTTCCTCATCAGTCCACTTATCTTTGTATGGACCCCTTCTAAAGAATGGAAATATAAAATGAGATAAGTAAATTCTAGACAGTGCTTGTGATTTATCACATAGAAAAATAGAAATTGTCGGAGA
This sequence comes from Chiloscyllium punctatum, assembly GCF_047496795.1. NCBI lineage: Eukaryota > Metazoa > Chordata > Chondrichthyes > Orectolobiformes > Hemiscylliidae > Chiloscyllium > Chiloscyllium punctatum. The sequence continues at coordinate 21,258,998 of NC_092764.1, forward strand.
AGATCAGCAGGTCTGCTAACATCAGCAGGTCTGCTAACAGGAAACAGAGTTATTTTTTCAAGTCCAGTAACCCTCTTTAGAACTTGTTACTAATAATTGTTTCACAAGTATCTCTAATAGAAAGACTGCAACAAGGTGATCTTTCAGTAAGGATTAATCGAGATCAGTCTCACCAATAGTAAGATGATTTGCAAACAATTCAAGTCTGTGCTCTCATACTAATGTAGAAGCAATAATCAAACAAGCAGATATCATATTTTACATCTTACTCACTCAATGCTGGGAATACAATGATTTCAATTTCAGGAAAAAAAATTGTTTTCAAATCCAAATTAGCATTACACTAATGCTCTTAGTCAAAATACTTTGTCTTGTTGCTTGTAAAACATTTGCATAATGTGCTTAAAATTACAAAACTTCCCACGGTGTAACTCAAGAACATAATCAAACATAATAATTACAAGTGATCAAAGGAAATAGTTGTTCAAAAGAATTGTTAAACAAAGGTAGAGAGGTTTCCAGTGAAGCATCCATGACTCATGCAGCTAAAAGAATGTTAGTCAGTGCTCATATGATTAGCACTGAGATGCATAAGACACTAGAACTGGAGGAGTTCAGCAATTGCAGAGGGTTACATATCTTGACGAGAATACAGAAATAGGAAGGGCACTGTACTGACGATCACATTCAGAGAGTGTCATGTATGTTAGCAATGCAAACACTTGTTGGCGCGACTTATGATGAACTCTTCATTGAATTTAAAAAGAACTTTGTTTCTCAATCTAACAGAATATTTTTTTAAAAATAACCTTAAAGCACTTCAATGAGAATTCTGAAGAAAGTAATCCTTTCATTTCTGATTACAGGAGTTACATTAGACTGTATCAGCCCCATCCAGCCAACTAAGGCATGAATTAGTTTCTGACATGCAGGCGGATATTTCCAATGGATCGTATGTCAACACCCAAATCCACTTTCTAGTTACATGTCTTTCCTAGTCCTGCACAACTAAACGCAACATTACATGAAATGAAGAACTCTCTGAAAGGCCTCTTTGGTGCAGCGATAATGCCTATCTCTGAGATAAAAGGCCTGGGTTCAAGTCCCTCCTGCTCCAGAGTGTGTAATAACATCTTACAGTAGGTGATTGGAGACAATATATATGCAAAGTGTAGGAACGTATTCTCCAGTATTACAAAACCTTAGATGAACTTTAACTGAAAGTTGGGTCACTATCCCTCAGGAATTCTGTATTTGTACCTGCAGCAGTGGATATAACTATAGGATGGGGCAGTTCTCAGGTTCACAGCCTTGCTGTTTATTCCATGAATCATGTACATAGCTGTTGCGGTTGCACCCCATTTTAATTATTGAAAAATCTTTTACGCTTCTGGTTGCACTTCAGCCTTGATCTTTGGACATCTGCTGTGGGGTGGTGTGGTCAAATCAGAGGACTTCCCCGTGGGTCTGTTCCTTGTTCGAAAAGTGTGGTGCTGGAAAAGCATAGCAGGTCAAGGCATCGTCTGCGGAGCAGAAGAATCGATGTTTTGGGCATAAGCACTTCATCAGGAATGCTCCTGGGCCAGGCCAAGATGTTCATTAGAAGAGGAGAAAGTGAGGACTGCAGATGCTGGAGATTAGAGTCAAAAGGTGTGGTGCCGGAAAAGCACAGTCGGTCAGACAACATCTGAGGAGCAGCAGAGTCGATGTTTCAGGCATAATGTCATTCCTGATGAAAAGCTTTTGCTCAAAACATCGACTCTCCTGCTCCTCGAATGCTGCCTGACCATCTGCTTTGCCAGCACCACACTTTTGGACTCTGGCCATTAATAGATCCAGGCAGTGGAGGGTGTCGGAGTTACCAACTGTTTGTCCGCAGCTATGTTTGTGTCAGGGTATCCTTTGAGAAGGAGCAAGCAGTGTCCTTCAATACTCTCCATGTTTTTGAAAAATATTGAACACCACAGAGCGGGCAGGGTGCCTTGTCTCCGAACTCCATTTTGATTGGGACCCTTCTCCTCTCCCTCATCTTTACTGGTCTGCATTGACCTTGTCAGCCATTGCACGTGATATGATTTATTGGAAAACATGTGTGATTTAGTGGTAGTAGATAATAGGTTAAAAAGTACCACAGGCAGTTTGGTGGTGGGAAAAACAAAAACAGCTGTTGAGTTACTTGTGATAACACATGTAGATTAAAAATAAATAAAAATGAAAGGAAGAGCTTTCCTGTTGCAATGACAGTGTCTGTATCTCTCAATCAGGATGTCTGAGATCAAGTCGCATCTGCAACAGACATGTGTAATAACATCTCTGAAAAGGCTGATTGTTTAAGAAAATATATAACTCCCTGCAAGCACTTTTTCAAGAGGTATTTTGAAGCATTCAAATGAATCCTTTGTGGTCATCGGTGTCTTTTAGACTTTGCATGTTTGTTACCTGTCACATATTATTTCAGTTTAGATTAATTGGTGGATTATTTCTCTAGGTTCTCTCTGCAAATGGACAATGTTTGGAGTTTTTTTTTGCAGGTTTCCCATACTTGATTCTTTTGCCTGTTCAAATGTTCTTCAGTCTATTTCAGTATAGATTCCAATCACAGTGGGGACTTCCACTAGTGACTGAATTAAGGCCGCATTTAAGTAAACATCACAATGCCAATTCTCCTGCAGCAAAACAAAGCGTGGGTAACAAATTCTCTATATGGTAATCTTGTAAAATAATGGGCATTACAAATTCAATGAATGGCCATGGGTTAGCAACATCCCACAACCCACACATCTTTTCTCAATAAGGTAAAAACTTGGACTGCAGATGCTGGAAACCAGATTCTGGATTAGTGGTGCTGGAAGAGCACAGCAGTTCAGGCAGCATCCAAGTAGCTTCGAAATCGATGTTTCGGGCAAAAGCCCTTCATCAGGAATAAAGGCAGTGAGCCTAAAGCATGGAGAGATAAGCTAGAGGAGGGTGGGGGTGGGGAGAAAGTAGCATAGAGTACAAGGGGTGAGTGGGGGAGGGGATGAAGGTGATAGGTCAAGGAGGAGAGGGTGGAGTGGATAGGTGGAAAAGAAGATAGGCAGGTAGGACAAGTCCGGACAAGTCATGGGGACAGTTACTGAGCTGGAAGTTTAGAACTAGGGTGAGGTGGGGGAAGGGGAAATGAGGAAACTATTGAAGTCCACATTGATGCCCTGGGGTTGAAGTGTTCCGAGGTGGAAGATGAGGCGCCCAGTCTCCCCAATGTAGAGTAGACCGCATCGGGAGCAACGGATACACTAAATGATATTAGTGGATATGCAAGTAAAACTTTGATGCATGTGGAAAGCTCCTTGGATAGAGGTGAGGGAGGAGGTGCGGGCGCAGGGTTTACAGTTCCTGCAGTGGCAGGGGAGAGTGCCAGGATTGGAGGGTGGGTTGTTTGGGGGCGTGGACCTGACCAGGTAGTGGCGGAGGGAATGGTCTTTGCGGAAGGTGGAAAGGGGTGGGGAGGGAAATATATCCCTGGTCGTGGGGTCTGTTTGGAGGTGGCGGAAATGTCGGCGGATGATTTGGTTTATGCGAAGGTTGGTAGGGTGGAAGGTGAGCAGCAGGGGCGTTCTGTCCTTGCTACGGTTGGAGGGATGGGGACTGAGGGCGGAGGTGCGGGATGTGGACGAGATGCGTTGGAGGGCATCTTTAACCACGTGAGAAGGGAAATTGCAGTCTCTAAAGAAGGAGGCCATCCGGTGTGTTCTGTGGTGGAACTGGTCCTCCTGGGAGCAGATCCGGCGGAGACGGAGGAATTGGGAATACGGGATGGCATTTTTGCAAGAGGTAGGGTGGGAAGAGGTGTAATCCAGGTAGCTGTGGGAGTCGGTGGGTTTGTAAAAAATGTCAGTGTCAAGTCGGTCGTCATTAATGGAGATGGAGAGGTCCAGGAAGGGGAGGGAGGTGTCAGAGATGGTCCAGGTAAATTGAAGGTCAGGGTGGAATGTGTTGGTGAAGTTGATGAATTGCTCAACCTCCTCGTGGGAGCACGAGGTGGCGCCAATGCAGTCATCAATGTAGCGGAGGAAGAGGTGGGGAGTGGTGCCGGTGTAATTACAGAAGATCAACTGCTCTACGTAGCCAACAAAGAGACAGGCATAGCTGGGGCCCATACGTGTGCCCATGGCTACCCCTTTGGTCTGATCTGGACCTCCTCCCTCACCTCTATCCAAGGCCCTAAAGGAGCCTTCCACATCCATCAAAGTTTTACTTGCACATCCACTAATATCATTTATTGTATCCGTTGCTCCCGATGCGGTCTCCTCTACATTGGGGAGACTGGGCGCCTCCTAGCAGAGCGCTTTAGGGAACATCTCCGGGACACCCACACCAATCAACCACACCGCCCTGTGGCCCAACATTTCAACTCCCCCTCCCACTCTGCCGAGGACATGGAGGTCCTGGGTCTCCTTCACCGCTGCTCCCTCACCACCAGACGCCTGGAGGAAGAACGCCTCATCTTCCGCCTCGGAACACTTCAACCCCAGGGCATCAATGTGGACTTCAACAGTTTCCTCATTTCCCCCTTCCCCCACCTCACCCTAGTTCTAAACTTCCAGCACAGTAACTGTCCCCTTGACTTGTCCGGACTTGTCCTACCTGCCTATCTTCTTTTCCACCTATCCACTCCTCCTTGACCTATCACCTTCATCCCCTCCCCCACTCACCCATTGTACTCTATGCTACTTTCTCCCCACCCCTACCCTCCTCTAGCTTATCTCTCCACGCTTCAGGCTCACTGCCTTTATTCCTGATGAAGGGCTTTTGCCCGAAACGTCGCTTTCGAAGCTACTTGGATGCTGCCTGAACTGGTGTGCTCTTCCAGCACCACTAATCCAAAATCTTTTCTCAATACTTGACCAATTTAACTCCCTATCGGTCTTAGAGGCACTTCGAGATTTGAAAGTCTTTTAAATCCAAAAGAAATGACAATATAGTTTAGTCACATCCAAATGAAAATAACAGCATATGTTAGAAACATATTAGTTCACTTGAAACAAAAACAGAAATTGCTGGAAAAGCTCATGAGGTCTGGCAGCATCCGTGGAGACAAAGCAGAATTAACGTTCCAAGTCCAATGACCCTTCTTCATATACCTCTGAGATTCTGAGGAAGGATTACTGGACTCAGAATGGTAACTCTTTGTTCTCTCCACAGATGCTGCCAGACCTCCTGATCTTTTCCAGCAATTTCTGGTTTTGTTCCTGATTTCCAGCATCTGTAGTCCTTTAATTTATTTGAATATATTTAATTATCCTTATTATGCAATATCATAATAACTGAACACACTGTGTAATCACATGCTAGTCCATGGCACCCCACTAAGAAGGACAAGCATGCCATGTCACCCAGATGGTTCCATCTATCAGATGTCTTGACACAATGGAAATACTAAAGAAGTTGAGGTTATTTACTTTGAGAGGAACTGGAGGAGATATTGACTGATAGAACTGACTTATAGAACATAAAACTGAATCAAGTCATTTAAATACCAAAGTACAGAAGAAAGATAAGGGAATTAATAGTCAGACAGGAAATCAGGCAAAATATTTTACACAGGTGAAGATAGACTTGTGAGCCAGTGATGAAATTCAAGAGACAATTAAATTGTTTCTGGCACGGAACTCAAACTGAAGGTTTTTTCACAGAATAACTATAGCTCATCACGCCTGCACCAACTCTACTATCAGATGACAACTGCTTGCCCTTCCCTCATACCTCTGTCTATCATTACCATCTAAACAAAAATCCATTGCCGCTTTCACTGGCTTATTGAACCTGTCTATATCACATTTCCAGGCAGTGCCTTCCATACCCTAAAAAATATTTTCTCATATCACCCTTGCACCTTACTTTAAATACATTTGGTGTAACAATTTCTATTTTCAATAATGTCTAAGTCTTACAAATCAGGTCATCCATTAAAAGAATTTTAATCGATTACAAAAATACATGGGTGTGTAATTACCTGTGTCTAAATTCAAGAAGAGTAATGCAAATTAACCAGAGGATTATTTGATAAAAATATGTTCAGTGGAATCTAAGAGCTAAGCATTTTTCTCAGATATGATGGCCATAAGTGGAATATTTACTGACTAGATAGTCTAGAAGCTGGCACTCCAGTTTGTCTGCATGCTCGAGAATTTTAGCTTTTATATCTTTGGGCGGGACAGGTTCTCCACCCAGAAGGCAGCCTGTCTGACTCTGTTTAGCCAGTTTCGTTTCCTGTTAGGCAGGCTGAAGGTTAGAAGAGGCTGAATGATCAATAACATCCAAACCCCAACCCTGGACGAAGAATGTGTTCATCACCAATCCCCAATTCTGAGGCTGTAGGGTTGAGTGATGTGGAAAATTCCTGTTCCTTACTGGTCTGCAGGTGCAGTGTTGGCACTGGCTTTGTCTCTAAGAATATCTGGGTCTTGTTGAATATAAGCCAAAAAAACAGCTATATTTATACCTCAGTTAAAATTCCAGCTGACTTCCTGGGGAGGGGATTGGCTGCGTCACCTTCAAAACGAGCGAAAACGTACCAGGTTGAACACAGATTCCTGATGCACTTGGAACTGTTGCTCACTTAATAACCCACCCTTTTACCTTTGTTACTCGATGTTTCACTATTTAGTATTGTAATAAGCTGTATGTTAATGGATGTAGCCTACTGCTGTTGAAGCGAGGACCCATTGGTTTAATGAGAGAAGTAAAATTACACCCTGATATGTCAAATCTTCACCATTTAATTCTTTATTACTGACCTGAGAAGTCCGCTAAAGGTGATTCGCCATCGCCGATGTGGCTCAAGACACTCCATCTTCAGACCACCTCCACTCCATGAGTTCTTACTGTCCACAGAACTGATGGTATCAGGATGGATTGGGTGCTGAAAGGAGCAGTTTTGCCAAAACATTGAAAAGAACATTTAAGCTGACTGTCTTGCCCTTAAATGCATCAATGCTATTTGACTCAACACATGCTAATTTCTCGCTTGAAAAAGATGTGAATGAAATGTATTTTAATGCATTTCAGTGAGCTTGATTATATATTTCCAGTCAAAGTTAGCCTGACTTCTTTCTGAAAATGTTGTAGGATTCTTGCCTTTTTCCTCTCTGTTGACTGTTCATTTCACCGAATCTGCACATGAACAGAAAGTGTGCTCCCTGCACCACTCCCACCCACTTAGCTGTCTCTGTTCACATTTCGGTAGACTATCCTTAAAAAGTTGCGTTTTGCGTCTCCTCATGTTCAGTGATCAAGCACGTCAAAATATTCTAGAGGTGAGCTTTGAAGCAAGACACTCTAGGAATGGACCATGTGTGGAAGGGAGTTGGATGCACAGCAAACAGTGAGAAAAGGGCAGAAACATAAAATTATTACACAAGCCTGAGAATTCTCAACCACCCATAGATGATCCTAATTGATATTCCCATGATGGGACTAATTATTCAGACTTCAACCAATCTTTTACTTTCTTTTCCTTTCCCATCACTTTATGTCAAACGTAACAAAATCAAATTGCACAGCTTTAAGATTGCAAACACCCCATATCAAATATCTGTTATGGACATTGCATTTCTTTCAAATTATGAATAGTAAGACCATGGTTTCATGTGGTAGATGCAAAGGAGAGCAAGTCTGGACAATACTCAATGCTCTTCGAAGTTCTACAATCTCTAACGCAATGTTTCTCAATCATGTACACAGTTTTTTGGAGGGGTTTTGATCTGGAATTAATGAATGCATCAACATTGTGGAAGTTCTAAACTTACCAAATTCCTAAACAAAATGCAAATAAATCATAGCTCAATGAAAGCTTTGGCACAACTCCTATCCAATGGGAAAATTAATTGCTTAATAATTTTTCTAAGATTATAACCAGTTGAAAGTTTGGATGATCTTCCTCCCACTTCTCGCTTTCAGCTGCCCTAGAATTAATGACAGAGCTGATAACTACTATTGGGATGTACTTAGGGTGGCCGGGGTGACATCACATGACCAACAGTCATGATAAGTCTATGCAGCAACATAACAGACTAAGGGTGGAAACCTCAATCGCTCTGACTTTTGGCACTAGGATGACAAAAACTATGACATGGCACAACTCCTGAGAAAGTGAGGACTGCAGATGCTGGAGACCAGAGTTGAAAAATGTGGTGCTGGAAAAACACAGCAGGCCAGGCAGCATCCGAGGATCAGGAGAATCGACATTTCGGGCATAAGCCCTTCTTCAGGATTGAGGCTGGTGTGCCAGGCAGGCTGAGATAAAGGGTAGGGGGAAGGGAATTTGGGGAAGGGGCGCTGGGAACACGATAGGTGGAAGGAGGTGAGGGTGAGGGTGATAGGCCGGAGAGGGGGTGGGGGCGGTGAGGTCGGGAAGAAGATTGCAGGTCAAGAGGGCAGTGCTGAATCTGGGATTGGGATTGAGATAAGGTGGGGGGAGGGGAAATGAGGAAGCTGGAGAAATCTACATTCATCCGATTGGTTGGAGGGTTCCTAGGCGGAAGATGAGACACTCTTCCTCCAGGCATCGTGTGGCCAGGGTTTGGCGATGGAGGAGGCCAAGGACCTGCATGTCCTTGGTGGAGTGGGAGGGGAAGTTAAAGTTCCTGGATTAGTGTTGCTGGAAGAGCACAGCAGTTCAGGCAGCATCCAAGTAGCTTCGAAATCGACGTTTCGGGCAAAAGTCCTTCATCAGGAATAAAGGCAGTGAGCCTGAAGCGTGGAGAGATAAGCTAGAGGAAGGTGGGGGTGGGGAGAAAGTAGCATAGAGTACAATGGGTGAGTGGGGGAGGGGATGAAGGTGATAGGTCAAGGAGGAGAGGGTGGAGTGGATAGGTGGAAAAGAAGATAGGCAGGTAGGACAAGTCCGGGCAAGTCAAGGGGACAGTTACTAAGCTGGAAGTTTAGAACTAGGGTGAGGTGGGGGAAGGGGAAATGAGGAAACTGTTGAAGTCCACATTGATGCCCTGGGGTTGAAGTGTTCCGAGGCGGAAGATGAGGCGTTCTTCCTCCAGGCGTCTGGTGGTGAGGGAGCGGCGGTGAAGGAGGCCCATGACCTCCATGTCCTCGACAGAGTGGGAGGAGGAGTTGAAATGTTGGGCCACGGGGCGGTTTGGTTGATTGGTGCTGGTGTCCCGGAAATGTTCCCTAAAGCGCTCTGCTAGGAGGCGCCCAGTCTCCCCAATGTAGAGGAGACCGCATCGGGAGCAACGGATAAAATAAATGATATTAGTGGATGTGCAAGTAAAACTTTGATGGATGTGGAAGGCTCCTTTAGGGCCTTGGATAGAGGTGAGGGAGGAGGTGTGGGCGCAGGTTTTACAGTTCCTGCGGTGGCAGGGGAAAGTGCCAGGATTGGAGGGTGAGTTGTTTGGGGGCGTGGACCTGACCAGGTAGTCACGGAGGGAACGGTCTTTGCGGAAGGCAGAAAGGGGTGGGGAAGGAAATATATCCCTGGTAGTGGGGTCTGTTTGGAGGTGGCGGAAATGTCGGCGGATGATTTGGTTTATGCAAAGGTTTGTAGGGTGGAAGGTGAGCAGCAGGGGCATTCTGCCCTTGTTACGGTTGGAGGGGTGGGGTCTGAGGGCGGAGGTGCGGGATGTGGACGAGATGCGTTGGAGGGCATCTTTAACCACGTGGGAAGGGAATTTGTGGTCTCTAAAGAAGGAGGCCATCTGGTGTGTTCTGTGATGGAACTGGTCCTCCTGGGAACAGATCCGGCAGAGGAGGAGGAATTGGGAATACGGGATGGCATTTTTGCAAGAGGTAGGGTGGGAAGAGGTGTAATCCAGGAACCTGTGGGAGTCGGTGGATTTGTAAAAAATGTCAGTGTCAAGTCGGTCGTCATTAATGGAGATGGAGAGGTCCAGGAAGGGGAGGGAGGTGTCAGAGATGGTCCAGGTAAATTTAAGGTCAGGGTGGAATGTGTTGGTGAAGTGGGAGGATTCAAAGGAGGAACTGGTCCTCACCCTTAACAATTTCTCCTTTGAATCCTCCCACTTCCTCCATACCAAAGGGGTAGCCATGGGCACACGTATGGGCCCCAGCTATGCCTGTCTCTTTGTTGGCTACATAGAGCAGTTGATCTTCCGTAATTACACCGGCACCACTCCCCACCTCTTCCTCCGCTACATTGATGACTGCATTGGCGCCACCTCGTGCTCCCGCGAGGAGGTTGAGCAATTCATCAACTTCACCAACACATTCCACCCTGACCTTCAATTTACCTGGACCATCTCTGACACCTCCCTCCCCTTCCTGGACCTCTCCATCTCCATTAATGACGACCGACTTGACACTGACATTTTTTACAAACCCACCGACTCCCACAGCTACCTGGATTACACCTCTTCCCACCCTACCTCTTGCAAAAAGGCCATCCCGTATTCCCAATTTCTCCGCCTCCGCCGTATCTGCTCCCAGGAGGACCAGTTCCATCACAGAACACACCAGATGGCCTCCTTCTTTAGAGACCGCAATTTCCCTTCCCACGTGGTTAAAGATGCCCTCCAACGCATCTCGTCCACATCCCGCATCTCCGCCCTCAGACTCCACCCCTCCAACCGTAACAGGGACAGAACGCCCCTGCTGCTCACCTTCCACCCTACAAACCTTCGCATAAACAAAATCATCAGCTGACATTTCCACCACCTCCAAACAGACCCCATTACCAGGGATATATTTCCCTCCCCACCCCTTTCCGCCTTCCGCAAAGACCGTTCCCTCCGTGACTACCTGGTCAGGTCCACGCCCCCAAACAACCCACCCTACAATCCTGGCATTTTCCCCTGCCACCGCAGGAACTGTAAAACCTGCACCCACACCTCCTCCCTCACCTCTATCCAAGGCCCTAAAGGAGCCTTCCACATCCATCAACGTTTTACTTGCACATCCACTAATATGATTTATTGTATCCGTTGCTCCCGATGCGGTCTCCTCTACATTGGGGAAACTGGGCGCCTCCTAGCAGAGCGCTTTCGGGAACATCTCCGGGACACCCGCACCAATCAACCAAACCGCCCCGTGGCCCAACATTTCAACTCCCCCTCCCACTCTGTCGAGGACATGGAGGTCATGGGCCTCCTTCACCGCCGCTCCCTCACCACCAGACGCCTGGAGGAAGAACGCCTCATCTTCCGCCTCGGACACTTCAACCCCAGGGCATCAATGTGGACTTCAACAGTTTCCTCATTTCCCTTTCCCCCACCTCACCCTAGTTCTAAACTTCCAGCTTAGTAACTGTCCCCTTGACTTGCCCGGACTTGTCCTACCTGCCTATCTTCTTTTCCACCTATCCACTCCACCCTCTCCTCCTTGACCTATCACCTTCATCCCCTCCCCCACTCACCCATTGTACTCTATGCTACTTTCTCCCCACCCCCACCCTCCTCTAGCTTATCTCTCCACGCTTCAGGCTCACTGCCTTTATTCCTGATGAAGGGCTTTTGCCCGAAACGTCGATTTTGAAGCTACTTGGATGCTACCTGAACTGCTGTGCTCTTCCAGCAACACTAATCCAGAATCTGGTTTCCAGCATCTGCAGTCATTGTTTTTACCTCAGGGAAGTTAAAGTGTTCAGCCACAGGGTGGTTGGCTGTCCCAGAGGTGTTCCCTGAAACGTTCCGCAAGTAGGCAGCCTGTCTCCCCAATGTTAATGAGACCACATCGGGTGCAGTGGATACAGTAAATGATGTGTGTGGAGGTGCAGGTGAATTTGCGACAGATATGGAAGGATCCATTGGGGCCTTGGAGGGAGGTGAGGGCGCAAGCTTTGCACTCCTTGCGGTTTCAGGGGAAGGTGCCGGGAGTGGAGGTTGGATTGGTGGGGGGTGTGGACCCGACGAGGGAGTCGCGGAGGGAATGGTCTCTCCGGAACGCGTTAGGGGTGGGGAGGGAAATATATCCCTGGTGGTAGGGTATGTTTGGAGGTGATGAAAATGACGGAAATCATCGTATCATCCTCCGTCATTTCCGCCATCTCCAAACAGACCCCACCACCAGTGATATATTTCCCTGTTGTGGTTCTGTTCGCCTAGCTGGGAATTTGTCTTGCAAATGTTTCGTCCCCTGTCTAGGTGACATCCTCAGTGCTTGGGATCCTCCTGTGAAGGAGGCTTCACAGGAGGCTCCCAAGCACTGAGGATGTCACCTGGACAGGGGACGTAACATTTGCAAGACAAATTCCCAGCTCGGCGAACAGAACCACAACAACGAGCACCCGAGCTACAAATCTTCTACCAAACTTTGAATATATTTCCCTCCCCACCCCTATCAGCGTTCCAGAGAGACCATTCCCTCCGTGACTCCCTCGTCAGGTCCACACCCCCCACCAATCCAACCTCCACTCCTGGCACCTTCCCCTGCAACTGCAAGAAGTGCAAAACTTGCGCCCACACCTCCCCCCTCACCTCGCTCCTCACCTCCCTCCAAGGCCCCAATGGATCCTTCTATATCCGGCTCAAAATCACCTGCACACACATCATTCACTGTATCCGTTGCACCCGATGTGACCTCCTCTACATTGGGGACACAGGCCGCCTACTTGCAGAACTTTTAAGGGAACACCTCTGGGACACCTGCACCAACCAACCCAACTGTCCCGTGGCTGAACACTTTAACTCTCCCTCCCATTCAGCCAAGGACATGCAGGTCCATGGCCTCCTCCATCGCCAAATCCTGACCACACGACGCCTGGAGGAAGAATGCCTCACCTTCTGCCTAGGGACCCTCCAACCACATGGGATGAATGTAGATTTCTCCAGCTTCCTTATTTCCGCTCCCCCCACCTTATCTCAGTCCCAACCCCCGGATTCAGCAGCGCCCTCTTGACCTGCAATCTTTTTCCCGACCTCTCCGCCCCCAACCCCTCTCCGGGTATCACCCTCACCTCCTTCCACCTATCGTGACAGTTGTGATTGTGGCAGCAGTGGAGGTCCAGAGCCTGTTAGTGATAACCAGGAACCTGTTACTGATAACCAGGAACCTGTTACTGAGAACCAGGAACCCGTTACTGAGAACCAGGACAATGTCAAACAGCGAATGGAGGAGGAGGAGGAATAAAAACATCAACATGTTGCAATGAAATCGTGCATTATGTTCAGATGGTGCCAGAGCATTGCAACACTTTGCACATAACACGCGATAAAACACTCAAGTCTGTATTAATTATATACATGTGATAATAAATTTAAATCTGTTGGTTTGGCTGGATTTACATTAAGTTCCAACTCTCATGTTTTCGCAAACTGAAAAGACCATCATGACAAATAACATTTCTTTTCAATCTTTTGAAGAAAATTTAATCCAGAATTAGAGTTCAGTATAAAATAGAACAAGGTTAGTTTAGTAAAGCTGCTCTGTTTATCCCCTTTCGTTATCATTAGTTGACTGCCATTTCATTTTTAGTAATGACGAAACATGTATATTGCAAACTTTTCAGTGTGTTTATTAGATAGTGAGGTTTTTTTTCTGAAAGATAAAGGAACAGTTTGATCCTGAATTTGACCCCAACTAAATGTTCTCACACAACAGGAGATTTTGTGCTCAGGAACAGGACTCCCGGAAGGCATGTTGCCTCCCTGGTGCCAGGGTCTGGGATGTTGCCGATCGGGTTTACAAGATTCTGAAGGGGAGGGTGAGTAGCCAGAAATTGTGGTACATATTGGCACCAATGATATAGTCAGGAAAGGGATTGAGGATATGAAAAATGATAACAGAGGGTTAGGTTGGAAGCTGAAGAGCAGGACGAATAGAGTAGTGATCTCAGGTTTGCTACTGGTGCCACGAGATAGTGCGATGAGGAACAGTCAGGGAATGCAGCTTAACGCATGCCTGCGAGGCTGGTGCAGGAGGGAGGGCTTCATATACCTCGACCATCGGGATACCTTCTGGGAAAGGTGGGACCTGTACATGAAGGACGGGTTGAACCTGAACTGGAGGGGCACAAATGTCCTGGGTGGGAGATTTGCTCATGTGATTCGGGAGGGTTTAAACTAGTTTGGCGGGGGGGGGGTGGGAATCGGAACCACATGTCTGAGAGGGGGTCAGTTGCAGACAGGGCAGTGACAGGATGTATTGAATCGATCAGGAAGGTTTCTCATGGGATGAAACAAAGGGATCGGTTAAAGTGTGTCTGTTTTAAAGCAAGGAGTGTCTGAAATAAGAGTGACGAACTTAGAGCAGGGATCAGTACTTGGGGCTACGATGTTGTGACCATAACAGAGACATGGGTTCCAGAGGGGCAGGAACGGTTGCTTCATGTTCCATGGTTTAGAACGTTTAAAAATAACAGGGAGGGTGGAAAAAGAGGAGGGATGCAGCATTGCTAATCAGAGAGTACATCACAGCTACAGAAACGAAGGTTGTTGAGGAAGGTTTGTCTACTGAGTCAGTATGCGTAGAAGTTAGGAACAGCAAGGGAACAGCTACCGCATTGGGGATTTTCTACAGACCACCGAATAGCAGTAGAGAGATTGAAGATCTCATAGGCAGGCAGATTCTGGAAAAATGCAGAACAGAGAACATAGAACATAGAACATAGAAAAGTACAGCGCAGTACAGGCCCTTTGGCCCTCAATGTTGTGCCGATCCAAGCCCACCTAACCTACACTAGCCCACTATCCTCCATATGCCTATCCAATGCCCATTTAAATACCCATAAAGAGGGAGAGTCCACCACTGCTACTGGCAGGGCATTCCATGAACTCACGACTCGCTGAGTAAAGAATCTACTCCTAACATCTGTCCTATACCTACCACCCCTTAATTTAAAGCCATGCCCCCTCGTAATAGCTGACTCCATACGTGGAAAAAGGTTCTCATGGTCAACCCTATCTAAACCCCTAATCATCTTGTACACCTCTACCAAGTCACCCCTAAACCTTCTTTTCTCCAATGAAAACAGCCCCAAGTGCCTCAGCCTTTCCTCATATGATCTTCCTACCATACCAGGCAACATCCTGGTAAACCTCCTCTGCACCGTTCCAGTGCCTCCACATCCTTCCTATAGTATGGCGACCAAAACTGTATACAATACTCCAGATGCGGCTTCACCAGAGTCTTATACAACTGCAACATGACCTCAGGACTCCGGAACTCAATTCCTCTACCAATAAAAGCCAGTACGCCATATGCCTTCTTCACAGCACTATTTACCTGGGTGGCAACTTTCAGAGATCTGTGTACATGGACACCAAGATCCCTCTGCTCTTCCACACTATCAAGTATCCGACTATTAGCCCAGTACCCCATCTTCTTGTTACTCTTACCAAAGTGAATCTCTTCACTCTTACCTGCATTGAACTCCATTTGCCACCTTTCTGCCCAGCTCTGCAGCTTATCTATATCCCGCTGTAACCTGCCACATCCTTCCTCACTGTCAACAACTCCACCGACTTTCGTATCATCCGCAAACTTGCTCACCCAACCTTCTAGCCCCTCCTCCAGGTCATTTATAAAAACCTGGAGGAGGGGCTAGAAGGTTGGGTGAGCAAGTTTGCGGATGATACGAAAGTCGGTGGAGTTGTTGACAGTGAGGAAGGATGTGGCAGGTTACAGCGGGATATAGATAAGCTGCAGAGCTGGGCAGGAAGGTGGCAAATGGAGTTCAATGCAGGTAAGAGTGAAGAGATTCACTTTGGTAAGAGTAACAAGAAGATGGGGTACTGTGGTGTTCCGCAAGGATCTGTTTTGGGACCATTGCTGTTTGTCAATGGTCCCAAAACAGATCCTTGTGGAACACCACTAGTAACTGCACTCCAAAATGAACCTTTACCATCAACTACTACCCTCTGTCTTCTTCCAGCCAGCCAATTCCTAATCCAAACCTCCAACTCACCCTCAATGCCATACCTCTGTATTTTTTGCAGTAGCCTACCATGGAGAACCTTATCAAATGCCTTACTAAAATCCATATACACCACATCTACCACTTTACCCTCGTCCACCTCCTTAGTCACCTTCTCAAAGAATTCAATAAGGTTTGTGAGGCACGACCTGCCCTTCACGAAGCCATGCTGACTATCCTTGATTACATTATTCCTATCCAGATGTTCATAAATCCTATCCCTTACAATTCTCTCTAAGACTTTGCCCACAACAGAAGTGAGACTCACCGGTCTATAGTTACTAGGGTTATCCCTACTCCCCTTCTTGAACAAGGTGAACCACATTTGCTATCCTCCAGTCTTCTGGCACTATTCCTGTAGACAATGAGGACATAAAAATCAAGGCCAATAGCTCTGCAATCTCCTCCCTTGCTTCCCAGAGAATCCTAGAATAAATGCCATCAGGCCCAGGGGACTTATCTATTTTCACCCTTTCCAGAATTTCCAACACCTCTTCCCTACATACCTCAAAGCCATCCATTCTAATTAATTGTGACTCAGTATTCACATCGGCAACAATGTCCTGTTCCTGAGTGAATACTGACAAAAAGAATTCATTCAGTGTCTCCCCAATCTCTTCAGCCTCCACTCGCAACTTCCCACTACTATCCTTGACTGGACCTATTTCTACCCTAGTCATTCTTTTATTCCTGACATACCTATAGAAAGCCTTTGGGTTTTCCATAATCCTACCAACTAAGGACTTTTCGTGTCCCCTCCTTGCTGCTCTTAGCTCTCTCTTCAGATCCTTCCTGGCTACCTTATAACTCTCAATCGCCCTAATTGAACCTTCACGCCTCATCTTTACATAGGCCGCCCTCTTCCCTTTAACAAGGGATTCCAATTCCTTATTAAACCACGGATCCCTCACATGACCCTTTCTTCCCTGCCTGATAGGTACATACTTATCAAGGACACTCAATAGTTGCTCCTTGAACAAGCTCCACATATCAATTGCACCCTTCCCTTGAAGCCTACTTTTCCAAGCCACGCATCCTAAGTCATGCCTCACCGCATCATAATTTCCCTGCCCCCAGCTATAACTCTTGCCCTGCAGTGCACACTATCCCTCTCCATTACTACAGTAAAAGTCACCGAATTGTGGTCACTGTCCCCAAAGTGCTCACCTACCTCCAATTCTAACACCTGGCCCGGTTCGTTACCCAGAACCAAATCCAGTATGGCCTCACCTCTTGTTGGCCTGTCTACGTATTGTGTCAGGAAACCCTCCTGCACACATTGGATAAACACCGACCCATCTAACGAACTGGAACTATTGCTTTCCCAGTCAATATCTGGAAAGTTAAAGACCCCATAACAACCACCCAATTACTTTCACTCTTCTCCTGAATCATCCTCGCAATCCTTTCTTCTACGTCTCTAGGACTATTAGGAGGCCTGTAGAAAACTCCTAACAGGATGACCTTACCTTTCCTATTCCTAAACTCAGCCCAAGCTACCTCAGATGGCGAGATCCATCGTCCTTTCCACCGCTGTAATACTATCTTTGACAAGCAATGTCACACCTCCCCCTCTTTTACCCCACCTCTGACCCTATTAAAACATTTAAAGCCTGGAACCTGCAACAGCCAATCCTGCCCCTGTTCTACCCATATCTCCGTAACAGCCACAACATCGAAGTCCCAGGTACCAACCCACGCTGCAAGTTCACCTACATTATTTCGTATACTTCTTGCATTGAAGTATACACACTTAAAGCCACTTTCCTGCTTACATGCACCCTCCTTTGAGATTGATGCCATGTTCCTAATCTCCCTACACTCCAGGTCCTGCACCCTAAAGCTACAGTCTAGGTTCCTATGCCCCTGCAGATTTGTTGTTATGGGTGATTTCAACAACCCTGCGAAGTAGCAGGGTTGTTGTTATGGGTGATTTCAACTTTCCCAATATCGACTGGAACCTCCTAAGTGCAGATGGTCTGGATGGAGCCATTTTTGTCAGGTGTATTCAGGAAGGGTTCCTTACTCAGGATGTAGACAGATCGACAAGGGGAGAGGGCATTTTGGATTTGGTGCTCGGCAACGAGCCAGGACAGGTGTCAAATCTCACGTTGGGAGAGCACTTTGGTGAAAGTGATCACAACTGCCTCACATTTAGCATAGCCTTGGAGTGGGAAAGGAGCAATTACTGAGGGAAGATATTTAATTGTGGAAAAGGAAATTATGAAGCTATCATATGGGGGTTGGGAAGTACAGACTGAGAGCAATTGTTCCACAGAAATGGCACAGCAGACATATGGAGACTATTTAAGGAGTAGTTGTTGCGAGTGATGCACGAATTTGTTCCTCTGAGGCAGGTAAGAAGGGATAAGATTAAGGAACCTTGGATGACAAGAACAGAGGAACTTATCATCAAAAGGAAGAAGGCAGCTTACGTAAGGTGGAGGAAGCAAGGATCTAGCACAGCTTTAGAGGATTACAGGCTTGCTGGAAAGGAGCTCAGAAATGGATTGAGGAGAGCCATGAGGGAACACAAAAAAGGCTTGGCAGGAAGGATGAGGGAGAACCCAAAGGCATTTTAGTGAGGAATAAGAGAATGATCAGGGAGAAGGTAGGGCCGATCAAGGGTAGCGGAGGGAACTTGTGCGCGGAGTCTGAGCAGATAGGGGAAGACCTAAATGAGTTTTTTGCTTCGGTTTTCACCAAGGAAAGGGAACTTGTTGTAATTGAAATCTTATAGGAGCTGGGATACAGTCTTGACCAGTTCAAGGTTGATGAAGTTAATATGCTAGAAATTTTGGAAAACAGTAAGATTGATAAGTCCCCAGGGCCCGACCAGATTTATCCTAGGCTGCTCCGGGAAGCGAGAAAGGAGATTGCTAAGCCGCTGGCGAGGATATTGGCCTCCTCACTCTCTACAGGAGTCTTACTGGAGGATTGGAAGGAGGTGAATGTTGTTCCTCTTTTCAAGAAGGGTAATAGGGAAATACCTGGCAATTACAGACCAGTCAGTCTTATGTCTGTGGTCAGCAAAGTTTTGGAAAGAATTCTGAGGGATAGGATTTATGACTACTTGGCAAAATATAGTGTGATTAAAGGCAGTCAGCATGGCTTTGTGAGGGGAAGGTCATGCCTCACAAATCTTATTGAGTTCTTTGAGCAGGTGTCAAGACAGGTCGACGACGGTCGAGCAGTGGATGTGGTGTATGTGGACTTCAGCAAGGCATTTGATAGTGTTCCCCATGGTAGGCTCATTCATAAAGTCAGGAAGTATGGGATACAGGGGGATTTGGCTATCTGGACTCAGAATACTGTGGATGACAGAAGGCAGAGAGTGGTTGTAGATGGAGGTCAGTGTTGAGTGGGGTACCGCAGGGCTCTGTTCTTTGTAGTTTTTATAAATGACTTGGTGCAAGAGGTTGAGGGGTGGGTTAGTAAATTTGCAGATGACACAAAGGTTGGAGGTGTCATGCGCGACATAGACACGATGCAGAGCTAGGCTGAGAAATGGCAGATGGAGTTCAATCTGGATAAATGCAAAGTGATGAATTTTGGAAGGTTGAACTCCAATGCCGAGGATTAAAGACAGGATTCTTGACAGTGTGGAGGAACAGAGGAATCTGGGTGTGCAAATACATAGATCCCTCAGAGTTGCCACCCAAGTGGATAGGCTTGTTAAGAAAGCATATGGTGTTTTGGCTTTCATTAACAGGGGGATCAAGTTTAAGAGCCGCGAGATTTTGCTGCAGCTCTACAAGTCCCTGGTGAGACCACACTTGGAATATTGTGTCCCGTTCTGGTCACCCTACTATAGGAAAGATACAGAGGCTTTGGAGAGGGTGCAAAGAAGGTTTACCAGGATGCTGCCTGGACTGGAGGGCTTGCCTTATGAAGAGAGGTTGAATAAGCTTGGACCTTTCTCTCTGCAGAGAAGGAGGAAGAGAGGAGACCTGATCGAGATATACAAGATAATGAGAGGAATAGATAGAGTCAATAGTCAGAGACTTTTCCCCAGGGCAGGATTGACTAGTATGAGGAGTCATAGTTTGAAGGTATTGGGATGAAGATATAAAGGAGACGTCAGAGGTAGGTTCTTTACGCAGAGAGTTGTGAATACATGGAATGTGTTGCCAGCTATGGTGTTGGAAGCAGAGTCTTTGGGGACATTTAAGCGACTGTTAGACACGCACATGGATAGCAGTGAGTTGAGAGGTGCGTAGGTTAAGTTACTATATTTTACATTAGGATTAAAGCTCGGCACAACATCGTGGACCAAAGGGCCTGTTCTGTGCTGTACTTTTCTATATTCCATGTTCTAACAAACTATAATGCAAGTTTAGGCTGACATTCTCCTCCCCGATAACTCAAAAGTATAGAAAATTTTACAACGCCTACTCTTGCAGAAATCAGCTAACTGAATACAAATTGAACCAGACTGTAGGCCTCTCTAGTATGTAACTTCACTACATGGCAACTTTAGCAAGTGCACCCATTGGATCTATTCTTTAACCCTTAACTGCTTGAGATATGTATTTATCTCCTTAAATAAAAGAAAAAATAAGCACAGTTTTAACTGTTCTTGTGGAGAAAACAACGTTCTAGAAAAATAAATTTTATTATGGAAAAAGCTGCAAATGGGGCTTACCTCAAAATATCCAATTCCATCAACTCGAAGCAACACCCATATTTCACATAAGTCATTGGGTTTCCGGCAAATACGAACAATAAAGTAGGTCTTATCCACTTCTGTGAATCCCATAAAATAAACTGAGTCGATAGCCTGTAAAAAGTGCAGAAAGTCATCAGGTCTAATCAATGATTGTTGATACAGTAAAATAAGAACTGCTTCAAAATGCACTGCAAGACATATACAATGAAGTTGTCCCATGTATTGTGTAATGTGTGCAAGTTGAAATAATGTTGACAATTTTAATATTTTCAGATATGCAATATTCCAAAAGCCAGTCTTGCCACAGAACAGCTTATAAAGTAACATCCGTAATATGCTTTACATAGACTGATTTGTTCTTAGTGAAATGGTTCTGTGAAACCATGTGGCGATCCATATTCGGAATTTTTTGTTTTAAACTGCAGACAGTTTGAAGATTTACAAACATACAGACATACACAGACACAACAAAGACAATAAGAAACAATACGTTGTGTGGTGATATTCTCTATCTCCAGGGTGAGCTATGTAGCCAGTCTGATGTGGAGAAAGTGAGGACTGCAGATGCTGAAGATCAGAGCTGAAAAATGTGTTGCTGGAAAAGCGCAGCAGGTCAAGCAGCATCCAAGCAGCAGGAAAATCGACGTTTCGGGCCCTTCACCAGGACAAAGGACCCGATACCCAGCATGAGCAAAACCAACGTAGTGTACAAAGTCCCACACAAGGACTGCACAAAACACTACATAGGACAAACAGGAAGACAGCAAACGATCTGTATCCATGAACACCAACTAGCCACGAAACGACACGACCAGCTATCCTTAGTACCCACACACGCTGACGGCAAGCAACATGAGTTCGAGCAACATGAAGAAGGGCTTATGCCCGAAACGCTGATTCTCCTGCTCCTTGAATACTGCCTGACCTGCTGCACTTTTCCAGCAACACATTTTTCAGCCAATCTGATGTAACAACACTGTACATATATTTATAAAGACAAGTCTCAATATTATTGTGGTTCTGTTCACCGAGCTGGGAATTTGTGTTGCAGACATTTCTTCCCCTGTCTAAGTGACATCCTCAGTGCTTGGGAGCCTTCTGTGAAGCACTTCTGTGTTGTTTCCTCCGGCATTTATAGTGGTTTCTGTCTGCCGCTTCCGGTTGTCAGTTCCAGCTGTCCGCTGCAGTGGCTAGTATATTGGGTCCAGATCGATGTGTTTGTTGATAGAGTCTGTGGATGAGTGCCATGCCTCTAGGAATTCCCTGGCTGTTCTCTGTTTGGCTTGTCCTATAATAGTAGTTTTGTCCCAGTTGAACTCACGTTGCTTGTCGTCTGCGTGTGTGGCTACTAAGGATAGCTGGTCGTGTCGTTTTGTGGCTAGTTGGTGTTCATGGATACGGATCATTAGCTATCTTCCTGTTTGTCCTATGTAGTGTTTTGTGCAGTCCTTGTGTGGGATTTTGTACACTACGTTGGTGTTGCTCATGCTGGGTATCGGGTCCTTTGTCCTGGTGAGTTGTTGTCTGAGTGTGGCTGTTGGTTTGTGCGCTGTTATGAGACCTAGTGATCGTAGTAGTCTGGCTGTCAGTTCAGAAATGTTCTTGATGTATGGTAATGTGGCTAGTCCTTTGGGTTGTGGCATGTCCTCATTCCGTTGTCTTTCCCTTAGGCATCTGTTGATGAAACTGTGGGGGTATCCGATTTTGGCAAATACATTGTAGAGGTGTTCTTCTTTCTCTTTTTGTAGTTCTGGTGTGCTGCAATGTGTTGTGGCCCTTTTGAACAGTGTCTTGATGCAACTTCTTTTGTGTGTGTTGGGGTGGTTACTTTCATAGTTTAGGACTTGGTCTGTGTGTGTGGCTTTCCTGTATACCTTTGTGGTGAATTCTCCGTTCGGTGTTCTCTGTACCATCACGTCTAGGAATGGGAGTTGGTTGTCCTTTTCTTCCTCTCTAGTGAATCGGATTCCTGTGAGTGTAGCGTTGATGATCCGGTGTGTGTTCTCTATTTCTGTGTTTTTAATGATTACAAAGGTGTCATCCACATATCAACCCAGAGTTTGGGTTGAATTTTTTGGGGTTGAAATTCAACACAGAAGCGCTTCACAGGAGGCTCCCAAGCACTGAGGATGTCACCTAGACAGGGGATGAAACGTCTGCAACACCAATTCCCAGCTCAGCAAACAGAACCACAACAACGAGCACCCGAGCTACAAATCTTCTCACAAACTTTCAATATTATGTTTGGAAGATTAAAAGAAAGGATAAAGGACAGGGCTCCTCAGCCAACATTTGCTAAGAGAACATTAGCAGCTCACAGTTGCTATTGTTATTCAAAGCCATTAACATGATTTGGGGTTTCAATACTAGATTGTTACGATTGTGATTCAATGTTAGATTGTGCATGTACAAATAAAAAGTTTTTCAGTTTCTGAAATAATATCAACTAGGTACAACTAAGTCTAAATCATAAAAAATGTTATGTGGGGCATAGCATATTTTCTGAACCATTTTTGGATTTGCTCTTTAAAGCAAGTTTTAATTTGCAGGCCAAGTGCCTGGTTCAAAAATGTTTTTCCTTTGATTTTTTTTTCAGTGGATCCACACGATAATACAAATAATATGAAATGGGAGGATGGAAGCAGAGGATACTGTTAGTTGTAGGCTGGATTGGGCTGGGCTGGATTGGATGTTTTACCTGAGGTAACAGACAAGAAGAATAGGCAGGTTCTTCAATGAGCAGCAGATACAACTTTCACATTTGATATCACTAAGGAAGTACCTGCTTTTTTAAAAACATTGAACTGGATTTTGTGGTCACAGCAAAGCCATGCCCTTAATAATTATGTGTGTAGAAAGCTGTCCAAAAGATTATTTTGATATCTTCAGTGACAGCTTTCTCATTCAGAAAGCTATTTTAAATTGAGCACGAGATAAATGGAATCTCAGGCATGCAGCATCGGTGATAACAGACAGCACAGTAAGCAGCCAGTCACATAAACAAGAAACCAGGAAGTACAAACCTTTGGTTTTCTTTAAGTCAAACGCACCACACAAGAACATTAATTTAAAACATATACCAAGAAATCCATCAAAGAATTCAGAAGAGACACATTGATCCAAAGAAAAATGAGACAATGAAACAAGATAACACACAGCTTGTTTGAAGCGAATAATATAGATAAACTTAACAGGAAATTGGACAAACATATGATAGAGAAGGATGTTTTATAATCGTTGATTCAGATAAGAATAGGAGGAGATACAACTACATTGGACTAGATTAGATTAGATTCTCTACAGTGTCGAAACAGGCCCATCGGCCCAACAAGTCAACACCAACCCTCCGAAGAGCAACCCACCCAGACCCATTCCCCTACACCTAACACTATGGACAATTTGGCATGGCCAATTCACCTGACCTGCACATCTTTGGACTATGGGAGTAAACCAGAGCACCTGGAGGAAACCCACACAGACATGGGGAGAACGTGCAAACTCCACTCAGGCAACTGTCTGTGTGGAGTTTGCACATTTTCTTTGGGGACTGCTTTGGGGGAAATGACCCCTTTCCTTGTCATATCAAAATAAATATTTTCCTTCATTTCTAGTTTAATATCTAAAATAATGTTTATTAATCATAATGAAAAATAAAATCGGCATTTCAGAAATGCAAATTTAGTTTCTCAGGGCCAGCAAAGATGTTTGCTTCTAATTAAAATGTTAGCATGTCAGTATAACAAAATGGCACCTCATTCCCCATGGTGTAAATGTTTCCAATACCTTCACTGTGAGGCAATAATGGTGACGGCAGGGTAAGAAGTATTCAGGCTGCTATCCTCATGTGCTCCCGTATACCTGGCCAGCCTCATTCATCTTTGTTTCTCCTTTTTGGTTTCTTCGTTTATCTTTTCATCAAAGTTCACCTGTTCTTATTTTCTGCGGCTACAATAGAGGAAGGCAGTTGCAATGGCCAGCTGTGGCAGTGTGTTGGATCTGGATGTCCGTTCCTCATCGCCAAAGTGGCTGCAGCTTCAGTGATGGTTCCATCGGCAACGACTCAGTTGGTTTCAGCCCGTTCTTCCTGGTGGGGGGTGTCAGCTAATGTTTCACTGTCAATGGATCTGGCCTGTTCCTCCTGGTGGGGGGTGTCAGTTACTGTTTCACTGCCAGTGGGTCTGATCCATTCCTCCTGGTGGGGGTTTCAGTTACTGCTGTACTTTGTTTTATTTAATGTTAAAAACAAACCTTTGCTGCTAAATCATTCAAGGGCAGTAGCTATTAAAACTATTTTCAATTCAGGAAGTCACTTTCAGTGGAATTCTAACCTGCTTAGAAAGTTATTTGGTTTTAAACTGATAGGGTGTCATTCATGTTGCTTGTTGCTCTGGGGAAGGAGGGACTAATGAACCCAAATGCTTCTCTCATAAAAGACAACTGACAGCTCAAGCCTTTCTTCATGTGCACATCAGGACAACTGCAAGAATGCCACATTTCAAACAATCACAACAATTCATGCTACAGGAGAAAGGATGATGATTGGTCAGGCATTGCCATAGTGAAAGCAGCAGAGAACTAAAAGCTCCTCAAGCTCTGAGTAATTCATAAAAGGCGGCTGCAGAGGAGGCTACACATTGATTCCAGTTCATTCCTCGTGGCTATGGCAGTGAAGCAGTGGCTTCAGCAGCAACTACCGTAGGAAGAGATTGTGCGACGGCTTCAGCGTTGGCGTTTGGTGGGTCTGGTCTGTCTCTCCTGGTTATAGCCAGGATGAGGGAGGGAGCAATGCAGCAATTTCAGTGGAGACAGTGTGGTGGGTCCCATTCAGTAATCCTTGCTTCAGTGCTGTCAGGAGCAGCTTCGGTAGCAGCGTCCCATAGCCACTCCCTAAATCCAGGAACCATGGAACGACCAAGAGATGAACTTTGTCTTCACTTGGGCTCAATTATTTCTTTTTATAATTTCTGTAACTAAAATGGTGCTGGATTATGGCCACTTATACACTTTTCACTATGTTTTCATAAATGCAAGTGACTATGAATTCTATCGGGGTAACAGTTTCATTTCACTGATGCAGAACTGTAACAGTTGCCTTTGGTTTAGTATAAACTCACTGTCAGCACCATCTGGATTTTCTCACCCCTTCTTCCTTACTCAGCTAAAAGGTCAGTGGAAGCCCATTCAGAGGGAGAATGGCCAATTGACCATATGGCTCACAGAACTTCCCCTCGCCGCCCAACCCCACATATGCTCAGGTCAGCAGGCTCTGTCCATCAGCTTGCTGAGGCAATCAAATGGGCAGCAGAGCAATGCTATCAGCTATATCAGTGACCATTGTTCAGACAACAGCTACTCCCCAAGGCCAAGGGTAAGTAGGTCCACCACTTACCAACTTCATTTTATGTCCAAGTTATGAGGCATGAGGCAACAAATCGGAGCAGCGAGAGCCAGGAGGAGGTGGCGTTGGTGCGAGGTGATTGTCAGGAAGGCCGGTAAGTATATTTAGACTTCTTACCTTCAGGCTAGCAAGGGAGGAGTGAGCAAAGGACTTCTGGGAAGGATAAGTAGAACAGGTTATATTTGCGTGGTTGCGTTACCCAAGACACTACTTGGGTAGTGTCTATCATCCATCCTCCTCCTCTAACCTAAAAAAAAAGGTTGTGGGAGCCAGATTGACAAGGCAAGGTAAATAGTTTATTTCCTAATCCTTTTTTTTAATAGTCACTTCGGCAGTTAGAACAGTGGGAATGGAGTATAGGGCAGTGGAATGTTCCTCCTGCAGAATGTGGGAAGTAAGGGTCACCACTAGCGTCCCTGCTGACTACATCTGTGGGAAGTGCACCCAACTCCAGCTCCTCGAAAACCGCGTTAGGGAACTGGAGCTGGATTTGGATGAACTTCGGATCATTCGGGAGGCAGAGGGGGTTATTGACAGGACTTACAGAGAGGCAACCACTCCCCAGATAAAAGAAAAAGACAGATGGGTGACAGTTAGGGGACAGAAAGGGAACCGGCAGGCAGTGCAGGGATCCCCTGTGGCCATTCCCCTCAACAACAAGTATCCCGTTTTGGATACTGTTGGGGGGGATGACTTACCAGGGGAAAGCAGTGGGGTACATGCTGCTCAGAAGGGAAGGGGGAAGAGGAGCAGAGCAGTAGTCACTGGGGACTTGATAGTTCGGGGGACAGATAGGAGGTTCTGTGGGGACGAGAGAGACTCACAGTTGGTGTGTTGCCTCCCGGGTTCCAGTGTCCGTGATGCCTCTGATCGTGTTTTTGGGATCCTTCGGGGGGAGGGAGAGCAGTCCCAAGACCTGGTCCACATTGACACCAACGACATAGGTTGGAAGAGAGATGGGGACCTGAGGCAGAAATTCAGGGAGCTAGGATGGAAGCTTAGAGCTACGACAAACAGAGTTATTTTCTCTGGTTTGCTGCCCGTGCCACATGCTAGTGAGGTGAGGAATAGGGAGAGAAAGGAGTTGAACACGTGGCTACAGGGAGGGTGCAGGAGGGAGGGTTTCAGGTTTTTGGATAATTGGAGCTCTTTCTGGGGTAGGTGGGACCTCTACAAGCAGGATGGTCTTCATCTAAACCAGAGGGGTACCAATATCCTGGGGGGGAAATTCGCTAAAGCTATTAAGGTGGATTTAAACTAGAACAGCAGGGAGATGGGAACCAAAATTGTAGGGCAGATACAGAAGAGGATGAGAGTAGGGAGTTCCAAAATCAAGTATCTGACACTGGCAAGCGAGAACCTGGATTGAGGTGTGTGTACTTCAACGCAAGGAGCATCCGAAATAAAGTGGGTGAACTGGAAGCATGGGTTGGTACCTGGGACTTCGATATTGTGGCCATTACGGAGACATGGATAGAGCAGGGTCAGGAATGGCTGTTGCAGGTTCCGGGATTCAGATGTTTCAGTAAGAACAGAGAAGATGGTAAAAGAGGGGGAGGTGTGGCATTGTTGATCAGGTACAATATTACAGTTGTAGAAAGGATGTTTGGGGACTCGTTAACTGAGGTAGTATGGACTGAGGTTAGAAACAGGAAAGGAGAAGTCACCCTGTTGGGAGTTTTCTATAAGCCTCCGAATAGTCCCAGAGATGTTGAGGAAAGGATATCAAAGATATCAAAGGAGTGAGAGAGGCAGGGTAGTTGTCATGGGGGACTTCAACTATCCAAATACTGACTGGGATCACTGCAGTACGAGTACTATAGATGGGTCAGTTTTTGTCCAGTGTGTGCAGGAGGGCTTCCTGACACAGTATGTAGACAGGCAAACAAGGGGCGAAGCCACTTTAGATTTAGTACTGGGTAACAAGCCTGGCCAGGTGTTAGATTTGGAAGTATGTGAGCACTTTGGAGACAGCGATCACAATTCTGTCAGGTTTACTTTAGTGATGGAAAGGGATAGGTGTACTCCACCGAGCAAGAGTTAAAGCTGAGGGAAAGGAAATTACGATGCAATTAGGAAAGATTTAGGAAGTGTAGAATGGGGAAGGAAACTGCAGGGGATGAGCACATTAGAAATGTGGAGCTTATTCAAGGAAAAGCTCCTGTGTGTCCTAGATAAGTATGTACCTGTCAGGCAGGGAGGAAGATATAGAACGCGTGAGCCGTGGTTTACGAAGGAAGTGGAATCCCTGGTCAAGAAGAAGAAGGCTGATGTTAGGACAAAATGTGAAAAATGTGGGACTGGAAAAACACAGCAGGCCAGGCAGCATCCGAGGAGCAGGAGAATCGACGTTTCGGGCATAAGCCCTTCTTCAGGAATGAGGTGGCGGACATGACAGAGGATGGTACGATGTATTCGGAGGTTGGTGGAGTGGAAGGTGAGGACCAGTAGGGTTCTGTCCTGGTGGCAATTGGAGGGGCGGGGTTCAAGGGCGGAGGTGCGGGAAGTGGAGGAGATGTGGTGGAGAGCGTTGTCGATCACTTCGGAGGGGAAATTGTGGTCTTTGAAGAAGGAGGCCATTTGAGTTGTTCAGTAGTGTTTGTAGTTTTACTACAAACTGACCCACTCCCACAGCTACCTAGATTACACCTCCTCCCACCCTGCCCCCTGTAAAAACGCCATCCCATATTCCCAATTCCTCTGCCTCCGCCGCATCTGCTCCCAGGAGGCCCAATTCCACTACCGAACAACTCAAATGGCCTCCTTCTTCAAAGGCTGCTATTTCCCCTCCGACGTGGTCGACGACGCTCTCCACTGCATCTCCTCCACTTCCCGCACCTCCGCCCTTGAACTCCGCCCCTCCAATCATCACCAGGACAGAACCCCACTGGTCCTCACCTTCCACCCCACTAACCTCCGGTACATCGTAACATCCTCCGTTCTTTCTCTAAATCAATGTAACAAACTGGAAAAGGATCAGGGCAGGATGAATAGATGAGAGGTGTCAGGTACTTTGAAAATAGCGATCCTATAATAAAAGTTCACAGGGTGAGAGGGAACTAATGAAACAAAAACTGAACTCTGGAGAGTTTTTAATAATTCGTATTTCCAAAATAGATTTTAATTGCACTCAATAATCTTAACTGCACAAGTTTGTGTTTCATAATTGGATTCTTTTTTTGGAGATTGTGGAAGGGAAGTGTATCTGGTAGAATTACATGTTTTAATGAAAGTAATTAACACTTGTACAGTGTGACAAAGCTACTAAGAAGTTTCACATTCCAAGTGCAGGCAACCAGAAAGGGACTTCACCTTTTAAGATTGCTTAGCAGAACATTGGCAGACATGCCTGTTCTGCAGGCAAAATTCATGACAACATTTCCAGAATGAAATGAAGGATGATAATTAGAGTGGAACAGTGTTTGTGTTTTTTGTGTTTTGGAAATTTAATGTAGGACTGAAGTGTCTTTAATTACTTTAAATCTTGATGGAAATTAGAAAATCTGTATTAAAAGGACTCATGATTGCAGAAAACCTCTATATCACCTCAGTGGCTGATATGTTAAAAAAAAAAGCAGAAATTGCTCGATAAACTCAGCAGATGTGGCAGCATTCGAGCTGAGAAAGCAGATTCAATGTTTTGCCTCCAGTGAAAAGTCATCGAACACGAAAGATTAGCTCCACTTTCTCCCCACCCTTTGTAGCCAGATTTCTGGAATTTCTGTTTTTGTTTTAGATCTCCAGCATCACTGTACTGAATTGAATTGAATTGAATTTATTGTCATGTGTACCGAGGCACAGTGAAAAGCTTTGCATTGCGAGCAATGCATGCAGACCACAGAGTTAAGTAGGATAGACAGTAAATAATAGGTAAACAGCAGCAAAAATACAGCTACAGGTGAACGTTAAGTGTCTGTCAGTCCATTCAGTATTCTAACAATAGTAGGGTAGAAACTGTTTCGCAACTGGCTGGCGCGTGTGTTCAGCTTCTGTACCTTCTCCCTGATGGTTGAGGTACCATTGCCAGAGTGGGATGGATCTTTGAGAATGCTGGCGGCTTTTCCTTGACAGTGGGCCTGGTAGATGGATTCTATAGATGGGAGGTTGGCCTTTGTGATTGTCCGGGCCGAGTTCACTACTCTCTGTAACCGTCTCTGATCTTGAATGTTGCCATAACAGGTCGTGATACATCCAGACAGAATGCTGCCAATGGTGCACCTATAGAAGTTGGCAAGGGTATTTGCCATCATGCCAAATTTCCTCAGCTGCCTGAGCTTGAAGAGACGTTGTTGGGCCTTTGTAACCAGTGCGTCCAAATGAAGAGTCCAAGAAAGCTTGTTGTGGATGACCACTTCCAGGAGCTTGACATTCTCCACTCATTCCACCTCTGTGCTGTTAAGTGTGTTTGTTGGGGGGGGGCATGAGTAACATCCCGCCAAAAGTCAATAATGAGGTCTTCCATCTCCTGGCTGCAGCCTGTTTCATCACCATCTGAGATTCGACCCATTGTGGTGGCGTCATCAGTGAACTTGCAAGTGGCATTGGTCTGGTATTTGTGATGCAGTCATGAGTATACAGTGAGTACAGTAGGGGGCTGAGTAGGCACCCCGGGGGGGTCCAGTGTTGAGTGTTAGTCAGGATGAAATATTGTTCCCAATCTTCACTGATTGTGGCCTGTGGGTCAGGAAACTGAGAATCCAGTTGCAGAAAGTGGGGCTTAGTCCGAGATCACTAAGTTTAGTATTCAGAACTTTGTTTTATTTAATGCTAAAAACAATCCTTTGCTGCTAAATCATTCAAGAGCAGTAACCATTAAAAGGCCATCTGATTTCAGTTCAATAAGTCACTTTCAATGGAATTCGAATCTGCTGAGAAAGTTATTTGGTTTTAAACTGATAGGGTGTCATTCATGTTGCTTGTTGCTCTGGGAAGGAGGGACTAAAGAATCCAAATGCTTCTCTCATAAAAGACAACTGACAGTTCAAACCTTTCCTTATGCGCATATCAGGACAACTGCAAGCATACCACATTTCAAACAATCACAACAATTCATGCTACAGGAGAGAACTTAAAGCTCCCCAAGCTTTGAGTAATTCATAAAAGGTGCAAACCTTGATCATATTCCTTCATTTTGCACAGAATGGCTCCTTGTGAATGCCTGTCAGTTCCAACAAGAGTAAGTGAGACGTGGTGCAATCTTAGCTGATTATCAGTACATAAGCCGGTGATTATGTTGCAAATTAGTGGAAGGTTCCATGGTGATGTTCTTCACTTTACAATAACAAAAACAGGAATGACAAAATTTGGGGAAGATATTGGTGTCTTTCAGGCTCAATAGTAAAGATTACCTTTGCCACAGAAGCATTATATATTACAGATAGACTGTAAAACAATTACATGCATGTGAAAAGAAAACAAAATTATTTCAAAGTAACTGAATGAGTTAAAGTATCATGACAATATTCATCACCTACGGTGTTCACTGAGGTTCCAGTGGATGTCTAGGTGACTGCTCTGGCTGATCCAAACCCAGGAGTTCTACAGCAACTAGAACATGACACCACACATGACCTGAGCTTTGGATGAGTGTCATTCTGGCCACTTAACTAGTCCAACTCAGTTGTGATTCTCTCAATATGATATCATTGCTTGGTATATTAGCAAGAGTGAGCATCTCCGTGTGTATTAATTCATCCTGCTAACTGATTATCAGAAGCTCCCAAAGGCAGCTAAAGTGAAAGAGGTTAAATATCTTGGCTTGACACTGGTACACAGCCCAGACCTTAAATACATAAAGCAGAGTGGGTGGGTCCATCGGTCTTGGACTTTCGGTTTGGTAGGTAGACTTGCTCCTTTTCATTGCCAGACTGAGGTTCCAAGTCTACCCAAGGCTATGCTTACTTTAGTAATTCTTTCATGTTTCGGGCATGAGCCCTTCTTCAGGAATGAGGAAAGTGTGCCAAGCAGGTTTATCTTAGCCTGCTTGGCACACTTTCCTCATTCCTGAAGAAGGGCTCCTGCCCGAAACTTTGATTCTCCTGCTCCTTGGATGCTGCCTGACCTGCTGCGCTTTTCCAGCAACACATTTTCAGCTCTGATCTCCAGCATCTGCAATCCTCACTTTCTCCTAATTCTTTCATGTGTCCAGTTGTCAATATAGACTGAATGTGCCGAAATAAGTGAATTTACTATAGTTGACAGGTTCTGGCCATGGAATAAACCTTGGGCTAAAAATAGGGCTTTCATGGAGAAGACTGACACATGACATCAGTTTTCCTTGAATTGATTGTAGGTTGGCACTGTTGCTTGCATTGGACGAGGAGTCTGTGATACATTGCTTTGAAATAAAAGCTAGGGCATAGTCATCAGCAAACAGGAAATGGCAAGGTATATCCTATGGCCGGAGTCGACTCAGATTGAGCAACTTCTCAACCAATGTGATATTTGATTTTGCTGACACAACCACCATCATGGAGGGCATCAGAGCCTATGATAGAGAAAAAAAAAACACACACCAAAGAGGTTTGGTGCTAGCATGCACCAAACTCCATTAGTAGCTGGGAAAGTATTCAAAAATTCACCCATCACGAACACACACAGTCAAAGCATCCTGGAATTGTTGAACCAGTTGCGTGTCAGAGTGCAAGTTAGCTGACATTTGTTTAGCTATAGTTGAAAGAGCAGGATGTGTGATTGCTACCTGGTGACTTCTTTATGTCATCACAATGGGGTGGCACGGTAGCTCGGTGGTTAGCACTGCTGCCTCACAGCACCAGGGCCCAGGTTTGATTCCAGCCTCAGGTGACTGTTTGTGTGGAGTTTGCACATTCTCCCTATGTCTGTGTGTGTTTCCTCCAGGTGCTCCAGTTTCCTCCCACATTCCAAAAAAATGTGCAGGTTAGGTGAATTGGTCATACTAAATTGCCCACAGTATTAGGTGCATTAGTCAGAGGGAAATGGGTCTGGGTGGGTGGCTCTTCAGAGCGTCGGTGTGGACTGGTTGTGCAGAAAGGCCTGTTTCCACACTGCAGGGAGTCTAATCTAATGGACTCCAAGATAGCAACAGGAAATCAGACAACAGGACCAAGATGATTATTTATGTATCTGGATGTTAAACAAGTCAATATCTGAATGTTTTATTATTTTTACCTGATTTCTGGTGCTCTTTTTTCACAATAATCAGAACAAAATGAATCACCAAATGGTATGGAAGACTAAAGGTAAAAACAATGACTGCAGATGCTGGAAACCAGATTCTGGATTAGTGGTGCTGGAAAAGCACAGCAGTTCAGGCAGCATCCGAGGAGCAGTTTCGGGCAAAAGCCCTTCATCAGGAATAAAGGCAGAGAGCCTGAAGGGTGGAGAGATAAGTGAGAGGAGGGTGGAGTGGGGAGAAAGTAGCATAGAGTACAATAGGTGAGTGGGGGAGGGGATGAAGGTGATATGTCAGGAAGGAGGGTGGAGTGGACAGGTGGAAAAGAAGATAGGCAGATAGGACAAGTCATGGGGACAGTGCTGAGCTGGAAGTTTGTAACTAGGGTGAGGTGGGAGAAGGGGAAATGAGGAAATTGTTGAAGTCCACATTGATGCCCTGGGGTTGAAGTGTTCTGAGGCGGAAGATAAGGCATTCTTCCTCCAGGCATCTGGTGGTGAGGGAGTGGCAGTGAAGGAAGCCCAGGACCTCCATGTCCTCGGCAGAGTGGGAGGGGGAGTTGAAATGTTGGGTCACAGGGCTGTGTGGTTGATTGGTGAGGGTGTCCCGGAGATGTTCTCTAAAGCGCTCTGCTAGGAGGCACCCAGTCTCCCCAATGTAGAGGAGACCGCATCGGGAGCAACGAATACAATAAATGATATTGATGGATGTGCAGGTAAAACTTTGATGGATGTGGAAGGCTCCTTTAGGGCCTTGGATGGAGGTGAGGGAGGAGGTGTGGGCGCAGGTTTTGCAATTCCTGCGGTGGCAGGCGAAGGTGCCAGGATGGGAGGGTGGGTTGTAGGGGGACCTGACCAAGTAGTCACGGAGGGAACGGTCTTTGCGGAAGGCGGAAAGGGGTGGGGAGGGAAATATATCCCTGGTGGTGGGGTCTTTTTGGAGGTGACAGAAATGTCGGCAGATGATTTGGTTTATGCGAAGGCTGGTAGGGTGGAAGGTGAGCACCAGGGGCGTTCTGTCCTTGTTACGGTTGGAGGGGTGGGGTCTGAGGGCAGATGTGCGGGATGTGGACGAGATGCGTTGAAGGGCATCTTTAAGCACGTGGGAAAGGAAATTGTAGTCTCTAAAGAAGGAGGCCATCTGGTGTGTTCTGTGGTGGAACTGGTCCTCCTGGGAGCAGATATGGCGGAGGCAGAGGAATTGGGAATACGGGATGGCATTTTTGCAAGAGGTAGGGTGGGAAGAGGTGTAATCCGGGTAGCTGTGGGAGTCGGTGGGTTTGTAAAAAATGTCAGTGTCAAGTCAGTCGTCATTAATGGAGATGGAGAAGTCCAGAAAGGGGAGGGAGGTGTCAGAGATGGTCCAGGTAAATTTAAGGTCAGATTGGAATGTGTTGGTGAAGTTGATGAATTGCTCAACCTCCTCGCAGGAGCACGAGGTGGCACCAATGCAGTCATCAATGTTGCGGAGGAAGAGGTGGGGAGTTGTGCCGGTGTAATTACGGAACATCAACTGTTCTACATAGCCAACAAAGAGACAGGCATAGCTGGGGCCCATACGTGTGCCCATGGCTACCCCTTTGATTTGGAGGAAGTAGGAGGATTCGAAGGAGAAATTGTTAAGGGTGAGGACCAGTTCGGCCAAACGAATGAGAGTGTCAGTGGAAGGGTACTGTTGGGGACGTCGGGAGAGGAAAAAATGGAGGGCTTGGAGGCTCTGGTCATGGCGGATGGAGGTGTAGAGGGATTGGATATCCATGGTGAAGATGAGGCATTGGGGGCCGGGGAGACCGAAGTCTTGGAGGAGGTGGAAGGCGTGGGTGGTGTCTCGAACATATGTGGGGAGCTCCTGGACTAGGGGGGATAGGACAGTGTTGAGGTAGGTAGAAATGAATTCAGTGGGGCAGCAGCATGCTGAGACAATGGGTCGGCCAGGGTAGTCAGGCTTGTGGATCTTGGGAAGGAGGTAGAACGGAGCAGTACGGGGTTCCCAGACTATGAGGTTGGAAGGTGTTGGTGGGAGATCTCCTGAGGTGATGAGGTTCTGTATGGTCTTGGAGATGATGGTTTGGTGATGGGGGTGGGGTCATGGTTGAGGGGGCGGTAGGAAGAGGTGGCCTCGAGTTGGCATTTGGCTTCAGCAGTGTAGAGGTCAGACTAAAGGTCAATAAAGACCATTTGGAGCAACATGCCTGTGTTGGTTCCTTGAAACAGCAGCCATGCTTAGTCCCTCTATTTATAAATCCAAGTAAACCATATGTGTTATTTTAGTAACCTTAGCAACTTGCCTTGCTGTCTTTCAGCCATGCAGTTAACTGGAAACAACAGACTTAATGTAGCCTCTAGAAGGACATTAGGTCAGTTTGTAAGGACATTGGAAGAGGTGAGCAGAAATGAAAACTTCAGCTGGCAGAGATAAGGGTTCATCCATCCATGCATATTGGAATCTACTGTCTTCTACAGAAGCAGAGGTGGCTGAGACAGCAGCGGCTCCTGAGGTGACGCACCAGGCAACACTTAACACAGCGGTACCAGCCACAGTGCATGAGAATGTCTGCCTACATATATCGATACATTAAGGCCAAAGCTATAAAGGGTCCTGAAATCCATCAGTCCTGACAGCACCAAAACTAAGCATGAGTGAGCAAGTCATTGCTAAATAAGGGCTGTATGAACACTCAGCTTGTGACAGTGTTTAGCTGATGGTTGGGACAAAGGTCGAGAGCATAGTCAACAATGACAAGGCCAGCATTTATTAACCATTTCTTGAGAAGGTGTTAATGAGCTGCCTTCTTGAAACTCAGTGGTGTAGATAACACACAGCGTTGTTCTTGAGGGAGTCCCAGCATTTTGACCCAACAACATTGAAGGAATAGCAAAGTACAGTAATTCCAAGTCAGGCCAGTTTGTGGCTGGGAGGGGAACTTGGAGATACTGGTATCTCCAGGCATCTGCTGCCCTTGCCCTTCAAGGTGCTGGGGTGGATCAGTTCTACTGTATCCTGTGAGAAAGACTCCTGGACAAAAACAAATTGACTCTTCTTTTGAATTGTGCAAAAGTTCCATTATTTTCAGCATCAAATATTTCAGCTGAGAGCATTGCAGAAATGAGGTGGCAACAAAGTGACATGAACAGAGTAAACATAGAATACCTAAATAAGAAGCAAATTACTGAGAAAATGAAAAGAAGGAAAGGAACTGTTGGAAACACTCAGCAGGTTATTCATCACCCCTTTGGAAAGACAGCACTGCTCTCCAGAACTGGTGGATATGACATCCCACAGTGACAATAGTAGTAAGATTAACGTTTATAATTTACTTTGGATATGTACTTAGTTCCTGGGGTCCTGTCTGCTCTCAAAGGTGGGCCTAAAACCTCCTGTGGCACTACCTTGATAAAGAGGTGAGTATTTATTGATATGCTGGTAAATATTTATCCCTTAATTAACAGCACAAACACAGACTGGTCGCATCCACATTACAGTTTGTGAGAGCTTACCATGCAAACATTTGTTGTCACATTTCCTACATTGCAACGGTAACTTTGCTGGCTGTCAAACACTTTGGGACATCCTATGGTTGTGAACGGTGCTATGCAAATGTAAGTCTTGTTTTAGAAGTTAATTAGTCAATTGTGTGACTGTGTTAATAGGACAATTGACGAGGTTGGAGTGAAGTAGGTGTAAAAATCAAACCAGTTTGAAAAAACAGCAAATGACTGGCAAAGACGTGAGGTGGGAAGGTGGTAATAGCAGCACGATTGGAACAGAAGTTCAGTTATTATAGAAACCAGAAGCAAAGGCAGAGCAGAGAAGTGCAATTGAAATTGAAGTGGATAATGAATATGAATGCAACTATAAAGTTCTAAGCTACAGCTACAATGTCAAAACAGGAAAGGACAGTAATGCCTGGTTCCTATAGCATCAATGGGTTTTCAACGGCAGATGTTCACATGGGCAAACACCTGCAGGAAATTGTTTGCGAAAAGGACAAGACCTGAATTGGGATTCCAAGGAAACCAACATGTCTGGGAGGAAGCTAGGTTCCAGGAGCAACAGCTGTAAAGGGTGGATCTCCTGTTGAGAGATCAGATTCTAATAGTAATAGAGCAAGGGGTTCTGACCATCCAGAATAGGAAAGAAAGACAAGCCCGGAGTAATTTACCTTTTCCAGTTTGTGTGGCTGGCTTCCCGTGAGGAGAATATAAATTATCGTTAAATGATTAGAGTAGACCCAAAAACCTTGAAGTGCTTCTCAACAGATTATTGTAATTGACAGTAACTGCCAACACCCATCAGTGTAATATTGCCAAACCTCTCCCCTGCCTCAGAATATGTGGCGTTGAAAACCTCACTCATGTCTCTGTTATTTCCTGTAAAATGAACTGTTCCAATGTGCTCCTTGCCTTGCTCCAACCTTCTATTGTCCATAAACCTGGGATCCTTCCAAATTCATCTTATATCACTCAATGCCTAATTTTGCCTCATGCAAGACACCATGACGTATTTTATTACTTTAAAACTGCTACATAAATATAAGTTCTTATTGAGTAACGATAATTAAAGTAAGTTAAATTTACACTACATGTTGCAGCTCAGACTGAAATTCACAGATGTTTTGATAACTGCCAAGTGGAAGTTCTGAGAATCTTCATTTCAATTGAGGGGTCTAAACAAAAAACGGAAAAATTTGAAAATAAGCCAACACATAAGTGTCTTCAAGATTAACTGTTGCCGGATTTTACCCTACACCCTTTCACCCACAACTGAGTGCTGGAATAGGAAGAGTACAAAAATAAGAGAGATTAATAAATGACAGGTGCAGCGTCAGAAAGAGGATTCAACAAAGAATTAAAGTGGCAGCTGCCCTCCAACGCCTGGGTGCAGCTGAACAGGAAGAAAGCTACTAAATTGCCAACACTGACAAACAGCAAAGTTCTTTAAATGAGAAAGGAAGCTGAAGGAGTGAAAATCAAAATAATCAATAGAAAGAAGTGGAGAAATCAAATGATACAAAGTAAACACAATGTGTTTTTTTCTAAAAAAAAGCAACTAGAAGACAGAAAATGGAATCTATCAGCTATACTCAAAGACTAAGATAAATAAACTCACGATGTTTTCTTCATTTGCGTTTCATTACTAAACTTTCTTTCATTCTTTTGTCCACTTGAGGTGTTACTTAGACAGAAGATTAAAAGGTGCCATATTGAAATGCAAATAAAAAATAGTCAAGTGCATTTATTGAAAAGCTAGAGTTTGCAATTATGTAACAGCAAGGCATTGTTTTAATAGCAAAAGAAACTTGGTTGCCAACAGAAATGGAAAGTAAAATCTATCAGATCAAAGGAATTTCATAACATCCTCATAAATGGTAACTTACAAGATAGGAGTTTCTGAATGGTGGCGGGGGAGGGGATGGGGTGATGTGTAATGTATTACCTTGGAAGAACACTACCTAACTAACAAAAACAAAGAGCAATTTCAGATAAATGGCTCAATTTCAGGATGGCAAACTGGAATGCCAAAGTGTTCTGTACTGGGTCTCAACTGTTGACAATCTATATTACTGACTTAGTAGAATGAACCAACTGTATTGGAGGCAAACTTTGTGTTGATACAAAAGGTATGTGAGAAAGTAAGCTGTGAGGAGGATACAAAGAGTTTGCAAAGATATCAATAGATTAAATGAGTGGTAAAACATTGGCAGGTGGAATGTAAAGTAGGGAAAAAGTGAGGTTCTCTATTTTGGTAGGAAGATTGGAAGGTACAATATTACTCAAATAGAGACAAACTATAGAATGCTGAAGTATAGGGGATCAGGATGTTGTACATGAATCACAAAATATCATGGTGCAGGTACCTCATCAATTAGGAAAGCAAACAGAATAGGTGAAGTCACACCTATAGTACTATGTACAGTTTTGGTCTCCTTACTTAAAGAGGAACTATCTTGCATTGGACATAGTTGACAGAAGGTTCACTACACTTTTTCCCTACGAAAAAAAGATTTCCCTATGAGGAAAGCTTGAATAGGTTATGCTAAACTCAGTATGGTTTCAAAGAATGAGAGGTGATCATATTGAAACAAATAACATATTGAAACAAAAGAAGACTTCATAGGCTAGATAAATGAGAGAATGTTTCCTTTCATGGTGAAGTCTACAATTAAGTGGCAGAATATTAAAATAAAAGATTTTATTTAAGATGGATATGAGCAGAAATGTTTTGCCTCAGAAGGTTGTTACTATTTGGAATTCTCTTCATCACTGGACATTGAAGGCTAGTTTATTAAATATATTCAAGGTTGAGTTAGACAGGTTTTTAATAGAAAATGGAGTCTAGAGTTATAGGGGCAGAAAGGGAATGGATGTTGAGGCCAACATAAGCTCAGCCATAATGTTACAGAGTGGCAGAGTAATCTAGTGGGGCTAAATGGTTTGCTCACATTCTATTGTTTCTGTGCCTTGACAAAGGCCAAAAGGGCTAAGAATGGAGACAACGCCAATTGTAGACATGAATCTTTCTCAGGCAATAGTAGTTTGTTAGTTAGAAGAAAGAAAATTGGAACCATTATTTTGTATGAACCTTCAAGCTTACTTTGCTGTTCAATGAGACCATGGCTGAACTTGCCTTGATCAAAGGCAACATGATTACCGCAAAGTGGAATTTTAGTGAGAGAACAGTCTGAGATTAAATCTATCAACGGATCGGGAAGATGTACCGAAGTAACAAATTTCATAAAATATACAGCGTAGAATTAAGCTATTTGCCGCAACTTGCTTGTTCTCCATAGGAGTCTCCTCTCATTTGATCTGCACCATTTGGCTTTATTTTGAAAGCAGCAGTAGTGATTGTAACAAGAATCAGATGATCTAATTGAATATGAGCTCCCTGATTGGGGCTGTTAACCTGTGTCAATCAAGGAGTCTGGCTAACAGTTATAAGCAGGAATCTTGGAGATTCCACACACTCCAGGCTCAAGCTCTGAGCTGGCTGCACAGAGTCCATAAGGTAAAACAATGACTGCAGATGCTGGAAACCAGATTCTGGATTAGTGGTGCTGGAAGAGCACAGCAGTTCAGGCAGCATCCAAGTAGCTTCGAAACTACTTGGATGCTGCCTGAACTGCTGTGCTCTTCCAGCACCACTAATCCAGAAAGATGCACAGAGTCCATGTACAGTGCATGTGTAAAAAGCGTATCTTGGTGACAGGATACCAGCCTCCGTGAAGTTATTTCAGCATTTAAGCTATTTACCTCAAGCATGTTGTGTGGTTTGTAATCTCATACTCTAATCATACTCACATTTCCTGAATAAACGTATTTTGCCCTCACTTTCATATTGGATTGAGTAATTACTATTTTGATTTGGATGCTCCTTGGTTTGGATTCTTCAAGAATGAAATCATTCCCTCCACCCCCACCCGTCCCGTCCTTTCAGGATTTTAAAAACCTGTATCCTTTGATCCTCTCATTAAAAGAAAGTTATAATCCATTCAAGCATTTTTTTTCCAAAAGCTTTAATCTCTTAATTCTGGTCACATACTTGTTATAACTTTTGTGCTTTCTCCAGGGTGTTTCTGCTTACTTTCATGGTATAGAAATCAGATCCATTAGCACTTGAAATGCAGCCTGACCAGGTCTTACACAAATTTAACTTAACTTCACGAGTTGAAATTCTTTGCCTCCAGAAATAAATATACAAGTACACTGCTAGCATTTTTTTTATTACATTGCTCACCTATCATTGCTCCCTTTAATAATTTCATTTCAGCCTTTAGAACCCCTTGCCCCAAATCACCATTCAGCTTATTTTTCTGCAAGTGGAGGTGATGTGCCTATTTTTGCTAACTCACGTCCCTCACATTTGTCTAGTTAAAATGCACTTCCTACTTAACTGAACGGTCTACAAGTTTCGATTGTCATCCGGTATAACGTATCATTCTAGCTCAAAGATGCCTGCACTCTGTCTTCAAGTTTTGATATCGAGCCACTTGTTGCTGAGTTCCAAACTGTGACAGCAAATTCGAGAGTTTCCCAGTGTCCCCATGGGAGATAATCAGAAACTTAGCAGGCTGAGCAGCATCAGCAGAGAGAGGAAAACAAAGTCAATACTTCAAATCTAACGGCTCTTCTTCAGAACTGGAGAGTTCCAGAACCAGTGTTCTGAACATGAGTCATTTGACTTTAAATAATACATCTGTTTCCCTTCCACAGATGCTGCCAGACCCGCTGCGTTTCACCATCATTCTCTGTATTTGTTTCAGATTTTTAGTACCCACAGTAGTTTATTTGATCTTGAGAAATATTGATTGTAAACTTCATCTAATCTAAGCAAATAGTTGTTAACAGGGATTTTAAGTTATTAATTCATTAATTTCAACAAAATCAGAAACAGCAAAAAGGGGACAGAATTTTTTAAATCGCAGAGGACTTATGCCGTGTGCAATAAAAATTGCCAAGTTAAAAAATGCCAAGTTCTGGAATTCCTTCTACGAATATAGAAACTGGAAACAAATGTAATTTGAAGAGGTGACATGAAGTCACTAATTACAATAAAATATTGAGAGAATACAAGAACATTCAGAAAGAATCATCAGCAATTGTTCTGAAGTGGGGTCACGGGACCCAAAGCATTAATATTGATTTCTCTCCACAGATGCTGCCAGACCTGTTCCAGCAGTAGTTTCTAGTTTTTCCAACAATGGATTAGCAACAACACTGAGAAATAGCACAAACCGTAACTCACGCTTTTTCTTTCGAAGCTCCTGACAAAGTGATGGAAGGACATGAGGAGAATCCCACTGACATAATGCTCCTATATTTGAAATTTTGTTGAAAGGGAGGACTAGACAATGGCCATTGTGATGATCAAGGAGAAAACCAACTTTGGTTGGTGCAGATGAATAAGTTTAACATCTTCTGTCAGTAACATTGTGGAATTGTTAAAAGTGAATAGCTGAATATTGAGATGAAACAAATCGAATCAGAAACAATCAACAGGGTGGCATGGTGGCTCAGTGGTTAGCACCGCTACCTCACAGTGCCAGGGACCCGGCTTCGATTCCAGCCTCGGGTGACTGTCTGTGTGGAGTTTGCACGCTCTCCCCGTGTCTGTGTGGATTTCCTCCGGGTGCTCTGATTTCCTCCCACAATCCAAAGATGTGCAGGTCAGGTGAATTGGCCATGCTAAATTTCTCCCATAGAGTTAGGTGCATTAGCCAGGGGTAAATATAGGGTAGGGGAATGGGTCTGGGTGGGTTTCTCTTTGGAGGGTCAAAGGGCCTGTTTCCATTCTATAGGTAATCTAAAATTTCAGAATAGAAGATCACACTCAACAACTTTGCTGCAAGTTTTATGAGAATGTTCATAAAGCCATTGACAAAGTGTTTCATGACTAAGTGTTAGAGAAACCTGAGGAAATTGGGAAGAGGAAAAAGGGAAAATTGGATTAAGAACAAATTAAATGGTTTGAAGCAAAAGAGCAATCATCAGAATGGTACCTTGTTCACAGTGTACACTAATGATTTGTAGATAAAGTTAAAAATCACACAACACCAGGTTAAAGGCCAACAGGTTTAATTGGAAGCACACTAGCTTTCGAAGCATCGCTCCTTCATCAGGTGGTAGTGGAGGGCTCAATCCTAACACACAGAATTTATAGCAAAAATTTACAGTGTGATGTAACTGAAATTATACATTGAAAAATTGATTGTCTGTTAAGCCTTTCATCTGTTGAAAAGCAATGTAGTTAATTCTCCCTTGTTTAATTCAGGACAGATGACAAATAGTCTAATGAGTGAGATCCACACTCAAACCCACCCAT
Organism: Chiloscyllium punctatum; assembly: GCF_047496795.1. Taxonomy (NCBI): domain Eukaryota; kingdom Metazoa; phylum Chordata; class Chondrichthyes; order Orectolobiformes; family Hemiscylliidae; genus Chiloscyllium; species Chiloscyllium punctatum. Next base: position 21,301,905 of record NC_092764.1, read on the forward strand.
TGAGCTTACAAACAAAATGACATAAAATATAGGCAAAACAAAGAATTCCAGATTCCAGTGATCAGGAACGAAGACATATATTGCTGGGGAAGCTCATCAGGTCTGACAGCATCTGTGGGGGGATAAACAAAGTTAACATTCCCAGTCTCTTCATCAGAAGATTCTGAGTTCTGATAGAGAGTCACTGAACTCAAAATGTTAACTTTGCTTTCTCCCCACAGATACTGCCAGACCTGCTGTGTTTCTCCAGCAATTTCTGTTTTTGTTTCAGAGATTATAAACAATTCAACACTGATATCTAGAATACAAGTGCAGGATGTACTGCTAAGGCTGGTCGGACCACATATTGAATATTGTGAGCAAGTTGGGCCCCATACCCAAAAAAGATGTGCTGCCTTGGAACAGATCTAGACAAGCTTGAAAGGAAAGACCCCAGGAATGAAAGGCTTGTCATATCAGCAGTGGTTGAGGACTCTTGGACCATACATGAAATTCAGAAGGTTGGGAGTGGGGTTGGGAGTCTGATTAAAACTTACAGAATGTGTGGAGTTTGCACATTCTCCCCGTGGCTGCATGAGTTTCTTCCAGGTGCTCCAGTTTCCTCCCACAGTCCCAAGATGTGTAAGTTAGGTGGAATGGCCACGTTAAATTGCCCAGTGTGTTCAGGGGTGTATAGGTTAGTTGCATTAGTCAGGAGAGATCTGGAGTAATAGGGTTGGGGAATGGGTCTGGGTGGGTTACTCTTCGGAGGGTCGGTGTGGACTTGTTGGGGCAAAATGGCCCGTTTCCACACTATAGGGATTCTATCAATAATGAGAGGCTTGGATACAGTGGTTAGTAAAAGGATTCAGGATTAGTAAGAGGATGAATGGTTATGGGGAGAAGGTAGGGGAATATGATGGGAAACATATCAGCCATGATCAAATGGCAGAGCAGACTCGATGGCCTAATTTTGCTTCTGGACTTTGTAGCGCTATGGTCTAAAGATATAGCATTAAAAATGAAAAGAGCCAAGTCTCCAATTGTTGCCCAAGAAATAACCTATTTGGATATTAGCTTTTTAGACAATGATCATATAAAAATTAAGATCAAGTTGATTTGAACCAACCTCAAATCATAGTGAGAGCTAATGCAGAGTCGAATTCAGTCATTCATGCTCAGTCTTTTCATCTTTTAGAATGAGTTGCAGGTCAGCAGTCTAAGTTTGTTCAATATATTATTTTAATTGCATGACACAGTGATCTTTTGGTATAAATTCTGTGTCTTATGATCTTGCCCCACATTGACCTGATGAAGGAGCAAGCGCTTTGAAAGCTAGTGCTTGGTGTTGTTTAACTTTTGTCCACCCCAGTCCACATCATACAAGATTTAGGACAGAGAGCTGAAGATACTCTTCCTGAAGCATAGGGTTATGGAATGTATGTAGAGAGCTCATTGTTAAAAGTAAGACCATACCAACAGATTAGACATTGGAAGTTTCAGAAAGAAAATACACAGTAGCAGATTAGAAATATAGTATTACGATGAATGCTTATTTGTTGGATAAAAATCAATGTGAACTATTTGGATTTTGAGAAAAGAATGGCCCTTATTATAGTTTGTGACCACATCGCGGCATTTGGATCTGGTAGGAATTTACTCATTCTGTATCTATTAAACTAAGATCTTAATGAGATCTAATTCCACCTGGCACTTGTAATCCAGTAAGTCCACCAATAAAGTAAATGATTTCTGTTTATTATTGCAATGCTCCCTCACCCGTGTGCAATCTCCATTACCTCCAATTGATGTTTATACACACAAGTCTGTCAAGGTACTGCTACCCTGATCCTCTGTTATGGATTCAATGGGTCTACATTTCAGGTTGATTACTTTTAATCAGAGCTTCTGCATTGGGCTCTTTTCTTCTTATTATGATGTATCAAATACCTTTTGGAAACACTTTGGATGAAAGGTCACCTCGACCTGAAGTACTAGTTACATTTCTCTTCCAAAGTGCGACTTTATCTGTTGAGATTCCAGTACTTTGGTTCTTATTTTGTTTATTACTAAATACCTCTGGCACTTCTCTGAAATGTTGGGAGACTCAATGTTGAGTCACTACAGATTTAAAATCTAGTCATTGCTGACTAACCTGAACAACTCTGACAAGAAAACAACCTTAGTCTTCCTCTGATCTCTTTTTAATAACATATAATATCATTAAGCAGAGTCAGCATCGATTCATGAAGTGGATATCATGCCTGATAAATTTGTTAGAATTCTTTGAGAAAACAAGCAGGTTAAATAAAGGGGAACCAATAGATGTAACATATTTGAATTTTCAAAAGGCATTTTGAAAAGGTGCCAAACACTAGGCTACTTAATGAGAAAAGAGCCCATGGTGTTGGCGATTGTATACTAGCATAGGTAGAAGATTGGGAAACTAACAGCAAACAGACAGTTGAGGTAAAGGACTTATTTTCAAGATGACATCTTGGAACTAGCACAGTGCTATAGAGATTAGTGTTGAGGCCAGAATTATTTCTAATACATATTGATGACTTGGATGAGGGAAGTGAATGTACTATCACCAGGATGCAGATGACACAAAAATCGATGGGACAGCAAGTGGTGAAGATGACACAAAAAGTCTATCAAGGGTTGAGTGAGAGGATAAAAACCTGGCAGATGGAATGTAATGTGGGACATTTTGAGTTTATGCAGTCTGATAGGAATAATGGAAAATCAGAATATTATATAAATGGAGAGAGACCTCAGAGAACTGCAGTACCTTTAGTTTTAGAAGTCATGCAAAAAACTAGTATACAAATTCAGTGACTAAGAGGAAAGGGAAAGGATATCTAATATGAAAACAAAGAAGTCTTGTTCAAGAAGGGGAGTAGAGACAACCATGGTAATTATAGACCAGTGAACATTACGTCAGTTGTGGATAAAGTGTTGGCAAAGTTTATAATCATCTAGAAAGGAATAAGCTAATTAGAGCTAGTCAACATGATTTTGTGAAGGGTAGGTCGTGCCTCACAAATCTTATTGAGTTCTTTGAGAAGGTGACCAAACAGGTGGATGAGGGTAAAGTGATTGATGTGGTGTATATGGATTTCAATAAGGTGTTTGATAAGGTTCTCCACGGTAGGCTAGGCATTGAGATTGATTTAGCGGATTGGATCAGAAATTGGTTAGCTGAAAGAAGACAGACGGTGGTGGTTAATGGGAAATGTTCATCCTGATGTTCAGTTACTAGTGGTGTACCGCAAGGATCTGTTTTGGATTCACTGCTGTTTGTCATTTTTATAAATTACCTGGATGAGGGCGTAGAAGGATAGGTGAGTAATCTGCAGATGACACTAAGGTCAGTAGAGTTGTGAATAGTGCAGAAGGATGTTGTAGGTTAGAGAGGGACAGAGATAAGCTGCAGAGCTAGGCTAAGAGGTGCCAAATGGAGTTTAATACAGAAAACTTTGGAAGGAGCAACAGGAATGCAGAGTACTGGGCTAACGGTAAGATTCTTGGTAGTGTAGATGAGCAGAGGGATCTTGGTGTTAATGTACAGAGGAACCTCGATTATCCGAATACCAATTATCCGAAATGCGGATTATCCGATGGAGATCTCGAGGTCCCGACAGAAACATTACATCAACAGTCATCGTGTCTTTTGTTTCCAGTGATTAAACTGGCACAGTCTCCAAATGACTGACCTCCCGCCCTCTCTCTCTCCCCACACTTTCCCTGGAGTTCTACAGAGGGGTGTACCCTAAATACCCCCATCCCCAGATAATCTCTCCAACGTTGTCCTGTATAGGGCAAACATGGAACCTGTCAAAAGGTTGCAGTAAAAAGTTGTGTGTGTGGCTCTGTGTGTGTGCATGCATGTGCGTGCTATTTGGAAACTCACCCAAAAGGCAACAGCAGCAGTCTTATTGTTGGTGTACAGTCCGGCTGACCCGGAGAGGGGGAGGGAACAGACAACATTGGCGGGAGGGGAGGGGGGGACGTTAGACGAGGGTTGGGGGTGGGGTTGGATGAGGTTGGGGGACGGAGGCAGGCAGGGGCATTGTTTGATGGGGTTGGTGGCGGGGGCAGTGTTGGACAGGGTTGGGGGTGGAGGGCAGTGTTGGACGGGTTGGTGGGTGCAGGTAGGTGGGGGCGGTGTTGGATGGGTTTGGGGGGGCGGTGTGGGGCAGAGGGTGGCGTTGGATGAGGTTGGGGGTGTGAGGGGGGCGGTGTTATGCCGGGGGTGGTGTTGGATTAGGTTGGGGGCACGAGGGCGGTCTTGGATGAGGTTGGGGGTGGGGGCAGGCAGGGTCAGTGTTGGATGGGGTTGTGGGGGGGGGGCGGTGTTGGGTGGGATTGGGGGGGCGGTGCAGATACTGCTGGATGGATTTGGGAGCGGGGCAGGCAGTGTTGCATGGGAGAGGGAGGTGGGGCGGGCATGTTGGATGGGATTGAGGGCGGTGCAGGCAGTGTTGGATGGGATTGGGGGGGCAGGACGGACAGTGTTGGATGGGATTGGGGTGTGGGGTGGGCAGTGTTGGATGGGATTGAGGGCGGTGCAGGCAGTGTTGGATGGGATTGGGGGGGCAGGACGGACAGTGTTGGATGGGATTGGGGTGTGGGGTGGGCAGTGTTGGATGGGATTGAGGGCGGTGCAGGCAGTGTTGGATGTGATTGGGAGGGCAGGACGGACAGTGTTGGATAGGATTGGGGTGTGGGGTGGGCAGTGTTGGATGGGATTGCGGGGTGGGGGGCGGTGTTGGACGGGATTGGTGGTGGAGCGGGCAGTGTTCAATGGGATTGGGGGTGGGGCAGGCAGTGTTGGATGGGATGGGGTGCGGGGCGGGCAGTGTTGGATGGGATTGGGGGTGGGGCGGTCAGTGTTGGATGGGATTGGGGGTTGGGGTGGGCAGTGTTGAATGTGATTGGGGGCGGAATGGGCAGCGTTGGATGGGATGGGGGGTGGGGCGGGCAGAGCTGGATTGGTTTGGGGGCGGGGCAGGCAGTATTGGATGGGATTGGGGGCTGTGGCGGGCAGTGTTTGCATGGGATGGGGGGCGGGATGGACAGTGTTGGATGGGATTGGGGTGGGTGGCAGGCAGTGTTTGGATGGGATTGGGTGTGCGGGGCGGACTGTGTTGGATGGGTTTGGGGTGTGGGGTGGGCAGTGTTGGATGGGATTGGGGAGTCAGGCGGGCAGTGTTGGATGGGATTGGGGGCTGTGGCGGGTAGTGTTTGGATGGGATTGGGGGCAGGGTGGACAGTGTTGGATGGGATTGGGGGATGGGGCAAGCAGTGTTGGATGGATTGGGGGGTGGGGCGGGCAGTGTTGGATGGGATTGGGGGCTGTGGCGGGCAGTGTTTGGATGGGATGGGGGCGTGGGGCAGACAGTGTTGGATGGGATTGGGGGGTGGGGCGGGCAGTGTTGGGATGTGATTGGGGGGGCAGGGCGGACTGTGTGGGATGGGATTGGGGTGTGTGGCGGGCAGTGTTTGGATGGGATTGGTGGCTGTGGTGGGCAGTGTTTGGATGGGATGGGGGCACGGGGCGGACAGTGTTGGATGGGATTGGGGATGGGGCGGGTAGTGTTTGGATGGGATTGGGCGTGTGGGGCGGACTGTGTTGGATGGGTTTGGGGGTGGGGTGGGCAGTCTTAGATGGGATTGGTGGTGTGGGGCGGGCAGTGTTGGATGGGATTGGGGGCTGTGGCGGGTAGTGTTTGGATGGGATCGGGGCCGGGGCGGACAGTGTTGGATGGGATTGGGGGTGGGGTGGGCAGTGTTGGATGTGATGGGGGGGTGGGGCGGACAGTGTTGAATGGGATTGGTGTGGGGCAGGCAGTGTTTGGATGCGATTGGGGATGGGGCGGACTGTGTTGGATGGGATTGGGGGGCGGGGCGGACTGTGTTGGATGGGTGTGGGTTGTGGGATTGGCAGTGTTGGATGGGATTGGGGGGTAGGGCACGCTGTGTTGGATGGGATGGGGGGCGGGGCGGACAGTGTTGGATGGGATTGGGGGTGTGGCGGGCAGTGTTGGATGGTATTGGATGGGCAGGGCGGACAGTGTTGGGTGGGTTTGGGGGCGGAGCGGGCAGTGTTGAATGGGATTGGGGACGGAGCAGGCAGGGTTGGATGGGTTTGGGGGGCGGGTCGGAGAGTGTTGGATGGGATTGGGGGGGGCGGGGCAGACAGTGTTGAATGGGATTGTGGGGTGGGTCGGGCATTGTTTGGATGGGATTGGGAGGGCGGGGCAGACAGTGTTGCATGGGATAGGGAGGTGGGGCGGGCAATGTTGGATGGGATTGGGGGTGGTGCAGGCAGTGTTGGATGGGATTGGGGCGGCAGGGCAGGCAGTGTTGGATGCGATTGGGGTGTGGGGTGGGCATTGTTGGATGGGATTGTGGGGTGGAACGGGTGGTGTTGGATGGGATTGGTGGTGGAGCGGGCAGTGTTGGATGGGATTGGGGGTGGGGCAGGCAGTGTTGGATGCGATAGGGGGGCGGGGCAGGCAGTGTTGGATGGGATTGGGGGGTGGGGCGGGCAGTGTTTGGATGAGATTAGGGGATGGGGCAGGCAGTGTTTTATGGGATTGGGGGATGGGGCGGGCAGTTTTGGATGGGATTGGGGCGGGGCGGACAGTGTTAGATGGGTTTGGAGTGGGGCGGGCAGTGTTGGATGGGATTGGGGGCAGTGTTGGATGGGATTGGGAGCAATGTTGGATGGGTTTGGGGGAATGGGGCAGGCAGTTTTGGATGGGATTGGGGGGTGGGGTGGGCAGTGTTGAATGTGATTGGGGGCGGGGTGGGCAGCGTTGGATGGGATGGGGGGTGGAGCGGGCAGTGCAGGATGGGTTTGGGGGTGGGGCAGGCAGTGTTGGATGGGTTTGGGGGGGTGGCAGTGTTGGATGGGATTGGGGCGGGGCGGGCAGTGTTGGATGGGATTGGGGACAGTGTTGGATGGGATTGGGAGCAGTGTTGGATGGGTTTGGGGGAATGGGGCAGGCAGTTTTGGATGGGATTGGGGGTGGGGTGGGCAGTGTTGAATGTGATTGGGGGTGGGGTGGGCAACGTTGGATGGGATGGGGGGTTGGGGCGGGCAGTGCTGGATGGGTTTGGGGGCGGGGCAGGCAGTTTTGGATGGGATTGGGGGCTGTGGCGGGTAGTGTTTGGATGGGATGGGGGGCGTGGTGGACAGTATTGGATGGGATTGGGGTGGGTGGCAGGCAGTGTTTGGATGGGATTGGGTGTGCGGGGCGGACTATGTTGGATGGGTTTGGGGGGTGGGGTGGGCAGTGTTGTATATGATTGGGGGAGTGGGGCAGACAGTGTTTGGTGGAATTGGGGTGGGGCGGACAGTGTTGAATGGGATTGGTGTGGGGCAGGCAGTGTTTGGATGCGATTGGGGATGGGGCGGACTGTGTTGGATGGGATTGGGGGGCGGAGCGGACTGTGTTGGATGGGTGTGGGTTGTGGGATTGGCAGTGTTGGATGGGATTGGGGGGTAGGGCACGCTGTGTTGGATGGGATGGGGGGGCGGGGCGGACAATGTTGGATGGGTGTGGGGTGTGGGGTTGGCAGTGTTGGATGGGAATGGGGGGTAGGGCAGGCAGTGTTGGATGGGATTGGAGGATGGGGCAAGCAAAGTTGGATGGGATTGGGGGTGTGGCGGGCAGTGTTGGATAGGATTGGGGGCGATGCGGACAGTGTTGGATGGGTTTGGGGGTGGGGCGGGCAGTGTTGGATGGGTTTGGGGGGGCAGAGCGGACAGTGTTGGTTGTGTTTGGGGGCGGAGCGGGCAGTGTTAAATGGGATTGGAGGATGGGGCGGGCAGTGTTGGATGGGCATCAGGGTGTGGCGGGCAGTGTTGGATCGGATTGGGGGTGGGGCGGGCAGTGTTGAATAGGACTGGGGTTGGGGCGGGTACTGTTGGATGGGATTGGGGGGTGGTGCAGGCAGTGTTGGATGGGTTTGGGGGCGGAGCGAAAAGTGTTGAATGGGTTTGGGAGTAGGATGGCAGTGTTGGATGGGATTAGGGTGTGAGGCGGGCAGTGTTTGATGCGATTGGGGGGCGATGCGGACAGTGTTGGATGGGTTTGGGGGCGGGGCAGGCAGTGTTGGATGGGATTGGTGGGTGGGGCGGGCATTGTTGGATGGGATTGGGGCGGACAGTGTTGAATGGGGTTGGGGGTGGGGCGGGCAGTGTTGGATGGGATTGGGGGTGGGGCGGACAGTGTTGAATGGGATTGGGGGTGGGGCGGGCAGTGTTGGATGGGTTTTGGGGTGGGGCGGACAGTGTTCTATGCGTTTGAGGGGTGGGGCGGGCAGTGTTGGATGGGATTGGGGGGTGGGGCGGGCAGTGTTGGATAGGATGGGGTCGGGGTGGGCAGTGTTGGATGGGACTTGGGGGGTGGTGCGGGCAGAGTTGGATGGGTTTTGGGGGTGGGGCGGGCAGTGTTTGATGGGATTGGTTGGTGGGACGGGCAGGGTAGGATGGGATGGGGAGGCGGGGTGGGCAGTGGTGAATTGGATTGGGGGTGGGGCAGGCATTGTTGGATGGGATTGGGGGGCGGTGCGGGTAGTGTTGGATGGGTTTAGGGGTGGGGCAGGCAGTGTTGGATGGAATTGGGGGCAGTGCAGTTGTGTTGGATGGGTTTGGGGGTGGAGCGGACAGTGTTGAATGGGTTTGGGGGTAGGGCGGCAGTGTTGGATGGGATTTTGGGGCGGGGTGGGCTGTGTTGGATGGGATTAGGGGGTGGGGTGGGCAGTGTTGGATGGGATTTGGGGTATGGGGCGGGCAGTGTTGGATGGGATTTGGTGGTGGGGCGGACATTGTTGGATGCGATTGGGGGGGCGATGCGGACAGTATTGGATGGGTTTGGGGGCGGGATAGGCAGTTTTGAATGGGATTGGCGGGTGGGGCGGGCATTGTTGGATGGGATTGGGGCGGACAGTGTTGAATGGAATTGGGGGTGGGGCGGGCAGTGTTGGATGGGATTGGGGGTGATGCGGACAGTGTTGGATGGGTTTGGGGGCGGGGCGGGTAATGTTGGATGGGTTTGGGGGTGGTGCAGTCAGTGTTGGATGGGATTGGGGGCGGGGCGTGCAGTGTTGGATGGGTTTGGGAGATGGGCCGGGCAGTGTTGGATGGGATTGGGGGGTGGGGCGTGCAGTGTTGGATGGGATTGGGGGCGGGGCGTGCAGTATTGGATGGGATTGGGGGCGGGGCGGGCAGTGTTGGATGGGTTTGGGGGTGGGGCAGGCCGTGTTGGATGGGATTGGGGGTGGGGCGGCAGTGTTGGTTGGGTTTGGGGGTTGGGGCGGGCAGTGTTGGATGGGGTTGGGGGTTGGAGCAGGCAGTGTTGGATGTGTTTGGGGGGGTGGGACGAGCAGTGTTGCATGGGTTTGGGGAGTGGGCCGGGCAGTGTTGGATGGGTTTTGGGGTGGGGCGGACAGTGTTCCATGCGTTTGAGGGGTGGGGGGGGAATGTTGGATGGGATTGGGGGGTGGGGCGGGCGGTGTTGGATGGGATTGGGGGCGGGGCGTGCAGTATTGGATGGGATTGGGGGGTGGGCCGGGCAGTGTTGGATGGGATTTGGAGGGTGGGATGGGCTGTGTTGGATGGGATTGGAGGATGGGGCAGGTAAAACTGGATGGGATTGGGGGTGTAGCAGGCAGTGTTGAATGGGATTGGTGGGCGGAGCAGGCAGTGTTGGATGGTTTTGGGGGCGGGGCGGAGAGTGTTGGATGGGATTGGGGTGCGGGGTGGGCAGTGTTGGATGGGATTGGGGGGTGGGGTGGGCAGTGTTGGATGAGATTGGGAGTGGGGCAGGCAGTTTTTGGATGGAATTGGTGGCGTGGCAGGCAGTGTTCGATGGGATTGGAGGTGTGTTGGGAAGTGCTGGATAGGATGGGGGGTGGGGTGGGCAGTGTTAGATGGGATTGGGTGCGGGGCAGGCAGTGTTGGATGGCATTGGGGGGGTGGGGCGGGTAGTGTTGGATAGGATTGGGGGGTGGGGCGGGCAGTGTTGGATAGGATTGGGGTCGGGGTGGGCAGTGTTGGATGGGACTTGGGGGGTGGTGCGGGCAGTGTTGGATGGGTTTTGGGGGTGGGGCGGGCAGTGTTTGATGGGATTGGTTGGTGGGACGGGCAGTGTTGGATGGGATGGGGAGGCGGGGTGGACAGTGGTGGATGGAATTGGGGGTGGGGCAGGCAGTGTTGGATGGGATTGGGGGCAGTGCAGTTGTGTTGAATGGGTTTGGGGGCGGAGCGGACAGTGTTGAATGGGTTTGGGGGTAGGGCGGCAGTGTTGGATGGGATTTGAGGTATGGGGCGGGCAGTGTTGGATGGGATTTGGTCGTGGGGCGGGCATTGTTGGATGGGATTGGGGGCGGGGTGGACAGTGTTGAATGGGATTGGGGTGGGGTGGGCAGTGTTGGATGGGATTGGGGGGCGATGCGGACAGTGTTGGATTGGTTTGGGGGCGGGGCAGGCAGTGTTGGATGGGATTGGCGGGTGGGGCCGGCATTGTTGGATGGGATTGGGGCGGACAATGTTGAATGGGATTAGGGGTGGGGCGGGCAGTGTTGGATAGGATTGGGGGTGATGCGGACAGTGTTGGATGGGTTTGGGGGCGGGGCGGGCAGTGGTGGATGGAATTGGGGGCAGTGCAGTTGTGTTGGATGGGTTTGGGGGTGGAGCGGACAGTGTTGAATGGGTTTGGGGGTAGGGCAGCAGTGTTGGATTGGATTTTGGGGCAGGGTGGGCTGTGTTGGATGGGATTAGGAGGTGGGGTGGGCAGTGTTGGATGGGATTTGGGGTATGGGGCGGGCAGTGTTGGATGGGATTTGGTGGTGGGGCGGGCATTGTTGGCTGCGATTGGGGGGCAATGCGGACAGTGTTGGATGGGTTTGGGGGTGGGGCAGGCAGTGTTGGATGGGATTGGCGGGTGGGGTGGGCATTGTTGGATGGGATTGGGGCGGACAGTGTTGAATGGGATTGGGGGTGGGGCAGGCAGTGTTGGATGGGATTGGGGGTGATGCGGACAGTGTTGGATGGGTTTGGGGGCGGGGCGGGCAGTGTTGGATGGGTTTGGGGTGGGGCAGGCAGTGTTGGATGGGATTGGGGGCGGGGCGTGCAGTCTTGGATGGGTTTGGGGGATGGGCCGGGCAGTGTTGGATGGGATTGGGGGCGGGGCGTGCAGTATTGGATGGGATTGGGGGGTGGGCCGGGCAGTGTTGGATGGGATTTGGAGGGTGGGATGGGCTGTGTTGAATGGGATTGGGTGTGGGGCGGGCAGTGTTGGATAGGATTGGGGGTGGGGCAGGCAGTGTTGGATGGGATTGGGGTTGGGGCAGGCAAAATTGGATGGGATTGGGGGTGTAGCAGGCAGTGTTGAATGGGATTGGTGGGCGGAGCAGGCAGTGTTGGATGGGATTGGGGGGTGGGCCGGGCAGTGTTGGATGGGATTTGGAGGGTGGGATGGGCTGTGTTGGATGGGATTGGGGGTGGGTTGGGAAGTTTTGGATGGGAGTGGGGGGCTGGGCAGGCAGTGTTGGGTGGATTTGGGAGGGGGCAGGCAGTGTTGGATAGGATTGGGGGGTGGGGTGAGCAGTGTTGGATGGGATTGGGGTTGGGGCGGGCAGTGTTGGATGGGATTGAGTGGTGGGGTGGTCAGTGTTAGATGGGATTGGGTGCGGGGCAGGTAGTGTTGGATGGGATTGGGGTTGGGGCGGGCAGTGTTGGATGGGATTGGGGGGTGGGGCGGGCAGTGTTGAATAGGACTGGGGTCGGGGCGGGTACTGTTGGATGGGATTGGGGGGTGGGGTGGGGTGGGCTGTGTTGGATGGGACTTGGGGGGTGGTGCAGGCAGTGTTGGATGGGTTTGGGGGCGGAGCAGACAGTGTTGAATGGGTTTGGGGGTAGGACGGCAGTGTTGGGTGGGATTTGGTGGTGGGGCGGGCATTGTTGGATGGGATTGGGGGGGCAGGGTGGACAGTGTTGAATGGGATTGGGGGTGGGGCGGGCAGTATAGGATGGGATCGGGGGGCGATGCAGACAGTGTTGGATGGGTTTGGTGACAGAGCGGGCAGTGTTGGATGGGATTAGGGACGGTGTGGGCAGTATTAGATGGGTTTGGGGACGGGGCGGGCAGTGTTGGATGGGATTTGGTGGTGGGGCGGGCATTGTTGGATGGGATTGGGGGGGCAGGGTGGACAGTGTTGAATGGGATTGGGGGTGGGGCGGGCAGTGTTGGATGGGATTTGGTTGTGGGGCGGGAATTGTTGGATGGGATTGGGGCGGCGGGGTGGACATTGTTGAATGGATTGGGGGTGGGGCGGGCAGTGTTGGATGGTATTGGGGGCGGTGTGGGCAGTGTTGGATGGGTTTAGGGGCGGGTCTAGCAGTGTTGGATGAGATTGGGGAGGTGCGGGCAGTGTTGGATGGGTTTGGGGGCGGGGCAGGCAGTGTTGGATGAGATTGGGGAGGTGCGGGCAGTGTTGGATGGGTTTGGGGGCGGGGCAGGCAGTGTTGGATGAGATTGGGGGCGGGGCAGGCTGTGTTGGATGAGATTGGGGGCAGGGCAGGCAGTGTTGGTTGGGTTTGGGGGTTGGGGCAGGCAATGTTGGATGGGATTGGGGGGTGGAGCAGGCAGTGTTGGATGGTATTGGGAGGTGGGGCGGGCAGTGTCGGATGGGTTGCGGGGGGGTGGGGCGGATGGTGTTGGACCGGGTTGGGAGTGTGGGTAGTGGGGCAGGCAGTGTTGGGGGCTTGCGCACTGAGTGTTGCAGCTGGTCTCCTGAACGGGAAGCGGACTTTAAAAACTCTGAGATCCAGAGGAAAGGCATTGAATCAATTAACCGAATGGGAATGGGGGTGGGGCAGTCAGTGTTGGATGGGATTGGGGGCGGGGCAGGCTGTGTTGGATGGGTTTTGGGGGTGGGGTGGGCAGTATTGAGTGGGATTGGGGATTGGGCGGGCAGTGTTGGATGGGATTGGGGTCGGGGCAGGCAGTGTTGGATGGGATTGGGGGGTAGGGTGGGCAGAGTTGGGTGGGATTGGGGGGTGGGGTGGGCAGAGTTGGGTGGGATTGGGGGGTGGGGTGGGCAGTGTTGGATGTGATTGGGGACGGGGCGGGCAGTGTTGGATGGGATTGGGGTCGGGGCAGGCAGTGTTGGATGGGATTGGGGGGTAGGGTGGGCAGAGTTGGGTGGGATTGGGGGGTGGGGTGGGCAGTGTTGGATGTGATTGGGGACGGGGTGGGCAGTGTTGGATGGAATTGGGGGTGGGGCGGGCAGTGTTGGATGGGTTTGTGGGGCGCGTCAGGCAGTGTTAGATGGGTTTGGGGGGGTGGGGTGGGCAGTGTTGGATGGGTTTGGGGGTGGGGCGGGCAGTGTTGTATGGGATTGGGGGCGGGGCAGGCAGTGTTGGATGGGATTGGGGGTGGGGCGGACAGTTTTGGATGGGTTTGGGGGCTGGGGCAGGCAGTGTTGGATGGCTTTGGGGGGTGGGGCAGGCAGTGTTGGATGGGTTGCGGGGGTGGGGCAGACGGTGTTGGACCAGGTTGGGGTTGTGGGTGGTGGGGCAGGCGGTGTTGGGGGCTCACGCACTGAGTGTTGCAGTTAGTCTCCTGAACGGGAAGCAGACTTTAAAAACTCTGAGATCCAGAGGAATGGCATTGAATCAATTAACCGAATAATTGATTATCCAAACGAATTAGTGCCCGCCCATCCCGTTCGGATAATCAAGGTTACCCTGTACATAGATCCCTGAAAGTTGTCACCCAGTTTGATAGGGTTGTTAAGAAGGTATACAGTGTATTAGCTTCTATTAGTACAGAGATTGAGTTTCAGAACCAAGAGGTCATGCAGTAGCTGTACAAAACTCTGGTGTGTCGTACTTGGAGTATTGCATGCAGTTCTGGTCACGACATTACAGGTAGGATGTGGAAGCTTGGTAGGGATTCAGACGAGATTCACTAGGATGTTGCCTGGTATGGAGGGAAGGTCTTACGAGGAAAGGCTGAGGGACGTGAGGCTGTTTTCATTAGAGAGAAGGTTGACAGGTGACTTAATTGAGACATATAAGATAATCAGAGGGTTTGATTAGGGATACAGAGCCTTTTTCCTCAGATGGTGATGGCTGGCACAAGGGGGCATGAATTTAAATTGAGGGTGATAGATATTGGACAGATGTCAGATGTAGTTTCTTTACTCAGAGAGTAGTAGGGATATGGAACACACTGCCTGCAACACTTGGAGACTCACCAACTTTAAGGGCATTTAAATGGTTGTTGGATAAACATATGGATGCAAATGGAAAAATAGGTTAGATGGGCTTCAGATTGGTTTCACAGATTGGTGCAACATCGAGGGCCAAAAGGCCTGTACTGTGCTGTTATGTTCTATGTTCAATGTCTTGCTAAAACTACACAAGATACTAGTTAGACCACAACTAGAACACCGAGAATAGTTTTGCTCTTCTTATCTAAGGAAACAACATTCAATAAGTTAATTCACAGAAGGTTCTCGAGGTAAATTCCAGGGATGGAGAGATTGAGCTGGTTTGGTCTGTATTCACTGGAGTTTAGAAGAATGAGAGGAGACCTTATGAACAAATGTGAGATTTTTGGTGGGTGGAGGGTGCAGTGTAGATGGAGTAGCAATGGAGAGGCTGTTTCCCCTTGTGGGAGAGTCTAGGACTAGAAGACACAAATGTTGAAGTAAGAGTTACAGGGGAAATGAAGAAGACTTCTTTTTTCCTCTCAGTGGATAGTGAATGTATGATTTCCAGATCACAAAAATCCTTTAGCATTTTACCAGAGGGATGTCGAGGCTGGATCATTTAGTGTTTTCAAGGTTGATATAGATGGATTTTTAATCAGAAAGGGACTCCAGGGTTATGGGGTAAAGTGGAGTTGAAGTTTATCAGAACAGCCAAGATCTCTGTGATTGGCAGAGTAGACTCAATGGGCTGAGTGGCCTACTTCTGTCCCTTCTGGTCCAACTACTAAACCTGCCAGCGTTACTGTCAAGCAAGCTTCAACAGAAGTCAAATATCAGGTCAAATGTCCCCTAAATTTAATGTTATAGTTTCAAAATGTAATATTCTTAGAAAACCAAAAGACGTCCAAAAGCATAATACACCTCACAACTCTAATTACAATCAGGAACAAATCCACGGCAACTGGAGAACTGGTTCTACGATAAAACAAAAATACCAGAAATTGTTGGCAAAATTAGCAAGTCTGGCAGCATCTGTGTGGGGAAAGTAGAGTGCAGTGGAGTGCAGTGCCTCCTCGTGGTTACTGGTTCTATAGTCTGCTCACGAACCCCCAGATTACTGGGGTGCAATGAGCCCTCCAAATACGCACTGAGGCATCATTTCCCCAGCTCTCCCTCGCACAAAGTTAACGCTTTGGTATTATTCCCTGAGCCGTTCACGTCACACTGTGTACATACTTGCGGCAGGGATAACTTCAGCTTCAAACTAGACTTGAGATGAACGCTCGTTTCATTTTCTGGCCGGGACGTTTGCATTTCCTCACTGTGGTTGATAAGTGTTACTCTTCAATGATTCTTGAACGCATAATCTTTCACATCATGCTTTGATTTGCTAATTTAAGATTGCGGGTACCCTAAAAAAATTCACATCTGCATTTGCAAACAGTTGAAGAACTAATAACTGTTTGTACACGCTATACACAGAAAAAAATCCACAGCCCTTGAAACAAAAACTAATGACAGCCAAGAAATATCACATGGATACAAGAAATAGAGAGATGTAAACATACCAAAGCAATTCAGAACGAGTCGAAAAGATAGTGAAACACAAGCGAGTTTGTGGGGCAGAACAGTATCTTACAGGCACAGAAGCAGAATCAGAGAATTGTGTTAATGGCAGGAACAATATGTACTTTGCTACGAACATATTGCAGAGTGAACATCGGTATCTTACATGACAGTCGTCCACTAACTCCTGCACGCATTCCATTTCTTCCACAGAAGATCTGTAGCTTATCCCCAGACCCCCTCCACCTTTCCGTTCACTGGGTTGGGACTGAAGCTCCTCTTTCCTGCGCCCCAGTCCCATCTTCAGCCTGTCCGCATCATTCTCGGTGCCTGTGCCCTTCGTCTGCCTGAACAGGCGGTAACGGTAAACACAGATGACCAGCAACTTTTTCAGAGTGTAAAAGCGCCCTGGTACCGAGTACCTGCCGTTGACGGGCTCGGGCTGCTCCTGCAGCAGGTTGCTCACGATGTAGATGCACAGTAAAGCCACAAGGATCGAGGCGAGACCCAGCATTCTGCAGAGTTTCTCTGCTAGATGTTACTCCGGGAGACCGCACGCCCCAATTGCACTGTCACATTTGTTGTACAGCTCCCAAGGGCTGAGCTAGCGACCAACCAGCAGGTGGGAAGCGGAAGGGAGTTCCCTTTCGTCACATTTTCTGTGCATTGCACTGTAATGTGTCTCAGCTCCCATTGGAGAGAGGCGTGAACACAACTGGCGAGTTCCCTGGAGCTGATGGACGGATTAGCAAGTCCCCTCCCGTCCCTTCAACATTCAACACAACTCATTCCTCCATTTTCTTCCCTGACCGTCCGATACCCCGGACACTCCAATCCTCCCCTTCCTTCCCTGACTCTCCAACACCCCCGACACCCCAATCCTCCCCCTCATTCCCTGACCCTCCTACATCCCAGTCGTGCCCCTCCTTCCCTGACGCTCCAACATTCCCAACATCTCAGTCCTTCCCTTCGTTCCCTGATCCTCCAACATCCCAGTCCTCCCCCTCCTTCCTGGATAGTCCAACATTCCCTCCAACCCAATCCTCCCCTTCCTTTGCTGATACTCCAACATCCCCAAAGCCCCTGTCATCTGGCTTCTTCCCTGACCCTCCAGCACCACTGTCCACAAGACACAATTTACCCCAAGCACTCCCATCACAGGACCCAAACAGATCAAACAAAAAGAAAAATTGCTGGAGACACTTATGCTGCCAGACCTGCTGAATTTCTCCCACAATCTCTGGTTTTGTTTTGGGTTTCCAGGGAATGCACTTTTTTAGCTTTTTTGTCCAACCAAATCAAATCTTGCCCGCTCACCAACTACTGCTTTGTATCTTCCAAAACTGCCATTCTCCACCCATCATCCTGCTACCTTATTGCCCAACTCCCTGCCACCTTATCCCCTATCACCCTGCCACACTATCATCTGCCACCCTATTCCCTGTCACCCTGCCACTCTCCACCATTCACCCTGCCAGTTTGCTCAGCTGCCTCCCTATGTACTTACTCCACCCACGTTGTACCCAGACACACCTTCATATTCACCCACTCACTCACACTGACAGATTCTGAGATATATAAATTGCAACTCATCAAAATATGGTAACCAGTGCAATAGAATGTGCTTGCTGTGCAGATTCTATCAAAGGAATGTGGAACTGGCAAGGATCCAGTATCAGAAGATTGGCCAGAAAACCAGAGGCAGCTATGTCAATAATTGGTTGGCTGGTCAGTATGGACTCCAGTAAAATCCACTGCTGCCTCACAGCGCCAGAGACCCGGGTTCAATTCCCACCTCAGGTGACTGACTGTGTGGAGTTTGCACGTTCTCCACGTGTCTGCGTGGGTTTCCTCCGGGTGCTCCGGTTTCCTCCCACAGTCCAAAGATGTGCAGGTCAGGTGGATTGGCCATGCTAAATTGCCCGTAGTGTTAGGTAAGGGGTAGATGTAGGGGTATGGGTGGGTTGCGCTTCGGCGGGGCGGTTGGGCCGAAGGGCCTGTTTCCACACTGTAAGTAATCTAATCTAATCTAGTAATCTAATCTAAAATCCTACTTCTGGGTTTCCAGAAGCATTTCAATTTAAGGGGGCCACAGTATGGGTTACATTGGGCTCAGGAACATTCAGATTACTGATACTACAGCAACCGCAGGAATGGAAAAGCAACCTCAGGAGATTGCTTCCTGGCTCACTCATAGATGGAGAGCTTGCACCAGAATCTAAGGATTCTGGTGCAAGTAACCTCTCCCAATGACATAAGGAAAAGGACAGCCTTACCAACCAAGCAGGCAGCAACAGAAATATGGTGTCGATAATCTTGAGAGGTTTTGTTGTAGGGATCCATGGCTTCAATACTTAGGAAGCATGCTCCCTCACAGTTCCATTCTCTAAGTTCAGGCAAGTCGCATTGACATTTGTGCTGCTAAAACTCATATGCCCTCAACCTATTGTCCTCTCACATTCAGGCCTCACATTCACCCTCCCCAGATCATGTCCAGCCCTTATCTCCACACAAGCTTTCAGTATTGAGATGCTGGCAGGGTAACTAAAAGGTGCCCTGAATATTGCATGCAGAATGAGCTGTGATTATTTTCATTATTGAACCAACATCTCCCTGGAGTTTCCCACTTGCCATCAATCCCCCCAGATGAAGACGGGATTCCATTCCATGGGCACTGATAGGGGATTTAATTTTCAGTATGCACCCAAGTCTACTACCCCTTGCATGGGACAACTCCATCCCAGGGATGGAGTTAAAGCACAAACTGAGAAAGAAGAGGGATCAAGTAGCCAGAGAGGTCACCCACAGGACTTGGACCTCAAGAACATGGCAAGTAAAAAGTTCAATACCTGACATGATCAGTCAAGGTCAGCGAATGCACCTTCGAATGTCATATTCTACCTACTAGACAACCAATCTCTCATGATGCTAAATGCAATGCCATCCTTGCTTCACCCATCAACAGTTAGAAGCAGTGAGCCAGTGAAATTCTCTGCCACAGGCAGCAGTTGAGGCAAAACATTGAATGTTATAAGGAGTTGCGTATTGTTCTTAGCAATAAAGCGATCCAAGGGGATAAGGCAGGAACAGGATATTGAGTTAGATGATCAGTCCTGATCATATTGAATGGTGGATCAGACTTGAAGAGTTGTTTGATCCAACCCTGTTTCTATTTTTACGTTTTTGCATGACTCAAGTCATGACATCCAAAGACAGTGAGAACATTTTAGATAATAGTGAGTTTTCACCTTAAGTTCCTTCTCAACACCTCAGTGAAAGCTGCAAATGGTATAAACGTGAATCTGGGTTTTGACCCCAAAGCTTTCCCTCATGTGAAATTTCCTCTTCCATTTTGGTGCTTTCAGACACCCAAGAACTGCTATCTTGCCAGCTTGTGCAATCTCATCATAAAAGGTGAGATCTGCACCCTACTTTGAAGGAACACCATCACTTGATCTGACAATTACAACCAACAGCTCAGATACTGGCACTGTGTAAGCATTACAATATAGTACAGAGATGTAATCAGCATGGGATGTGTCATTACACGTGTGTATGTTGCAGCCAGGATTAAGGATAAAGTTAGTACATGTGTCAGCTCAGCAGGCAGCAAGTTCAGCTGCACTAAACTCACTTCAGGACAAAGTACAGGAGAACACTGATGGCAATGCAGACAGATATTAGTTGCAGTTTCGGGCCTGCTGCAAAACCTCTTGTCTATTCAAGGGGTTTAAAGGAGTCTGGCTCCAGTTGGGCCTGAGACTTCATACTGGGCATAGAGCCCATCCTTTCAGTATGGAAATGGTGGCCGATTCCAAGAGAGCACTGTTGGGCCTAACCATGATGCATCATTTAGTTTCCACTACAGCACAAATGGAATCATAGAATCCCTACAGTGTGAAAAGGAACTATTCAGCCCATTGAGTCTGCACTGATCCTCCAAACAATATCCCACCCAATCCTAGCCCCCGACCCTAAACCTAAAACCCACATTTACAATTCTAACCAATCTAGCTTGCACATCCCTGGCCACTACAAGCAATTTTACCGTGGCCAATCCACCGAACCTGTACATCTTTGGACTGAGAGGAAACTGGAGCACCCAGTGGAAACACACACAGACACAGGGAGAATGCAAACTCTACAAAGACAAGTCACCCAAGGATGGAATCGAATTTGGGTCCCTGGTACTGTGAGGCAGCTGTGCGAACCACTGAGCCACCTGACATTTTCAAACAGCAGTAGAAGCTCAAATGGAGATCATGACTGTATGTTTGTGTGTGTGCACGTGTGTGTGCATGCGTGAGACAAGGCTGCAATTTCTTACACGCTCCCATTGGTCTGGCTAGATTAGATTAGATTGCTTACAGTGAGGAAACAGGGCCAACAAGTCCACACCAACCCGCTGAAGCGAAACCCACCCATACCCTACATTTACCCCCTTCACCTAACACTACGGACAATTTAGCATGGCCAATTCACCTGACCTGCACATCTTTGAACTGTGGGAGGAAACCGGAGCACCCAGAGGAAACCCACGCAGACACGGGGAGATTGTGCAAACTCCACACAGTCAGTCACTGAGGCGGGAATTGAACCCAGTTCTCTGGCGCTGTGAGGCAGCAGTGCTAACCACTGTGCCACCGTGCTGCCCATTGTTCCCTTTCAGCCAGCAAACCGAACTGCTGCCACCCTGCAAAGGTGCAATAGTCAAGAACCAGTCTCTCAAGGTTCACAGCTGCTCAAGCATATGCTACAAAACCACCAGTATAACTCAACAATCTTCTCCAGGCCACACTAGAGCAAATGGTATAGCACTGTGTCGGAGCTCTAGGACAGGCAAAGACATTAAAGGAATGCACTCCAAGAATAGTTCAATACATTATTGGATCATTTCTTGATGTATTTTCTTTCAGGATGTTAGTGGAGAACACTATGATCATATTTAGTGAAAATAGAAAAGTGACGAATATGGAGAAACTGAATGACTTCTCAGATTGGGTATTCTCTCACATGTCTTATTTAGAGCCAAAATCGCAGATAACCCTTCGTCCTCTGTTCTTTTTTCTGATGATTGCTACTGAGGTTCTGATTACAAGGGTTAAACTTTCAGAATATCAACCTTGTG